>NC_057800.1:29809623-30409623 GCF_018294505.1 Triticum aestivum | reverse complement strand
ATAGAGAATTATGCCGGATGCGGTTCATCATGTAACAGTCATAACCTAGGGTGACACAGAACTAGCTCTAGTTCATCAATGTAATGTTGGCATGTATTCTGAATATAGTCATATGTGCTTATGGAAAAGAACTTGCATGGCATCTTTTGTCCTACCCTCTCGTGGCAGCGGGGTCCTATTGGAAACTAAGGGATATTAAGGCCTCCTTTTAATAGAGTACCGGAAACTATTGGAAACTATTGGAAACTATAGTCATCACCGGGAGTGGTCCCGATTATTGTCACTTCGGGGTTGCCGGATCATAAGACATAGTAGGTGACTATAGACTTGCAATATAGGATCAAGAACTCTCATATATTGATGAAAACATAATAGGTTCAGATTTGAAATCATGGCACTCGGGCCCTAGTGACAAGCATTAAGCATAGCAAAGTCATAGCAACACCAATCTCAGAACATAGTGAATACTAGGTATCAAACCCTAACAAAACTAACTTGATTACATGATAAATCTCGTCCAACCCATCACCGTCCAGCAAGCCTACGATGGAATTACTCACGCACGGCGGTGAGCATCATGAAATTGGTGATGGAGGATGGTTGATGATGACGACGGCGGCAGATTCCCCTCTCCGGAGCCTCGAACGGACTCCAGATCAGCCCTCCCGAGAGGTTTTAGGGCTTGGCGGCGGCTCCGTATCGTATAATGCGATGAATCCTTCTTCTTTACTTTTTTCTCACCGAAATCAAATATATAGAGTTGGAGTTGAGGTCGGAGGAGCTCTAGGGGGCCCACGAGGTAGGGGCACGCCCGGGGGGTAGGCGCGCCCGCACCCTCGTGGCTAGGGTGTGGGCCCCCTGGTCTTCATCTTTTGCAAGGATTTTTTATTATTTCCAAAAAGATGTTCCATGAAGTTTCAGGTCATTCGGAGAACTTTTGTTTCTGCACATAAATAACACGATGGCAATTCTGCTGAAAAAAGCGTCAGTCCGGGTTAGTTCCATTGAAATCATGCAAGTTAGAGTCCAAAACAAGGACAAAAGTGTTTGGAAAAGTAGATACGACGGAGACGTATCAACTCTCCCAAGCTTAAACCTTTGCTTGTCCTCAAGCAATTCAGTTGACAAACTGAAAGTGATAAAGAAAAACTTTTACAAACTTTTTTTGCTCTTGTTGTTGTAAATATGTAAACCCAGCATTCAAGTTTTAAGCAAAGATTATAAAGTAACCATATTCACAATAACTCTTAGGTCTCATGTTTACTCATGTCAATGGCATAATCAACTAGCGAGCAATAATAATAAATCTCGGATGACAACACTTTCTCAAAACAATCATAATATGATATAACAAGATGGTATCTCGCTAGCCCTTTCTGAGACCGCAAAACAAAAATGCAGAGCACCTTTAAAGATCAAGGACAGACTAGACATTGTAATTCATGGTAAAACAGATCCAATCAAGTCATACTCAATGTAAACTAATAGTAATGAATGCAAATGACAGCGGTGCTCTCCAACCGGTGCTTTTTAATAAGAGGATGATGACTCAACATGAAAGTAAATAGATAGGCCCTTCGCAGAGGGAAGCAGGGATTTGTAGAGGTGCCAGAGCTCGGTTTTGAAATAGAGGTGAATAATATTTTGAGCGGTATACTTTCATTGTTAGTTTAACAACCAAGAGATGGCGATATCCTCCATGCTACACACATTATAGGCGGTTCCCAAACAGAATGGTAAAGTTTGTACTCCCCCTCCACCAACAAGCATCAATCCATGGCTTGCTCGAAACAACGAGTGCCTCCAACTAACAAGAGTCCCAGGGGGAGTTTTGTTTGCAATTATTTTGATTTGATTTGCATAAAGCATGGGACTGGGCATCCCGGTGACCAGCCATTTTCTCGTGAGTGAGGAGCGGAGTCCACTCCTCTTGAGAATAACCCGCCTAACATGGAAGATACGGACAACCCTAGTTGATACATGAGCTATTCGAGAATACAAAACGGGATATTTATTTGAAGGTTTAAAGTGTGGCACATACAAATTTACATGGAACAGCATGTAGATAGTGTAAATAGGTAGGTATGGTGGACTCATATGGAATAACTTTGGGGTTTAAGGGATTGGATGCACAAGAAGTATTCCCGCTTAGTACAGGTGAAGGCTACAAAGAGACTGGAAGCGACTAGCTAGAGAGCGACAACAGTCATGAACATGCATTAAAATTAATCAACACCAAATGCAAGCATGAGTAGGATATAATTCACCATGAACATAAATATCGTGAAGGCTATGTTGATTTTGTTTCAACTACATGCGTGAACATGTGCCAAGTCAAGCCACTCGAATCGTTCAAAAGAGGATACCACCCAATCATACCACATCACAACCATTTTAGTAGCATGTTGGCACGCAAGGTAAACCATTATAAGCTCCTAGCTAATCAAGCATGGCACAAGAAACTATGATCTCTAGTTGTCATTGCAAACATGTTTATTCATAATAGGCTGAATCAGTAACGATGAACTAATCATATTTACAAAAACAAGAGAGGTCGAGTTCATACCAGCTTTTCTAATCTCAGTTAGTCCATCATATGTCGTCATAATTTCCTTTCACTTTCACGACCGAACGATGTGGATAATAATAATAGTGCACGTGCATTGGACTAAGCTGGAATCTGCAAGCATTCAATAAACAGGAGAAGACAAGGCAGTATGGGCTCTTTTGTCACATCAACAATAATGCATATAAGAGCCACTTCAACAATTTAATTATGGTCTTCTCCTATCGACCCCCAAAGAAAAGAAAATAAATAGAACTATTTACACGGGAAAGCTCCCAACAAGCAAAAGAAGAAGAGGAAATCTTTTTTGTTTTTTTAATTACTACTACAAGCATGGAAATTAAAACTAGCTAAAAGCTAGAACTAATTTTTTTTTTCTTAAGGTTTATTAAGCACATAAGAAGAAAGCGTAAAAAGGAAATAAACTAGCATGGATGATACAATGAAAACGTATGAGCACTGACATCTAGCAATGAGTGTGTGAACATAAATGTAATGTCAGTGGGAAATATGTACTCCCCCAAGCTTAGGCTTTTGGCCTAAGTTGGTCTATGGCCACGGCTGGCCTGACGGATATCCATAATAATAGTTGGGGTCGTACTGCGATGCAGTAGTCATTGCATCGTGGGCTGCAGCTTGGAGGCGAGCTATCTCAGCTCTCCTCTTATACTCTTCCACCTCCTCTCTAGTTATAAAATATCTCCTTTTTGCCTGAAAGTCAAAGAAAGTAGAAGCAGGGAGAGCGACGTGATAGGTGCTTCGTCTGTCAAAGATTCGTCGGTACTGGAGCAACTGACTGTTCCTCTCACCAAACTGATGATGAACCATAGCCTCATAATCCAAATAAGTAGGAGGCAACTCAATATCATCCTCACGTATGGTTATACCAAGAAAATTAGCTATGCGGGGTGCATAAATTCCACCAAAGAAATCTCCATTAAATATATTAAGATGCAACCTACGTGCAACAATGGATCCCAAATTATAATATTTACTCCTAACACAGCACTCCTAAGAATACTGAGGTCAGGGACACACATGTGACATACCTCATCTTTACCATTAATGCATCTACCTATGAAGAGAGCAAAATAATGTATAGCAGGAAAGTGAATGATCCCTATGGTAGCTTGTGTTATATATCTAGATTGACCCACAGTTATACTAGCAAGAAAATCTCTAAATTCAGATTTGCGAGGTTCCTTAACTGAGGGAGTCCTGGATTAGGGGGTATCCGGACAACCGGATTATATCATTTGGCCGGACTGTTGGACTATGAAGATACAAGATTGAAGACTTCGTCCCGTGTCCGGATGGGACTCTCCTTGGCGTGGAAGGAAAGCTTGGCAATACGGATATATTGATATCCTTCCTTCTAACTGACTTTGTGTAACCCTAGCCCCCTCCAGTGTCTATATAAACCGGAGGGTTTAGTCCGTAGGACCATAGGCTAGCTTCTAGGGTTTAGCCTCTTCGATCTCGTGGTAGATCAACTCTTGTAATACTCATATCATCAAGATCAATCAAGCAGGAGTAGGGTATTACCTCCATCGAGAGGGCCTGAACCTGGGTAAAAACATCGTGTCCCCCGTCTCCTGTTACCATCCGCCTAGACGCACAGTTCAGGACCCCCTACCCAAGATCCGCCGGTTTTGACACCGACACTAACACTACCAAATTGTGGAAGTTTGCAAGCAGTGGTAAAATCCTCTAAGTCCATCGTATAAATTTTTTCATAAAGATCAAACAGGACAGTTGGAGAATTGCGTGAAGATGAAAATTCAAACCTCCTCACAAAGGAACTAGTGAGATAGTGGTACTGGCGGCACTTTTCCTCCTCGAAGCTCACAAGATCAGCGTTACGCAAAAAGGCGTCAAATTCTTCCTTGATTTCCGCTCGATCCATAAAGTCCTCTGAAGGCCATTCACAGGGCCACACTAGAGCGTCCCTTGGTGGCTCATCATCAGCATCACGCATTGCAAGCCTGGGTTCTTGTTTCCTTGAAGAGACACCTTGGTACATTTTCCTAAACATATTTGTCCCTCTAAAAAATTTCTGAAATTTTTAGTTACTTCAAATAAAAGTGAGCCAAGCTCAACAAAATTGATAGCAACTACTCCTACAAGTGCCTAGAGCCTATATCATGCATCAAAACTACTTGGAACCATATAAATTTGACATGCAAGATCAAGAACAGGGTCGCCTAGGAAGCACAAATTTGCAATGAATAAAGCACTAGAACAAAAACTAATTGGACCAATGGAGGAGTCACATACCAAGGAACAATCCCCCCAAGCAGTTTTGTGAGAGGTGCTTTGAGCAAGGAGATCGAAAATGGCAGCGAAATGAGCTTGGACTCGGGTTTGAACTGGATAATCGTGTTTGTGGGAGGAAGAACGAGTGTGTGTGTGTGTGCATGAATAAGTGGAGGAGGGCCACCGTGGGCCCACGAGGCAGGGGTGCGCGCCCAGGGGAGTAGGGCGCGCCCTCCACCCTCGTGGCCAGGTGGATGCCCCCCGTGCTATGTTCTCAGTGCCAAATATTCTCAAATATTTCAGAAAAAATCATATTTAAATTTCAGGGCATTTGGAGAACTTTTATTTTCAGGGTATTTTTATATTGCACGGATAATTCAGATAACAGACAGAAAATACTAATTTTATTTTATTTAATATAAATAACAGAAATTAAAAGGAGGGTACAGAGAGTTGTGTTTTCTAAATTCATCCATCTCATGATCATCAAAAGGTATCCATTAACAACGTTGATCAGGTCTTGCTAACAAACTCATTTCGAATAACACGGAACCGGAGAATCTTCGAATAACACTAGGTTACCTCAACGGGGATATGCACATCCCCAACAATAAGAATAACATATTTCTTCTTGACAGTAGGAAGAGGAAATTCAAAACCTCCAAAAATAATCTATGGAATTTTTCCAATAGAACTAATATCGTGGACTTGAGGTTGTTTCCTCAGAAAGTGTACCGTATGCTCATTACCATTAACATGAAAAGTGACATTGCCTTTCTTGCAATCAATAACAGCCCCTGCAATATTCAAAAAGGGTCTTCCAAGAATAATAGAAATACTATCGTCCTCGGGAATATCAAGAATAACAAAGTCCGTTAAAGTAGTAACGTTTGCAACCACAACGGGCCCATCCTCACAAATACCGACAGGTATAGCAGTTGATTTATCAGCCATTTGCAAAGATATATCACTAGCTGTCAACTTATTCAGATCAGGTCTATGATATAAAGAGAGAGGCATAACACTAACACCGGCTCCAAGATCACATAAAGCAGTTTTAACATAGTTTCTTTTAATGGAGCATGGTATAGTGGGTACTCCTGGATCTCCTAAGTTCTTAGGTATTCCACCCTTAAAAGTATAATTAGCAAGCATGGTGGAAATTTCAGCTTCCGTTATCTTTATTTTATTAGTAACAATTTATTTCATGTACTTAGCATAAGGATTCATTTTAACCATATAAGTTAATCACATATGCAAAAAGATAGGTGTAATCATTTCAGCAAAGCGCTCAAAAACCTCATCATCCTTTTTCTTGGATGGTTTAGGAGGGAAAGGCATGGGTTTCTGAACTCATGGTTCTCTTTATTTACCATGTTTCCTAGCAACAAAGTCTCTCTTATCATAACGTTGATTCTTTGATTGTGGGTTATCGAGATCAACAGCAGGTTCAATTTCTATATCATTATCATTGCTAGGTTGAGCATCAACATGAACATTATCATTAACATTCACTAGTTTCAGCTTCATTACCAGATTGAGTTTCAGCATCAGAAATAGAAATATCATTTGTATTCTCAGGTGTTTCAGTAATAGGTTCACTAGAAGCATGCAAAGTCCTATCATTCTTATTTTTCTTCCTTTTAGAAGGACTAGGTGCATATATATTATTTCTCTAAGAATATTGCTGAATTCTCTTAGGGTGGCCTTCAGGATACAAAGGTTCCTGAGTCATTCTACAAGTTCTAGTAGCCACTCTAACAGCATAATCATTATTCTTACTATTCAGTTCATTAAGCAAATCATTTTGAGCATTAAGTACTTGTTCTTGTTGAATGGTAACCGTTTAAGTTCACCTTTGACATTGGCCATATAATCACCAAGTGTTCAAGCATACCAGCACTGTGTTTTAATTCTCTACCAAAATAAGCATTGAAGTCTTCTTGCTTAACCATAAATTTATCAAACTCATCTAAGCATGGGCTAGCAAACTTAGTAAATGGGATTTCAGCTTTATCTTATCTATAGAGAGAATTTACCTTTACTACGTGTGTCGGGTTATCAAGACCATGTATTTCTTCAGTGGGCGGTAAATTAAGAACGTGTATTTCTTCAATAGGAGGTAAATTCTTAACATCTTCAGCTTTAATACCCTTTTCTTTCATGGATTTCTTTGCCTCTTGCATATCTTCAGGACTGAGAAATAGAAGACCTCTCTTCTTCGGAGTTGGTTTAGGAATAGGCTCAGGAAGTGTCCAATTATTTTCATTTGTCAACATATTATTCAATAGAATTTCAGCTTCATCCGGTGTTCTTTCCCTGAAAATAGAACCAGCACAACTATCTAGGTAATCTCTGGAAGCATCGGTTAGTCCATTATAAAAGATATCAAGTGTTTCATTTTTCTTAAGAGGATGGTCGGGCAAAGCATTAAGTAATTGGAGAAGCCTCCCCCAAGCTTGTGGGAGACTCTCTTCTTCAATTTGCACAAAATTATATATATCCCTTAAAGCAGCTTGTTTCTTATGAGTAGGGAAATATTTAGAAGAGAAGTAATAAATCATATCCTGGGGACTACGCACACAACCAGGATCAAGAGAATTAAACCATATCTTAGCATCACCCTTTAATGAGAGTGGAAATATTTTAAGGATATAAAAGTAGCAAGTTATCTCATCATTAGTGAATAGGGTGGCTATATAATTTAATTTAGTAAGATGTGCCACAACATTTTCAGATTCATAGCCATAAAAAGGATCAGATTCAACCAAAGTAATTATACCAGGATCAATAGAGAATTCATAATCCTTATCAGTAACACAGATTGGTGAAGTAGCAAAAGTAGGGTCAGGTTTCATTCTAGCATTAAGGGATTGCTGCTTCCATTTAGCTAATAACATTTTTAGGTCATATCTATCATTGCAAGCTAAAATAGCTCTAGCAGATTCTTCATCCAGAACATGACCCTCAGGAACAACAGGAAATTCATATTTATTAGGGGGAGAGTGTTCATCATCACTTTCATGAATATTATCAGTTTCAATAATTTCATTCACTCTAACCCTAGCAAGTTGTTCATCAAGAAATTCACCAAGTGGCATAGTAGTATCAAGCATAGAAGCAGTTTCATCATAAGTATCATGCATAGCAGAAGTGGCATCGTCAATAACATGCGACATATTAGAACCAATAGCAGAAGCAGGCTTAGGTGTCGCAAGCTTACTCAAAACAGAAGGTGAATCAAGTGCAGAGCTAGACGGCAGTTCCTTACCTCACCTCGTAGTTGAGGGATAAATCTTGGTTTTTGGATATCTCAAGTTCTTCATAATGATAAGAAGATATAAAACCCAAGTGACTCAAAGAATAGAGCTATGCTCCCCGGCAACGGTGCCAGAAAATAGTCTTGATAACCCACAAGTATAGGGGATCGCAACAGTTTTTGATGGTAGAGTATTCAACCCAAATTTATTGATTCGACACAAGGGGAGCCAAAGAATATTATCAAGTATTAGGCGAGCTCCGTCCCGAAGGTGGGCCGCGTCGACCGTGGAAAAAAAGTAGGCGAGCTCCGTCCGCCGCGCTGCCGATTCCTTCTCCGGTGTTTCCGCTCCTCTGCTGTTCTCAGCCACTCCCTTGTCCTTGCCAGTCTTGGGTGCCATGGCGGCTACAAGCAGTGGAAGGGAAAAGGTAGAAAAAGTGCAGCAGCGGCGAGCAGGGGCTTGTGGAAGAAGGAAAGAACAGCGGCTTGGAGATTGGAGAAGACACGAAGGGTAAATAAGCAGCATGCCTGCGGCCGTTTCCTTTCTGATGGGGAAAGCGTGGGCCGCCTCTTTACCATGATGTGACGCATGCGTGCGGGAACCACCCCACGCATGACCCCCACGTCACGCACGACCCTCCACGTCGCGCGTTCAACGCGGGTTGTGAGGAAGTGCAGCGGACGAGAAATTACTTCGGTAAAATCTGCCTCACCTGCCCGCTCACCGTTCTGGGCCTAGCCCAACAACGTGTCACGCTTATGTGTGGCCCGGGCCCGGGGGCTCCTATCGGTGTACAAAAGTATGGGCTCTCCTTTTGACCCCTTTACTTGTGCATGGGCAGTCAGAGCCACGCGTCGCGGCCACACTTAGCAGGGCAGAGGAGGGAAGCCGGAGAGAAGCCGAAGCACGAGACGACTAAGGCGACGCCAAGACCGAAAGCACAGGAGGGCAAGAGGGCGAGGTGGAGTCCCTCGTCAAGATCCTTGCCGAGGCGGCCCCCCGCGGCCCCAGCAAGAGCCTTGCCGGGGCAACTTGCCCGATGCCAGCGGAGTGAACCACCCTTGAGCCCACCGGCTCCAACCCAACCACCTGCGTTGGAACCAGGGCTTGGGAGGCGCCTCTGTGGTGGCATGCAAATCTTCGTCAAACTCATAAATATATGAGTTCAGATGAGGACTAGAAGACGGGTACCCTCGGCAGGATCCTAGTCGAGCAAATCCACAAGACCCCCGGCAAGACCCTTGCCGGGGATGACAGCAACGCCATGGCAAGACCCTTGCCGAGCCCCCAGCAAGACCCTTGCCGAGGGTGTCAGCAGGGCCACTTCCAGGCCCGCACCAGCCAAGACTCCGCCGCCATTTGCATATAGCTGCCAGCCCAACCAGCTAAGCAGGCACCTGCGTGGCAACATGCAGCTTCTAGGCCAACTCAGCAAGCGCCTGTGTGGCGGCATGCCGATCTTCCTAAAGGCCCTATCATCGCACCACCTCAGCTATCTGCCTATCTACATAGTGTTGCATGCATCGCCAGTCCTAGGCGTGTGTCGAAGCGAGGCAAAGCGGCGACGGACGGGACAGGCCTCGTTCCCGTCCCTGATAAAGCTGATGGACACCTATGTAGCGCATTTAATGCAGTTTGTCCCGTAATGCCGTGTGATAAGATCGCGCACTTTGGACCTTCCCACCTCCTGTGTGCCACTAAGGTAGCCCCTTTTTCCTATAAAAGGAGGCCCGGGGCGACTAGGAGAAGGATTCAGCTTTTTGGAATGGGACGGCCACCATAGCTAGTTCAGAAAGCTCAAGAACACTCAATACATCCACCAAAGCAGGACTAGGGTTTTACGCATCCTCGCGGCCCGAGCCTGGGTAAATGATCCGTGTGCTTGCTCGCTAAACCTGCTCTTCTCACGACCCCGCGCCCGCCGACCGTAGAAGGGATCCCAGTGATCCCATATTTCTCATTCCCACCGACAAAGACCCAAGCTAGCTGTCATTTATCTCAACCTGGTGGAAGATGATGAAGATGACGAAGATGATGCAGATGACGAAGATGATGAAGATAATGAGGACCCAGTCGATGAAGATGATGAGAGCCCACTTCATGAAGCCATCATAGCTCAAAGAATGCGGCTGAGCGAGGAGGAGGTGTGCAACCTATGAGACATAATTCCGCCACGTGATGACTTTGTTGGGGTGCCATTCCTAACTGCTACCTCTTGAGCACTACATTGGTTTCCCCCAAAGAGGAAGGAATGATGCAGCAAAGTAGTGTAAGTATTTCCCTAGGTTTTTGAGAACCAAGGTATCAATCCAGTAGGAGGCTACGCGCGAGTCCCTCGCACCTGCACAAAACAAATAAATCCTCGCAACCAACGCAACTAGGGGTTGTCAATCCCTATAGGGCCACTTACGAGAGTGAGATCTGATAGATATGATAATATAATATTTTTGGTAATTTTACGATAAAACATGCAAAGTAAAATAAAGACAAAGTAAATAGCAAAGGAAATAACTAAGTAGTAGGAGATCAATATGATAAAGATAGACCCGGGGGCCATAGGTTTCACTAGTGGCTTCTCTCAAGAGCATAAGTATTCTACGGTGGGTGAACAAATTACTATTGAGCAATTGACGGAATTCAGCATAGTTATGACAATATCTAGGTATGATCATGTATATAGGCATCACGTCCGAGACAAGTAGACCGACTCCTGCCCACATCTACTACTATTACACCACTCATCGACCGCTATCCAGCTTGCATCTAGAGTATTAAGTTAAAAAACAGAGTAACACCTTAAGCAAGATGACATGATGTAGAGGGATAGACTCATGCAATATGAAGAAAACCCCATCTTGTTATCCTTGACGGAAACAATACAATACGTGCCTTGCTGCCCTTACTGTCACCGGGAAAGGACACCGCAGATTGAACCCAAAGCTAAGCACTTCTCCCATTGCAAGAAAGATTAATCTACTAGGCCAAACCAAACTGATAATTTAGAGAGACTTGCAAAGATAACCAATCATACATAAAAGAATTCAGAGAAGATTCAAATATTATTCATAGATAGACTTGATCATAAACCCACAATTCATCGGTCTCAACAAACACACCGCAAAAAGAAGATTAGATCGAATAGATCTCCACAAGAGAGGGGGAGAACATTCTATTGAGATCCAAAAAGAGAGAAGAAGCCATCTAGCTACTAACTATGGACCCGTAGGTCTGAGGTAAACTACTCACACTTCATCGGAGAGGCTATGGAGTTGATCTAGAAGCCCTCTATGATCGATGCCCCCTCCAGCGTTGCTCCGGAACAGGCCCCAAGATGGGACTCGTGGATACAGAAAGTTACGGCGGTGGAATTACGGTTTCGGGTCCTGTTCTGATCGTTTCGGGGTACGTGGATATATATAGGAGGAAGGAGTACATTGGTGGAGCAACAGGGGGCCCACGAGGGTGGAGGGCGCGCCTAGGGTAGGCAGGCGCGCCCCCCTACCTCGTGGCCTCCTATTTTATTTCTTGACGTAGGGTCCAAGTCTCCCTAGTCTTATTCGTTGAGAAAATCACATTCCCGAAGGTTTCATTCTGTTTGGACTCCGTTTGATATTCCTTTTCTTCGAAACCCTAAAACAGGCAAAAAAACAGCAATTCTGGGCTGGGCCTGCAATTAATAGGTTAGTCCCAAAAATAATATAAAAGTGGGTAATAAAGCCCAATAATGTCCAAAACATTAGATAATATAGCATGGACCAATCAAAAATTATAGATACGTTGGAGACGTATCAAGCATCCCCAAGCTTAATTCCTGCTCGTCCTCGAGTAGGTAAATGATAAAAACAGAATTTTTGATGTGGAGTGCTACTTGGAATAATTTAATGTAATTCTTCTTAATTGTGGTATGAAAATTCAGATCCGAAAGATTCAAGACAAAAGTTCATATTGACATAAAAAATAATAATACATCAAGCATACTAACAAAGCAATTATGTCTTCTCAAAATAACATGGCTAAAGAAAGTTATCCCTACAAAATCATATAGTCTGGCTATGATCTATCTTCACCACACAAAATATTTAAATCATGCACAACCCCGATGACAAGCCAAGCAATTGTTTCATACTTTTGACATTCTCAAAACTTTTTCAATCTTCACGCAATACATGAGCATGAGCCATGGATATAGCACTATAGGTGGAATAGAGTGGTGTTTGTGGAGAAGACAAAAAGGGAGAAGATAGTCTCACATCAACTAGGCGTATCAACGGGCTATGGAGATGCCCATCAATAGATATCAATGTGAGTGAGTAGGGATTGCCATGCAACGGATGCACTAGAGCTATAAGTATATGAAATCTCAAAAAGAAACTAAGTGGGTGTGCATCCAACTTGCTTGCTCATGAAGACCTAGGGCAATTTGAGTAAGCCCATCATTGGAATATACAAGCTAAGTTCTATAATGGAAGATTCCCACAAGTATATGAAAGTGATAACATGAGAGACTCTCTACTATGAAGATCATGGTGCTACTTTGAAGCACAAGTGTGGTAAAAGGATAGTAACATTGTCCCTTCTCTCTTTTTCTCTCATTTTTTTATTTGGGCCTTTTCTCTTTTTTTATGGCCTCTTTTCTTACTCTTTTTTTATTTGGGCTTCTTTGTCCTCTTTTATTTATTTTTCTTCCGGAGTCTCATCCCGAGTTGTGCGGGAATCATAGTCTCCATCATCTTTTCCTCACTGGGACAATGCTCTAATAATGATGATCATCACACTTTTATTTTTCTTCCAACTCAACAACTACAACTCGATACTTAGAACAAAGTATGACTCTATGTGAATGCCTCCGGTGGTGTACCGGGATATGCAACATGTCAATGATGGAGTGTGTCATAATAAACGGAACGGTGGAAAGTTGCATGGCAATATATCTCGGTATGGCTATGGAAATGCCATAATAGGTAGGTATGGTGGCTGTTTTGAGGAAGGTATATGGTGGGTGTATGATACCGGCGATAGGTGCGCGGTATTATAGAGGCTAGAAAAGGTGGAAGGGTGAGAGTGCGTATTGTCCATGGACTCAACATTAGTCATGAAGAACTCATATACTTATTGCAAAAATCTACAAGTTATCAAAGCAAAGTATAACGTGCATGCTCCTAGGGGGATAGATTGGTAGGAAAAGACCATCGCTCATCCCTGACTGCCACTCATAAGGAAGGCAATCAAAAAATAAATCATGCTCCGACTTCATCACATAACGGTTCACCATACGTGCATACTACGGGAATCACAAACTTCGACACAAGTATTTCTCAAATACACAACTACTCAACTAGCATGACTTTAATATCACCATCTCTATATCTCAAAACAATTATCAAGTATCAAACTTATCATAGTATTCAACACACTCATAAGAAAGTTTTATTATTAATCTTGCATACCAAGCATATTAGGATTTTAAGAAAATTACCATGCTGTTTAAGACTCTCAAAATAATCTAAGTGAAGCATGAGAGATCAATAGTTTCTATAAAACAAATCCACCATCGTGCTCTAAAAGGATATAAGTGAAGTACTAGAGCAAAATTATATAACTCAAAAGAAATAAGCGAAGCACAAAGAGTATTCTAACAAATTCCAAATCATGTATGGCTCTCTAAAAAGGTGTGTACAGCAAGGATGATTGTGGTAAACTAACAAGCAAAGACTCATGTCATACAAGACGTTCCAAGCAAAACACATATCATGTGGTAAATAAAAATATAGCTCCAAGTAAAGTTACAGATAGAAGTAGACGAAAGAGGGGATGCCTTCCGGTGATCCCCAAGCTTTTGCTTTTAGATGTCCTTAGATTATCTTGGGGGTGCCATGGGCATACCCAAGCTTAGGATCTTGCCACTCCTTGTTCCATAATCCATCAAATCTTTACCCGAAACTTGAAAACTTCACAACACAAAACTTAAAGTAGAAAATCTCGTGAGCTCCGTTAGCGAAAGAAAATAAAAGATCACTTCAAGGTACTGTAATGAACTCATTATTTGTTTATATTGGTGTTATACCTACTGTATTCCAACTTCTCTATGGTTTATAAACTATTTTACTAGCCATAGATTCATCAAAATAAGCAAACAACACACGAAAAACAAAATGTGTCAAAAACAGAAGAGTCTGTAGTAATCTGCAGCTAGCGCAAGATATGGAACCCCAAAAATTCCAAAATAAATTGATGGACGTGAGTAATTTATCTATGAATCATCTGCAAAAATAATTAATTGAATAGCACTCTCCAAATAAAAATGACAGCAGTTCTGGTGAGCGCTAAAGTTTCTGTTTTTTACAGCAAGTTCAACAAGACTTTCCCCAAGTCTTCCCAACGGTTCTACTTGGCACAAAAACTAATTAACACAAAAAACACAACCAAAACAGAGGCTAGATAAATTATTTATTAAATAACAGAAATAAAAAATATTGGGTTGTCTCCCAACAAGCGCTTCTCTTTAAATCCTTAAAGCTAGGCATTGCTAATTTTAATGATGCTCACATGAAAGACAAGAACTGAAGCACAAAGAGAGCATCATAAAACACGTGACAAACACATCTAAGTCTAATATACTTCCTACGCATAGGCATCTTATAGGAAAACAAATTATCAAGGCAAGCAAAAACTAGCATATGCAACGAAGCGGAAAGCAACAATAGCAATCTCAACATAACGAGAGGTAATTTACTAACATGAAAATTTCTACCACCATATTTTCCTCTGTTATAATAATTACATATAGGATCATAAGCAAATTCAACAAAATAGCTATCACATAAAATATTTTCAACACGATCCACATGCATGCAAAGTTGACACTCTTCCAAAATAGTGGGATTAACATTAACTAAAGTCATGACCTTTCCAAACCCACTTTCAATATTATTGCAAACATTATAATCAATATTATGTTCATCATGGGGTTTAAATAAATTTTCAAGATCAAAAGAAGAATCACCCCAATCATGATCATTGCAACAAGTAGATGACATAGCAAAACTAGCATCCCCAAGCTTAGGGTTTTCCATATTATTAGCACAATTGACATTAATAGAATCATTGCAATCATGCTTCTATTCAAAGATCTATCATGAATCGCTTCATAAGGTAATTCATCACACTTTTCAGATTCACGAATTTCAAGCAAAACTTCACAAAGATAATCTAGTGCACAAAACTCACTAGCAATTGGTTTATCATAATTGGACATCTTAAAATGATTAGCAAGTGGATGAGGATCCATAGATCTTAGGTTCTCTGTTTAGTAATAAATAAACAACTATTCTAACCATACGAGCAAACAAGAAGCAAGAGAAAAAGAGGCAAATAGAGAAACAGACAAGTAGACCGACTCCTGCCTGCATCTACTACTATTACTCCATTCATCGACCGCTATCCAGCATGCATCTAGAGTATTAAGTTAAAAACAGAGTAACGCCTTAAGCAAGATTACATGATGTAGAGGGATAGACTCATGCAATATGAAGAAAACCCCATCTTGTTATCCTCGATGGCAACAATACAATACATGCCTTGCTGCCCTTACTGTCACCGGTAAAGGACACCGCAAGATTGAACCCAAAGCTAAGCACTTCTCCCATTGCAAGAAAGATTAATCTAGTAGGCCAAACCAAACTAATAATTCGAAGAGACTTGCAAAGATAACCAATCATACATAAAAGAATTCAGAGAATATTCAAATATTATTCATAGATAGACTTGATCATAAACCCACAATTCATCGGTCTCAACAAACACACCGCAAAAAGAAGATTACATAGAATAGATCTCCACAAGAGAGGGGGAGAACATTGTATTGAGATCCAAAAAGAGATAAGAAGTCATCTAGCTACTAACTATGGACCTATAGGTCTGAGGTAAACTACTCGCACTTCATCGTAGAAGCTATGGAGTTGATGTAGAGGCCCTCCGTGATCGATGCCCCCACCAGCGGAGCTCCGGAACAGGCCCTAAGATGGGATCTCGTGGATACAGAAAGTTATGGCGGTGGAATTAGGGTTTTGGCTCCTGTTCTGATCGTTTGGGGGTACGTGGATATATATAGGAGGAAGGAGTATGTCGGTGGAGTAACAGGGGGCCCACGAGGGTGGAGGGCGCGCCTAGGGTAGGCAGGTGCGCCCCCCTACCTCGTGGCCTCCTGTTTTATTTCTTGACGTAGGGTCCAAGTCTCCCTGGTCTTATTCGTCGAGAAAATCACGTTCCCGAAGGTTTCATACCGTTTGGACTCCGTTTGATATTCCTTTTCTTCGAAACCCTAAAACAGGCAAAAAAACAGCAATTCTGGGTTGGGCCTCCGATTAATAGGTTAGTCCCAAAATAATATAAAAGTGGATAATAAAGCCCAACAATGTCCAAAACAGTAGATAATACACTACTAGGAAAACCCTAGTAGTAGCGCGGGTTTTGGGGCTATTAGCAGCGCGGGCAGCCACGCTACCAATAAAGTGATACAGCTAACTGTTAGTAGTAGCGTGGTCTGTACACACGCTACTACTCTGGACTGTATCAGCAACGCGTTTTCGGAACACGCTACTATTAATTAGCTGTAGCGATTTCCTTGCCGTTGAGCAATTGACATAATTGAGCATAGTTATGAGAATATCTAGGTATGATCATGTATATAGGCATCACATCCGAGACAAGTAGACCGACTCCTGCCTGCATCTACTACTATTACTCCACTCATCGACCGCTATCCAGCATGCATCTAGAGTATTAAGTTAAAAACAGAGTAACGCCTTAAGCAAGATTACATGATGTAGAGGGATAGACTCATGCAATATGAAGAAAACCCCATCTTGTTATCCTCGATGGCAACAATAGAATACGTGCCTTGCTGCCCTTACTGTCACCGGTAAAGGACACCGCAAGATTGAAACCAAAGCTAAGCACTTCTCCCATTGCAAGAAAGATTAATCTAGTAGGCCAAACCAAACTAATAATTCGAAGAGACTTGCAAAGATAACCAATCATACATAAAAGAATTCAGAGAAGATTCAAATATTATTCATAGATAGACTTGATCATAAACCCACAATTCATCGGTCTCAACAAACACACCGCAAAAAGAAGATTACATAGAATAGATCTCCACAAGAGAGGGGGAGAACATTGTATTGAGATCCAAAAAGAGATAAGAAGTCATCTAGCTACTAACTATGGACCTATAGGTCTGAGGTAAACTACTCGCACTTCATCGTAGAAGCTATGGAGTTGATGTAGAAGCCCTCCGTGATCGATGCCCCCACCAGCGGAGCTCCGGAACAGGCCCTAAGATGGGATCTCGTGGATACAGAAAGTTATGGCGGTGGAATTAGGGTTTTGGCTCCTGTTCTGATCGTTTGGGGGTACGTGGATATATATAGGAGGAAGGAGTATGTCGGTGGAGTAACAGGGGGCCCACGAGGGTGGAGGGCGCGCCTAGGGTAGGCAGGTGCGCCCCCCTACCTCGTGGCCTCCTGTTTTATTTCTTGACGTAGGGTCCAAGTCTCCCTGGTCTTATTCGTCGAGAAAATCACGTTCCCGAAGGTTTCATACCGTTTGGACTCCGTTTGATATTCCTTTTCTTCGAAACCCTAAAACAGGCAAAAAAACAGCAATTCTGGGTTGGGCCTCCGATTAATAGGTTAGTCCCAAAATAATATAAAAGTGGATAATAAAGCCCAATAATGTCCAAAACAGTAGATAACACACTACTAGGGAAAACCCTAGTAGTAGCGCGGGTTTTGGGGCTATTAGCAGCGCGGGCAGCCACGCTACCAATAAAGTGCTACAGCTAACTGTTAGTAGTAGCGTGGTCTGTACACGCGCTACTACTCTGGACTGTATCAGCAACGCGTTTTCGGAACACGCTACTATTAATTAGCTGTAGCGATTTCCTTGCCCCGCGCTACTGCTATATCTTTCATCATTTCCCCCCGACTTCCTACCCCGTTTCAGCTTCAATAAATAACAATTTCCAGATACTAGGTACTTCTAGATATCATTTTCATAAAGCATTATAGGTACTAGGTAGTACTCCCTTGGTTCCAAATTACTCGTCGTGGTTTTGGTTCAAGTTTGAACTAAAACCACGACGAGTAATTTGCAACCGAGGGAGTACTAGATAATAATTTCATATATACTCAAGATACATCCTGAAGAAGTACAAGGTGATATCGCCGACGATCATCATATGTAGTTCTAGATAATATCGATGACGATCATCATATGTAGTTCTACATGATATCTACGACGATCATCATATGTAGTTCTAGATGATATAGCCAGACACACACACATGTAGTTCTAGATGATATCGACGACGATCATCATCCTCAAGCCTGGGCGGTGGGTGTTCCTGATAGTAATTAGGATGGCCTGTCCAACACGAAGATTCTTGCCAATGAGGAATCTCTTCCACCCAACCGAATTTAAGTGTGTGCGACCGTCTGTGTCCATGCGGTAAGTACAGGTGGTGACGGAGCCCCTTGCGGTAAGCCGTAGTCCAGCTGAGCCTTCTTCATCAGGCTCGATACCACAACTCACAGATAGGTTCTTTGGCAATTTCAGAATAAGAAAAACATATCAATTAATAAATAGCCTGGCACATACTCTTGCAAATGTATTTCTATTAAGTCTAAATTTATACACCATCAAAAGACACAGTACTACGCATTTGTACTAACTGATCATGAATTCTACTAATAAGTATATATGGATTATCTACACTATTAATAGTTCATTGGATTCTACACTAATAAGAGCATGTGATCAGACTCTACACTAAAGCATATCATCGACTAGATTCCACAAAGCATATCATTGGACTCTACACTAAGCATATCATCGGATTCACTAAGCATATCATCGAATAATTTGCATTTGTAAGTATAACAATAAAGCATATATATATATATATATATATATATATATATATATATATATATATATATATCATCAAATTACTACAGGCAGTACGTATAACATACCATTTCATGCCGATCGACCATGGTACTTGTCTGGCAGGTCACGAATGGCACCCCGACAAAGTCATCACGTAGCGGAATTATGTCCCATAGGTTGCACACCTCCTCCTCACTCAGCCTCATTCTTTGAGCTATGATGGCTTCATGAAGTGGGTTCTCATCGTCTTCATCGAGTGGGTCCTCATTATCTTCATCATCTTCGTCATCTTCCACCAGGTTGAGATAAATGACAGCCAGCTTGGGTCTTTCTGCTCTGAAGGAGATGCTGATCAACTCACCACCAGTAAGACGCATGTGGGCAAGGAAACGGGCCCATCCATCTCCTCCAATCTGCGACATATTGCATCCTTTCTCGACCTCCATAGTGTACGCCCCCAAGAGCCTCAAATGTCACAGTGTCTCCTGTCACCTTGTTGAAATTCAACCTCACATTGCATGGGACGATCTGTGTAAAAAAAGCAAAATGACACAATGCAGTAATGCCAACACTAAAAATAAAATAGTTGTTACATTTCATCTAATTTCTTACCGCCGCATGACGAAAACACGGCTGGAAGTAGATGCCGAACAACTTGCCAGTTGCAAGGCTGCTGGTGCACCTTGACTTGCACAGTCGACATAGTGGTGGTGGTGGTGGCGCCATTTTCCTAAAGCAATATGAGTAAAGGATTAACGATTCACTTCCGCGAGAAGCAATTTTATGGACAAAGCATTTCGGTGGCACCTATTGTCCAAAAAAACTTTTCACAAATATCTACCAAATAAGGGTACCAACTACCAAGACATTTCATCTCATCTGGCCCCTATTGCCTAAGATAATTGATTAAAAAACAAATGGCAAATTTAACTAAATTGGCACCTACATTTTGCCAAAAAATAACTTATTACAAAGAAACAAAAGCATCTACCTATCCATGTACAGAAAAATAACAATAAAATGGTGCATACTAAATCAACTAAATCAACGAGCCTACTAAATCCACTAGCATACTAAATCAACTAAATCAAAATGTTCTAAATCAACTAAATCAACTAGCCTACTAAACCAACTAAATCAACTAGCCTACTAAATCAACTAAATCAAGATGTTATAAATCAAGTAAATCAACTACATACTAAATCAACTAAATTAAAATGTTCTAGATTAACTAAATCAACTAGCCTACTAAATCAAAATGTAGCAGGGAGGAGTGGTTGTGGATGGAGGAGGGAGGAGGGAGAAGGAGGGGCAACTCGAGGAGGGAGAAGAGAGTAGGATGGATGAGGAAGATGGAGCGAGAAGGGGCCAGCTGGCAGCGAGTGGAGGGAGGACGGAGAAGGAAGGCAGAGCAAGGAGGGGCCGGCCAGCGGCGACTAGAGGGAGGATGGAGGAGGAGGCTGGCACCGAGTCGAGCAAGGAGGAGGAGGTGGCGGCGGCGCAGATTGGAGGAGGGGCGATGGGGGAGGACCGCCGTGGGGGGTTGAGGTGGAGATCGAGTGAGTGTGAGTGTGAGTGGATCGGATAGGTCGGAGATTAGGGGAGATGGAATGGCTTAGCAGTAGCGCGCTATAGCAAAAGGCGCTACTGCTAAACGACCTAGCAGTAGCGCCTTTCACAAAGAGCGTGCTACTCCTATGTGTCAGCATATAAAATAGACATAAAAAATACATTGATCATCAATGATCTTTTTGTGTACAATCTGATTTGTCAATATGAGTCCTCACCAGTTTAGGAACTGATGAAGACTCATATTGCGGCCACAAATTTTACACATAGAGTTCAATGAAGACCAACTGGTTGTGAAAGTTTGAGAAGCAACATATTTAAGGTGGTACAAACTCTCCTCACTAAGCAAGGTGGGACTAAATTTTTTAGTAAGCTTAGTAGTAGCGGTTATTGTGTAAATGCGCTACTACTATGGTCCCTAGCAGTAGCGCTCTTCATACAAGCGCGCTGCTGCTAGAACTAGCCTCTCGGCAGCGTCGTGGCAATTATAGCAGTAGTGCGTCTTAGAGTGGGCGTGCTACTGATACATTCATTTCAGCAGCGAGGTTTGTGCGCGAGCGCTACTGCTAGTTAGCAGCTGCGCCTTATTTTAAAGCGCGCTACTGGTAAGATTCTGTGTATAGGCTTTTCCCTAGTAGTGATATAGCATGGAGCAATAAAAAATTATAGATACATTGGAGACGTATCAGTGATCCTCCTGACAAGTACCATGGTCGATCGTCATGAAATGGTACGTTATACTGACTGTAGTAATTTGATGATATATATATATATATATATATATATATATGCTTTATTATTATACTTACAAATGCAAATTATCCGATGATATGCTTAGTGTAGAGTCCAATGAGATGCTTTGTGGAATCTAGTCGATGATATGCTTTAGTGTAGAGTCTGATCACATGCTTATTAGTGTAGAATCCAAGGAACTATTAATAGTGTAGATAATCCATATATACTTATTAGTAGAATTCATGCTTAATTAGTAAAAATTCGTAGTAATGTGTCTTCTGATAGTGTAGAAATCTATACTTAATAGAAATATATTTGCAAGAGTATGTGCGAGGATATTTATTAATTGACATGTTTTTCTTATTCAGAAATTGCCTAAGAACCTATCTATGAGTTGTGATATCGAGCCTGATGAAGAAGGCTCAGCTGGACAACGCCTTACAGCAACGGGCTCCGTCCCCACCTATACTTACCGCATGGAGACAGACGGTCGCACACATTTAAACTCGGTTGGGTGGAAGAGATTCCTCATTGGCAAGAATCTTCGTGTTGGACAGGCCATCCTAATTACTATCAGGAACACCCATTGCCCAGGCTTCAGGATGATGATCGTCATTGATATCATCTAGAACTACATATGTGTGTGTGTGGCTATATCATCTTGAACTACATATGATGATCGTCGTCGATATCATGTAAAACTACATATGATGATCGTCATCGATATCATCTAGAACTATATGTGATGGTCGTCATCGATATCACCTTGTACTGCTTGAGGATGCATGTTGACTATATATGAAATTGTTATCTAGTACTCCTTCCGTTCCAAATTGCTCGTCGTGGTTTTAGTTCAAATTTGAACTAAAACCACGATGAGTAATTTGGAACGGAGGTAGTACTACCTAGTACCTATAATGCTTTATGAAATTGATATCTAGTAGTACCTAGTATCTGGAAATTGCAGTTTATTGAAACTGAAACTGGGTAGGAAACTGGGTAGGAAGCGGGGAAAATGATGAAACACATAGCAGTAGCGCTACAACTAACTAATAGTAGCATGCTCTAGAAAAGCGCTGCTGATATAGTCAATAGTAGTAGCGCGGGTGCAAACCATGCTACTACTAACAGTTAGGTGTAGCACCTTATTGGTAGCACGGCTGCCCGCGCTGCTAATAGCCTCAAAACCCGCGCTACTACTAGGGTTTTCCCTAGTAGTGATAAGCCCCTATCTTTCTATGTGTCTGGTTGAAACATTTTTCTCGTGTGTACGCAGTGAGTGTTAATAATCATAGAAGACTATATGATGTTTGAGTATGTGGGCTTTCCTAAAGGCTTCGACACGTGACTCTTCCTTAAAAGATGATGAATTGTAGTTGCAAAGTTGACTAAGAACATAGTTTGTAGGTTTCTAATAGAGTTTTTGCTTTATACTTTGATTGTGTGATGAATTGTTACTTATTCATGGGAAGTGTATGATAAAAGTCTCCATGAAGTTTCAGCTCATTTTGAGTTGTGCAGAATAGGTGGCCTTGTATAGCTTTTTCAGGTCCAGATTTCCAGCTGCCGGAATTCTCCCTCTTGGTGTGTACCTTGCAAATTATGAGAGAAAAGGCATTAGAATTACTCCAAAAAGCATTATTATGGATAAAAACATTACAAATAATATTAAAGAAACATGATGCAAAATGGACGTATCAACTCCCCCAAGCTTACACCTCGCTTGTCCTCAAGCGGAAACCAAAATCGAAAAACATTTCCACATGCTTTGAGAGAGAGGTGTTTATAAAAACAAAATACGGATATAGAAGCATCATGTTGATTATTACAACAGCAACAAGTTTAAATATTAAGACTTTTATCGTAGAACTTTTATCATACACTTCCCATGAATAAGTAATACTTCATCGCATAATAGAAGTATAAAGCAAAAACTCTATTAGAAACCAACAAACTATGTTCTCAGTCAACTTTGCAACTACAATTCATCATCTTTTTAGGAAGGGTCATGTGTCGAAGCCTTTAGGCAAGTACACATACTCAACCATCGTATAGTCTTCTATAATTGCTAACACTCACCGAGTACAGATGAGAAAAATGTTTCAACCAGACACATAGAAAGATAGGGGCTTATAGTTTCCCCTCGCAGCATACCCACCTCAAGGATGGTGTCAACAATAATAACTCATGCTATCTATATTCAACTGGACATATGTGCCTAGATCTTTCTTCACCACATGATGCTTGCTAAAGGATAAAAATAAAAAGGAATGGAAGGAAAACTTTGACTCTTTGCATAGAAGTAAATACATAAAGGTAAAGGATAGGCCCTTCGCATAGGGAAGCAGAGGTTGTCATGCGCTTATTTGTTTGTATGCTCAATCCCTTAGTGCAAAAGAACGTCATGTTACATTTCCCCTTAAGATGACAACCTTTATTATGCAGTATGTCGCTTTTATTCTTTGTCATCCAAGTTCATGCAACGCTCAATTTTCTCTTACACTAAACAATCTCACACATTTAGAAGCAATTTTTATTGCCTTTTTGCACCGGTGACAACTTACTTGAGGGATATTTCTCAATCCCTAGGTAGGTATGGTGGACACTTGAAAAAGATTTGGGTTTAAGGGTTTTTGGATGCACAAGTAGTATCTCTACTTAGTGCAAAATTTTTGTCTAGCAAAGATAGGGGACAAGCACCACATGTTAAAGGATCTATGACAATATGACTTCTATGTGAATATAAACAAACATTAACCATTACATTGTCTTCCTTGTCCAACGTCAACATTTTTGGCATATAATATTATGATGAGGGCTCACAACCACAAAAGATTTCTAGGATGGTATATTTATATGTGAATCTTCCCTTCCCTTATTAATTCTTTCATGACTTGCATCACTGACTAATGTTATGTTTGTCAATCTCTAATAAAATTTCCTACTTATACTTTTCCTCATGTGCTGCTATCACCTACCATAGGATTAGTATATGATCTTATTGATTTATTCCATTTCTTTTATTTGCATCCTTTCTCTTTTATTTCCTTCTTATTTCTTTTCTTTATTGACAACATGAAAAACTCAAAGAAGAAAACTCAAAGAAAGTAAAAACTCAAACTAAACTTTATTGTATAGCTTGCACACGATTACAATGATAGATCACTAAGCAAACTCTCAAAGAAGAAAAGGATCGAACTAAACTTTATTTCATCTAAAGCAACAGGATCGAACTAATATAAGTAAAAGCAAAAAGATAGTGGGATGATATGATACCGGGTCACCTCCCCCAAGCTTGGCGGAAGCCAAGGCGAGTTCCCATACCCGATACTTAGTTCTCCTTTGATAGTGAAGAAGTGTTCTCCAAAATAACCATGAGTAGATCCTTCCAACCTTGAATCTCCCGTAGGGCTTGGTGAATTAATTCACGGTTTTTCTTCTCCTCGGCCATTATGTGTTTATTTTCAGGGCCCCAAGATTTGGTTCCTACATTGTTTTCTCTTGGCCGAGATATCTCCCAGTTGGACGGTATGTGCCTACGAGGAGTGTTCTCGAACCCATAATTGTGAATCAAATATTGAAAATTGTTACGATGTGACCTATGTAAGGGCCTCCTTGGTGGGAGCTCTTCTTGCACTTCTCGGCTTGCTTGATTGATAGATGATCCCATGGCTTGATGAGGATTAGGGTGAGTTGAGGTGCCAGCTACCGTGCCCCTCTCGGTAGCCGGAAAGTGAATCCCAAAAGGATTTTCCTCTACTTCCCCCATAGCAATGTCTTTAGTGTTATCCCTCATTAGATCCTCCTGAACCAACCTTGTGTGTCCTTCTACATTGCTGAAGGGCGAGTAAGACATGATGTTGGTCTAGCTGAATCTGTAAGAAAACAACAAGAAAAGCAAACAGAGGATTTCTCCATGATACGATGGTTAACAGGTTCGGGAAGTATATATAGATTTTTTTTTATCTTGGAGGACAAGTACATGGAAGAAAAACGGTGTATGAGAGGTGGCCCAGGTGGGCACAACCAACTTGGGCGCGCCAGGCATGTTTGGTGTGCACTGGTGTCTTGTGCCCACCAGGGGACACTTCCCGGAAGTGTCTTTATTTCAAAAATTGTAAAATATTCCAAAACTGACAAAAAATATTTTGCGGATTTTTCGGAGTCTGGTTACTTACCGTATCATGTACCTCCTTATTTTGGCGATTCTGGAGTGTTCCGGAAGGACTCTTTTATGTGCTCTTCCAGTGTCAAAGTTTGGATAATATTGCTTTCAACATTAATCAGCATACATGAGATATAATGCTTTATTCGTTGCCCATTGACCACCTTCAGGTTAGTACCTTTGGAATTACTTATTTTCATGGTTCCAGACTAGTAAACCTCCTCTATGACATATGGGAATTCCCATTTCGAGAGGAGTTTCCCAGCAAAGAATCTAAAATGAGAGTTATACAAAAGAACATATTCTTCGACTATAACTCATGCTTTCGGATTCTTTTGTCATGCTGTCTTTTAACTTTCTCTTTGAATAACTTTGCATTTTCATAAGCTTGGGTTCTCCATTCATCTAATGAGCTTATATCAAATAACCTCTGTTCACCAGCATGATTGAAATCATAGTTGAGTTCTTTAACTGCCCAGTATGCTTTATGTTCTAACTCAAGAGGAAAGTGAAAAGCTTTTCCATAAACCATTTTATAAGGAGACATACCCACAAGATTTGTATATGTTGTTCTATAAGCCCAAAGTGCATCATCTAATTTCTTAGACCAATTCTTCGTGGACCTATTAACAGTATTTTGCAAAATTAATTTTATTTCTCTATTACTAAGTCCAACTTTACCACTAGACTAAGGATGATAGGGTCATGCAATTCTATGGTTAACATCATACTTAGCAAGCATTTTACGGAAAGCACCAAGATTAAAGTGTGAACCACCATCAGTCATTAAATATCTAGGGACTCCAAACCTTGGGAAAATAACTTCCTTAAGCATTTTAATACAGGTGTTGTGATCAACACTACTGGTTGGAATAGCTTCTACCCATTTAGTAACATAATCAATAGCAACCAAAATATGTGTATACCCATTACAGGAAGGAAAAGGTCCCATGTAATCAAATCCCCAAACATCAAATGGTTCACAAGCAAGTGAATAATTCATAGGAATTTCTTGACACTTACCGATATTACCTAAGCTTTGGCATTCATCACAAGATGAGACATACTTACGGGCATCCTTGAAGAGAGTAGGCCAATAAAATCCAGACTGTAATACCTTGTGAGCAGTTCTATCTCCAGCATGATGCCATCCATAAGCTTCGAAGTGACATTTTTGTAGGATTTGTCCCTGTTCATGCTCAGGTACACAACGTCAAAAAAGTAATGTCTTAAATCATAGAAGAATTTTTTTCTTTTGTTGGTAAGTAAAGCTAGGTGGTAAATATTTAGCAACAATGTAATTAGCATAGTCAGCATACCAAGGAGTACTATTAGAAACATTTATTGCAGCTAACTGCTCATCAGGAATACTATCATCAATCGGTAGTGGGACATCAATCACATTTTCAAGCCTAGACAAGTTATCAGCTATGGGGTTCTCAGCTCCTTTTCTATCAATAATATGTAAATCAAATTCTTGTAACAAGAGAACCCAACGAATAAGTCTAGGTTTAGCATCTTTCTTTTCCATAAGATATTTAATAGCAGGATGGTCTGTGTGAACAGTTATTTTGGAATCAACAATATAAGATCTAAACTTATCACAAGCAAACACCACTGCTAAGAATGCTTTTTCAGTTGTAGCATAATTTCTTTGAGCACTATCTAGAGTTTTACTAGCAGGATGAATAACGTTCAATTTCTTATCAACTCTTTGTCCTAAAACAACACCAACAACACAATCACTAGCATCACACATAATTTTAAAAGGCAAGTTCCAATCGGGTGGTTGAACTATAAGTGCAGGGATTAAACCTTTCTTGAGTATTTCAAAGGCTTCAAGACAATCTTCATCAAAAACAAAAGGAATATCCTTTTGCAAAAGATTAGTCAGAGGCCTAGATATTTTAGAAAGGTCTTTGATAAATCTCCTATAGAAACCAACATGACATTGGAAACTACGAATACCTTTTATGTCCTTAGGACATGCATTTTATCAGTCGCATCAACCTTAGCTTGGTCCACTTCAATACCTCTTTCATAAATTTTGTGACCCAAGACAATGCCTTCATTAACCATAAAGTGGCACTTCTCCCAATTCAAGACAAGATTTGTTTGTTCACATCTCTGCAAAACTCGATCAAGATTGCTTAAACAATCATCAAAAGACTTCCCATAGATAGAGAAGTCATACATGAAAAACGCAACAATCTTTTCACAAAAGTCAGAGAATATAGCCATCATACATCTTTGAAAGGTAGCAGGTGCATTACATAAACCAAAAGACATACATCTATAAGCATAGTGTCGTGGAGTTGACACGGCAGATGTCCTAGAGCAAGGACTTAGTCGTAGGGCCATCGCACTAGGAAGCTTAAAGGGGTTTATCGGGACAAAGCACACACGAGAGAGTTTTTATACTAGTTCGGCCCCTTACGATGAAGGTAAAAGCCTACATCTAGTTGGGATTGGTATTGCTGAGGTTTCGATCTCCAAGAGGCTCAACTCGCCGGCTTGGTTATCGACTTGGTTGTCTCTTTTTCTAAACCACCACTGGGTCGTCCCCTTATATACACGGGTTGACGACTGGTGGCCTATAGAGTCCCGACCGAATCATAATCGTGTCTGGCTCGATGACTTCCCTTACATGCCTTTCTTTACAAGTCTTTCCTTACATATGGCGGTTTACAATATCAGCCTTAAGCCGGCCCCAGGCCTTTGGGCCTTCTATACATTTAGTAAACCATCATCTTGAATGTTTATCGGGCTTCTTCTTTAACCTGCAATTAGGGCTGACCCGGCCCCTCCTGGGCGGGTCATACTAGTAGTAATATCCCCAACATTATGCCCCAGGTTGACTTTGAACTTTGTTCTCTGTCAATCTTCAATACTTAGGTGGAATCCATCCTTTGTCTGAAAACTTCTGTAACCCGCCGTGACGTCATCTTCTGAAAACACAAAAAACCTTCATGACGTCATCTTCTAATGGATCTTTCATTTTTTAATGCCTTCCGAGAATCGAGGCGTCCGTTTATTTGGATAATCATTATTCGGGTCTCCTTGATTTTTGCGCCCGCTTGTTCACTTACTCCCTTATAAATAGGTACCACTTAGGTCTTTTTCATTCTCCTCCTTCAGTCGTCTTCCTCCTCTCACTGCTTCGCTGCCGCTCGAGCTCAGTCACCGCAGATCTCCTCGTCTCCAACTCAGGCCGCTGCATTGACCTAACTTGTCCAGAGAAAACGCGACGAACCTCCGCAGCGAATCCACACCCGTAAGTCTCGCCTTCTCAATCTTTTTAGATCTTCATTAGGGCTTTGCGAGTTCGTCGGTGTTCTTCATCGTTCTTCATGAACTTTCCTAGTAGTTCTTCCTCCGCAGCCTCTAGGGATCCAAAAAAGGAAATATAACTCGCGCGGTAGTTGTTTGGCATCCATTTTTGATAGTCGTAGATCCCTTTATCTCTGTATAGATGCTTCATTACAACTGATGAACCTATTTGTACTAGATATTTAGGTCTAGAATATTTTTCTTTTTAGAACAGCCATTTGATCCAAAATAATAATGATAGCTTGGTAAAACGTGTTTATGCCAACACTTGGCTGAATCTGCTTTCTGATTAAATCTATAGTCATGGCGCCTTACCGCTCCGGCTTTCTTTTCCCTATATGTCATTAGCCCTTAGTTAAACCGCCATTACTTGTTTTATAACTGACCGTAAACTGAACCGGCATGTTGTTGTTTTATTTTTTAGTTCTTTGCACATCATGCCGTCAAAGACACCCACCGTCTGTAAGTGGGTCCCCTCATCCAAAATTGAGGAACGGTTAAAAGACTTCTTCATCGTTGGGTTTCTGCCTTCAAAAAATGTCATGTCTTATCGTGCTCCTGAACCGGAGGAAGAACGCCCCAATCCAAAAGACGGAGAAGTGATTGTCTTTACTGACCACATGAACTGTGGCATCTCACCGCCCGGTTCAAAATTCTTCAGAGAGGTCCTTCATTTTTTTCAAACTCCATCCTCAGGACCTTGGACCCAATTCCATTTCCAACATTTGTAACTTCCAAGTACTCTGTGAGGTGTATCTTCAGCAAGAGCCGACCATGAGCTGTTTACAGAGTACTTTTACCTGAACCGGGAGAACGAATGCACCAACGGTCCCAGCTTAGAACTTGGAGGCATCTCAATTCAGCGCCGTCAGGGTGTTGTCTTCCCTCTCATAGTTTTACCAAGTCACCCAAAGGACTGGAACCAAACTTGGTTTTACTATCGGGATATCTCTCCAGCAAACGAGAAGCCGCTGCCAGGTTACCGCCCCGGTCGTCTTGACTCCAAGTTCACCCTTCCGGATAAACTCACCGTTGCTGAACACAAGAGGCTGCTTCCATCCATTAGAAGAATCAATGCTTTGTTGGGGAACAGTTTAACCGGAGTAGATCTGACCCACTGCTGGATCTCATGGCGGGTTATTCCATTAAGCCGTCGATCAAAACTAATGTATGAATACGATGGAGGCCCGGACGACTCTCTTTGTCATAGCCCAGTTGAACTCACCGAAGAAGACATTGTTTCAATGTCAAACCTTTTGGTGAACAGGAAATATGAAGACTGCAGCATTGTTGGGTTAAACCCCTTCTGCAAGCTTAACCCGGTACCAGAAGTAAGCATATTCTGATCTCTTTTCCTTTGTATTTTGCCCAGCTATACTACTTTAGTATTGATCTTTCTTCTTGTATTTGCAGGCCAATTCTACCTTTTGGAAGGTGAAATATGACCATGAGGCTACCAAGAAGGCGAAAGCCGCCGCCATGAACACCAAGAAGACGACCCGGAAAATGAAGAAGAAGAAGAAAACCACTGTTGAAGATTTAATGAAACTTGATGACACGTATGACTCGGAGGTAGCCCTTGATTCCCTTGGCCAATTTTTTAACAATCTTATTGACACTGATCCTTACCGGGATGACACTGGGGCTAGTCAGGCCGGGGAAGCAGAGGTAACTATCATTTCCTCCGACTCAGAGCCCTTACCAAGACACAAAGTTCGACGAGTGATCCGTAAAGTAAGGTTTTCTAACCCCGTAGCTCACTTGGATCCCAACTTTCATTTGAAAAAGCAGCAACATGAAAGCCGCCGTGAAGTTGAGATTGAAGATGAACTAGCCGTCATCCTTCAACAAACCCCTCGGAAACGCCTGAACAACGTTTACTTATTACTGTCCTTAACTTGTTTTAATGAATCCTGCTCCTTGTATTCCTTTTAAATCCTTTCTTTTACCTTTTCAGGAGGTGTCTCGTTCCTCAGGCGACTCATCACAAACACAATTTCCGGCTTTCAAGACTGCTCCTGGGTAATAAGAAATCCTCTTTTCTTCCGGGTTGATCAATTGTATCTTGACGTTGGCTATCCTGTAATATATATTTTTTCTTAGAGGCCAGGCTAAATCCAAGAAGGCGAAGGTAACAAAACCGACGGAAGACCCGCCAGTACTAGCATCTGAGCCGGCTAGGCCGCCTTCTCCATTAACTGTCGCCCCATAAGACTCGCCTATTGTCAATGAAGCAAATCCTCCGGAGTCGTCCCTTCACAAAGCCACTATAAATCCTTCTACGGCTGGACCGTCAAGCTCAACCGACCCGCCGTCTCCCCATGTTCAAGATATTAAAATTACTGGGAGCCGCTTTGTTGAGCCAGGGAACCCAACGGTATTGGCTCGGTGCACAGCTAAGCAAGAAGCATTGGAGAGGCAGAAGGTTCGCTTTGATGTTGCCAACTATGACCGTCTTAATGCCAGTGATATCTTATCCGGATATCTCAGTCATGTACACTCTAGTCGTGAGTCTGAGATCGAGATGGTCAAGCAGCTTCAGTTGAAGTATGAGGTATGTTGTTTCCGGTTTAACAATATTCCTTCAACCCCCAAGTCTTCAGATTATGAGAGAAACGGAATAACCCATAGACTTAAAATATAGACCGAGACTTTTACCTCTGAATCTTTGCCTGATATCGATAGAACAAAACTTCACCCATAGTCCCCAAGGACCGGTTTATTTTGATCATTAATGAATTGGTAGTTCAGAATTTAAAACCATATGCAAAGTACTTAACACTCTGGTTTAACCTTGATAAACTTGCTGAACTTTGTACATTAGCCCCCAAGTGCCAAGTGCTGTTACTTTGTAAAGGACTTGGGACTTCAAATATGTTGGTAGAGTCATAAAAATTGGATTTGGCATACATTAGCCCCCAAGTGTCAAGTCATAAAAATTGGATTTGGCATACATTATTCGTAAAGTACTTGGGACTTGAATCTTGAATTTAAATACTTGAATTTGAAACCAAGTCTTGACTTATCTGAACGTCTCACAGAATACATTGTCTGAATTGAATTCTCAATTATCGAACGCAAAGACCCGGCTAGCAAGTCAAGAGTCCGAAATCAAATCTTCCACTTCCAAACTGCAAATGAGCCTTTCTGCAACGGAAAATTTGAAGACCAGCTTTGCGACCAAGGAGAAGGCTTGGGAAAATGAGAAAACACTCCTGACCTGACGAGCTGAGACAGCCGAAACAGCTCTGAAAGAAATTTCAATAGAGCTGAACAGTTTGAAGGGCCGGGTGTCTCAGATGGTTGCTGCTATCTTTGGAAAGCTACCTGAGTTGACCTTTCGTATAATTTTTTCCAACCCGGAATATGATCCGCCAACTTACTATGTTAAAAATATATGCAGGTCCGCGAAGTAAAAATCTGAGCCAAGACCTGTTGATTAAACTGACGACAGTATACACCTTGGTTGAACAATTGTACATTGGCGCACAACGGGCTCTGGCCGCTATCTCTCCTGCAAATCAAGGACCCAACCGGCTTAGCGATGTCCTGAAGAAGCTGTCCATCCTTCCGGCTAGATTCTAAGAAGTAAAACGCTCCTGCGCGCGAGCCGGAGCTTTGACTGCCCTAAGCCGCTCCAATGCTTGGGTGCCAGATCTAGACCCGGCGGACGTAGCAAGAGGCTATCCTACTGTAAAGGAGGACGGGTCTCCGTTTGATCAGGATGATTTCATAGCGTGTGTACACGAAGTCCGGCCTCAGGCAACTAGTCTTGGAGAAGACACCAATGTTGACAAGTACCAGCCGGGTTTTGATAGTGAAAATAAGAAGATGGCCACTCCTTCATACAAAGTAGCAGATCTGATCCCACCTGTGAGAGAAGATACCTTTGCTCCGGAAATTGACCCGGTCGGCCTGATGGACGACGAAGCCGAATTTGTCGCCATGAACGGCTTTGATTGGTCAAAATCCAACTTCCAACAAACAGAAGGTGGTGAACGGACGAGGGAGGGATAATGATCATCTTCATAGGCTTATAAAGCCTTGTAATAACTTTAGTTGCTAAAACACCGCATGTTTGCTTATGCCATCATGCATAAAATACTTCTATGTGAATCTGCTTCCAGATGTCAATGTATGCATCGTTTAATGTTTTTCTCTATGATATTTGAACTCTGTTTCTATGAATACAAGAAAAAGACTGGCAAGGCGGTTTAGAACCAAACGGGCGTAGACACCCTAATTCGCAGCCAATATATTTACCTCAATAAAGAACAGAGACAAATATAAAGAAAGGATAAGGGTTAATACGAATTTTTGAGCTAACGCAGCGGGTAAGTGCGTATAAGTAGAAATCATACCTTGTCCTTGTTGATCCTTAGATCGCCGGGTTTAATAATCCGGGTAGTGAACTTTGGATCCTTGAGCCACTGGCTTGAGTAACCCGGGCTGCTGTGTTGTTCAATAATTGATCCGGTGAAGAAAACCAGGCTATCTTATTTGTAATATTGAAACAACAAAAGCTAAAAGGCAAGCAACAGATTAGAAACATAATTTTAACTATGTATTCCAAAAGCTGGGGGTTTGTGATTCAAATACGATCAGTAAATCGGACCAAAGGGGTTAAGCTAAGGTTCGAATACGGCCATATAGCCCCCAGTGGCTTTGGCGTTGCGCCGATCAAGAGGGTACCGACAGCTATGTTCTCTTTGGTTCGAATACGACCTATGTTTGAACAGGAAGCCCCCAAATGACCTTGAGAGGTTTTTAACGACCCTGATTCGAATACGATCCAAGTCGGACTCAAAAGGGGTTAAGCTATGATTCGGATACGATCAAGAAGACCCCAAGCGAGTTAGGCCTTGAGCCGATCAAGAGGGTTATGACAGCTATGTTCTCTTTGGTTCGAATACGACCTCTCTTTGAACAGGAAGCCCCCAAGTGACCTTGAGATTTGCAGCTAGATTCGGATACGATCACAAGCCGGACTTAAAAAGGTTAAACTTGATTCAAATATGATCAGCTCCTTAATAGTCATTTGTAAGTAAGAAAAAATAAAGATGTATAGTCTGTGAAAAGAAAAGGAGACCGATGGTCTTACTTTATTGCTTATCATAGTATATACAACGTGAACGTATGTACATGTTGAGAGCCGGTGGCTCAGGTGTAATATGGCCAAAGTTGAGCAATGTTCCATGGCCAGCAGGTCTCCTCTTCTAACTTACGTGAGTCTGCATGCTCTCGAACGTCAATGAGGTAGTAGGACCCATTGTTTAAATTTTTACTGACCACAAAGGGTCCTTCCCAAGGTGGGGATAACTTGTGTGTATCTGAATGATCTTGGATGAGCCGGAGCACCAAGTCGCCTTCCTGAAAAGTCCTGGACTTAACCCGGCAGTTGTGATAACGACGCAGGTCCTGTTGATAAATTGCTGACCACGCTGCTACTAAGTCTCTTTCTTCATCCAACAAGTCAAGTGCATCCTGTCTAACTTTTTCATTGTTAGCTTCAACATAAGCCGCCACACGGGGCGAGTCATGACGGATGTCACTAGGCAACACTGCTTCTGCTCCATAAACCATGAAGAAGGGTGTGTAACCCGTAGACCTATTGGGTGTAGTATTGATGCTCCATAACACTAAAGGCAACTCCTCTACCCAACAACCCGGCGTTCGCTGTAAAGAAACCATAAGCCGGGGTTTTAGCCCTTTCAGAATTTCCTGATTGGCTCTCTCAGCTTGACCATTAGATTGAGGATGAGCTACAGAAGAAACATCAAGCCGGATGTGCTCTCGCTAACAAAACTCTTCCATAGCCCCTTGGGACAGATTAGTGCCATTGTCTGTGATAATACTGTGTAGAAAACCGAAATGGAAGATTACTTTTTCATGAACTGAACCGCCGTGGTTGCATCACACTTACTCACAAGCTCCGCCTCAACCCATTTGGTGAACTTATCAACATCCACCAAGAGATGTGTCTTTTTATCCTTAGACCTTTTGAAAGGTCCCACCATATCAAGCCCCCAGACTGCAAGCGGCCAAGTGAATGGAATCATCCGGAGCTCTTGAGCTGGCACATGCGCTCGTCGTGCAAATTTTTGACATCCATCACATCTACTGAACAGATCTTCTGCATCAGCGTAGGCCGTCAACCAGTAAAAACCATGACGAAACGCTTTGGCCACTAAAGAGTTTGACCCGGCGTGATGACCGCAATCGCCTTCATGGATCTCACGAAGGATTTCTTGACCTTCTTCTGGGGAAAAACACCGTTGAAATGCTCCGGAAACACTGCGATGAAATAACTCTCCATCCGAAATCGTCATGGACTTAGATCGCCGGGTTATCTGCCGAGCCAGGGTCTCATCCGCTGGCAACTCTCCCCGGGTCATGTAAGCCAAGAATGGTACCGTCCAATCTGGGGTGACATGAAGAACCGCCACCAACTGCGCCTCCGGGTCAGGAACAGCTAAATCTTCTTCTGTGGGTAACTTGACAGAGGGGTTATGCAAAACATCCAAAAAGGTGTTGGGTGGTACCGGCTTACGCTGAGACCCCAGCCGGCTTAAAGCATCAACTGCTTCATTCTTTCGACGGTCAATGTGTTCCACCTTATAACCTTTAAAATATCCTGCAATAGCATCGACCTCTCAGCGATAAGCCGCCATGAGAGGGTCCTTGGAATCCCACTTGCCAGATACCTGTTGAGCCACTAGATCTGAGTCACCAAGACATCTGACCCGGCTCAAGCTCATCTCCTTTGCCACTCGAAGACCATGGAGCAATGCTTCATACTCTGCTGCGTTGTTAGTGCATGGAAACATCAACCGTAACACATAACAAAATTTATCACCTCGTGGGGAAGTTAATACGACTCCTGCCCCTGAGCCTTCCAATTGCCTGGATCCATCAAAATGAATAGTCCAATATGTGTTGTCCGGCTTCTCTTCTGGCATCTGCATCTCTGTCCGGTCATTGATGAAGTCAACCAGGGATTGAGACTTAATTGCAGTACATGGAACATACTTCAGCCCATGAGACCCAAGCTCAATTGCCCACTTGGCAACTCGCCCCATGGCTTCTCTGTTTTGAATAATGTCTCCCAAAGGAGAAGAGCTAACCATAGTGATTGGATGTCCCTGAAAGTAATGCTTAAGCTTCCGGCTTGCCATGAACACCTCATAAACAAGCTTCTACCAATGTAGATATCGTTGCTTAGATTCAATTAGCACTTCACTGACATAATAAACCGGCCGCTGAACCGGATGCTCTTTGCCAGCCTCCTTGCGCTCTACCACCATAGCCACACTAACCGCCCCTGAGTTGGCAGCCACGTATAACAATAGAGGCTCTTTCTCAATAGGAGCAGCAAGGACCGGCGGCTCAGCCAATTGTGCCTTCAAATCCTCAAAAGCAGCGTTCGCAGCATCGCTCCAAACAAAAACGTCTGTTTTCTTCATCAACTGATACAGAGGCATACCTTTTGCCCTAACCGGCTTACGAACTAGCTCAAAGCAGCCACGCGACCCGCCAGTCGTTGATCATCATTGACGCAGGTTGGTTTGGCTAGAGATGTAATTGCCTTGATTTTCTCCGGGTTAGCTTTAATACCCCGGTTAGACACCAGAAAACCCAAGAGCTTGCCGGCTGGCACTCCAAAAAGACACTTGGTCGGGTTAAGCATCATCTTGTAAACCCGAAGATTATCAAAAGTCTCTTTCAGGTCTGTGACCGAGGTTTCCTCTTCCCTGGATTTCACCACTATATCATCCACATAGGCATAAACATTGCACCCAATTTGATTGTGAAGACAATTCTTCACACACCCAAAAGGCATAGACACATAGCAGAAAGCCCAAAAAGGAGTTATAAAAGCTGTCTTTCTCTTGATCCTTGACTGCCATCTTAATCTGATGATAACCAGAGTATGCATCTAAGAAACTCAACCGTGCGCAACCCGCCGTAGCATCAATGATCTGATCAATACGGGGAAGAGCAAAAGGATCAGCCGGACAAGCCTTGTTCAAATCTGTGTAATCCACACACATACGCCAGGTGCCATTCTTTTTGAGTACAAGCACCGGGTTAGCTAACCATTCTAGGTGAAAGATCTCCACAATGAACCCGGCTGCCAAGAGACAGGCCACCTCTTCTCCGATGGCCTTGCGCCTTTCTTCATTGAAGCACCGGAGAAACTGTCTGACAGGTTTAAACTTTGGATCGATATTAAGAGTGTGCTCAGCGAGTTCCCTTGGGACACCAGGCATGTCTGAAGGTTTCCATGCAAAGATGTCCTAGTTCTCACGGATGAACTCGATGAGCGCACTTTCCTATTTTGGATCCAAGTTTGCGCTGATGATGAACTGTCTAGATGAATCGCCAGGCACAAAGTCAACCATCTTAGTGTCATCAGCTGATTTGAATTTTAACTCTGTCTCATGCTCTATTGTTGGTTTCTTTAATGACGTCATGTCCGCCGGGTCAACATGATCCTTGTAGAATTTCAACTCCTCTCTTTCACAAACAGATTCAGCATAGGCAGCATCACCTTCTTCACATTCCAAAGCTATCTTCCAGTTCCCATGGACTGTAATGGTGCCCTTGTGACCCGGCATCTTGAGCTGCAAATATACGTAACACGGTCGAGCCATGAACTTGGCATAAGCCGGCCGCCCAAACAGAGCATGATATGGGCTTTTGATATTAACCACTTCAAAGGTTAATTTTTCTGCTCTGGAGTCATACTCATCCCCAAAGGCTACTTCCAGCTCGATCTTACCAACTGGGTATGCGGACTTACCAGGTACCACACCATGAAAATAGTGTTGGATTGTTTAAGATTTTTATCCGTCAATCCCATCCGGCGGAACGTCTCATAGTAGAAGATGTTGATGCTGCTGCCTCCATCCATGAGCACCTTACTAAACTTGTACCCACCAACCTATGGTGCTACCACCAAAGCCAAGTGACCCGGATTATCAACCCGGGGCGGGTGATCCTCTCTGCTCCACACAATAGGCTGCTCCGACCAACGTAAATAACATGGAATTGCCAGCTCAACGGCATTGATGGCCCTCTTGTGGAGTTTCTGGTCCCTCTTGCATAAACTGGTAGTAAAGACATGATATTGTCCGCTACTCAACTGCTTCGGGTTGCTTTGATAGTCGGATTGCTGCTGCTGCTGATTCCCTTGGCCGTGCTGCTGATTATATCCTCCTTGGTGACTAGGATAACCCTGACCGTGAAAACCTCCTCCGCTTGAACCGGCGCCCGGGCCCTGAAAGCCGCCTCCACCTGAGCCGCCACTTGGGCCGTGACCCCCATCAAATGCATTTGAATTTTTAAATTCCTTCATGATCGTGCAATCCTTCCACAAGTGGGTGGCTGGTTTCTCCCGGGTGCCGTGTTTTGGACAAGGTTCATTCAACAACTGCTCAAGGGTGCGGCCTGACCCGCCCGATCGAGGAGGTTGCCTGCCTTTGCACCGCTGATTACCACCCTGCGTATTAGTATTAGCAACAAACTCATCAGCCTTACGTTTATTACCTCCTTGATTCGCTAGGTTATGCTGGTGACCCTTGCCATTGCCGTTATTCTTTCCCTTCGTTGCCTTTTCTTCATCAGACACCGGGTCCTTGGTGGTATCAGAATCGGCATACTTGACAAGAGCTGCCATCAACGTCCCCATGTCATTACAGTCACGTTTAAGCCACCCCAACTCCTACTTCAGAGGTTCAAAGGGGCAATTTTTCTCCAGCATCAAAACTGCTGAGCCAGCATCCATCTTATCAGATGAATGTATTATGTCCTTGACCCGGCGCACCCAATGGGTTGTAGATTCTCCATCCTCTTGCTTGCAATTGGTCAGGTCCACAATCGACATTGGCTGCTTACATGTGTCCTTAAAGTTCTAGATGAACCGTGCCTTCAACTCTGCCCATGAGCCGATAGAATTGGGTGGCAATCCTTTCAACCAGGTCCGAGCCGTTCCATCCAACATCATGGTAAAATACTTGGCCATTGCAGCATCGCTAACCTCCAACAGCTCCATAGCCATCTCAAAACTCTGAATCCAAGCCCCTGGCTGTAGGTCAGCTGTGTAATTAGGCACCTTACGAGGCCCCATGAAATCCTTGGGCAACTGCTCATTGCGTATGGCTCGGACCAGGCAAGGTACGCCTCCGGTTCTTGTGGCCACTCCTGCCTCAACCGAGGTTACTGGATAAGCCGGAAAGGTTTGGTGAGCCGCCTTCTCTGCTGCTATCTGAGCTACCCATTCCGCCTCTTGACGAATCGTGTCCTAACCCGCCAAGTTAAGGGCTCCAGCCTGCACCGGCTCATGCCTATATGGCCGGTTGTGGCGTTGAGCATTACTTGACATCTCTGCAGACTCCATGTGCCTACTGTAACTTGGGCTCCGGCTTGGGCGAGGAGTTGAATGAATCATGTCTCGACTGTATGAGTATGCATCCTGCTAGGCCAAAGCTGTCTGAAGTAGTTCTCTTACCCTCCGGGTTTCATTGCTGCTCGTGAGTCGCCTTCCATTGGGAGAGCTGCCAAACGAGCCGACGTGGCGATGAGATTTTCCATAGGGTTAGAGAAGTGACCCAGGGGTGTTGATACATAACGAGGAGGAGCTGTATTCATGCGAGGCGGCTCCATGGTGCGTGGCTGAACTGGCGCATCGGGTGTCGTGATCCTGTTTGCCTCTGGTGGGTTGCTCCCCCCAGCTCCGGGTGTATGGAACAGGTTCCTTGGATCCAGTGTTAGAGGTAGACGCGACTGAGTTTTCTAATGCCTCCTCCTCATGACCTCGTTTGATGCATTAAGATCCACCGAGAGACGGAAAGTTTCTGCTTGAAGCTGCTGAGCACGAGCATCTAGAGCTGCTCGTTCTGCCGCCATCTGGGTTTCCTCCGTAGCTAGATTTCCTTTAGCTTGCACCATCTCCTCCCGCACACGTGCCACTTCTGCGTCGTGCTGGGCTTTATCCACCAGTTCTACCACAGCGGTTAACAGAGTCGTCGGCTTATCCATGAGGTCTATTAGAACCTGAGCCGGGGGGCGCGTGGGGTCTCCTGACCCGGCTACTGCCGACCCGGTAGCCGCTACTGCCGCTGCCATGGAGTTCTGCCCGGGCTGCGTCCCCGCCATGAAGACTCCGGCCCAATTCGGCGGCTGAAGGGGGTCCGGAATACTGCTGCCATCGGAACAGCCCTCTAGCATGTCGTCTTGCAGTTGGTACAACGAGTCCGGCTCACCTGTTGATGATGCAGTATCAGAGCAGATGGTCGTCTCCTCACCTTCCATCGATCCTTCAGAGTATTCACCGCCATGGATGCAGCCTACGAAGGCATGTTTCACGACAGATTGAACATGGGCAGACCCGGGGCGCTGAGCCGTTTCGTTGGTGTGGACGTCCAGCTCAGGGCCTGACTCGCCGATCTGGCCGATGAAGACGTGAATTCCGCCAAAGGGGACCCGGTACCCGTACTCGATCGAGCCGGCCTCAGGGCCCTAGCCTTCGTCGTCAATGTAGAACTTGCCGCGACGACTCTTGGTCATCCGGCCCATAGCGTATCCCTTGAGCCCTTCGAAGTTGCCCTTCAAGAACTCAAATCCACCATGCGCTGGCCCCACGGTGGGCGCCAACTATCGTGGAGTTGACACGGCAGATGTTCTAGAGCAGACTTAGTCGTAGGGCCATCGCACTAGGAAGCTTAAATGGGTTGATCGGGACAAAGGACACATGAGAGAGTTTTTATACTAGTTCGGCCCCTTACGATGAAGGTAAAAGCCTACGTCTAGTTGGGATTGGTATTGCCGAGGTTTCGATCTCCAAGAAGCTCAACTTGCCGGCTTGGTTATCGACTTGGTTGTCTCTTTTTCTAAACCGGCACCGGTCGTCCCCTTATATACACGGGTTGATGCCTGGTGGCCTACAGAGTCCCGGCCGACTCATAATTGTGTCCGGCTCGGTGACTTCCCTTACATGCCTTTCTTTACAAGTCTTTCCTTACATACAGCGGTTTACAATATCAGGCCTTAAGCCGGCCCCAGGCCTTTGGGCCTTCTATACATTTAGTAAACTATCATCTTGAATGTTTATCGGGCTTCTTCTGTAACCTGCCATTAGCGCTGACCCGGCCCCTCCTGGGCGGGTCATACTGGTAGTAATATCCCCAACACATTGGTTCCAAAAGGACATGTAAAAGTGGTGTTTTCTTGATCAGGTTCAGATACAGGTATTTGTGAAAAGCCATAATATCCATCAAGGAAGCAAAAATGTGTGTGCTTAGAAAATCTTTCAAGCATTTGATCAATAAAAGGCAAAGGGTAATGATCTTTTCTAGTAGCTTTATTTAATTTTCTAAAATCAATTACCATTCTATAGCCTGTAACAATTCTTTGTGGAATAGGTTCATTCTTATCATTACGAACAACAGTAATACCTCCTTTCTTAGGGACACAATGAATAGGACTTATCCATCTACTATCAGCTATAGGATAGATTATACCTGCTTCCACAAGTTTTAATATTTTTGTTCTTACCACCTCTATCATCTTCGGATTTAACCGACATTGGTGATCAACAACTGGCTTAGCATCATGTTCCATATTAATTTTGTGCTGACATAGATTGGGACTAATGCCCTTTAAATCATCAGGAGTATATCCAATAGCAGCTCGGTGTTTCCTTAGAACTTTCAATAATCTTTCTTCTTCATGTTCTGAAAGGTTAGCACTAATAACAACAGGATATATCTTCTTTTCATCAAGATAAGCATATTTCAAAGTTTCTGGCAATTATTTTAATTCAAACACAGGATCATTTTTAGTTGGAGGAGGACCTCCGAGAGTTTCAATAGCCAAATTGTGTTTTAAGCAGAGGACATTCTTCAAAGAAAATCTTATCTATTTCATTTCTTTCATGCATATGTAAATCATTTTCATGGTATAGCAAGTATTGTTCTAAACGCTTAGTAGGTGGCACAAAAATAGAAGCAATACCAATTAAATCATCCTTACTAGGCAATTCTTTTTCATGATGATTTATATTAAACTTGGAAAAATTAAACTCATGAGACTCATCACAAAAGCTAACACCAACAATTTGTTTCTTGCAATCTATCTTATTATTAACTGTGTTCAAGAAAGGTCTACCAAAGATAATGGGACAGAAGTCATATTGTGGGGAACCAAGAACAAGAAAATCAGTAGAGTATTTTATTTTCCCACACAAGACTTCAACATCTCTAATAATCCCACAAGGTGATATGGTGTCTCTATTAGCAAGTTTAGTAGTAACATCTATGTCTTCTATGTCTGCAGGTGCTATGTCTTTCTGAATTTCTTGATATAAAGTGTAAGGAATAGAACTTACACTAGCACCCATGTCACATAAACCATGACAACAGAAAAAGAAAATTGTAGGTAAATGCAGTGCTGGGTGTAAAATAATTCAGAAAAAAAAATCACTCTCTGTACTTTCCAATCCAGCCGGGCGATCTCGGGTCCGGCTGTCCGACTCCCCAGATGAGGCAGGGGCATTCTCCATACTCCCCTCGCCGTCGCCGCCGCCGCCATGCACGCTCTCCGCCACGGAATACAACACTCTGAGGCATCAACCAGCCTCTGACAGGGCACACGCTTTTTTCCCCTAGCCAACGGGCACGCACACAGCTACGGAACACAAAAAATTCTGGACCACGGTCCAGGTACAATGTTTTAACAGGACCAGCGGTCCTTAACAAGCCCGCGACGCCGTTTCCGCCGAGGGTGTGGGCCTCCCACGCAGTACATACGGGGTACTATACGCACCATGCGTTCGCCGCTCGACATACAGCAATTTCTGCGGCTCGCGCGATTCGCATTGAATGTGATTCCCACCTGCCGATTCACCCATCCAACGGCCCAGATAATAATACCATATAGTATGACCCATTTCTTCACTCTCGTATATATGGTCCATACACAAACTTTTACTGCTGATATCTTTAGAACTGGCCAGTTTTCTTCTCATCTCTCGTTCTACACATGTCCCGACCTAGATATGCCCCACCGTATACCATGTTCCACGAAGAGTTCATAGTGTAGGTTGGCTTTATTATTTAAAAACGAGTATAAGATGTTAGAATTTGACCTCGAGATGAAATTTCTTCATGTTCCTTGTATTGGAGTATAGGAGGCAGTTGTCTTAGAACGACTGTTGCGTAATATCATCCTCTGAACTTCTCCATCATATGCAACCCGTATCATATTCGATAACCTGTGACCTATCGGAAGTTCGGAACACCAAACACTCAATGTCTATATCGATCGCCTTAACTAGTATCCTAGTTTTCTCCTACCACACGATATCAACAAAGCATCTAGTGGTACAATTGTAAAGAGGCAACCTGTTATAGAAGATTGAGCTCGGGGGCATGGAATTAGCCCCTTTGAATTAACGATTTGTTAATTACACCACTCCCAAGTTAAAAATACCATATCTTGTACTTCTACATAACAAAATCTTGTAATTACCGAACTGGTCCAGCAACAAAGAATGGGCGAGAATTTATTATAATCCATAATAAGGTGTCTCAGTGAATTTTGAAGTCAAAATCAACACAGTGAGTCACCTAGGCTAAACTCACAAATGTACACAAACGCGCAAATCACAACACATACACATCTGACAGGCTCAAGGCATCAATTAGACATAAAAATTCATGTGGCTTCGATCTAGCTGGGCTGTTAATGAGAAGCCTTAAAGTGTGTGTTTATAACTTTTCACAATATTATATCTCGTTTCTTTATGGTAATGCAGACGACTAGGTTATCTTTGTGGTTGTCGGGAATGAGTAGATTGGTCGATGTAGCTTGTCCAAACCTGATCACCACAACCGATGCATGGGGCCGAATTGATGATCCGACCACACCCAAACCAACGGATGCAAGTGTCGCTTTGTTACTAAAATTCTTGACATGACGAATGAGAGGCGTCCAATCGGAGCAGCGACAAGGCAAACCATGATTTACTGCATTTGTGAAGGAGTTTACATGGAACTTGGTAGGTGGCAGGGCCGGATACCGTCGAGCCGCCCGTCTGGTGAAGGTGGTTTAAAGTTGAATTCTTACGCTCGTCTTGAAGTCTTGCCCCATATCTTGTGTCAGTCAAGCAAATTAGTCTGTAGATGGTCTCACTCTACGTGCTTAGTGGGAAGTTGGTGTTATTCTTCAATAAACTATATATGTGTAGTAGTAATAGTATTTCTCAGACTTCTAAATGTTTTATAGTTATTTTAACCAGTTTAAGTGAATAATTTAAATAACCTCTCATACCACCTCGTCGCTCGCCCATCCAGGGCGATCGGGGGTGGGGTGGGGGTGGGGGTGTGAGGGGCAACCCTGGAGCCCAGCTGCCCCGACTGCCGCTGGGGGACAGCGCCGGGCAGAGCTTGTGTGTTCAACGGCAGCGGCGGAGGGCTGCTCCTCCTTCTCCGACTATACAGCTGCGAGAGTGTCAGATCAGCCGATGTGCGGCCTCTTGCTCGATCCATGGTGGCGCAGTGGCTCCTGCTGGAGGCGTTTGTGGTGATGTGGGATGAGATGGCCATAGGCTGGAGGTGGGGCTGGGAGTGGCATGTGGCGGCGGGGGCGTACGACCCTGATCCTATCTTGGAGGACGCGGTGGCGACTCCAGAACGGATCCGAACATGGTGGCGGCGGCGTCCCGTCCGCCGGGGATGACGGGCCAGATGTTGGGTCCTTGTGGCAGCGGATCTTGGGATCCACACCCGGGGACGTCGCAGGACGCGTGTGGCGGCCGAGGCTTCCTCCAGCGTCGACGACACGTGATGCGGGATTGCTGCGACGTTACTGTTGTAAGGGCGATGTCAGCTATCCAGAGGCCCGCATAGCCCTCTACGTTTGTCTCCGGTTTACAGGAAAAAATGTGTTTGGATGGATACAGGACCGAGTTGGATGGCACAACACGTCCGGACAATGTGATGTGGTTTGAGTGTCAATGTTTGACATAACCTTACAGTGATATGTCATACACGTCCACCTTATTTTAGCTGTACTAGTGATAAATGGTGTGGTTAGTCACTCCATATTGGCCAGGATCGTATCGCCTAATAAAAAAAATCGAAAGTAAAAATTTCCAATGTTAGGCCTTCTTTGGTTTGTAAGAATCCCATAGGTTCGGAGTTGTATAGGAAAAATTCCTTTAGAGTCTTTTGGTTTGTAGTAATAGAATTCTATTCTTATGGAGGAATTCTTCCTATCCTCCACATGTTATAGGAAAATAAACATTAGCCGAGATTCAATGAAAAAAATCCTAAGATGTGAAGCAAAGGACATCTTCTTTTCAATTTCTATTCATAGGATTTCAGATACATGTCATCTTATTTCCTATGACTTTTATATTCCTATGATATCCTATCCTGTGAACCAGAGAAGGCCTTATCGACTGCTGAATTCTTCCCAACGTTTTAGTCACGGCCATGTTGTTTTGGTTGGCACATCAAACTCCTCAAACGGTTGGGAAGCACCCTCGAAGCATGGAGCAAATAAATATGCCACGATGTTGGTGTGCATAGTAATACCGCTAGGAGCATAAATGCGGCCAACTTTCAACCTGGTGCGACCCAAGTCCTTAAAACATGTCACTTTCCTACTCCGGGCTCTCTTTCCATACAAACCTCACAAATTGTATGCTACTACAAGGAGTTAAAAAACTTAACCTTTTCTAGTCTCCGCAATACCAGTACGTGACGTTGAAATCTTTAGTCTCGATGAATCTTTTTATAGTCTCGATCCATAAGATTAGGAGGCATGGGCAAGTTTTCAATACTCAGGGCACCTCTATTTTGCACATAGTTTTCCCGCCATGCAGTTTCTGATAGCTATGGTCCTATCCAATAAGCCTCGCCTATTTCCTTGGCTTGAGATGGAGGTTCGATTGTAAGAAGGCGGACACAACTAGTATAAAGACAACATTGTGCAAGAAATGGCATGGTTCCTACGTCGAGACTAGAAGCATGGCTTGTGGTCGCGCCCCCATACGCTCTAACTCCAGTGAGCTGACACCACGTTTTAATTTTTAGTACTGAGATCTTCTATGTGATAATACTATATTTAGGGCACATTGTTAGTGAAGTTACATCTGTAAAAACATACTTATGTATATTTGTACTTCAATAAAAATGTATTGTCATCTTTGTTACTCCCTCCATTTTTATATAATAGGCCACTATGGAATATACATTTTGCATCTATACAAGACCATCAATAGTAATCGAGGCAAAATTAATGATATTTTCTCGTACTAGCAAGATGTTTAATAATTGCATGCATGTAGTCATAATGACAGTCAGCTACTTCCTCCATTCAGTTTTCTTGCATGCATGTGGGGTATTAGTGATCCCAGTAAACGGATAGAAAACATGGCTTTCAAAACAGACATTAAATTTTATATTGGTGCCTGTAATTTGAGTTTGTGGCCTTGTATATAAAAATGAAGGGAGTACCGAAGTTGGAAAGTTAACTAAATTCAGGTACCAATTTGTATTCCGAATTTCTACCTAAATGGAAAGAGTCTTATTACTAATTATTTAATTACACGATACTCTTAGGAGGCTGACCTTCATCTCTGTCAGCACGACATTTTTCAATGAAGGACATTTTCGTTCAATCATTATACTGAGCTTTTAGTTTTTGACATCCAATCATTATACACAGCTGATACAAAAAAGTTTGTATCCAAAAAAGTTCCCTGATTTTCTGACTTTTTCCATAATTACGAGATTATTTTTTGTTTCTCAGGGGTAGCAGCACCCATGTGCTCCAAGGGATTTCCCCTAATAATCTGACTTCTTACAATTAAACTTGTAGGACTTCTTATTGGTGGTCGCATCCACTAAATTTCTGTGTGACCTTCATCTCTATCTCTCAGGGCTTTAGGCTATGTTTGAGGAACCAAATAGAGAGTGCAAAGTCATGGTTCGGTTCTAGTGAATTGGGTGGAGTCCATTCCTACGTTTAGTTGGTTGGAGCAAGAAAATGGAATCAATGAAATGTTTTCCCAGTTATGTACATGTAATAACGACGCATGCTATTAGAGCACAATATATGATCAATATATCAAAAGTATACATGGTACATGGTACAACATACTCGTTTATCTTCTCAAAGGGAGCGAAGGAACAACCAAACATCGATACTACAGTGGCCGGCCATGCAGAGTTGGCTCCACATACGTAGTCCTCTCTCTCACATGGAGATCAGATCAGAGCATTTATTCATGTATATGTAGTATATAGGTAACCTCAAAGTACTCAGCATCGATCGGTGGAGCTATAATCTGCGATGCTGGCGGCAAGCAATCGATCACTAGATCTTATTGCAGTTCACAGTTGAGCTGATCTTGTAGGGGACGCTGACGCGGCACTTGGAGGGGGTCTCTGCGGCCTTGCCTTCTTTGACCCCACCGGCAGCACTCTTGATGCACAAGCATGCCGCTTTCTTGTCAGCGGCGGTCTGCACTTGGCCGGCCAATCTCCTAACGCCGCTGCAGCAGGCCGCGGACGGGCTGGCGCCGCTGCCGCGTGCATAGGAAAGGCAGGGGCCAAGGGCGGAGTTCACCTGGCCGCAGGAGATTGCCACGTCGGAGGCTACAAGGAGGAGTGCCGCCACCAGGGCGACCAGCACGAGCTTAGTAGCTGTAGTGCGAGCCATCTCGACCGAATTATTTTTTAGAACGAAGACGCCAGATACGTCCGGCTTTAAATTAATAAATCCACAACAGGCAGCGTAGCAACAACACAACAAGTCTTAGAACAACGACACAGGCCGTTCCGGCCAACGCAAAAAGATCGACGAAAGAAGTCCAGGCGCGACTTGACCAACTACTAGCGGATTACAGGGCAGCGCCCGTACAGAGCACGCAGGCTCGTCAAGCACCAAAAGGGACCAAGGACACTCGTCCTGGTCAAGGCTCCCTAGCCATCACGTAAACTTGCATCAGACGTTGTTGGACGGTCTTGAGCATCTCAGCATCCTCAGGAGCCCCACACAGCGCGCACGATCCCGTGGCCGGACCGTTGCGCTTTGCCACATTAATGGAGGTGGGCAGCTTATCGCGGAATAATTGCCACATAAATAGCTTGATTTTTAGGGGCAGCCGCGCTTTCCACAAACCTGCGAACGCGTGGTGTGTCGTCCCTCGACACAACTTGCGGTACAAGGAATTGGCCGAGAATTTCCCAGAGCTAGTGAGCGCCCAACTCACCGCGTCCGGTTCATCTACTAGGTTGATCGGCCCAAGGAGGTGCATCATAGCCGTTAGGCTAGCCTGCTCTTGCCCATTCAATTCCCGTTTGAAGTGGATCGCCGGCGGTGTCGACCCGAGTGCATCCGCCACCGATATCGCGGGGTCCACTGCTAGGTCAAATAACTCCCGGAATTCGGCCCATAGGGGTTGGGGCCCTACCCAGTGGTCCGTCCAGAAGCGGGCCGAACGGCCATTCCCAATGGCAAACTTTGCCCCCATGGCAAATGCCACTTTGACTGACTGCAAGTCGTTCCAGAAAGGGGATCCCCTTGCCCTCCCTTCAAAGAAATTACCTTCAGGGAAATACTTGGCCTTGAGGAGATCGACCCACAAGCCAGTAGCCCCTTGTGTAATTTTCCAGATCCATTTACACATCAAGGCTATGTTTATAAGTCTGGAATTGGTGATCCCGAGGCCTCCCAAGGCCTTGGGTGGACAAACCCAGGCCCATTTGACCATATGGTATTTACGGTTTGGGTCGGTTCCTTCCCAAAAGAACCTAGCGCGGGGTGTATCAAACTTCACATGGAACCCTTCAGCAAGCAAGAACAGGCCCATGGCGAACATTGGAAAGGAAGAGAGGCTGGAATTCGTGAGAATTAGCCTTGCCGCCTTGGATAGGAATTTCCCTCTCCAGGGGCACACCCTCCCCCGAACCTTCCCACATAAGGGATCCCAATCCTCTATCGTGGGCCTTTTAGTGTCAATAGGCAAGCCGATGTACGTAAATGGGAACTTGCCTACTTTGCAGTTAAACAGGTCCGCTATACATCTACCCTCCGCCGGTTCTACCCCGATCGCTATCAATTCACATTTGTGAAAGTTGATCTTGAGGCCCAACATGAGCTCAAAGCAAATGAGGATCGCCTTGACCGAGGCAATGATGTGCGCATCCGGGCGAAACATCAATAGCGTATCGTCCGCGTATTGCAAATGCGTCACTCCCCCTGGAATGAGATGGCCTACCAAACCCTGGATATGGCCAGCCGTCGCTGCTTTTGACAGCATCGCAGACAGCGCGTCAACAACGAAGTTGAACAGCAAACGAGACATTGGGTCGCCCTGCCTAAGACCACGCTTGTTCGTGAAGAAATGCCCTATTTCTCCATTCACCGAAACTGCCGTTTGGCCCCCCGAGACCAATTGCATTACACGGTGAACCCACACCGCGGAGAAACCTCGACCCAAAAGCACCTGACGCAAGAAGTCCCAATTGACCCGATCGTACGCCTTCTCGAAGTCAAGTCCCAGTAATACTGCCGGTTCCATGGTGCGTTTGAGCTCGTGTACAATTTCTTCTAGAGCAAGCGGGCCCTCAAGGATATTACGCCTGCGCATGAACGCAGACTGGTTGCGATGAATTGAACGATGAGCTATTGGACCTAATTGTGTAGCGCACGCTTTTGCACAGATCTTAAAGGGAACGTTAATGGGCGCAATAGGACGGTACTGTCTAATGTTATCGGCCCCGTGCACCTTCGGAATGAGCGAGAGGACACCAAAATTAAGGCGAGAAATGTCGACCGTCCCACGCATAAAGCCGTTGCAAATCTCAAAAATGGGGCCTCTAAGGATGGGCCAGAACCGCTTAAACATTGCCACCGGCCACCCATCCGGGCCTGGCGCCGTATCCCCTTTCATCCCCAATAAGGCGGCGTCAATTTCCTCAGGGAGAAAAGCAAGCCCCAACTCGTCATTTTCAGTCCCCAGGACACGTTGGGAGTCGTCCCAGACCTCCTCGCGAAGGCCAGCCCCTTGGGCCTCGCACGAACCCAGCAAGTTGATGTAAAATTCATAGATGTGATGAGAAATGTCCTCTTGTCGCAACAGGAGCCCCTGCTCCGATTGCAACTTGAGGATGGCACATTTACGACGGCGGCTGTTAGCGTAGGCTTGGAAATACTTGGTATTGGCATCGCCCTTGAGCGTCCACTTGAGGCCACTACGGCGCCGCCAATATTCTTCCTCCGCCTGAAGTAACGCCTCGACCTGGCCCTCAAGGGCATATCTATGCGCCCACTCCAGCTTCGAGAAGGCGCGAGCATCAGCCTGGGCGTCGATCGTGGCAATCTCATGCATTATCGAGGCTCTAAGCTGTTTGTCCGACCTCCCTAGGTTGGCGCCCCACCCCTTGAGGCACGCTCTGAGCCATCCCTCGACAGCATTCCAGAATTCTATCGGGCCACGCTGTGGTCCGACCTGCTGAACACACGCCAGCCATCGCTCTTTGAAAAAATTCTTGAACCCTGGTACTTCAAACCAGGACATTTCGAAGAAAAACCGCGGGCTACGCCGCAACCTATCCTCCCCCGAGGAGTAGACTAACGGGACGTGGTCAGAACCGATGCGGGTCTCCGCGACCAATGTGCACAAAGGGAAGCCCATCTCCCACTCAGGTGACATGAACACCCTATCAAGCACCGAGCGGACTGGGTCTAGCTGCTTGTTTGTCCAAGTGAAACGCGCACCTGTCCTAGCAACTTCCCTTAAGGCCATGGCGGCAATAGCAGAATTGAACATGGCCATGCGCAGCCAGTTAATGTTACTGTTATTCTTGTCGGCTCCCGACCTAATCAGGTTAAAATCTCCCCCCACGAGAACAGGGAGCGTCGCGGCTGTCACCATGGTGACTTTCTGTTGGAGTTCTCCCAAGAACTCCGCCGATCGGGCATGATCGGCCGGCCCGTAAACCTGGATAACCACCAGCTCACGGAGCGAAGCGCGAATGCGAAAGTGAGCAGCTATATAGAAAGAACCCACATCCCAAGCGATAATTTCGTACGCGGCTCGGCTTAAGCCCAGCAACATACCACCCGAGTGCCCAACTGCGGGAGAATAGTGCCAATTGAAACGTTCCAGCGGGTCTATAGCTAGCAACTCGTGGAAGCGGAAATCAGCTTTAATCGTTTCATGTAAGCCTACGATGTCCACGTCCTCTTTGCGCATATACTCTTTTAGTTGGGTACGCCGCCCTGCGTGGACAAAGCCAGGGATGTTCCAGAATAAAGCTCGCATCTAAATGACCCGATTGCGTAGACGGACACCCCTAGAGGTGACCGCTTTCGCCACGCGCCTCACCTTGCCTCTGCAAGGCGAGGGAGAGGAGGCAACCCCTGTTGCCTGTCCCCACACGTCGGGCACCGATACGACGGCGACGGCCCCTCCCTCGGGCCTCCCCGTCCTCTAGTCAACTCGCGCTGCAGCAGCAGCCGCAAGCTCTGCATGTGTCAACTCTTTGTCCCGGACAAGCGAGATCAACTCGCGACCCCCCCCCCCACACACACAGGAGGAATCCACGCCGCTCGCCTCTAACACCTCAAGCAAGTGATCATCGGAGAAGGAATCTAAAACAGCGAAGCGGGGAGGTGGATTACCTGAGATCTCCATGTTCTTCTGAGCTTGGAGGAGTTGCACCCGCTGCAGAGAAGGCATGTTTCATTTTGCCCCCTTGGAGCAAGAACTCGTGCGAACCGGCGCCGCTGGCACCGTCTTGGTATGCTTGGCCTTGGAGCTACACGCCAGCAAGGAGGCCTCTTGAAGCAGCGGGTCGACGGGAACGGGTGCAGTTGGGGCCGCCGGCGCCATGACAGACTGCCGAGGGGTGGGAGGCACGCCAAGCTGCTCCATCGCCTGCACCGTCTCTGCACTGACCTTCCGCACCGCAGTCTTCTTCATCATCTTTACGAAGCCACTTAAGGGAGAACCACGACCGCCCCCGATGGAGACCCGCCAGGAAGCAGGCGCGAGGGGCTGGGAGAGACGACGATCATGGAACGCCCGTCTGCACCCACGGCCACCGTAGGGGCCGCCACCATGGGGGGAGACGACACAGACCCCAGGTTTGACCCGTACTGATTGGCCACCGAGAGCGCCATTGCAGTGGATCCCATCCCTACCGAAGCACCAGGCGCCGCCACCTCCTCCGCAGGCGCAGCTGCGCCAGGAACCGAAATCCCCAACTTATCCCACCCCACCGTATCGATAAAGTTGTCCTCGTCCATGCTTGCATCTGGCTCGTGGTCCTTGTGCTTGTCCTTGGACTTGTCATTGTCTTGGTCACCCGGACCCCCACCACGGGGAGGAGGAGGGGGCAGCGGCAGAGCAGGAGCCGCCTGGCGCGGGTTGTCAATCTCCGTCTCGAGCTTGACTTTGTAGCCAGCACCGTTGAACCAGATCTGAACTATGCCCCGCAGCTTCGACGGCGCCCGGCACGCAAAGAGCATGTGCACTGGACCCGCGCGGATCAAGGACACCTCATCCACCACCAGCAGCCTCCCGATCATCGTTGTGGCCACCATCAGCCTCTCGACACGCCTCTGCTTCGCGGGAATGCCCCACAGCTTCACCCAAACCTCTGGCATGGATAGCGCTTTTATCTCGGCGAGGGCCGCGTCCCGAATATCAGCTGTGATGTTGTTGATGGAGAGAAAGAGCTTGCCGCTGCGCGTCGCCATCCTTAGCATGACCGGATCGGGGAAAGCCACCGAGAAGCAGTCCGAATCAAAGGGGATCACCATCCAGTCCCACGCGCCCTCGAAGAGATGGGGCAACTCCATCTCCAGAATCTCCTTGGACAAGACTCCCGGCGCTGCCGAAACCAGAGCTGCGTTGGCCCCCAGCGAGCACTCCGTTGCCGCATCCGCCTCCTCTGGATACTGCAGACAGAAGAAACCCCCACCCGAAAACGCGTGGCCCATAGTTTGGAGCACCAGGGGCTTGCTGCGCATGGGGCAGTAAGCCGAAGCGTGGCCTTCTTGGCTGTAGAGCACACACAACTGCTTGAAGGAGCACTCATTTTGGAAATGCCCCGTGCGCCCGCAGCGGAAACACTCCGGCCCCTCTACCTCTTCAACAGGGATGGGCTCTGCCGCTGTGCCCTCGGAGGAAGAAGGCTTCGTGGCCGCCTTCATCGCCTGCTTGTGCTTCTTCATCTTCGGCTTGGAATAGGGATCGCCGACGCGGTCGCCGCCACGGGGGAGGAGCGACTCCTTGCGCTTGAGCTCCAATCCCCGCTTCTTGTACTCCTCCTTCTTCTTTTTCCGCTCTTGCTCCTTGAGCCACCAAGGTAGAGGAGGCCCCCAGCCGCCGTCTTCACCGGCCCGCTCCGCCGCGCGCATCTTTGCTTGAGCACGCAGATCTCGCTCCTGACGCCGCTCCGCCGCCTTGTCCGCGCGTCGATCCGCCTTCGAGCCCATCGCGACGACCTCCGCGAAGGACGCGACAAAGAGGAGGGGGAGAAACAGGAGTGGAGAAGGAGCGTGCGGAGCTGCCGAAGCGCCGCACCTCTGCTGTGGTGGCTGGAAACCCTAATGAACAATCTGGGGCGCCCCCCCCCCGGATCCACAACCACTTATGTACCGGGCGCTCCGCCAGCAGGCCAGGTGAGCCGGGCATGGACTGCACAGTGAGGCCCACGTCCTCACGAACCCCATCCACAGCAGGGGATGCCACCAGGGCCGTGCGCAACCCACCATGGGCTGAGCGGCCCACTTCCTGGCCCGGGCCCGGCAGCCCAATCTGACCGCCAGAGCCAACCCTAGGCCAGGCGTCGAGTTCCTCCGCCGCCGCCACCAGTGGTCCGACCGGCGTCGCCGACCCCGGCCGAGCCACCCGCTCCGACGCAGACCCCACGCTCAGCCGCAGGGGGGTCGACACCACCGCGGCCACCGCTGCGCAGCCATCCCCCCCCCCCCAACGACCGGCGGTCGCGACGCGGGCCTCAACGGTGCCCGCCCCGGCACCCCTGGCCGGCAAGCGCCCCGACCCCCAGGCGCAAAAGCACGCCGCCGGCCAGCTCTGAGCGAGCCCCCTAGCTTCTCAGCGCGAGCAACAAACTCGCCGAGCGACGGCAGCGACACTACGTCGCCACGCGCACCGCCCTCTCCGTCCTCCGCCTCCGAAATCTCGCTGTCGCTTACCCCTGCGAGAGCCCAGAACCTACCCCCGCACCAGCCCCGAGACGACAGCGTGTCCGAGACCGGCGACAAGGGAGCGCGCGCCGGCCGCCCCGACGCCCTTACCTCCGACCAGGACTCCGCCTCGCCGTGGCCAGCGGGACCCGCCGCCTCGCCATGCCCGACGACGCTCGCGTCGCCTTGCGAGTCGCCCGGCCGTACTAGAGCCGTTGGAAATATCTTGACTGCCCGCTCGCAGCAAGACCCTCGACCGAATTAGCTGTGGTTGTGGTGGCGGGCTCAACGGGAGAGGGTGGGATAGGTAGATTTGCTAGTGGTATTTGTGAGGATGTGCTTAAATAGGTCTTCTACATCTTCTCACCAAAGTGGAATCACATTTGGAATAAACAGTACTTCTAGCAGGGTGTCTGAGTATCGTGTCCACGAGGATGGGTTTGATATCCGAATTGCTTCATGCACCATCCTCCTGGCCGACGCATGCACGGCACCGAAATTCAACGGCTGGCGCCTGATGTATGCACGCATGTGTGGCCGGATTTTAAACATCGTCTAAGAATTGTCCATGGTTTGTCGTGTGTATAGCATACCTCGTTTGATATCAATGTGTGTTTAATGCAAACATTGAGGAAGTTGTTAGTTGCTGGGATCGACTGATAGGTATTAATTAATTATGGAGTTGGTTCGATGTTGGGCAGATGGATGGACCAAGCATGTACTACACATTCATTCTGGCGGTGGAGTGCCTAATTACTGCATGGCCCGCGGCAGACTAATTTCGAGAATAGACAAATGAACCAATCTGATGGTGCGTGTGTTCTTGTCACCCTGAGCCGCTGAGGATCGACTACTTTTTCTTGCTCTCTCCATGCTATGGTTTAGCATTAGTTGATGTTTTATTCAAAGCTACATTTTGTGTATTGATTTAGTTTATACAAGAATATATTTTTCACGTAAATAACAATGTATATTATTATTACTACTGATTGTGTGCGCATGTTTCCCACATCACGTATGCCACAAATATAGACAATTAATGTGGGGTCGACATATGTGCAGTATATATTGTCCATATCCAAACTTTTACCGCTGATATCTTTAAAAGTGGCCAGTTTTCTTCTCATCTCTCGTTCTACACATGTCCCGACGTAGATAAGCCCCGCCCTATACCATGTTCCATGAAGAGTTCATAGTGTACGTTGGCTTTATTACTCAAAAACGAGTACAAGATGTTAGAATTTGACCTCGAGATGAAATTTCTTTATGTTCCTTGTATTGGAGTAGGAGGCTGTTGTCTTAGAACTACTGTTGCGTAATATCCTCTGAACTTCTCCATCATACGCAACCCGTATCATATTCGACAACCTGTAACATATCGGAGATTCCCAACACCAAACACTCAATGTCCATATCGGTCATACGCAACCCGTATCATATTCGATAATCTGTGACATATCGGAACTTCGGAACACCAAACACTCAATGTCTATATCAATCGTCTTAACTAGTATCCTTGTTTTCTCCCACCCGTGATATCAACAGAGCATGTAGTGGTACAATTGTAAAGACGCAAGCTGTTATAGAAGATTAAGCTAGGGGGCGTGGAATTAGCCCCTTTGAAGTACCATAGCTTGTAGTTCTACATAACAAATGAACTGGTCCAGCGACAAAGAATGGGCGAGAATGAATTAGAATCCATAATAACGTGTCTCAGTGAATTTTGAAGTCAAAATCAACACACTGACTCACCTAGTCTAAACTCGCAAATGTACACAAACGCGCAAATCACAACACAAGGCATCAATTAGACACAACAAATCAGGTGGCTTAGATCTAGCTGGGCTGTTAATGAGAAGCCTTGAAGTGTGTGTTTATAACTTTTCACAATATTGCATCCCTTTTCTATTTGGTAATGCGGATGACTAGGTTATATGTGTGGTTGTCGGGAATGAGTAGATTTGTTGATGTAGCTTGTCCAAACTTCATCTAGAGAACCGATGCATGCGGCCTAATTGATGATCCGACCACCCCAAACCAACCGATGCAAGTGTCGCTTTGTTACTAAAATTCTTGAAATGACGAATGAGAGGCGTCCAATCAGAGCAGCGACAAGGCAAACCATGATTTACTATATTTCTGAAGGAGTTAACATGGAACTTGGTAGGTCGCAAGGCCGGATATCGTCGAGCGTCCCGTCTGGTGAAGGTGGTTTAAAGTTGAACTCTTACGCTCGTCTTGAACTCTTGCCTCATATCTTGAGCCAGTTGAGCAAATTAGTGTTATTCTTTGATTAAGTATATATGTGTAATAGTAATAGTATTTCTCAGACTTTTAAAAGTTTTTATAGTTATTTTAACCAGTTTAAATGAATAATTTAAATAACCTCTCGTACCTCTACCTCTCATACCCCCTCGTCCCTCACCCCTCCAGGGCAATCGGGGCGGGGGGGGGGGGGGGGGGCAACCCTAGCCCCCACCTCCCTTGATCCCATCCATCCTTCCCCTCCGCTGCCACCGGGGGACAACGTCGGGCAGAGCATGTGTGTTCAACGGCGGTGGCGAAGGGCTGCTCCTCCTTCCACGACTATACAGCGGCGAGAGCGCTAGATTGGCGGATGTGCGGCCTCTTCCTCGATCCATGATGGCGCAGTGGCTTCTGTTGGAGGCGTTTGTGGTGATGCGGGATGTGATGGCCAGCGGATGGAGGTGGGGCTGGCCATGGCCTATGGTGGCGGCAGCGTCCGGCCCGGATCCGGTCTTGGCGGACGCGGCGGTGACTCCGGAACGGATCCGAACATGGCGGCGGCGGCGTCCCCTCCGCAAGGGATGACGGGCCAGATGGTTTGTCCCTGTGGCGGCCGGAGCTTCCTGCAGCGTCGATGACGCGTGATGCGGGTCCGCGGCGGCGTTTACTGTTGTATGGGCGATGTCAGTTGTCCAGAGGTACACATAGCCCTCTACTTTTGTCTCCGGTTTACATGAAAAAATGCGTTCGGACGGTCCTGTGGACCGATACAGAACCGAGTTGGATGGTACAACAAATCTGGACAGCGTGATGTGGTTTGAGCGTCAATGTTTGTGATAACCTTACAGTGATATGTGTAGATACATAATCGAGTTGGATGGTACAACACGTCCGGACGGCGTGATGTGGTTTGAGGATCTATTTTTGAGATAACCTTACAGTGATATGTCATACACTTCCAACCTTATTTTAGCTGTACCAGTGATAAATGATGTCGTTAGTCACTCCATATTGGCCAGGATCGTATCGCCTGATGAAACGAAATCGAAAGTAAAAATTTCCAATGTTATGCCTCCTTTGGTTTGCAAGAATCCCATAGGATCGGATTTGTAAAGGAAAATTTTCCTTTAGAGCCCTTTGTTTTGTAGGAATAGAATCCTATTCCTATGGAGGAATTCTTCCTATCCTCCGCATTTCATAGAAAAATAAACATTAGCCAACACTTAGTGGAATAAATCCTGTGATGTGAACCAAAGGGCATCTTCTTTTCTATTTCTATTCATAGGATTTCAAAGACATGTCATCTTATTTCCTATGACTTACCTATTCCTATGAATTTCCTAACCTAAGAACCAAAGGAGGCCTTATCGACAGCTGAATTCTTCCCGAAGTCTTAGTCACGGCCATGTTGTTTTGGACGGCACATCAAACTCCTCAAACGGTAGGGAAGCACACCCTCCAAGCATGGACCAAATAAATATGCCATGATGTTGGTGTGCATAGTAATATCGCTGGAGCATAAATGCGGCCAACTTTCAACCTCTTGCGGCCTGCTACTTCTTGAGCTTGTATTGGTTTTTCCTTTAAAGAGGAAAAGGGTGATGCAGCAAAGTAGAAATAAGTATTTCCTCAGTTTAAAACCAAGGTATTAATCCAGTAGGAGACAACACACAAGTCACCGAATACCTGCACAAACAATCAAACAGCTTGCACCGAACGCAATAAAGGGGTTGTTAATCCTTTCATGGTTACTTGCAAAAGTGAGATCCGACAGAGATAGATAAACGGTAAAGTAAATATTTTTGGTTTATAGAGCGGAAAGTAAAAGATTGCAAAATAGTAAATCCGAAACTAATATTGTAGATCGGAAACTTATATGATGAAAAATAGAACTTGTATGATGGAAAATAGACCTGGGGGCCATAGGTTTGACTTGAGGCTTCTCTCAAGATATAGAAAATAATACGGTGGGTGAACAAATTACTGCCGAGCAATTGATAGGAAAGCGCAAAGTTATAACCATATCTAAGGCAATGATCATGAATATAGGCATCACGATCCGTGTCAAGTAGACCAAAACGATTCTGCATCTACTACTATTACTCCACACATCGACCGCTATCCAGCATGCATCTAGAGTGTTAAGTTCATAAAGAACGGAGTAACGCATTAAGCAAGATGACATTATGTAGAGGAATTAACTCAAGCAATATGATGAAAACCCCATCTTTTTATCCTCGATGGAAACAATACAATACGTGCCTTGCTGACCCTACTAGCACTGGGAAAGGACACTGCATGCTTGAACCCAAAACTAAGAACCTCTTCCATTGCAAGAAAAGCCAATCTAGTTGGCCAAACCAAACCGATAGTTCGAATAGAATTACAAAGATATCAAATCATGCAGAAAATAACTCAGAGAAGATTCAAATAATATTAATAGATAAGGTGATCATAAATCCACAATTCATTGGATCTCGACAAACACACCGCAAAAGAGTATTACATCGAATAGATCTCCAAGAAAAACCAATCTAGTTAGCCAAACCAAACCAAGCTATGGACCCATAGGTCTATGGTAAACTACTCGCGCGCTTCGTCGGAAGGGCAATAGAGTTGATGTAGAAGCCCTCCGTGATCGAATCCCCCTCCGGCAGGATGTAGGAAAAGGCCCCTAGATGGGATTTCACGGGTACAAAAGGTTGCGGCGGTGGAAAAGTGTTTTCGTGCATGCCTCTATTGGTTTGGGTATAAATGGGTCTATATAGGCGAAAGAATTAGGCCAGGAAGTGCACGAGGGGCCCACAAGGGTGTGCGTCGCGCCATACCCCCCTGGGCGCGCCCTCCGTCCTTGTGGCCACCTCGTGGCTCCTCTGACTTCATCTCCAAGTCTCCTAGTTGTCTTCTGGTCCAAGGAAAACCATCTCAAAAAACAAGGAAAAAACAGGAACTGGCACTAGGCTCTAGGTTAATAGGTTAGTCCCAAAAAATAATATAAAATAGCATCTAAATGCATGTAAAACATCCAAAGCAGATAATATAATAGCATGGAACAATAAAAAAATTATAAATAAGTTGGAGACGTATGAAGCATCCCCAAGCTTAATTCCTGCTCATCCTCGAGTAGGTAAATGATAAAAACAAATTTTTTGATGTGGAATTCTATCTAACATATTTATCCATGTAATACTTCTTTATTGTGGCATGAATGTTCAGATCCATAAGATTCAAAAAAAGATTAATATTGACATAAAAACAATAATACTTCGAGCATACTAACAAGGTAATTATGTCTTCTCAAAATAACATGGCCAAAGGAAGTTTATCCCTAGAAAATCATATAGTTTGGCTATGTTCCATCTTCATCACACAAAATATTCAAATCATGCACAACCACGATGTCAAGCCAAGCAATTGTTTCATACTTTTGATGTTCTCAAACTCTTTCAACTTTCACGCAATACATGAGCGTGAGCCATGGACATAGCACTATAGGTGGAATAGAAGATGGTTGTGGAGAAGAAAAAAAGAAGGAGATAGTCTCACATAAATTAGATATATCAACGGGCTATGGAGATGCCCATAAATATATATAAATGTGAGTGAGTAGGGATTTCCATGCAACGGACGCATTAGAGCTATAAGTTTATGAAAGCTCCCAACTAAGAACTAAGTGGGTGTGCATCCAACTTGCTTGCTCATGTAGACCTAGGGAAATTTGAGGAAGCCCGTCATTGGAATATAAAAACCAAGTTGTATAATGAAAATTTCTCACTAGTATATGAAAGTGATAACATAGGAGACTCTCTATCATGAAGATCATGGTGCTACTTTGAAACACAAGTGCGGTAAAAGGGTAGTAACATTGCCCCTTTTATCTTTTTCTCTCATTTTTTTCTCTTTTTTGGGCCTTCTCTTTTTTTATTTCCTCACATGGGACAATTCTCTAATAATGAAGACCATCACACTTTTGTTTACTTACAACTCAAAAATTACAACCGATACTAGAACAAAATATGACTCTATATGAATGCCTCTGGTGGTGTACCGGGATGTGCAATGACTCAAGAGCGACATGCATAAATGATGAATGGTGGCTTTGCCACAAATACGGTGTCAACTACATGATCATGCAAAGCAATATGACAATGAGGATCTGTGTCATAATAAACGGAACGGTGAAAAGTTGCCGGGCAATATATCTTGGAATGGCTATGGAAATGCTATAGTAGGTAGGTATGGTGGCTGTTTTGAGGAAGGTATATGGTGGGTTTATGGTTCCGGTGAAGGTTGCGCGGTACTAGAGAGGCTAGCAATGATAGAGGGGTGAGAGTGCGTATAATCCATGGACTCAACATTAGTCGTAAAGAACTCACATACTTATTGCGAAAATCTATTATTCATCGAAATAAAGTACTACGTGCATGCTCCTAGGAAGATAGATTGGTAGGAAAATACCATCGCTCGTCCCCGACCGCCACTCATAAGGAAGACAATCAAAAAATATCTCGTGCTCCAACTTCGTTACAAAACGGTTGACCATACGTGCATGCTACGGGACTCACAAACCTCAACACAAGTATTTCTCAAATTCACAACTACTCACTAGCATAACTCTAATATCACCATAATTATATCTCAAAACAATCATAAGGTATCAAACTTCTCATAGTATTCAATGCACTTCTGTATGAAAGTTTTTATTATATCCCTCATGGATGCCTATCATATTAAGACTAAATTTTTAACCAAAGCAAATTATCATGCTGTTTAAAGACTCCCAAAATAATATAAGTGAAGCATGAGAGTTCATCAATTTCTATAAAATAAAACCATCGCCGTGCTCTAAAAAGATATATGTGAAGCACTAGAGCAAAATTGCCTAGCTCAAAAGATATAAGTGAAGCACATAGAGTATTCTAATAAATCACAATTCATGCGTGTCTCTCCCAAAAGGTGTGTACGGCAAGGATGATTATGGCAAACTAAAAAGAAAAGACTCAAATCATACAATATGCTCCAAGCAAAACACATATCATGTGGTGAATAAAAAATAGCCTAAAGTAAAGTTACCGATAAACGAAGATGAAAGAGGAGATGCCTTACGGGGCATCCCCAAGCTTAGGCTCTTGGTTGTCCTTGAATATTACGCCGCTTCTCCAAAGAAAGAACACTGTCATGCAGACTCCGCATAGCACCTGTTGCAGCATTGAGCTTATTAGTCGGTATCATCGGCCTACCCGCCACATGCACCCTCCTCGAGATATCCTTAGGTGAATGTGGCCCATCGTTAGCACGGATCGTACTCGGTGTCGGCTGGCTCGCACCCTTGTTACTCTTTCTTTTCCGTCCCTTCTTCTGCTGCTGTAATGGGACCGAGTTCTGCTCACAGACCGCCTTCTTGAGTGTGTTGGGGCTGATAATATTTCGCACCTCGGCTATCTGAGACTCGGTGAAGTCGGCAGCTGGAGGCGTCTCCTGAGAACTGAATGCCAGACGACGCATGTTGCAATTGGGTTTCTCCGCGGTACCAGCTAGATCGCGATCGTCTTTTGTAGGGTTTGGTTCTTGAGAAGGAGGCCCTAAGAATTCGTCATCGTACCCATGTTCGGCAAAGTACTTATCGAGTTGGTAAATGTACCGTCGTCGTTGTCGTTGTCGTCCGGATCCTGTGCCATATGCATGTTCGGATCCTGTGCCATAGGGATGTCCGGCATGTCCGGTAGCGTTGCGGTGGTCTTGCCATGGCTTGGCGACGACACGACTGGCGGTGTTGTCTTTGGGGTGGTGTCCCCATCACCCAAACGAATCTGGCTCTTTGGCCAAAGTAGGGGACAGCTTAGGCAGGCACTGAGGGTCATCACATCATCTTCATCGGCCCCGGCGGGTCGAATCGGAGGTGACAACTTGTCGCAGCCTGGCAGCACCCGAACTAGTTGAACCCTGTACACGGTGGGTGGCATCGGATTACCGTGGAACACGGGGTTGCCCGGTTGAACGATTCTGCCCTTGGCGACATCGACCAACTCGTCGTTCACGAAGTGCAGGAGAGTGCACGGAACATCGGCGGCGCCCTGCAAAAACATGTTGGGTGTTAGGGATGCCTAGTCAAAGGCAGGGAGATGAAGTCCTCGACCGAGAGGCTTAATTAGTTACCGTGATGATGGCGTCGAGCTCGGCTAATGTCGAGGCACCACCAACGGCGGGCGTGCAATTGACGGAGGGGTAGCTTGCTGCCGAGGTGCCGGCCGACGTACACCCGGGTGCATTAAGCTCCAATGCCCATGCCGGCGTCGGAGACACCAATGCCGCCTCCGCCGGAGACACCAATGGCACCGCCTGCGCATTGTGCGAGGTGCTGGCCGTGAAGCTGGGAATTGGGGGTGGCCCCTGTTGGCCGCCCGCAATCCACGTCGTCAGCCCATGAATCAAGGTAGGCGTAATGCCGGTGAGCGTCGATCCCAGTTGTTGTTGCACTTTCTATTGGACAATCTCCAGAATCCGCGCCACTTGTGCCTTGAGTTCTTGAACCTCGCGTGACTGGCTTTCCGAACTGGTCTTTCTCTCCTTTCGCCCACCAGTGTTATAGTATGACGACCATTTTGTGGACAAGCCTTTGTCGGCCACACAACCAGCTGACGACGGCTTACTGAGCTTATCCTTGTTTTTCATTACGTTCAACGCCCTATTTAGATTGCTTTCCCAAGGGGTGCTCTGAGTCGACCACATGCTACTGCTTTCAGCTGCGGAAGTAATGTGAACCATTTAGAAATTTGGCTTCATTAATTAGAATGCAACCATATGGAGCTAATTATGCGGGGGTGTATTCCTTACCAGAACAAGCTCAAGCGCCTTGATCTTCGGATCCGTGGTAAGCTCCTTTGTTACCGGGTCCTCCTTGTACCGGGCCCTGACATAGTTCCTGGTCTGCTTGTCACGGTATTTCTTGAAGCGGGGTGGTAGGCCTTGCTCGGCACACTCCGCGTCCTCCTTGTCCCATATAGGCTCTGCCACTCTATAACCGCCAGGACCGAGCTTGCATTCCCCTAAGTTCAAATCCCGCATTTCTTTCCCCCATTGACTTGATTCGGAGGTTGCGCTGCTCTCACACTTGATCTTGAACTCCTTGTAGTCATCTTCGTTGATCGAAGGATTTTTCGCCTTGATATTCTCATAACAATCACCTTTGTCAATCATTCTCTTCACCGCGCTGCTCCAAGTAGGCAGGGCCGTGCTCATCGTTGTGAGGGCGGCACTGTTCACTTTATTCCCTGAGAGGCGTGTGTTTACAAAGTCAGCGGGGAACTTGTATCGTTCGTGCAGCTTTGTGAAGAGGAGGTTGCGCAAATTCCATCGGTCCTTATGCCTTAGGTTCTCGGTGTTGATCGAGACGGTGCTCTGGAGAATGCACCCGAGCTGAAGCGAGTACCCCTTGACTAATTCTTTGGGCGCCGTTTGATGCCCGTCGGAGTTCATTTGAGTAAATTCCTCCTTGACGGTGCGGAGCACGTTCGGGCGCCGGTCCTTCCCTTGCCTCTTCGGTTGGCTTCCATCTGTGCGTGTGCTGCCATCATCAGTGGTGGCATCCTCGGTGGCACCATCAGTGGTGGCATCCTCGGCGGCACCATCAATGGTGTCATCCCCGACGCCACTAGGGGTTGTGTAGTCAGGATCGGTGTCTTCCGCGGCGTCCTCATAGCGGTGAGGTTTTTCCTCCATCTCCTGGGATAGCTCCCAGAATTGCTTGCCACCCGAACCACCGGCCTCATTGTTGTGGGCCATGTTTCGCTCTAAATAGGAAAAAAGTTTGGTCAAAAAGTTGGTTATTGTCAAGGAACAAGATCATGGTCTTATCATTTAGGTTTTGTCGACACTAAGGCATCCTCAAAGCTAAGCTTTCATCATTTAGGTTTTTATCGACACCGAGGCACCCTAAAAGCCATGGTTTTATAATTTAGGGTTTGTCAATGCTGAGGCCCATGCATAACACAAGAGGAAGTTGATCCTACTTAATTAAGTACTAAGATACCCCAGCCCATGCATTAGTAAGAATTACCACATATGTCCGATTTTTAGCAAAGTCATGTTAAAATTCACGGGAAATTTCAGCATGACCTTTACTGAATATAGGACATATGGAGTACCCGAATTTGCCGAAACGGAAGTTAAGAGACATTCCGGAAAACTCAAGGGCCTCTCGGGGTACCTGCAAAATCATCACGACACGATGGTCGGAGACAAAACCCAGCAAACTAGCACCACAATGTGCCTCTACATTCATATGGATGAAAAGCCCACAGACCATATGGTCCTCTGCTTTCATATGGACAAAAATCAGCTCAACTTATGTGAGCTTCCATTCCAGATCTAATAGGTCACCCAACAAAAAATCATCAATAGTTTTAGTTGAAAAAAATCATGGATTGTTGTTAACTGAAAATTAGTGAAAGAAACTGTTGCTGATCATGGATTACTGTTAATTAAAAATAGAGCATCTGGCTTGTCTTATCATGTTCACTAAGTCCACAAAAATGAATAGGTTCAGTAAACTTGAAGTACTCAACAATGAACATGGTTCAGAGCTCACTACACTACACTACATCGTGCAATTGTTCAGACCTCACTACACTAGAACAAGCTCACTACACTACACTACACTACACTACACATGCTTAAACTCCGAACTTAAACAAACACCAGCAATGCCAGACCAAGACTTTGCTGGAAAATTCTAAGAAGTATTTATGAGTTTTAGCTGACCTGAGGAACTCTGCAAGAATGGTTAGGTACCCCTGATAAATGCAGTAAAACAGAAGGCAATGCAATATGTATACTACCTCTGTTTCTAGGAAACAAGAGTTATCATCATTTTAGTTTGGTTACACCTCAAAATTCAGTTTAAAATTTGTTCCTCCACTCAGATACAGAGCACTTTGTGAACTCCCAGAAAAGGTGGACACCTGGTATGAACAACTAAACAAATCTTGTTCATTTGAATGGGGTTACACAGATCATGCACACCGGAAAAGAGATTCTCCATGCGGAAACACTATAACTTTACATGGAAACAGGCAGTGCCATGAACTTCATGCCGGCTTTCTACAACACCGGCAGCCGCTACACGCCGGCGCAGTATGCCAACAACCTGTACCACGGTCGAGGGAGGGAGGGAGGGAATGGGGAGGAAGGGTGGAGAGGGAGGAAGGAGGAAGGAGGAGAGGTACCTAGGCGGGCGCGGCCGGTCGCCGGAGGGGTCGGGGTCAGGGTTGGGGTCTGCGACGGCGGCGTCAAAGAGATGGCTCGAGGGCGTCCGAGCTCGTCCGGGTCCTCGCAGTCGAAGAGGAAGACGGCGGCGGTCCTCCTGGGCGCCTCGGTTGGTCGTGGGGAGGCCAGCGGCCACGTGCTTCGCGGGTCGGCGGCGGTCGTCGTCCTGCACCCCGTGCGGTCGTCGGCGGTGCAGCGAATGCAGTGGTGGGGGCGCGGGGGCGCGGGGGCAGCGGCGCGGGTGTGGAGTGGGTGCGGGGAGGGAAGGGGGATCTGGCGAGGGAGAGGGAAGGGGCGATCTGGCGAAGGTGTATCCAGCTAGAGGGGGAATGTTAGTAATGGCGCACCATCTAGGGGTGCGCCACAAAAACACTCATAGCAATGGCGCACCATCCTCTGGTGCACCATTAGTAACTTTTTTTTCTGATAGCAATGGCGCACCCTCCTCTCGTGCGCCATTAGTAACTTCTTTTTTCATTATTTCTTGTTGCATCTGACAATTTGTTTTTTATCAAATTTGTTATTTTCATGAGGACTAGAACAGAAGATATCATCAAATATCATCAAATTTGTTTTTTTGAAAATATCATCAAATTTGTTTTTTATTTTTAATTGGAAATATCATCAAATTTGTTATTTGAAAATATCATCAAATTTGTTATTTAAAAATATCATCAAAAAGCAGGGGAGGGTGCGGGGTGTCGGCGGCGGCGGTGGAGCGGGCCGGGGGAGGGTGCGGGGGGTCGGTGGCGGCGGTGGAGCGGGGAAGGGTGCGGTGGGTCGTCGGCGGCGGTGGAGCGGGGGAGGGAGCGGGGGGTCGTCGGTGGTGGTGGAGTGGGGGGAGGGTGCGGGGGGTGCTCGGCGACAAGGTGGATCTGGCGAGGGGGATACCGATCAAGATGGAGGGGGATCGAGATCGAGTGTCCTCATGAATATTCAATATTTTTTCATATTGAATATAAAAAATATCATCAAATTTGAAAAAATATTCATGAATTCAAAAAGTGCCCATGAAATTTAAAAATATTCATGATATCAAAAAGTGCCCATGAAATACAATCGAGAAATGAAGACTATGATTTAAATACAATCGATCTTAGCTAGCTATCTGTTCACAATCTTCTTGCCCTTCTTTTTCGCAAATGGAGTTCTTCTCTAGAACGGATGTCCTTTAGGTAGGGCGGTCTTGCTTCTTCTTATGGTGTATGCTGCTACTTCATCGTCGTCGTCATGTTCCATCTTCAGGTCGCCGTACTTGTTGAAGTCTTGCTCATTGGCGACTCCATCCATTCCGATGATCTTCCTTTTGCCTCTCCTCACGACAACATGAACGGGCTTTGACGGGTCGGTAATGAAGAAGCATTGGTCCACTTGCGAAGCCAGTACCCATGGCTCATTTTTCGCGGTGACATTTGCACCCGCGGTCTTGGATTTGGCTTCGGGTATAACCATGGTGGTGAAATACCGGTCTTCTTTTAGGACGCTCTTGGCCCATGTGACATGGAACATCGGTACCTTCTCTCCAGCGTAGCTCAGCTCCCAGATCTCCTCGATCCTTCCGTAGTATCTGTACTTGTCGTTACCGGTGTAGGATTCCATCGTTACCCCGGAGTTCTGATAACCATCGCTCTTCATGTCCTTGTCCTCGTTGTAGAATGTGTAGCCCTTGATATCGTACGTCTCATAGGTCATCAGGTTGTGCTCGGCGCCCTGTGACAAGGCGAATATGAGTTGTTCTTCCGCGGAAGAATCCTCATGTAAAGGGTACGACAGAAGCTTCTGCTTGAACCAACGCATGAAACATGAGTTGTGTTCTTTGATTATATCTCCGTCCGTCCTCTGTTGGCCTCGGTCATTGTATGTCTTCTCAATAAAGGTTTTGTGCTCTACCACCCAAGGATCGACCGCATCTATGTGTTGTAGCGCGACTAGGTTTGCTCTTTCAAAGTCGGCGAGTCAACTCTCGAAGTCGACATGCATTTCGCGGCGACCCTTGCTTTCGGCCCATATTTGGTCCTCTCTGGCATGTTGAGCAGGGTACCAAGCAGACTCTCGCACACGTTCTTCGTGATATGCATGACATCAAGGCTGTGAGGCACACGGTGGATCTTCCAGTACGGCAAGTCCCAGAAAATAGACCTCGTTTTTCATACCTTCAGCAATAAGGCTCTTCAGCTTGCATATTCGACACGGACATATTATCTCCGTCTCGTTCTTTTGAAGCATCTCGGCCTTCGCGGAGCTCAAAAACCTATTCATGATGCCTTCGGTCATTGTGCGGACCATGGTCGCCTGCGGGGTAGAGCAAAACAATATTTTAGAACCAAGAAGAAATTTGGCATGACTTTCCCTAAAAATAGGACAAAAAAGAATGCATAGTGCCAAAAATCTCGCCGAAACGGAAATGAATCAACATTCCGGCAAAATATTGGCAACTATCACATTTCAAATACTGGCACCTGCAAACACAAACATATATGCAACACCACAAACATAGATAGATCTAGCTCGGCCATAAAAAGTGCATGTGCACGTTGTTGGAGGGAGAAAAAAGTAGATCTACAACATAAAGATAGCTTTCCCTTACTTACCTATCAAAAAAAGATAATTTAACCACTTAATTTTGATGAATCTATGGTGCAAATGAGGTGAGGAGGAGGAGGCAGCCGACACAAGCTTGGAGGAGGAGGTGGAGACAATGAAGTGGGGAAAGTGAGTGTGTAGGTGTGGCTGTCCAAAATATCTAGTTGGTCCCAGGTTACTAATGGCGCACCACCCACAAATGCGCCATTAGCAACCCTGGTTACTAATGGTGCACCAGCTTGCGATGCGCCATTAGTAGTTTTGCAAAAAAAATTATAGTAGTGGCGCATTGTGTGGCAGGTGCACCATTACTAGTTTAACTAGTAATGGCGCACTGTGCCCCGGTGCGCCATTAGTATTTTTGGAAAAAAATAGTTACTAGTGGCGCACCGTGTGTCCGGTGCACCATTAGTATCTACCACACTAATGGCGCACCAAATCATGGTGCGCCATTAGTACATAGTAGTGGCGCACGACATTTCTGGTGAGCCATTAGTGGCCATATCATCTATAGGCCTTTTCCCAGTAGTGTTCCATCCGCTGTGCTTCCCCACGACCCGCGTTGAATGCGCGATGTGGAGGGTCATGCATGATGTGGGGTCATGCGTGGGGCGGTTCCCGCACGCATGCGTCATGTCGTAGTAAATGGTAAAGAGGCGGCCCGCGCCTTCCCCGTAAAAAGGGATAACCGCAGGCGCGCTGCTCATTTTATCCTTTGTGCCTTCTACATTCTCAGAACCGTCCGCCTTCTTCCTTCTCAAGCTCTTGCTCTCGCTCGCCGCCGCGGCGTCTTCACTGTCCTTTAACTTTCGCCTCTCGCAGGCGCCATTAGTAGTTTTGCAAAAAAAATAATATAGTAGTGGCGCACTGTGTGGCAGGTGAGCCATTACTAGTTAAACTAGTAATGGCGCACTCTGCCCTAGTGCGCCATTAGTATTTTGGAAAAATAAAAAAAAATTGTTACTAGTGGCGCACCGTGTGTCCGATGCGCCATTAGTGTCTACCACACTAATGGCGCACCAACTCATGGTGCGCCATTAGTATATAGTAGTGGCGCACCACATTTCTAGTGAGCCATTAGTGGCCATATCATCTATAGGCCTTTTCCTAGTAGTGTTCCGTCTGTTGTGCTTCCCCACGACCCGCGTTGAATGCGCGACATGGAGGGTCATGCGTGACGTGGGGGTCATGCGTGGGGCGGTTCCCGCACGCATGCGTCATGTTGTAGTAAATGGTAAAGAGGCGGCCCGCGCCTTCCCCGTAAAAAGGGATAACCGCAGGCGCGCTGCTCATTTATCCTTTGTGCCTTCTACATTCTCGGAACCGTCGTCCCCTCCTTCTTCCTTCTCAAGCTCTTGCTCTCGCTCGCCACCGCCGCGTCTTCACTGTCCTTTAACTTTCGCCTCTCGCAGGCACCATTGCACCCAAAACCAGCAAAGGCAAGGGAGTTGCCAAGGACGCCGGGGGGAAGGAGCCGTCGGAGAGTGAGTTGGCTGCGCGGCGGACGCAGCTCGCCTACTTTCCCTCGATGGTCGATGCAGTCCATCTCCGCGACAACTTCAAGCCCTTGTGGGGACGCAAGACGGGGGGGGGGGGGCAAACGACGGGGCATCCGGCCACGCGCATCATCCCCGCTGATTTCGCCAAGGCCAGCCCGACTCGGTACCCATTCTTCATCGATTACTTTTCCTCCAGCCTCTGCCCCTTTCTCCAATTTCTTCAATGATGTCATGCACACCTATGGCTTCCACCTTCTAGATTTCACTTCAAATGCCATGGTGTGCATGGCCCTTTTCGCCCATCTCTGCGAGGGCTTCGCCAAAGTGCATCCCAGCACGACGCTTTTCCGTCACTACTTCTATCCTCGGATCCAGAAGGGAGGCGCCATCTCCAGTTGTGTCGTCTGGATCCCAAGGGCCCAGGAGAAGGTGACAGATCTGGGGGGCGCTCAGAAGGAGAGGTGGGAGGAGTGGCGGAGCCGGTGGTGCTGGATTGAGGAGGAGGACCAACATGAATTTTTCCAGGTTCGCCAGGCGCCGCCGGTTTGCAGAGACGACTAGGGCGAGGTCGACGCCCAGGATGAGAAGCTCACGGTCGCCACCACCAGGATCCATCGCCTCACCGTTGCCGGGCTCACCCTGGAGATGATTGGAGCGGATTTCATCCGCCGCCGTATCGCTCCACTTCACAACAAGGGGAGGCCGGCCTGGCTTTTCAACAATGCGGCTGACATCATGCGGCTTCGCCCCGGCTTGAACAACAACTTCACGGTGATGGGGCATGACCACTTCTGCCAGCGGCTTTTTCAGCTCGATGTGGACCGCGATGGCAGGGCCAAGAGGACCGGCAAGGCCGCGAAGGCCGTCAAGGTTGCCAAGGGGCCCCTCTTTCGGTTGCCGGCGGGGGTGGTCCCGCTAAGCAACAAGTCCCGCCAAACGGACATCATCGCCATGATGCCAGACTTTAATGCGCACGGACTTGACCCGAATTGGGCCGAGCCGGAGGAGGATCAGGTGCAGAAGTTCTTCGACACCTTGTCGGAGAAGTACGTCCGCGACGAGCTGCTCCTCATCCAGGACACCACCCAAGTGGAGCTGGACCATATCGCCGCCAGGGCGGCGGAGGCGGAGCTCTCCAAAGAGGTGGGCAGCGCTGGCGGCATGGAGGACGAGGACGCGGCGGCTGCGGAGGATAGGGAGCTCGGCCAGTGGGCGGAATCCGCTGGGAAGGCCAGCAGCGTCGGCATCGCGGCTCCTCTCATTGAAGATGTGGTCGATGAGTCGTCCGTGGAGGAGGTCGAGGCTGTCGAACCCCTGGCCACGGGGAGAGGGCATGTCCTGCGGCGGGCCAGCTCTGGTGAGCCGGTTCGGCCCGACAGGGCCACGCAACCGCAACAAACCCAGGAGGCGTCCGTGCGCCAGATGAGGGCCGCAGCAGCGATGAAGGTGGTGAAAGATGCGGTGTCGAAGAAGAAAGGGACTGCCTCTTCTTTGTCCAAGCATCCTCGGACTCCACCCGCTTCCCCTCCTCCCGCAGCCGACGACATGGAGGTCATCTTCGACTTCGGGTCTCTTAGCCCGAGGAGGAACATGAAGGCAACGGAAGAGGAGGTGGTGGATGAGTAAGTATCTTGTCTTTTGTCATCTCCGTCTCCTTAGACCATGCTGCTTTTCTTTACTTGTCTTCATCTTCGCAGGGATATGGAGACGCTGGCCCAGAGGGTGGTGAAGAGGGACAGGGCCTCGACGGGTGGCCAGCCCCCGGCGGGCACCTCGAGTATGCCACTGGTGGTGGAGAGCAGCCCGGATAGCAGCCCCCGGTGCAGCCCCCAACCTGCGTTCATCACTCGCTCCCCATCAACATGTGCTGGGACACGATCTCTTGGTGCTAACCTTGCCGTGGTTGCAGGAGGAGGACGGCAGGAGGAGCAGCTACTGAGGGCCACTCCCAACACGCCGCCCCCATCAACCACGCCGCCCTGAGGGGCGTCCCTGGCAAGGGCGCCAAGCACCAAGCCCATGCGCATGGAGGAGGAGGAGGCGGCGAACCCGGGCGCCGGCGGCTCCGTCCCGGCATCGAATGTTGGTGGGGAGGGGACCACTTCTTCCCAGCTTGGCACGGGTGAGTTGTTTGCCTTCTGTCCCCGCTCGTTTTTCTTCTTTTAAATTTTTGGTCTTGACTTCGCCTCATTCCCCTTTTAGGTATCCAGATCCTTCCTTGGTGGACAGGGAGGACGTGGACACCGTCATCGGGGAGGTTGCCAAGGATGCCGTGGCTGAGGCCGACAAGATCGCCGCTGAGGAGGCCGCCAAGGGCTCTACTGATGACACCTCCAAGGGACCTGCCGGGGAGACCGGCGAGGCTGCTGCCGAGGAGGCCGGCAAGGGGCCTGCTGGGGAGGCCGGCAAGGCCACCGCCGAGGAGGAGGTGGTCGACGACCATCCTTCCTCCTCCGCTGCCTCTGGATCGGGCAAGTACCAGAAGGTGAGCGACGACCTGTTCGTCCACCTCCCATGGATGGTGAGCACCAGGGCGCCCACCGAGGGGGAGGTGTACGATGACGAGGTGCTTGCAGCCGCCGGGCTTGAGGTCATTGACGAACCGAGCGCTGGTGGCAGCGGTTCCCAGGAAGAGCGGCTCCTCCAGGGTTTGAGCGCCAACTTCCATAAGCTCCCAACGCTTCACCGTGCCCACCTAGACAAGGCCAATTCCAGGATGGCGGCAGTGGACAAGCGGAGGCGAACCTCGAGGGGCACGTCACCGAGACGCAGGCTTGGATCCACCAGGCCTGTGAGGAACTGAAGACCGCTCATGATCTGCTGGTTGAGCGCAGCTGGAGCTTGTCATGAAGTGATACGTCTCCAACGTATCTATAATTTTTTATCGTTCCATGCTATATTATATTCTGTTTTGGACATTATTTGGCTTTATTATACACTTTTATATTATTTTTGGCACTAACCTATTAACAGGAGGCCCAGCCTAGAATTACTGATTTTTTTTGCCTATTTTAGGGTTTCATAGAAAAAGAATATCAAACAGAGTCCAAACGGAATGAAACCTTCGGGAACGTGATTTTCGGAACGAACATGATCCAGAGGACTTGGACCCTATGTCAAGCAATCAATGAGGAAGCCATGAGGTAGGGGGGCGCGGCTACCCCCCCCCCCAGGCTCGCCCTCCACCCTCGTGGGCCCCCTGTTGTTCCATCGATGTACTCCTTCCTCCTATGTATACCTACGTACCCCCAAACTAACAGATACGGAGCAAAACCCTAATTCGACCGCCGTAACTTTCTGTATCCACGAGATCCCATCTTGGGGGCATCGATCATGGAGGGCTTCTACTTCAACACCATAGCCCCTCCGATGAAGTGTGAGTAGTTTACTTCAGACCTACGGGTCCATAGTTATTAGCTAGATGGCTTCTTCTCTCTTTTTGGATCTCAATACAAAGTTCTCCCCTTCTCTTGTGGAGATCTATTTGATGTAATCTTCTTTTGCGGTGTGTTTGTTGAGACTGACGAATTGTGGGTTTATGATCAAGTTTATCTATGAACAATATTTGAATCTTCTCTGAATTCTTTTATGTATGATTGGTTATCTTTGCAAGTCTCTTCGAATTATCAGTTTGGTTTGGCCTACTAGATTGATCTTTCTTGCAATAGGAGAAGTGCTTAGCTTTGGGTTCAATCTTGCGGTGTCCTTTCCCAGTGACAGTAGGGGCAGCAAGGCACGTATTGTATTGTTGCTATCGAGGTGTTACTCTACATCATGCTAAGTTTATATCATATTGCATGAGTTTATCCCTCTACATCATGTCATCTTGCTTAAAGCATTACCCTCTTCTCTTGAACTTAATACCCTAGATGCATGCTAGATAGCGGTCGATATGTGGAGTAATAGTAGTAGATGCAGGCAGGAGTCGGTCTACATGTCTCGAACGTCATGCCTATATACATGATCATGCCTAGATATTCTCATAACTATGCTCAATTCTGTCAATTGCTCAACAGTAATTTGTTCACCCACCGTAAATACTTGTGCTCTTGAGAGAAGCCACTAGTGAAACCTATGGCCCCCGGGTCTATCTTCCATCATATTAATCTTCCAATACTTAGTTATTTCCTTCGGTATTTATTTTACTTGCATCTTTTATTTCTCTTTATCATAAAAATACCAAAAATATTATCCTATCATATCTATCAGATCTCACTCTCGTAAGTGACCGTGTAGGGATAGACAACCCCTTATTGCCGTGTAGGGACTCGTGCACGGCCTCCTACTGGATTGATACCTTGGTTCTCAAAAACTGAGGGAAATACTTACGCTACTTTGCTGCATCACCCTTTCCTCTTCAAGGGAAAACCAACCTAGTGCTCAAGAGGTAGCAAGAAGGAATTCTGGCGGCGTTGCCGGGGAGGTTCGCGCAATACAAGTCATGATTTGACTCCCGGCATCGAGTCACTTATGGCGCCGTTGCAAGTCAAGACATACCAAGTACCCATCACAAACCCTTATCTCCCGCATTACATTATTTGCCATTTGCCTCTCATTTTCCTCTCCCCCACTTCACCCTTGCCGTTTTATTCTCCCTCTCTCTATCCATCCTCCTTCTCTTTCCCTATTTATCTCTTCTTTTGTTTGCCTTCTCCCCGTATGTATCCTTGTTTGTGGTTCCATGTGCCTTCTATTTGCTTGCATCTTTGCTTGCTAAAAATCTATTGATATCCATCCACTTAAAGTGTTCTACGTAGATCATCTTCAATCCTTAGGCGCTCGTGCTGATACCCCAACTAGCATAGTTGATGGGAAATCTTTAGATCAGCATGCTCATTTTGTGCTTCACCGTTTGTGTGAAAAAGGGAGAATCTTATGGAATCAATTAAACAGATTGTTGTGTTATGCTTGGAATCTTTGTGAAATTTGTGATTTTACTTGTTGCTCTAAGAACCCTAAAAACACCTCCCCTACCTATGTGAGTTTAATGATATTGAAATCTCATCTTCTGATGCAAAGGGTGTTTATAGTTACTATGATATCGAACAAATTGAAGAATTTGTTGCTTTTAAGGGTGCTTATGAAGTTGCTTCTTTGATTGAAAAATATGATATTACTCTCTACGAATCAGAAAATTTTGACATACTTAAATATTACTATGAAAACTATGCTCATAATGTCTATGTCAAAGAATTTATTGCAAGAATGACTGTTGCTTCAGAAGAAAATAATGATATGCATGAATCTATAGATAATTATGATTCCGATGATTTAATTGAAATATCCCTTGATGAACATGATGCTTGCTATTCTTGTGGCCATGATGCCAATATTCATGAAGATGAATTTGCTATAGTTCCTTATGTTAAACATGAGATCGTTGCTATTGCACCCATACTTAAGAATTCCTTTGATGAAAAGCATGATTGCAACGATGTTATTATAAATTATCTTAATGTCAATTTTGTTAATGATATGCAAAACCCTAAGCTTGGGGATTCTAGTTTTGCTATGACTACTATTTGTTGCAATGATCATGATTGGGGTGATTCTTCTTTTGATCTTGAAAATTTATTTAAGCCCCATGATGAATATGAGACTGATAATAGTGTTTGCAATATTATTGGAAGTGGGTTTGGAAGAGTGTCAACTTTAGATCCCACATATTTGGAGAATGTTCAATCTTATGAAGTTTTTGATAAAAGTGGGTTTGGAGAGGTCATGACTTTAGTCAATGTTGATCCCACTATTTTGGAAGAGTGTCAACTTTGCATACATGTGGATCTTGTTAAGAATATGTTTTGTGATAGCTATATTGTTGAATTTGCTTATGATCCTACATGTAATTATTATGTGAGAGGAAAATATGGTTGTAGAAATTTTAATGTTACTAGATTACCTCTCATTATGTTGAGATTGCTATTGTTTCTTTCCGTTTTCTTGCATATGCTAGTTTTTGCTTCCCTCGATAATTTGTTTGCCTATAGGATGCCTATGCATAGGAAGTATGTTAGACTTTCATATGAGCATCATTGAAATATTATTCCTAGCTAGGGGCGTTAAACGATAGCGCTTGTTGGGAGGCAACCCAATTTTATTTTTATTCCTTGCTTTTTGATCCTGTTTAGTAACAAATAATTTATCTACCCTCTGTTTTGGTTGTGTTTTTTGTGTTCAATTAGTGTTTGTGCCAAGTAGAACCATTGCGAAGACTTGGGGAAAGTCTTTTTAATCTTGCTGTAAAAAACAGAAACTTTAGCGCTCACGAGAATTGCTGCCATTTTTATTTGGGAAGTGCTATTTAGTTAATTAGTTTTGCAGATGATTAACAGATAAATTCCTCACGTCAAGAAATTTATTTTAGAATTTTTGGGGTTCCAGATCTTGCGTTATCTACGGATTACTACAGACTGTTCTGTATTTGACAGATTCTGTTTTTCGTGTGTTGTTTGCTTATTTTGATGAATCTATGGCTAGTAAAATAGTTTATAGACCATAGAGAAGTTGGAATACAGTATGTTTAACACTAATATACATAAAGAATGAGTTGATTACAGTACCTTCAAGTGGTGTTTTGTTTTCTTTCGCTAACGGAGCTCATGAGATTTTCTACTTTAAGTTTTGTGTTGTGATGTTTTCAAGTTTTGGGTAAAAGATTTGATGGATTATGGAACAAGGAGTGGAAAGAGCCTAAGCTTGGGGATGCCCATGGCACCCCAAGATAATCTAAGGACACCTAAAAGCCAAAGCTTGGGGATGCCCTCTCTTTCGTCTACTTCCATCGGTAACTTTACTTGAGCTATATTTTTATTTACCACATGATATGTATTTTGCTTGGAGTGTCTTGTAGTATTTGAGTATTTATTGTTAGTTTTCCACAATCATCCTTGTTTTACACACCGTTTGAGAGAGACACACATGATTCGGAAATTGTTAGAATACTCTATGTGCTTCACTTATATCTTTTGAGTTATACAGTTTTTGCTCTAGTGCTTCACTTATATCTTTTAGAGCACGTCGGTGGATTTGTTTTATAGAAACTTTTGTTCTCTCATGCTTCACTTATATTATTTTGAAAGTCCTACAAAATATCATGGTAATTTTCTTTAATTATGCTAGGCATTCAAGATTAATAAATTTTTTCTTATGAGTGTGTTGAATACTATGAGAAGTTTGATACTTGATAATTGTCTTGAGATATGGAGATGGTAATATTAGAGACATTCTAGTCGAGTAGTTGTGAATTTGAGAAATACTTGTGTTAAAGTATGTGATTCCCATAGCATGCACATATGGTGAACCGTTATGTGATGAAGTCGGAGCATAATTTATTTATTGATTGTCTTCCTTATGAGTGGCGGTCGGGGATGAGCGATGATCTTTTCCTATCAAAATATCCCCCCAGGAGCATGTGCGTAATACTTTGCTTTGATAATCTATTGTCGTGGTATTCTCATGGGGGGCTTGCGAGTCGACAGATGCCACAAGGGCTTAGTGTGAGGGTAAGAATGCTGCTGATAGGACCGGGAGCGGGTATGCGAGTAGCACGCGCTAGTTTACCCAGGTTCGGGGTTCTTCGGAGAGATAACACCCCTACTCCTGCATGTCTGTATGTATGTAGTATATCTGGTACAGAGTGCTCCTCGAGCTGTATCTGAAAGCAGTGCCACAGGCATCTGGTTTCATATATGCATGTATGTGGCATGCTCTAGTGGCCGGCCATGCTCATGGCTCATGGCCGTGAGCATGTGTATGCTCATGCGTGTGTGTGTGGTGTCCTGGATGGATGGATGGATGTGTGCCCTTTATAGATGGATGGATGGATGGATGGCTAGCTTACTTCCTAAGCTATGTAGTGGCATGGACAAGTGGGCATGGGGGTATGGTGTGTGTGTCATGCTTGTCTCCTGGGTCACTTCATGAATAGTGCCCAGGGATAAGTGACACTGTACATGATGGCGTTGTGGTACAACTGTCTCGTCCGAGGTATGGCCGTCTCGTCGGTGTCTTGTCGGTGTCAGGTTGGGTTGCAGTCGGTAGCCGGCTGGTTGGCGCAGTCAGACGGGGAGCCGGCAGGAGCAGCCGAGCAGTCGGACTAAGGGGCTTTGCTAGCCCCGATGTCTTGAAATATTGTCTTGCCGTCTTCGGGGTACCTGTGGTCAATTACTCCGTCAGTAGCCCCCAAGCCTCCGGGCAACTTGGCAAAGTTGGGCGGAGGTTTTTTGGCGAGTGTTCATGGAAATGATCATGAAGAAGACAAAGTTAGTCCATGCAGATACATCAAATGTTTTCTTTTAGCATTGCAAGTTTTATGCGGAGGGTGCCAACTCGGTTTCGTCCGAGCCCCCTTCAATCTTTTTCATGTTCCCTCCGCTTTTTGGCTTGTGCTCTCGCTCGCCGGATAGCCGCTCTGCGGTCTGTGGCTGAGAGTGGGCCGCGAAGTGGAGTGTACAGTACTCAGAGTCTGGGAGCAGATTCGACCGAGCAGATACTTGTAAAGGAAACGACCGGGTCGCCCGAACCGTTTTTCTTCCGGACGTTTTTCGCGTGGGTGGCCTCCAGCGTTCACTCTTGCTAGTCGGACAACCGCTCTACGGTCTGTGAGTAGGAGTGGGCCTTTCGTACCGTGCATGGTACTAAGCCGTCTGCGGGATCTAACGTCTCAGGCCAAGCGGCCAGCCCCCGGGCCAACTCTGCCTGGTGCCGGGGCAAACCGTGATGCTACTGTAATAAAACGCGGAAACAGCCCCCGAGCTTCACTCGGGGTTATCCGTGCTTGTGCGGTGCAAAAAATATGCGGGTGAGGAGCTCACATTGATTTTCGTGTAGTCGCGGTCGTTGTCGAAGACAGCCGGCATGGCTCGGCGCTCGCGGAGTGCGCCGGCGTACCCGCTGGGTGTAGCCTTCGAGCCTCTGGGTGCTCGAAGGGGGGTCCCGGCGCCCGGTCAGGCTCGACCGGCCAGGCGGTGAGGCATCTTGCAGCGTCCTTTTTCTTCTTTTTCTCTTCTGCCGGCTACTGGCAACCGGACAAAACTCTTCTTTTGTTTCCAATCTTCTGTGGTGGCGCGCCAGCGCACCCACTGGGTGTAGCCCTCGAGATTTGGGCCGACTGCTGAGCAATCGGGCCGGATCTCCCGGCAACTACTTTGTCTTCTTCCTCGCGGGGGCACATCAGCGCACCCGCTGGGTGTAGCCCCCGAGATTCGGGCCGACTGCTGAGCAGTCGGGCCGGATCTCCCAGCAACTACTTTGTCTTCTCTTTCTTCACGGGGGCGCGTCAGCGCACCTGCTGGATGTGTCGTCTGAGCAGGAGGCTGTCCAGCTGGCTTGGCACAGCCGGCAGCGCTGGTCACGTCTGACCGTCCGAGTGGCGAAGCAGGCGGACGGGTCATCCGGACGGGTTTTTCTTTTCTTCTCTTTGTCCATCTGTTGGCAGCAGGCAGTCGGACGTTTCGCCCTTGTGTCCGTGTTGATGGGAGCAGTCGGCCCGCATCTCTTTCTTTCTTTCTTTCTGCTTTTTTGGGCAGTCGGTCACTCTTTTTTTTGGCTATGGGCAGTCGGCCCTTTCTTTCTTTTCAAGAGCCGTCAGCAACAAGCAATAGGGCAGCCGACCCACTTCTCCCTTTCTTCCTCTTTTTTTCTTTTCAGCAACCGGCCTCTTTCCTCAGCCGGCTTCTGCTTGTTTTTCAGGCGCCGGCCTCAACAGGCAACTGGAGCGGGACCCAGCAGGGGCGCGTGCGGCACAGCCGGACACGGCGACCGACCCGGGAGCCGACAGCGGAAGCGCGCGACCCGAGCGGCCAGAGGCGCGGCAGGGGAGCTGGCAGAGCACGCGGAGGCGTAGGCAGCCTCAGGCGGAGTCGGACGCGGATGCGCGTGGCCGAGCCTGGCGCGGGGAGGCGGCGGGGAGCCGCAGCTGGCGCGGCTAAGCCGGCAGGCCGGCAAGCGGGCGGAAGCCGACCACCCGCTGGAGCGGCAAGCCGGCGGGCGCGGGGCCTGGACCCGGCGCGGGGGAGGCGAGCGCGCAGGGCCGAAGCTGGGCGGGGGCGGGCGCGGGCAATGTGGCCAGGCGGAGGCGACGCTGGGGAGCCAGACACGCAGGAGTCGGCCAGGATGCGCGGGAGGCGGCCAGCGCACGACCACGAAACGGCAGGTGCGACCGCGGATGCGCGCTGGCGTTGGAGGGCGGTTGGCATGCTCGGGATGGTCGAGGAGGTGCCAAAGAAGCGAGACAACATTGATGTCAGCATCGGGCGAGGAGTGTGGAATTTGGGGATGGCGAGGCACCCGATGGCTGTGGTTGCATGCGGCCAGCAAAGAGGGCACGAGGCGGAGCGGATGCGAAGGGAGCCAGAGGCAGCGGACGCCGTGACGCGGCCGAGGCGGACAGGAGCGGCCGCAGGGCCACGGGCACGAGTCCGTGACGGGCAGCTACGGCGTCGCAGGAGAGGTTGCTCGCCCGCTGCGTGGTGCTGGAAGCTCGAACACAGTCCGGGCGTAGCCCGAGTAGTTTACATGGATTATCTGGCCAATATCTTGGGCATGTATTGAGATAATCAGGCCTGTGTTTGGACATCATCTGACTTGTGTACAGACTCTATCCAACTCTCCTATTGGCTGGTGTATGGGTTGTATCTGACCATGGTTTGGCTGGTGGTTTTGACCATGTTGACTTGCATCTATCTATCTAGCATAGATGGTATATGAAGGAGCGACGAGTGCTTTGGCCGGAGCAAAGCACAGCGCGGAGGGGAGCGGACGTGAGGCGGCGCCTGGATGGACACGGCCGACCGAGGCAAGGCCCCGCGCACGGCACGCGCGCGGACAGACGGCCGGCGTTGCGGTGGTGACGAAGAGGACGAGGCGAATGGCGAGGTCACGCCGCCCCTCACGGCCATTCCGGGGCATGTCGATGTCGAGCCCCCGACCGCTATCGGAGAGGCGGCGATGCCGCGATGATGAAGACGAAGAGGCCGATGGCGAGGACGCGCCGCCCCTCATGGCTGCTCTAAGGGCGTCTTGACGTCGGGCCCCCGAGCGCTACCGGAGAGACGGCAGCGACGCCGCGGTGATGACGAAAGTCGTCCCGCCCGAACTACGAAACCAGCAGTAGCGTGGTAGCATAGTAGTAGTACCGCCCCACGGTGGGCGCCAACTGTCGTGGTACTCTCACGGGGGGCTTGTGAGTCGACAGATGCCACAAGGGCTTAGTCTGAGGGCAAGACTACTGCTGATAGGACCGGGAGCGGGTATGTGAGTAGCACGCGCTAGTTTACCCAGGTTCGGGGCTCTCCGGAGAGATAGCACCCCTACTCTTGCATGTCTGTATGTATGTAGTATATCTGATACAGAGTGCTCCTCGAGCTGTATCTGAATGCAGTGCCACAGGCATCTGATTTCATATATGCATGTATGTGGCATGCTCTAGTGGCCGGCCATGCTCATGGCTCATGGCCGTGAGCATGTGTATGCTCATGCGTGTGTGTGTGGTGTCCTAGATGGATGGATGGATGTGTTCCCTTTATATAGGCATGGCTAGCTTACTTCCTAAGCTATGTAGTGGCATGGACAAGTGGGCATGGGGGTATGGTGTGGGTGTCATGCTTGTCTCCTGGGTCACTTTATGAATAGTGCCCAGGGACAAGTGACACTGTACATGATGGCGTCGTGGTACAGCTGTCTCGTCCGAGGTATGGGCGTCTCGTCGGTGTCTTGTCGGTGTCGGGTTGGGCTGCAGTCGGCAGCCGGCTGGTTGGCGTAGTCGAACGGGAGCCGGCAGGAGCAGCCGGGCAGTCGGGCTGAGGGGCTTTGCTAGTCCCGATGTCTTGAAATATTATCTTGTTGTCTTCGGGTACCCGTGGTCAATTACGCCGTCACCTGTAGATTTTTGCAATAAGTATATGACTTCTTTATGACTAAGGTTGAGTCCATGGATCATACGCACTTTTCTTCCTTCCACCATTGCTAGCCTCTCTAATACCGCGCACCTTTCGCCGGTATCATACACCCACCGTATACCATCCTAAAAACAGCCAGCATACGTACCTATCATGGCATTTCCATAGCCATTCCGAGATATATTGCCATGCAACTTTTCAACGTTCTGTTTACTATGACACGCTCCATCATTGTCATATTGCTTTGCATGATCATGTAGTGGACATTGTATTTGTGGCAAAGCCACCATTCATAATTCTTTCATACATGTCACTCTTGATTCATTGCATATCTCGGTACACCGCCGGAGGCATTCACATAGAGTCATATTTTGTTCTAAGTATTCATTTGTAATTGTTGAGTTGTAAGTAAATAAAAGTGTGATGATCATCATTTTTAGAGCATTGTCCCAAGTGAGGAAAGGATGATGGAGACTATGATTCCCCCACAAGTCGGGATGAGACTCCGAACGAAAAATAAAATAAAAAATAAAAAAGAGGCCATAAAAAAGGCCCAAATAAAAAAATATGAGAGAAAAGGAGAGAAGGGACAATGCTATTATCCTTTTGCCACACTTGTGCTTCAAAGTAGCACCATGATCTTCATAATAGAGAGTCTCCTATGTTATCACTTTCGTATACTAGTGGGAATTTTTCATTATAGAACTTGGCTTGTATATTCCAATGATGGGCTTCCTCAAAATGCCCTAAGTCTTTGTGAGCAAGCGAGTTGGATGCACACCCACTTAGTTCCTTTTGTTGAGCCTTCATATACTTACAGCTCTAGTGCATCCATTGCATGGCAATCCCTACTCACTCACATTAATATCTATTGATGGGCATCTCCATAGCCCGTTGATATGCCTAGTTGATTTGAGACTATCTTCCCCCTTTTTTGTCTCCTCCACAACCACCGTTCTATTCCACCTAAAGTGCTATGTCCATGGCTCATGCTCATTTATTACGTGAAGATTGAAAAAGTTTGAGAACACCAAAAGTATGAAACAATTGCTTGGCTTGTCACCGGGGTTGTGCATGATTTAAATACTTTATGTGGTGAAGATAGAGCATAACCAGACTATATGATTTTGTAGGGAAAACTTTCTTTGGCCATGTTATTTTGAAGAGACATAATTGCTTAGTTAGTATGCTTGAAGTATTATTATTTCTATGTCAATATTGAACTTTTGTCTTGAATCTTTCGGATCTGAATAATCATACCACAATTAAGAAGAATTACTTTGAAATTATGCCAAGTAGCATTCCACATCAAAAAATCTTTTTTTATCATGTACCTACTCGAGGACGAGCAGGAATTAAGCTTGGGGATGCTTGATATGTCTCCAACGTATCTATAATTTTTGATTGTTCCATGCTATATTATATTCTGTTTTGGACATTATTGGGCTTTATTATACACTTTTATATTATTTTTGGGACTAACCTATTAACCAGAGGCCCAACCCAGAATTGTTTTTTTTTCCTATTTTAGGGTGTCGCAGAAAAAGAATATCATACGGAGTCCAAACGGAATGAAACCTTCGGGAACATGATTTTCGGAATGAACATGATCCAGAGGACTTGGACCCTACGTCAAGCAATCAACGAGGAAGGCACGAGGTAGGGGGCGCGCCTACCCCTCCCCCCCAGGCGCGCACTCCACCCTCGTGGGCCCCCTGTTGCTCCACCGACGTACTACTTCCTCCTATATATACCTACGTACCCCCAAACTACCAGATAAGGAGCCAAAACCCTAATTCCACCGCCATAACTTTCTGTATCCACGAGATCCCATCTTGGGGCCTTTTCCGGAGCTCCGCCGTAGGGGGCATCGATCACGGAGGGCTTCTACATCAACACCATAGCCGATCCAATGAAGTGTGAGTACTTTACTTTAGACCTACGGGTCCATAGTTATTAGCTAGATGGCTTCTTCTCTCTTTTTGGATCTCAATACAAAGTTCTCCCCCTCTCTTGTGGAGATCTATTCGATGTAATCTTCTTTTGCGGTGTGTTTGTTGAGACCGATGAATTGTGGGTTTATGATCAAGTTTATCTATGAACAATATTTGAATCTTCTCTGAATTCTTTTATGTATGATTGGTTATCTTGTGGTGTCCTTTCCCGGTGACAGTAGGGGCAGCAAGGCACGTATTGTATTGTTGCCATCAAGGTTAACAAGATGGGGTTTATATCATATTGCATGAGTTTATCCCTCTACATCATGTCATCTTGCTTAAAGCGTTACCCTGTTCTCTTGAACTTAATACTCTAGATGCATGCTGGATAGCGGTCGATGTGTGGAGTAATAGTAGTAGATGCATGCAGGAGTCGGTCTACATCTCTCGGACATGATGCCTATATACATGATCATACCTAGATATTCTCATAACTATGCTCAATTCTGTCAATTGCTCAACAGTAAGTTGTTCACCCACCGTAAATACTTATGCTCTTGAGAGAAGCCACTAGTGAAACCTATGGCCCCCGGGTCTGTCTTCCATCATATTAATCTTCCAATACTTAGTTATTTCCTTTGCCATTTATTTTACTTGCATCTTTTATTTCTCTTTATCATAAAAGTAGAAAAAATATAATCCTATCATATCTATCAGATCTCACTCTCGTAAGTGACCGTGTAGGGATTGACAACCCCTTATCGCGTTGGTTGCGAGGATTTATTTGTTTGTGTAGGTGCGAGGGACTCGTGCGTGGCCTCCTACTGGATTGATACCTTGATTCTCAAAAACTGAGGGAAATACTTACGCTACTTTGCCCCATCACCCTTTCCTCTTCAAGGGAAAACCAACGCAGTGCTCAAGAGGTAGCATGAAGCACGCTGATATCGAGAAGGCCCAGGAGGCGGCGAGACAACAGGCCGCCAAGGATGATGCTGCTCGGCGCTAGCACCAGGCCGCGCTGAACTCCTAGGAGGAGGACCTTGCCGCTCGCGAGGAGATACTCGCCGCGACACTCCGTGGCAAGGATGAGGAGGTCAAGAAGCTTGTCGTGCAGCGGACCCAAGAACTGGTGCAGAGGCATGAGGAGGCACTCAATGCTCAGGCCTAGGTCCATGCCGGCAAGGTGAACAAGCTGGAGGTGGAGCGGGTCGGGCTGAAGAAGCAGATCCTGGAGCTGACGGGGGAGAGGGACGCGACCAAAGTCGCTTTGGCTGACGCGTAGGCCACAGTCCTCGACAAGGCCGAGCTACTCTCCAAGGCCAACGACTCCATCCAAGACCTGAAGCTGAAGCTGGAGGGTCTTGAGGGGACGCTGTCGGAGGTTAGGGCCCGGGAGGAGACCGTGACCAAGAATCTGGAGAAGGAGAGGCAGCTGCGGAAGAACAAAGCCGCCAACCACGAGGATTTTGTGAAGGGCGAGAACCTCTGGATCAACCGCCTCACCGGCGTCGCCGGCCGGATCACCACGCAACTGGCTACCATGGGATGCCAAACGTGAGATACGTCCCGGAGCCGAACGGGAGTCCCAATATCAGGCGGACCTTGTTCTTCGAGGGTGTTCTCGGGGCCCTGGAGCAGTTCCTCTCTAACAGGGCGGCCTCTCTGGCCGATGAGGCCCGGAGGCTTTGCCGGGGTGCCGTGACCAAGGTCCTCACCAATGTGGCGTACTGGAATCCTAACCTCGACTTCAAAGCTGCCCTGGATAGCATACCGGAGGAAATGGACCCCGCGACACTCGAGGAACGTATCGAGCCCGTCATCAGCCACATCGACGGAGTTTGGAGGATAGAAGGCCAGCGTCGGGACTAGGCACCCCGTTTCTTATCACCGCTGTAGGTTCACAACCAAGCCATTTTTTATCTTTAGTTAGAACCGCAGCAACGATTGATGTAATATAACTCTACAGTGTTTTTGAAATGATGCTGATACGTGTCCAATGTATCTATAATTTTTGATTGTTCCATGCTATTATATTATCTGTTCTGGATGTTAATGGGCTTTATTTTACACTTCTATATTATTTTAGGGACTAGCCTATTAACCCAAGGCCCAGTGCAAATTGCTGTTTTTTTGCCTATTTCAGTGTTTCGCAGAAAAGAAATATCAAACGGAATCCAAACGGGATGCAACCTTCGGGAACGTGATTTTTGGAACAAACATGATCCAGAGGACTTGGAGTGGACGTCAAGAAATGAACGAGGAGTCCACAAGGCAGGGGGCGCGCCCTCCCCCCTCATGGGCCCCTCGTGGCTCAACCGACCTACTTCTTCCTCCTATATATACTTATATACCCTGGAAACAAGCAGGAGCACCATCAAACCCTATTTCCACATCCGCAACCTTCTGTACCCAAGAGATCCCATCTTGGGGCCTTTTCCGGAGCTCCGCCGGAGGGGGCATCGATCACGGAGCTCCTGTACATCAACTCCATGGCCCCTCCGATGATGTGTGAGTAGTTTATTTCAGACCTTCGGGTCCATAGTTATTAGCTAGATGGCTTCTTCTTCCTCTCTTTGAATCTCAATACAAAGTTCTCCTCGATCTTCTTGGAGATCTATTTGATTTAACTCTTTTTGCGGTATGTTTGTCGAGATCCGATGAATTGTGGATTTATAATCAAGTCTATCTATGAACAATATTTGATTCTTCTCTGAAATGTTTTATGCATGATTGGCTATCTTTGCAAGTATCTTCGAATTATCAGTTTGCTTTGGCATACTAGATTCATCTTTCTTGCAATGGGAGAAGTGCTTAGCTTTGGGTTGAATCTTGCGGTGCTCGATCCCAGTGACAGAAAGGGAAACGACACGTATTGTATTGTTGCCATCGAGGATAAAAAGATGGGGTTTATATCATATTGCTTGAGTTTATCCCTCTACATCATGTCATCTATACCTATACCAATACCTATACCTATACCTATACCTATACCTATACTAATTATGGACTCCCTAATAAATCCCACGTTAATTAGAAATTAAGAGCAGTTCATTTGGTGGGACCGAGTTATTACGATGTAGATCTCTCAATTTATCTTCACGTCTAAAACAGTATTTAGAAAAAAAAAGGTGAACCGAGAAGACTCCTTGCACCATAGTCTTCCCGTAGAGTTTGCAAGGAAGAAAATGAATTGATAGAAGATTCCTTTTATCATAATCGTCAAATAGGGTTTGCTTCGTTTTCATAATATAGATCTCCTCCTGAACCCTCTCTCTTCCTCGACATAACCAGTCACGCCGCCGCTGCCGACTTCTGTAAAAAATTTATCTGGGCACGCATGGTGCCATGGGTAGCACATCCACATAAGTATATCGTGCATGCTTACCCTGCGTTGAGTTTCTGGCCGGTAAGATTAATCAAGTGCATGCTTGACTAGGAGGTTCTGTACGTGTATAATTATGGCGATTGAGTCAGCCTTCTTTTTGTTATTTTTGCCAAAGATTGAGCCAGCTTTCTACGTATGCATCTGGCCGGACGAACATCACGGGTTGTTCACAGGCAGATGCTGCTGTCAATCATGTCTCTCATGTGGCTGTGTTTAGCGGACGAACAAATCAATCATGGTTACCTTTATATACATGTACGTACGTACCTAGCTACTAACGCATCTTACTGGAATTGATCAACTTGCTTGGGATGTCAGCTTAGTTATGTGCACATGAGTTTGATATTCATCTCTTTCTCTCTGTCCAAAACTCTCGACCTTCTCATTATCTCTTTACTAATGTCGTTCCATCTAATGGTCTTCTCCAGCTTTTGCCCACGGATATTTGAAATGGCACCACTGCGCAGATCGGCAGATGGAGGAGCTAAGTCCTATTTTCTGGGTGTCAGCTTAGCTATGTGCATATGAGTTTGATATTCATCTCTTTCTCTCTGTCCAAAATTCTCGACCTTCTCATTATCTCTTTACTAATGTCGTTCCATCTAATGGTCTTCTCCATCTTTTGCCCACGGATATTTGAAATGGCACCACTGTGCAGATCGGCAGATGGAGAAGCTAAGTCCTATTTTCTGGGACATACAAGACAACTGTGAGCACATCTAGCCACCGGAAACATGAGACAACTCCTCAAAACAATAGCAATGTCAGCATCGTTTAATCCAGCGACGGCATCTTTGCAGATGTGGTTAGTACTCACATCAGGTATTTTTGTCCCCAATAGATGTACTCTTTTCTTTATTAGTGAAACACGTTGTGTATTACATGCATGCCTGATGGCTATGTATTTATGTACTGATGAGTTCCTTGGACAGGTATTTTCTTAAAGATCGTAACATTTTTCATTAAATCTTTTTCTTTGTTAATTTCTTTCCAAGATAATTGTGTGGTTGATTGCTTGACCAAAGCATTTAATGCCAGAAACTGAATAAGAGTTCCGAACTACTCAGTCTGTTCAATAATATAAGAGCTTTTTTGACATTGAGCATCATTTAGGTGATATATTTTGTTGCTGGGCACTTGACCATCTGAACATATACATCGCAAATTGTGCACGTCCTTCCAAAAAATAAGAAATGAATACTATAGAATAAATAAATTAATTTCCGTATGATGCACCTTCCAGATTTATATGTCAACTCATCGACACGTCAATTCATAAGTTGGAAGACAAACAGTATGTATATATTGTGCTTTTATTCCTTCAGTGTAAGAATTTGATTATATATTATTTGAAGTGAAGGCAGGTAAAGTTAATTATTTACTGACCTAATGATGTGGTAAGAAAATCTGCAACTCAAATTTAGTTTTATGGCCATATTTAGGGTTTATATATTATAACAGATTATATTGGTATTATCACGTCTCATACGACTAACATAATTTACTGTTTCATTTTGCCATTGAAAGATGCTTGGGGTCATTATTTTAAATGCAAAATCTTCAGATAATAAAATCGTTTTTCTATTTACTATTTGAAGGCACCATACAAACAACCATATTATCCAAAAAAATAATAATAACCTGAAGATCTAAATTCTGTGGTTGGGATCAAGCAAGTACCGTAGATTTAGTTTGGTTGAGTCCTAAAAGCTTACGATAAAATATTCCATTGTAGATCCTTTAGTTGTCGAATCATTGGTTTAGGCCGAAGACTCACCTCACAAAATAAAGAACAAGTCAAAATGTCTCAGGCACCGACCTGATGACGACGTCCCATGGTCCCAGCTTTTTTACATGTTGGACATTACATGGTGTTACATGTATCTCATCAAGATACATCAATGATCACTGTCGGCATGGTGTGTGGATTTCTAAAACAATAATTTCTGAACTAGAGGATTTCTACTGGAAGATGTTTTGCAGCAGGAACAAACAGGAACGCAAATTTTTGATGGACTAATGGTTGTTTACATGTTCAGTTTATTTGCATGACATGTTACGTGCCTCATCTCAATCTCATAACACAATTTTGTGGAGTATTTTCTTTTTGCACCATGTGCGACCCATTGATGCCCGACATATATGCATGTATGTACTTATATATCGAATAAATTGCATGTAACAGTTTTTGGTCTGATGTGTGGCCTATGGTTTTCTAGCAATGATATATTACTAATGATATGATCCCTTTTCAATATATTATTGTTAGTGTATGAAATACATTCAAAGTCAAGTTCACAAAAAAAGAGTATTGCATTGGAAAACATATACAAGACACATATCTATCTAGATTAACTAATGGTCAAACCACATGCATATATAAGGAATTACCGATTTCTTAGAGTTCATATACATATAAATGGTAGAAATAAAATAAATTACATAGATTTAGTTTAATGAAGGGCACCAACCCTGAGGTATGTATTTTATTTACAGATATGCTGTAGCGATTTTCTGCACGTTAATGTTCATATAATTACATCTACCTCATATTCTATATTTTGCTTTTATCTACAATTTTGTCCTGGCTTTTGTAGTTGTGCTAGCCTTCCCAACAATTTGAGACACGGGTCATGTGTCCTAAACTTAGCTATATCAAAGGTAGACATGACTGAGACATGCTCTAAGTATGCATGCATCTTTATATGTCCATTAAAAAGTCAAAATAAATACATCATAAAAAAGAGAAATACAAGACTATCCATAGTAGTGAGGAGATGTCGAGTTACATAGGAACCATTGGAATATCAATATTCAAGTCAGTGTTAATAGGGGTCTAACATATGAAAAAATCCACCAGAATGTATAACCATGAGACAATTTTTTAAATGCATTATTCTTTATTACCCTTCCGTGGACCGATACTAATTATTGAGTATCAATATTCGAAAACTATATTACTGCATATTTACAAAATCCCACGTTAATTAGAAATTAAGAGCCGTTCATTTGGTGGGACCGAGTTATTACGATGTAGATCTCTCAATTTATCTTCACGTCTAAAACAGTATTTAGGAAAAAAAAGGTGAACTGAGAAGACTCCTTGCACCACAATCTTCCCGGAGAGTTTGCAAGGAAAAAAAATGAATCGATAGAAGATTCCTTTTATCATAATCGTCAAATAGGGTTTGCTTCGTTTTCATAATATAGATCTCCTCCTGAACCCTCTCTCTTCCTCGACATAACCAGTCACGCCGCTGCTGCCGACTTCTGTAAAAAATTTATCTGGGCACGCATGGTGCCATGGGTAGCACATCCACATAAATATATCGTGCATGCTTAGCCTGCGTTGAGTTTCTGGCAGGTAAGATTAATCAAGTGCATGCTTGATTAGGAGGTTTTGTACGTGTATAATTATGGCGATTGAGTCAGCCTTCTTTTTGTTATTTTTGCCAAAGATTGAGCCAGCTTTCTACGTATGCATCTGGCCGGACGAACATCACGGGTTGTTCACAGGCAGATGCTGCTGTCAATCATGTCTCTCATGTGGCTGTGTTTAGCGGACGAAGAAATCAATCATGGTTACCTTTATATACATGTACGTACGTACCTAGCTACTAACACATCTTACTGGAATTGATCAACTTGCTTGAGATGTCAGCTTAGCTATGTGCACATGAGTTTGATATTCATCTCTTTCTCTCTGTCCAAAACTCTCGACCTTCTCATTATCTCTTTACTAATGTCGTTCCATCTAATGGTCTTCTCCAGCTTTTGCCCACGGATATTTGAAATGGCACCACTGCGCAGATCGGCAGATGGAAGAGCTAGGTCCTATTTTCTGGGTGTCAGCTCAGCTATGTGCACATGAGTTTGATATTCATCTCTTTCTCTCTGTCCAAAACTCTCGACCTTCTCATTATCTCTTTACTAATGTCGTTCTATCTAATGGTCTTCTCCAGCTTTTGCCCACGGATATTTGAAATGGCACCACTGCGCAGATCGAGAGATGGAGGAGCTAAGTCCTATTTTCTGGGACATACAAGACAACGGTGAGCACATCTAGCCACCGTAAACATGAGACAACTCCTCAAAACAATAGCAATGTCAGCATCGTTTAATCCAGCGACGGCATCTTTGCAGATGTGGTTGGTACTCACATCAGGTATTTTTGTCCCCAATAGATGTACTCTTTTCTTTATTAGTGAAACACGTTGTGTATTACATGCATGCCTGATTGCTATGTATTTATGTACTGATGAGTTCATTGGACAGGTATTTTCCTAAAGATCGTAACATTTTCCATTAAATCTTTTTCTTTGTTAGTTTCTTTCCAAGATAATTGTGTGGTTGATTGCTTGACCAAAGCATTTAAAGGCAGAAACTGAATAAGAGTTCCGAACTACTCAGTCTGTTCAATAATATAAGAGCTTTTTTGACATTGAGCATCATTTAGGTGATATATTTTGTTGCTGGGCACTTGACCATCTGAACATATACATCGCAAATTGTGCACGTCCTTCCAAAAAATAAGAAATGAAGACTATAGAATAAATAAATTAATTTCCGTTTGATGCACCTTCCAGATTTATATGTCAACTCATCGACACGTCAATTCATAAGTTGGAAGACAAACAGTATGTATATATTGTTCTTTTATTCCTTCAGTGTAAGAATTTGATTATATATTATTTGAAGTGAAGGCAGGTAAAGTTAATTATTTACTGACCTAATGATGTGGTAAGAAAATCTGCAACTCAAATTTTGTTTTATGGCCATATTTAGGGTTTATATATTATAACAGATTATATTGGTATTATCACGTCTCATACGACTAACATAATTTACTGTTTCATTTTGCCATTGAAAGATGCTTGGGGTCATTATTTTAAATGCAAAATCTTCAGATAATAAAATCGTTTTTCTATTTACTATTTGAAGGCACCATACAAACAACCATATTATCCAAAAAAATAATAATAACCTGAAGATCTAAATTCTGTGGTTGGGATCAAGCAAGTACCGTAGATTTAGTTTGGTTGAGTCCTAAAAGCTTACGATAAAATATTCCATTGTAGATCCTTTAGTTGTCGAATCATTGGTTTAGGCCGAAGACTCACCTCACAAAATAAAGAACAAGTCAAAATGTCTCAGGCACCGACCTGATGACGACGTCCCATGGTCCCAGCTTTTTTACATGTTGGACATTACATGGTGTTACATGTATCTCATCAAGATACATCAATGATCACTGTCGGCATGGTGTGTGGATTTCTAAAACAATAATTTCTGAACTAGAGGATTTCTACTGGAAGAGGTTTTGCAGCAGGAACAAACAGGAACGCAAATTGCTGATGGACTAATGGTCGTTTACATGTTCAGTTTATTTGCATGACATGTTACGTGCGTCATCTCAATCTCATAACACAATTATGTGGAGTATTTTTCTTTTTGCACCATGTGCGACCCATTGATGCCCGACATATATGCATGTATGTACTTGTATATCGAATAAATTGCATGTAACCGTTTTTGGTCTGATGTGTGGCCTATGGTTTTCTAGCAATGATATATTACTAATGATATGATCCCTTTTCAATATATCATTGTTAGTGTATGAAATACATTCAAACTCAAGTTCACAAAAAAAAGTATTGCATTGGAAAACATATACAAGACACATATCTATCTAGATTAACTAATGGTCAAACCACATGCATATATACGGAATTACCGGTTTCTTAGATTTCATATGCATATAAATGGTAGAAATAAAACAAATTAGATAGATTTAATTTAATGAAGGGCACCAACCCTGAGGTATGTATTTTATTTACAGATATGCTGTAGCGATTTTCTGCACGTTATTGTCAAAATAATTACATCTACCTCATATTCTATATTTTGCTTTTATCTACAATTTTGTCCTGGCTTTTCTAGTTGTGCTAGCCTTCGCAACAATTTGAGACACGGGTCATGTGTCCTAAACTTAGCTATATCAAAGGTAGACATGACTGAGACATGCTCTAAGTATGCATGCATCTTTATATGTCCATTAAAAAGTCAAAATAAATACATCATAAAAAAGAGAAATACAAGACTATACATAGTAGTGAGGAGATGTCGAGTTACGTAGGAACCATTGGAATATCAATATTCAAGTCAGTGTTAATAGGGGTCTAACAAATGAAAAAATCCACCAGAATGTATAACCATGAGACAAATTTTTAAATGCATTATTCTTTATTACCCTTTCGTGGACCGGTACTAATTAGGATTCCATTTCTGCCCCTAACTGGAACCCACTACTCAAATTTGCCCGTAATTTCAATGTGTGCTCAAATTTGCCCCTCTGCCGTTAGTTGCCCTTATAGAAATGCCCTTCTGCGCCGTTATCGTCTGGTCAAACAGCTTTGACCATCTCAAAAAATAGCAAAAAAAGTCAAAAAATTCTGAAATTTTATGGGATCTAAGGTACTCAGGTTCGCAAGGTGCGTGCAAATTTTCATATTGTTTGGACATTCTAGGAGCTCGTGGCGAAGGAAAAACAGTAAATATGTACGCGTGTGAACCGTAAATTCAAAAAAATAGCAAAAAAATCAAACAAATATGAATTCTTTTGGCATCCAAGATGCTTAGGTGTGGAAGGTGTGTGCAATTATTTTTTGTGTTTGGACATTGTACGACCTCATGGAGAAAAAAAACAAAATTTGTCTCAGAAAAAAACTTTTAAAAAATACACTATTTTGGTTTTTTTGCGAGAGCTCGTCACATGTCATTTGATAACAAAATTTTGCACACGCCTTGTGCCCTCGAGCATCTTAGATGCCAAAATTTTTCATATGTTTTTATATTTTCTTGCTATTTTTTTTGAATTTACTATTCAAAGATGTAAAGATTTATTGTTTTCCTTTGCCACGAGCTCCTGATATGTCTAAATAGCACGAAAATTTGCACGCACCTTGCGCACATGAGTAGCTTCAATCCCACAAAATTTCAGATTTTTTTGGGTTTTTTTACTATTTTTTCGAGATGGTCAAACTTGTTTGACCGGATGGTAACGGCGCAGAAGGGCATTTCTATAAGGGCAACTAACGGCAGAGGGGCAAATTTGAGCACACATTGAAATTAGGAGCAAATTTGAGTAGTGGGTTCCAGTTAGGGGCAGAAATGTAATTACTAATTATTGAGTACCAATATTCCAAAACTATATTACTGCATGTTTACAAATATTAGCTAAAACAAGAAGAACTACTATTCAAATACTAATTTTGTGGTCTTTAAATTGTAGGCCCGTGCAAGTGCACGGGTTGACGACTAGTCTTACCTAATGCGTTACTCTGTTCTTATGAACTTAATACTCTAGATGCATGCTGTGGAGTAATAGTAGTACATGCAGGCAAGAGTCGGTCTACTTGTCACAGACGTGATGCCTATATATATGATCATGCCTAGATATTCTCATAATTATTCACTTTTCTATCAATTGCTCAACAGTAATTTGTCCACCCACCGTAATACTTATGCTATCTCGAGAGAAGCCACTAGTGAAACCTATGTCCCCGGGTCTATTCTCCATCATATTAATCTTCCGTCCACAAGCTATTTCCAATACCTTTTATTTTGCAATCTTTACTTTTACTCTTTATCATAAAAAATCCAAAAATATTATCTTATCATCCCTATCAAATCTCACTCTCCTAAGTGACCGTGAAGGGATTGACAACCACATTATCGCGTTGGTTGCGAGGTTCTTATTTGTTTGTGTAGGTACAAGGGACTTGCGTGCGGCCTCCTACTGGACTGATACCTTGGTTCTCAAAAAACTGAGGGAAATATTTACGTTACTTTGCTGCATCACTCTAACGCCTGGATAATTAGGCTACAGTAAAAATCCGGTAATGATATCATGTCACCTCCGTTACTGTTGCTAATTTTGCGTTGGATCAAAACTATTCAGGTTCAAATTTGAATTTTTTTCAAACATCAAAACATTTCAAACAATTAAACCAAAATGTTCGGAGTGTGCAGTTAAATGCCTAGGTAATTATAGTGCGGAATACACATTTTTATAAAATGCCTAAATACATTGGAATGAAATAATACATTAAAAGAAATAATTAAAGGAAAAAGACAAACCAAAAAAAACAAAACAGAATAAAAGCACCCCCCCCCCCGCTGGGCCTTTTGGCCCAGCTGGCCATCCACGCGGACCCCTGCCGGCCACTTCCCCCCACTCCTCCTTATCCCCTCACAAACCGAAACCCTAACCTACCCCACTCCCCACTCGCCCCCTCCCACTCCCGCACGTCTCTCCTCCACCCCCCATCGATCCCGATCTGGATCGAGAAAAGGGGGGGCTCGAACGCCGCCGTTGTTGCAAGGACCATGCCGCCGCCTAGGACCTCCTCGCTGGCCTGCCTCCTCCAGGCCGACGTCGTCCCCGTCCACCTCCTCGACCCCCGCTGCCCGCACTACTAGGAAAAGGGCTATAGCTGATATGGACATTTATGGCGCACCATGTATGTGGTGCGCCACTGCTATATAGAAGTGGCGCGCCAGATACAGGTGCGCCATTAGTGTCCTCATTACTAATAGCGCACCAGACACATGGTGCGCCATTACTAGCAAGTTTTTTTTTTCCAAAATGATTAATGGCGCATCACGGCACAATGCGGCATTACTAGTTTTAACTAGTAATGGCGCACCACATGCTCGGTGCGCCACTACCGAGAAATTTATTTTTTACTTTTTTTTCAAAAGTAGTAATGGCACACCTGGGCGAAGTGCGCGATTACTAGCTCAAACTAGTAATGGCGCACCACACCCACGGTGCGCCACTACTGAGAATAATTTTTTTTTTGCAAAACTAGTAACGGCGCACCCCTGGCAGGTGCGCCATTAGTGACCAGGGTTACTAATGGCGCATTTGTAGGTGGTGCGCCATTAGTAACCTGAGACCAGATAGATATTTTGGACAGCCACCTACCACACTAACTTTCCCCACTTCATTCTCTCCTCCTCCTCTTCCAAGCTTGTCTCGGCTGCCTCCTCCTCCTCACCTCATTTGCACCATAGATTCACCCAAATTAAGTGGTTAAATTACCTTTTTTGATAGGTAAGTAAAGGGAAAGATTTCTTTATGTTGTAGATCTACTTTTTTCTCCCTCCAACAACGTGCACATGCACTTTTTATGGCCTAGCTAGATCAACGTATGTTTTTGGTGTTGCATATGTTTGTGGTGTTGCATATATGTTTGTGTTTGCAGGTACCAGTATTTGAAATGTGATAGTTGCCAATATTTTGCCAGAATGTTGATTCATTTCCGTTTCGGCGAGAATTTGGCACTATGCATTCTTTTTGGTCCTATTATTAGGCAAACTCATGCCAAAATTTTTCTTGGTTCGAAAATATCATTTTGCTCTACCCCGCAGGAGACCATGGTCTGCACGATGACTGAAGGCATCGTGAATAGGTTTTTGAGATCGGCAAAGGCCGAGATGCTTCAAAAGAACGAGAGGGAGATAAGATGTCCCTGTCGAAGATGCAAGCTAAAGAGCATTATTGCGGACCCGGATTCCGGGCAGGTACGGGACCACCTGCTCTTGCGTGGTTTCATGGACGGCTATCGGTGGCAATGTGATGAAGATGACTATGTCACAGCCCTAGAATTGTTTGCAATAGTTGCATAAGAGAGCATCCATGCATCATGCCTAATTTCTGAAAGTTGAATTGAGGTTTGTTGAAACCCTCAGAAATCAGTTCAAAAATAACCAACTTTAAAAATCTTCTCAAATGAGTCCAATAAAATGTTCTTGTTATTCCATAGAATTATTGGCAAGAGCTAAAATTCAAACCAATATTTTTATGAGCTCAGAAACATTTATTTTGGCCATTTGAATTAATCCAATAATTATTTGCTTTGGATTTATATTTAATATATATTAAATATAACTTCAATAATTCTGTAAGTTTGTGAGTGGCTTTATATATATTTTAGCAAGCCATATAATAACCTACAGAATTTATGAAAATGATTTAGTGGATAAAACTAAATCAAAACAGAGAGGAAATAAAATAGAAAACAGTAATTAAAATAGAAAACAGAGAAGGAGGGAGTACCTGGGCCTTACCTGGCAGAAGAGGCCCAGCCCACCAGGGGCTGAGTGGTCTTCTTCCTCCTGCCAGGAGGACAGGCAGGTGCGTGGCGAGCGCGCGGAGGATGCCTTGCCACCTCCTGCTTCAGCCACACGAACCCGGCCCTCCAGACGTGCCACGGAGACGCCCAACACTCCCTCTCGCTTCCCCTCCTCTCCCTGGACCTCACTCCCCTCTCTGCTCTCTCTCTTTCTCACGACCGAGCGGAGCTCGTCGCCGCCGACGTGCACCACCGCGGCCACCGACCTCCCCACGCCCATCCGGATATGCCACGAGCTCCACCTCGACCCCCGCATCCTCTGCACCACGCCATGAGCCGCCAGGAGCTCCGTGACGACGTCCCCGACCCCTTCTTCCTCCTCGGGTCGCCGGAGATCCCCTTCACTGCCCGCTTGCTCCGACGCTTCCCCGAGCCATCCGACACCGCCAAACGACGCGCTGTGAGCCCCGACGCCTTTCCCCCCTGTTCTCCCTCGCTCGTTCGTCCCCTAGCCATACTTTCCACCGCACCCGTGAGCTTCCCGCCGCCATCCATGTCACCGCCGAGCCTAGAGCTCGATTCACCCGAAGCCGAGCACGTCTGCGTGCTCAGCAGCGCCCAGGAAGCGAACACCACCACCCAAGCCTCCCGTTGTGCACCCTAGCCTCGTCCCGCTCAAGCCCGTGGCCTCGGCCGCCGCCAAGCTCCCGCCAACGACGTTACCAGCCACCCCGCGACCAACGGCCTACGCGGTTGGATGCGGCGCACCTTCAGCTACCCGTAGATGCAAACTACGCGCAAAACCGAGGCCCGTAGCAGGTTTCCGGCGAACTTCCGCCGCCGATCTGGTCGTCGCCGGCCTAAGTCCGACGAAGATGACGTGGCGACATTATTAGCGGCTAATCCCCCAATTAGCAGCCTAGCAGACACTGACAGCGGGCCCCACCACAGGGTCAAACCCCAGTAAACGCTGGATTTGACCGTGGGTTAGTCCCTGTGTCAATGACACGCGGGTCCCACCAGTCAGGTTTGACCCTGGTCAATTCGGCTGACCTGCTGACGCAGTAGTGACACAATCCTGATGTCATTAATGATTTTCTAGATTTAAATAATCCAGAAAATTCCAGAAAATTAGCAAAACTTCTAAAAATCATAAAAATTCAACCATAACTCCAAATAAGATAAATTATATATGAAAAATTATCAGAAAATTCAAGGAATCCATCTGTACCATTTTCATGCATGTTATAACAATGTTTGTCCTCTGTTTTGGACAAAACAAATAGAGGGCATTTAAATAATCATATATGGAGTTGGAATTTGAATCTTGTATTCAAACCAACTTCATTTAAATCATAACTAGATGCATTAGCTCAAATCACAGCATATTGCCATGTCATGATCATGCATCATATTGTCGCATATGCATTGATTGTGTTCTTCTCTATTACCGGTGGTTGTCCCCTCTCGATAGACGTTGTACCGACGCTGTGATCGTTGACACTGATGAAGACCCAATGATATCTTCAGAAGTGCCAGGCAAGAAAAAACCCCTTGTTCATTCCGATACAATCTCACTCTCTCGCTCCTGCTCTCTTTTACTGCATTAGGACAACAACGATTCAACTGTTACATGTGCGATAGTTGAACCCTTTTCCTCTGCATGACCTGTCATTGCCACCATAAATAGATGAAACCCACTAGCATGAGTAGGAGTTGTTTGAGCCCAGATGTGCCTACTCATTCATGTTTGTTTGTCATGCCTGCTACTGCTTAGAGTTGAGTCAGGTCTGATTCATCGGGGATGAATCAGAGGTGTGTAGACATGTCCTACTGTTGAGAGCTAAGTGTGTGAACACGGTTTGGTAAAGGTAGCGGTGAGAGGCCATGTAGGAGTACATGGTGGGTTGTCTCATTGAAGCCGTCCTCAGGAACTGAGTTCTGTGTTTGTGATCCATGAAACAGTTACTACCACGCATTGGGCCCGAAACCAATGGACCCTCTCAGCTTCTTGATCACCCTTGTCCTCTATCTAGGAGTTGCAACTAGTTTCTGGTGTTTATAGGATATGTGTTGGCGTCCGTGTGTAGCGCTGACCCTAGGGGTGGGCTATGATGCGGTAGATACACCGTGGCACGGTGTACCGGGCGCCCGTTTGGTGTCTCGGGGCCGTATGTGGAAACCTCGGCCGGACTCCCTGCGGATGGAACCTGGGTAGGCGATAAACCTGGACTAGAGACTTGAGTGTCTAGGTAGGCCGTGGCCGACACCCTCGTTTGGCTTCCGCTTGAAGGTTGCCGAGTATATGTCATGTAAACTTCGGTAAGTGGTGAGAGCGTGTGTGAAGAAGTACACCCCTGGAGGGTTAACATCATCTAATCGAATAGCCGTGTCCGCGGTAATGTACTTCTGGGTTGCCTATAACAGTTCATAGACAAGTGAAAGTGGATACTCTAAAACTCGCAAGATAAGTATGAGTGCTATGGATGGCCTTCTCGTAGGGAGACGGAAGCGGATCCATAGTGGTGTATTGAATGGTGAATATGTGGACTCGTGTGCGCCACCTCAAAAGAGTTGCTTGCGGTCGTAGTTCAGGATAGCCACTGAAGCAAAGCTGGCTTGCTGCAGTTAAACTCCACCACCCCCTTTATTGATACCGATGCATATGTAGATAGTTTTGATGTAAGTCTTGCTGGGTACATTTGTACTCACGTTTGCTTAATTTATGTTTTGCAGAGAGACTTCAGTCTCGCTAGTAGTTCCACGTGGACTCCGATGTTTAGCTTGATACCTCAGCTATGATCTTGTGCCCTTGGCAGGATCTGGTAGATAGTCAGGCTTCTTAGCCTTTTTCATTTGTAGATGTCTGTACTCAGACATGTTAAGCTTCCGCATGTGCTTTGATTTGTATGCTATGATTGTTGGGTCATGAGACCCATGTTTGTAATATCTCACTCCTCGGAGCCTAATGAATAAATACTTGAGTCATAGAGTTATGTTGTGATGCCATGTTGTATTTGCACATATCAAGCATATTGTGTGTATGATTGAAATGCTTGATATGTGTGGGATCCGACAATCTAGTTGTTTATCCTTGGCAGCCTCTCTTATGGGGAAATGTAGTCTAGTGCTTCCATGAGCCATAGTAGTCCGCTACAGCCCGGTTCACCGGAGTCCTGTTAGCCCAGCACTACTGCTCAGGACTCTTGATTGGCCCGGCATGTGTTTCACTTCGTTCCTATGTCTGTCCCTTCGGGGAAATGTCACGCGTGACATCCGGAGTCCTGCCTAGCCTGCTACAGCCCGGGTTCCCCGGAGTCCTGTCAGCCCAGTGCTACAGCCCGGATTCACTCGATGATGACCGACATGCTCGATGTGATTCATGTATGCCTGTCCCCATAGGTTAGTGCCGCTTTGGGTTCACGACTAGCCATGTCGGCCCGGGTTCTCTGTCATATGGATGCTAGCGACACTATCATATACGTGAGCCAAAAGGCACAAATGGTCCCGGGCGAGGTAAGGTGGCACCCGTGGGATTACCATGCGTGAGGCCGCAAAGTTATATGAAGTGTTACATGCTAGATCGGTGTGACTTAGGATCGGGGTCCTGATAGCTTTGGTATCAGAGCCTGACTGCCTGTAGGAGTACCAAGCCAAACTGGTCGAAGTTGTGTCTAGAAATGCTTTAGTTATGTAGGGGAATTGATTGTGGAAGGGAACGTAAGGCTCTTTTTTACTCCTTTACCCTATGCCCTTCTGATCTGAGTCAACCTCTTCCTTTCTACGGGGATTAAGAACTAGGCTTCTCACCTTTCTATTAGGATCACATGTTACTAATCCGTAGACTTGTAGGATTGATGGATTCAATTCTCAGTTCAGTTTCTATTACTTCTGTATGTTCTTAGTTGGCCTCAGAACCTTGATATTGTGTTGTTAAGTGACTATGCAAATCCTTGTGAATGTCTCAAATCTTTTTCTGAGCCTTTACAGCCGCTATGCTGTCCGAGTCATCCCAGGTTTCTAAGTAGTCTGATGCATTTGCAAACCCCTTCCTCCTATTCCCGATGTCCATTTGGGCCAGATTAATCACACTAATCGGTGAGTTGAGGTACTCTGTTGCCTCGACATATATGTTGGAGCTATTATTATGACCCTAGGTGTTTTAGGGAGTCACCTAGTAATCTAGCCATGTTTTGTGTTCTAGTGTGATGATTCTGGCCACCATTCTCGAAAGCATCCCGTGATGCCATTTAGTAGTAGGTATTCTAATTCTGGGTTCTTGAACCCAAGGTTCACCTAATTACCTCATGTTGATAGTGTTGCTAGTTCCTTTAGGATATTAGTAACCTTTGCGACAGTCCTCGAGGTCCGTGGTATTTCTTTCTTCCAAATACCATGAACCATTAAGGCAGAAGTTCTTTGAACCAAAATATCACAATTAGAGTACTCGTGAGGAGTTCTCCATTCATAATTGTGATTCTGCCAGTTCTCCTTCCTGCATGGGTTATCTGGAAGAAACCTATTGAACTTGGTTCGACATATTAATCTATGCATCCACAACTCAGAAAGATATACGTCCTTTTGAGTTGTCCCTCTTCCTTTGTATTCCGACCATCGTCTATCAATTGATAGTCAGGAGTAATTGTGCATATGGGTCTATCAATGCTTATTATTCTTGTGGTCCGTCAAGCCATTCTATTCCATAATGACTAGGAGAAACAAGCTCCAGTACCTCATCCATTTCTAAGATTGGGTCAAAGCAGTTGTATTCCGCAGATCAAATGCAATCAAGCTTTTGATTCTGTTCTAGCCTGAAGTATTACCCACTTTATGTCAAGAATATCGTGAGAATTGCACCATCTCTTATGAAATCTTGATGCAGTGGTACTTCTTGCCATCATTTTTCATTCCTCGGTCCCATGTTGTTGCAACCGGAATGCCGACATGTGAACTATGATGTGTGAAATAAATACTCCTAGCAACTCCGCTGCTTGGTAGTTAATGGACATTAATATCTTTCTTAGTGTGCTGATTATTGAATCATCACCCTAAGGTTGATCGTGCTACCTAGCCTTATTTCTGGTGCACTCTTCGATCAATGAGTTAGGATTATTCAACCCCTTTCTTATTTGATCATATCATCTTGCCTCGAAAGCAAGATTGTTCTCGAGCATAATAAGATATCGGTGGTTCGTGATATTCCGAATATCTTCTCGGAAGTATTACCAGGTTGACACCTGACTGCTATGTTGAGTTCGTGATCAAGTTGGTTTCTGATAAACCACCCCTTCTCCAAGAATCTGTGTTGGGTACCCCTGAGCTAGTTGGTTAAGCTAAACAACAACTTGGAGAGTTGGAAGATACAAGGCTTTGCCGAATTTGGTTCTTTCTGAAGGGATATCTTTGTGTTTGTGTGTGTTGAAGAAAGATGATATCTTCACCAATTGGTCCTCGTGATCAGTTGTTGGATCTATTGTCTTGTCAAAACTTTGACTTGAGTATGGGCTATCATCAAGTCAAATCAGAACCAATGATGTTCGTAATGTTGTCTTACTCGTGGTTGATCCCTCGAGAATACACCATTACATCTTTTAGTCTGACCAATGCTATCACCGTGTTCACATGATGGTGGAAGTCCAATGATGTGGAAATTCCGATGAGTTGTTGTTGAGCACATCAACAGCATTTTGTCTCCCCCATGATTCATGTTGAACATCAACCTAGTGTTGAAAACTTGTAAGAAATGCCTTCGTGTCCCGTTCATGAAGCATATGTTGGTGTAAGAAGTGAATTCCTCTAATTCATGTGTGTTGATGTAAGTTGTCACCGTGCGCTCGAGAAAGCTTGTTTCTGTTCCTCTGGAATCATCCCAAGTCAATCATGCATGTGCTAAGTATTCTATGGTCTGATAGACTGATCATCTTCATTCCATACGTATCCCTAGCACACCAAGCCACTGATTGACTTGTTCAGGGAGAAGTTCTCCATAAGAGCTAATCATATGACTTTTGCAAGGACTTCGATATCCTTGATGATGGTTCCCAACCAGGTCTCGGTAGTGTTTCATTGTAAGACCACCATGTGGTCATGCTTGTCTGGGACAGCATGTTCACATGTGTTTAGCAGAACTAGCTCATGTTTTGGAGCTTACTACCATAGTCCATTTCCTGAGAATCTCGCAACGTCATCTCGTCGATTTGTGTTGCAAACTTTCATTTCTTTCTAGACTCGATGAGTCTGTAATATCCTGACACCAACCAAATCTGAATCTCAGGCAGATGTGATGGTTGGGACATTTTCCCAAGAGCTATAATATTGGTCTCTCTGTAACCCGGTAAAGTGGATGTCGTGGCCAGCACACCCAGCCGGAAGACCTATTATTGTAGTATCTTGATTGAGTAAGTGGGCCACCTCCCCATAAGGATTACATAGGATTTACTCCAGTAGTTATTCCTTATGGATTCCTGAGCTCCCAGAGTCTGACCTGCTACTTGATGTTCTATATACCAAACCATTTCAATGAATGGGTTAGGCTTGCACATCAAGGAGAACATTAGAAGTGGAGCGCTAAATGTCTCTCGGTCGATCATCCAGATTTTGATCCCTTGGCCTCGCTAAGGTGAAATCTGAGAAAGTGTTATCTTTCTTTGCATTTGGATTATTTGCTTTGGATTTATATTTAATATATATTAAATATAACTTCAATAATTCTGGAAGTTTGTGAGTGGCTTTATATATATTTTAGCAAGCCATATAATAACCTACAGAATTTATGAAAATGATTTAGTGGATAAAACTAAATCAAAACAGAGAGGAAATAAAGTAGAAAACAGTAATTAAAATAGAAAACAGAGAAGGAGGGAGTACCTGGGCCTTACCTGGCAGAGCAGGCCCAGCCCACCAGGGACTGAGTGGTCTTCTTCCTCCTGCCAGGAGGCCAGGCAGGTGCGTGGCGAGCGCGCCGACGACGCCTTGCCACCTCCTGCTTCAGCCACACGACCCCGGCCCTCCAGACGTGCCACGGAGACGCCCAGCGCCCCCTCTCGCTTCCCCTCCTCTCCCTGGACCTCACTCCCCTCTCTGCTCTCTCTCTCTTTCTCGCGACCGAGCGGAGCTTGTCGCCGCCGACGTGCACCACCGCGGCCACCGACCTCCCAACGCCCATCCGGATATGCCACGAGCTCCACCTCGACCCCCGCATCCTCTGCACCACGCCATGAGCCTCTAGGAGCTCCGTGACAACGTCCCCGACCCCTTCTTCCTCCTCGGGCCACCGGAGATCCCCTTCGCCGCCCACTTGCTCCGACGCTTCCCCGAGCCATCCGACACCGCCAAACGATGCGCTGTGAGCCCCGACGCCTTTCCCCCCTGTTCTCCCTCGGTCGTTCGTCACCTAGCCGTACTTGCCACCGCACTCGTGAGCTTCCCGCCGCCATCCATGTCGCCGCCGAGCCTAGAGCTCTATTCACCCGAAGCCAAGGACGTCTGCGTGCTCAGCAGCCCCCCAAGAAGCGAACGCCACCACCCAAGCCTCCCGCCGTGCACCCTAGCCTCGTCCCGCTCGAGCCCGGGGCTCCGGCCGCCGCCAAGCTCCCCGCCGACGGCGTTACCAGCCACCCCGCGACCAACGGCCTACGCGGTTGTATGCGGCGCACCTTCAGCTACCCGTAGATGCAAACTACGCGCAAAATCAAGCCCTGTAGCAGGTTTCTGGCGAACTTCCACCGCTGATCTGGTCGTCGCCGGCCTAAGTCCGACGAAGATGACGTGGCTACGTTATTAGCGGCTAATCCCCTAGTTAGCAGCCTAGCAGACACTGACAGCGGGCCCCACCAGAGGGTCAAACCCCAGTCAGCGCTTGATTTGACCGTGGGTTAGTCCTTGTGTCAATGACACGTGGGTCCCACCAGTCAGGTTTGACCCTGGTCAATTCGGCTGACCTGCTCACGCAGTAGTGACACAATCCTAATGTCATTAATGATTTTCTTGATTTAAATAATCCAGAAAATTAGCAAAACTTCTAAAAATCATAAAAATTCAACCGTAACTCCAAATAAGATAAATTATATATTAAAAATTATCAAAAAAATTCAAGGAATCCATCTGTACCATTTTCATGCATGTTTGAACAATGTTAGTCCTCTGTTTTGGACAAAACAAATAAAGGGCATTTAAATAATCATATATGGAGTTGGAATTTGAATCTTGTATTCAAACCAACTTCATTTAAATAATCATATATGGAGATGCATTAGCTAAAAGCATAGCATATTGCCATGTCATGATCATGCATCATATTGTCGCATATGCATTGATTGTGTTCTTCTCTATTGCCGGTGGTTGTCCCCTGTCGATAGACGTTGTACCGACGCTGTGATCGTTGACACTAATGAAGACCCAATGATATCTTCAGAAGTGCCAGGCAAGCAAAACCACCTTGTTCATTCCGATACAATCCCACTCTCTCGCTCATGCTATCTTTTACTGCATTAGGACAACAACAATTCAACTGTTACATGCTGCGGTAGTTGAACCCTTTTCCTCTGCATGACCTATCATTGCCACAGTAAATAGATGAAACCCACTAGCATGAGAAGGAGTTGTTTGAGCCCTGATGTGCCTACTCATTCATGTTTGTTTGTCATGCCTTCTACTGCTTAGAGTTGAGTCAGGTGTGATTCATCGGGGATGAATCAGAGGTGTGTGGACATGTCCTACTATTGAGAGCTAAGTGTGTGAACACGATTTGGTAAAGGTAGCGGTGAGAGGCCATGTAGGAGTACATGGTGGCTTGTCTCATTGAAGCCATCCTCAGGAACTGAGTTCTGTGTTTGTGATCCATGAAACAATTACTACCACGCATTGGGCCCGAAACCAATGGACCCTCTCGGCTTCTTGATCACCCTTGTCCTCTGTCCAGGAGTTGCAACTAGTTTCTGGTGTTTATAGGATATGTGTTGGCGGCCGTGCGTAGCGCTGACCTTAGGGGTGGGCTATGATGCGGTAGATACACCGTGGCACGGTGTACCAGGCGCCCGTTTGGTGTCTCGGGAACCCTGTTCACATCGTTCGAAGCCGTATGTGGAAACCTCGGCCGGACTCCATGCGGATGGAACCTGGATAGGCGATAAACCTGGACTAGAGACTTGAGTGTTTAGGTAGGCTGTGGCCGACACCCTCGTTGTGCTTCCGCTTGAAGGTTGCCGAGTACATGTCGTGTAAACGGCGGTAAGTGGTGAGAGCGTGTGTGAAGAAGTACACCCCTGCAGGGTTAACATCATCTATTCGAATAGCCGTGTCCGCGGTAATGGACTTCTGGGTTGCCTATAGTAGTTCATAGACAAAGTGAAAGTGGATACTCTAAAACTCGCAAGATAAGTGTGAGTGCTATGGATGGCCTTCTCGTAGGGAGACGGAAGCGGATCCATAGTGGTGTATTGAATGGTGAATATGTGGACTCATGTGCACCACCACAAAAGAGTTTCTTGCAGTCGTAGTTCAGGTTAGCCACTGAGTCAAAGCTGGCTTGCTGCAGTTAAACTCCACCACCCCTTTATTGATACTGATGCATATGTAGATAGTTCTGATGTAAGTCTTGCTGGGTACATTTGTACTCACGTTTTCTTAATTTATGTTTTGCAGAGAGACTTCAGTCTCGCTAGTAGTTCCACATGGACTCCGACGTTTAGCTTGATACCTCAGCTACGATCTTGTGCCCTCGGTAGGATCTGGTAGATAGTCAGGCTTCTTAGCCTTTTTCATTTGTAGATGTCTGTACTCAGACATGTTAAGCTTCCGCATGTGCTTTGATTTGTATGCTATGATTGTTGGGTCATGAGACCCATGTTTGTAATATCTCGCTCGTCGGAGCCTAATGAATAAATACTTGAGTCGTAGAGTTATGTTGTGATGCCATGTTGTATTTTCACATATCGAGCATATTGTGTGTATGCTTGAAATGCTTGGTATGTGTGGGATCCGACAATCTAGTTGTTTATCCTTGGCAGCCTCTCTTATGGGGAAATGTAGTCTAGTGCTTCCATGATCCATAGTAGTCCGCTACAGCCCGGTTCACCGGAGTCCTGTTAGCCCAGCACTACTGCTCAGGACACTTGACTGGCCAGCATGTGTTTCACTTTGTTCCTATGTCTGTCCCTTCGAGGAAATGTCACGGGGTGACATCCGGAGTCCTGCCTAGCCTACTATAGCCCGGGTTCCCCGGAGTCCTGTCAACCCAGTGCTACAGCCCGGATTCAATCGCTGATGACTGACATGCTCGATGTGATTCATGTATGCCTGTCCCCATAGGTTAGTGCCGCTTTGGGTTCACGACTAGCCATGTCGCCCCGGGTTCTCTGTCATATACGTGATCCAAAAGGCGCAAATGGTCCCGGGCCAGGTAAGGTGGCACCCGTGGGATTACCGTGCGTGAGGCCGCAAAGTGATATGAAATGTTAGATGCTAGATCGGTGTGACTTAGGATCGGGTGAAGTCGTCCATGGGGGCCAGGCAAGAAATGAGGAAGGGCAGCAAGACAACCACCGCGGCGAGGGCGGGTGAGAAGACGAAGAATCTCCAGGACATGATCACGATGGTGATGCCGGACATGATGGTGAGGAAGATCAAGACGAAGGGCATGATCATGAAGATGAAGATGCCAGATCAGACGTCGATGGACCATCGATGGGCTGGGTGCAGGACCCTCATATTCAAGAGCTGCTTCTCAAGTAGACGGATAATGCAAGAGCTGCCGCTCAAGAGAAAGCCAAGCTGGATCAACTGGAGATAGACGCGGTTACTCCATTGTATGTAGGATGCAGGCCCAAGGATACCCGCCTGAAAGTAACGCTCATGGCTCTGGATATGAAGGTAAAACACAAAATGACCGACGCATGCTTCGACGAGAACATGTCATTCTGGCACGAACGTCTTCCCAAGGGGAACAAGTGCCCAACCAGTTTCGAGGAGGCGAAGAAAATCGTGTGTCCTCTGCATTTACCGCACGTGAAATACCATGTGTGCATGAACAATTGCATCATTTATCAGGACGAGCACGCGGAGTCTACCATATGTCCGGTGTGCGGCGTCACTCGATACAAGAAGAGGAAGAAAGCTCCTCGAAAAGTGGTGTGGTACTTTCCGATCACTCCTCGTCTGCAGCGATATTTCGCGGACCCTAAGCTAGCAAAGCTTCTGCATTGGCACGCAGATAAGGAGGAGAAGAAGCGAGAAGATGACAGAAATGATCCGAAGATAAATAAAAAAGACAAGATGCCGACTCACCCTAAGGATGCGAGCCAGTGGCAAGCGTTGAACTTTGAACACCAAGAATTTGGGGACGATCCAAGGAACATCGTGCTGGGCGCGAGCACTGATGGAGTAAATCCGTTTGGCAGCCAGAGAAGCACACGTAGGACCTGGCCTGTGTTTGTGTGGATGTACAACCTTCCCCCATGGTTGTGCATGAAGAGTAAGTACATTCACATGAGTATGCTAATTGAAGGGCCGAAACAACCAGGGAACGACATCAATCTGTATCTGGGGCTGCTGAAAGAGGAGCTAGACACGCTGTGGAAAACGCCAGCCAATACGTGGGACACCGCAGAGAAAGAATATTTCCCTATGAGAGCTGCGACGGTGCACGACTATCTCGGTTACGGATATCTCGCGGGGCAGGTGGTCCATGGATTTTCTGGATGCGTCAAGTGCATGGATGACACAATGTATTGCCAGCTAGATAGAGATCCTGGGTCTTCGAAAACCGTGTTGATGGGACATCGAAGGTGGCTTTGCGACAATGACCCATGGAGAAAACGCAAGGATCTGTTCGATGGTGAAACCGAACCCCGAAGACGCCCGCGTACGAGGAGCGGCGAGGAAATAGACGAGCTGTTGAAAAATTGGAAAGATTGCCCACTGCCGGGAAAGAAGCAAAAGGCGCCAGAGCCACTGCTGAAGGTATGGAAAAAGAGATCTGTTTTCTGGGAATTGCCGTACTGGAAGATCCACCGTGTTCCTCACAGCCTTGATGTCATGAATATCACGAAGAACGTGTGCGAGAGTCTGCTTGGTACCCTACTCAACATGCCAGAGAGGACCAAAGATGGGCCGAAAGCAAGGGCAGACTTGAAATCAATGGGCATCAGGGAGGAGCTTCACGCTAGATGATGATGATGATGATGAGGCGAAGCATGTCACGGAAAGTCGTCGCAAAGGCAAAAAGGCCAAGAATACCGGAAATGACTACCCTCCCGCGTGGTTCACTCTAAGTCAGGAGGAGATCGAGCAGTTTTTCACCTGCCTTGTAGGAGTAAAACTTCCTTATGGTTACGTAGGGAAGATAAGCAGATACCTAGACTCAGCGAAGCAGAAGTTCAGTGGGATGAAGTCTCACGACTGTCACGTGCTGATGAAGCAGATACTTCCAATTGCAATCCGTGGGATCATGGACGCGCACGTCCATGAAACGCTATTTGGCCTATGCATCTTTTTTGATGTCATCTCTCAGAAGTCGGTTGGCATGAGGCAACTTAGAAGGCTACAGGTAGATATCATGGTGATACTATGCGAGCTTAAGATGTACTTCCCACCCGCATTCTTCGATGTTATGTTGCATCTGCTGGTCCATATCATGGAGGATATCATCCAACTCGGGCCGACGTTCCTTCACAGCATGATGCCGTTCGAAAGGATGCATGGTGTCATCAAAGGATACATTCGCAGCATGTCACGTCCAGAGGGAAGCATAGCCAGGGGCTTTCTGACCAAAGAGTGCATCTCCTACTACACGTATTATCTAGGCATTGAGAACCCCGTTGGTCTGCCCGTCAACAGGCACCTCGGCAGGCTTGCTGGATGGGGTCACCGCGAGGGTCGCCGCGAAATGCATGTCGACTTCGAGGGTCGACTCGCCGACTTTGAAACAGCAAACCTAGTCGCGCTACCACACATAGACGTGGTCGATCCTTGAGTGGTAGAGCACAAAACCTTTATTGAGAAGACGTACAATTACCGAGGCCAACAGAGGACGGATGGAGATATAATCAAAGAGCACAACTCATGTTTCGCGCATTGGTTCAAGGAGAAGCTTCTGTCGTACCCTTTGCATGAGGATTCTTCCGCGGAAGAAAAACTCTTATTCGCCTTGTCACAAGGCGTCGAGCACAACCTGATGACCTATGAGGCGTATGATATCAGCGGCTACACATTCTACACAGAGGACAAGGACATGAAGAGTGATGGTTATCAGAACTCCGGGGTAACGAGTGAATCCTACACCGGTAACGACAAGGACAGATACTACGGAAGGATCGAGGAGATCTGGGAGCTGAGCTACGCTGGAGAGAAGGTCCCGATGTTCCGTGTTAGTTGGGCCAAGAGCGTCATAAAAGAAGACCGGTATTTCACCACCATGGTTATACCCAAAGCCAAATCCAAGACCACGGGCGCAAACGTCACCGCGAAAAATGAGCCATGCGTACTGGCTTCCCAAGTGGACCAATGCTTCTTCATTACCGACACGTCAAAGCCCAGTCATGTTGTCGTGAGGAGAGGCAAAAGGAAGATCATCGGAATGGATGGAGTCGCCAATGAGCAAGAGTTCGACAAGTACGGCGAACCGAAGATGTAACATGACGACGACGATGAAGTCCCATACACCACAAGAAGAAGCAGGACCACCCTACCTAAAGGACGTCCGTTCAACAGAAGAACTCCATTTGCGAAAAAGAAGGGCAAGAAGATTGTGAAAAGATTGCTCGCTAATATCGATAGTATTTAAATCGTAGTCTTCATTTCTTGATTGTATTTTGACATTTTGAAATGATATTTCTTCTGTTCTAGTCCTCATGAATATTGAATTTGTTAATATTTTTTGAACTCATGAATATTTTTAAATTTCATGGGAAACTTTTTGAATTCATGAATATTCTTCCAATTTGATGATATTTGTTCATATTCATAAATGTTTTACCAATTCACAAATGAATGCAACTAAAAATACAAAAAATGTTGATGATATTTTTAAATAACAAATTTGATGATATTTAAAAAAGAACAAATTTGATGATATTTGGTGATATGTTCTGTTCTAGTCCTCATGAAAATAACAATTTTGATAAGAAAACAAATTATTAGATGCAACAAAAAATAATGAAAAAAAGTTACTAATGGCGCACCAGAGGAGGGTGCGCCATTGCTATCAGAAAAAAGTTACTAATGGCGCACCAGAGGATGGTGCACCATTGCTATCAGTGTTTTTATGGCGCACCCCTAGATGATGCGCCATTACTAAAAGTCCCCCCTCTAGCTGGATACCCCTTCGCCCGATCCCCTTCCCTCTCCCTTGCCAGATCCCCCTTCCCTCCCTTGCCACACCCGCTCCGACGACCCCCGCGCCCGCTCCACACCTGCTCCGGCTCCCCTGTTGGATAAGGCCGAGCCAGAGCCCTGTGCAAACCCTAGCACCTCCCCACTTCCCCTCCCCTCACGCTGCTTCACGCGACTAGGTCTTCGCCGTCATCGCATCGTCCCCGCACCCCACCAAGGAGTCCAGGAGCTCTGCAGTGTTCTTCTACGTCATCTAGGGCCACCCGTTCGAGCTCGACGACTGTGCATCATGCGGATCGAGGTCTTTTTTCACCTACGGCCACCGCGGCCTCACCGTCGATCCGCGTCACCTCGTCAACCCCGGCCCTGCACGAGCTCGCCATCGTCTTCCTCTCGGTGACCTGCACCGGTTCCCATTCCCCCCTTCGATTTCATCTCCGTAGACTATCGCACCACCGCGCCCTAGCTCCTGGTTGCTGCCCCCCATGGTCGTGCTCCCCTTGGCCCCTGGCCGCGCCCAGGCGCGCTCACCGCACCGTGACAGCGCCTCCACTATGCTCGGGCCGCGCCCAGCCGTGTGTTCCTGCTGCTTGACTAATTGAACACCTGCTGTTGCTACTGTGGGACAATGTTCCTTCTTTTCTTCCTGATGTTGCTATTTCCATTGAAGTACTCACATGTGTTCTACATGAGCTGCTGCTAGTTAGTTCCCCTTAGACTACATTCTAGATTGCATAGCATAACTCCAGAATTTTGTCATTGCACACCTACGCATATATTTCTGTTGTGAGCATAACTCCAGAATTTTTTTATCTGTGATTCGTATTGGGTTAAAAACTGGAGTGACTCTGGCTGTAAACTGAACTTGGTTCGGTTAAAAACTGCACTGTCAAATCTGGACAGCAAGCTTTTATCTGAAAAATGAGTTAGCTAGGCCCAGAATTTTGAGTTGGACCCTTTACATAAGTTTTAAATAAAGTTTCAAGGTTTCTTTATAGTATTTATTTGTGTCGTTTGGATGTACGGTTTGAGAGCAGCTATCAGTTTAGTTTGCTGTCCCGAAATATATGTTCCTGGGTACAGTATTTTGAGGTGGTATTAAAATAAAGTTACAACATGAAAATTTTAGAGGCTGTTCTGTAGATACTTAAAATACATATCACTTGTTAGGTTTTTTCGGTATATTAAATCCTATGAAATTATCAAAGTGGGTTGTACTATGTTGGACATTATTTTATGTTTGGACTTGGGTGAATGTAACCAGACTTATACTCTCAGATTTCGTCATAGTTGATGGTGTGAGGACTTATAATGTGATAAAGTATATACGTTGTTGCAACACCTCCATATGAAAGTAGAGGCACATTGTGGTGCTAGTTTGCTGGGTTTTGTCTCCGACCATCGTGTCGTGATGATTTCGCAGGTACCCCGAGAGGACCTTGAGTTTACCAGAATGTCGATTAACTTCTATTCCAGCAAATTCGGGTACTCCATATTTCCTATTTTCAGCAAAGGTCATGCTGGAATTTTCCGTGAATTTAGGATGACTTTGCTAAAAAATAGGACGTATGGGGTACTTGCGACTAATGCATGGGCCGGGGTATCTTAGTACTTAATTAAGTAGGATCAACTGCCTCTTGTGTTATGCATGCGCCTCAGCGTCGACAAACCCTAAATGATAAAACCTTGGCTTTTAGAGTGCCTCGGTGTCGATAAAAACCTAAATGATGAAAGCTTAGGCTTTTAGGGTGCCTCGGCGTCGACAAACCCTAAATGATAAAAGCTTAGCTTTTTGGATGCCTCGGTGTCGACAAACCCTAAATGAGGAGACCATGATCTTGTTCCTTGACAATAACCAACTTTTTGACCAATTTTTTTCCTATTTAGAGCGAAACATGGCCCACAATGATGACGCCGGCGGTTTGGGCAGGGCATTCTGGGAGCTGTCCTAGGAGATGGAGGAAGAACCTCACCGCTATGAGGACGCCGCGGAAGATACCGATCCCGACTACACAACCCCTAGTGGCGTCGGGGATAACACCACTGATGGTGCCTCCGAGGATGCCACCACTGATGATGGTGGCGCACGCACAGATGGTAGCCAACCGAAGATGCAACGGAAGGACCGGAGCCCGAACGTTCTCGGCACTGTCAAGGAGGAATTTACTGAAGTGTCCTCCAAGGGGCATCCAACGACACCCAAAGAAATAGTTAAGGGGTACGCGGGACAGCTCGGGTGCATTCTCCGGAGCACCGTCTCGATCAACACCGAGAATCTAAGGCATCGCGACCGAGGGAATTTGCGCAACCTCCTCTTCACGAAGCTGTACGAATGATACAAGTTCCCCAGTGGCTTCGCAAACACATGCCTCTCAGGGAATAAAGTGGACAGTGCCGCTCTCACGAAGATGAGCAAGGCCCTGGCTACTTGCAGAGCCTTAGTGAAGAGCATGTTTGAAAAAGGTGATAGTTATGTGAAGATCAAGGAGAAAAATCCTTCGATCAGCGAAGATGACTACCGGGAGTTCAAGATCAAGTGCGAGATCAACGCATCTGCGGAATCAAGTCAGTGGGGGGAAAGAGATGCGGGACTTGAACTTAGGGTCCACAAACTCAGTCCTGGCGGTTACAGAGTGGACGAACCTATATGGGACAAGGAGGACATGGAACGTGCCGAGCAAGGCCTACCGCCCCTCTTTGAGAAATACCGTGACAAGCAGACTAGGAACTATGTCAAGGCCCGGTACAAGATTGACCTGGTAACCAAGGAGCTTACCACGGATCTGAAGACCAAGGCGCTTGAGCGTGTTCTAGTAAGGAATACACCCCCGCGTAATTAGCTCCATATGGTTGCATTCTAATTAATGAAGACAAATTTCTAAATGGTTCATGATCCTTCCGTGGGACACTGAAAGCAGTAGCGCGGGGTTGTCTCAGAGGTCCCCTTTCGACACCCCTTTAAATAGGGCGTTGAACATAATGAAAAACAAGGATAAGCTCAGTAAGACGACGTCAGCTGGTCGTGTGGCCGGCAAAGGCTTGTCCACGAAATGGTCGGAGTACTATACCGCTGGGCGAAAGGAGAGACAGACCATCTCGGAAAGCCAGGAGCGCGAGGTTCAACAACTCAAGGCACAAGTGGCGCGGATTCCGGAGATCGTCGAAGAGCAAGTGAGAGACCAACTGGGAGCGATGATCACCGCCATTATGCCTACCTTGGTTTCTGGGCTGTAGGCGTGGATTGCGGGCAGCCAACAAGGGCCGCCCTCGATTCCCAGCTTCAGGGGCAACAACTCGCGCAACGCGCCGGCGGCACCATTGGTGTCTCCGGCGGAGGCGGCATTGGTGTCTCCCGCGGCGGCGCCAGCATTGCAGCTTAATACGCCCGGGTGTGGGAAGAATATGCCGGCTGGCACCTCGGCAGCAAGCGGCCCCTCCATGACTTGCCCGCCCTCCCTTGGCGGTGCCTCAACATTAGCCGAGCTCGACTCCATCACGGTAACTAATTAAGCCTCTCGACCGATGACTTCATCTTCTTGCCTTTGACTAGGCATCCCTGATGCCCTACATGTTTTCGCAGGGCGCTACCGACGTTCCGTGCACTCTCCTACACTTCGTGAATGACTAGTTGGTCGGTGTCGCCAAGGGCAGAATCGTTCAAGTGGGCAGCCGCGTGTTCCATGGCAATCAGATGCCACCCACCTTTTATAGGGTTCAACTGGTTCGGGTGCTGCCAGGCTTCGACGACATGTTACCTCCGTATCGACCCCATGGGGCCGACGAAGATGATGTGACACTACTAGGGAAAAGCTTATATGCAGACGCTTACTAGTAGCGAGGGTTTATAACCCTCGCTACTGATACTTACTAGCAGCGCGGGTTTTTACCCCTCGCTACTACTAAGTTGATAGTAGTAGCGTGGGTTTTTAACCCTCGCTACTGCTAAGCGGTCTCTACCGTGCCCCCCGGGACATGTCATAGTAGTAGCGAGGGTTATAAACCCGCGCTACTACTAAGTTGATAGTAGTAGCGTGGTTTTATACCCCTCGCTACTACTAAGTACGAGGTAGTTGAAGTCCCCATATCCTCGGCCGAATCCCTCCTCTCTCCCTCACTCTCCCCCTCTCTCTCCATAGGCTATCCCATGGTGCTGCACACCTCCTCCTCCATGGCCCCCAACGAGTTCACCTCCTCACGTCGCGTGCCTCCTCCTCCATGGCGCCAAAAGAGGGAGGCCGCCTCACGCCGCTGGCGTCCCGAAGCTTGCTAGTCTTCCCCGCATCTGCATGCCACCACGGCAGACCACCTCACCACCAACGACGAGCCCCGGTGCGCCCTCCGTCTCATTCTTTTCTTCCTTGTTTCTCTTTTCCCTCTCCATGTCCCTCCGATTTTACTCACCTCCCATGCCCATGCCTGCGCAGGTTGTCGACATGGCCAACGAGGAGCTCTCTGCCTTGGCCATGAAGAGGACCCTCACACCATCGTCTTGCACTCCTCTGCACTGGATCCGGTCCCTCTACAAATGTCGTCGCTGGATCTGGTCTCCGCTGCCCGTCCGCACCTCCGGCGACCCTTGTCGTCGCTGGATCGAACCATTGACACCATTGACAACATGCACGTGGTCAAGATTTTTTTTTCTTTTTGAAATTAATAGTAGTAGCACGGGTCACAATCGCGCGCTACAGATAGTTAGTAGTGGCGCGTGTCGAACCCGCGCTACCACTAACACACGTACTAGTAGTTGGGGATGCACTACGCTACTACTACTGGTTAGCTGTAACGTCATAGTAGTAGCGCAGGCACCCGCAATACTGCTAGGCTTTTTCCTAGTAGTGTGATGACCCTCAACGCCTGCATAAGCTGGCCCATGCTTTGGCCGAAGAGCCAGATTCATTTGGGGGCGGGGGACACCACCCCGCAGACAACACCGCCAGTCGTACCAGCGCCAAGCCATGGCAAGACCCCTGCAACGCTACCGGACATGTCGGACATGGATATGGCACATGATCCGGACATGCATATGGCATAGGATACGGACGACGCCGACGACGACAACGACGATACATTTACCAACGTCGATAAGTACATCAACGAACATGGGTACGGTGACGAATTCTTGGGGCCTCCTTCTCAAGAACCCAACCCTACAAAAGACGATCTAGCTAGTTCCACGGAGAAACCCAGTTGCAATAGGCGTCGTCTGGCGTTCAGTTCTCAGGAGACGCCTCTAGCTGCCGCCTTCACCGACCCTGCCGAGGTGCGAAATATTATCAGCCCCAACACACTCAAGAAGGCTGTCTATGAGCAGAACTAGATCCCATTACAGCAGAAGAAGAAGGGACGGAAAAGAAAGAGTAACAAGGGTGGGAGCCAGCCGGCACCGAGTACGATCCGTGCTCAGGACGGGCCATCTTCACCTAAGGATATCTCGAGGAGGGTGCATGTGGTGGGTAGGCCGATGCTACCGACTAATCTTCTCAATGCTGCAACCGGCGCTATGCGGAGTCTGCATGACAGTGTTCTTTCTTTGGAGAAGCGGCATCTCCGAGAGAATGATGTGGCATACCCGGTTTTCATGGCCAAGGTGCCAGAGGGCAAAGGCTTTGTGGATAGCGCCATCGAGCATATGATCGTCCTGCGGCTTGATGACATCTTCGCTATGTTTAACCTTCATCTGCTGCACTACACCTTCGTTCGGCTATTTTCGCTAAGTATGGAGATGCGGATCATTAGAGACAAGACCCCGGACATCATGATAGTCGACCCCTTCTACATGCGTGCCAGGATCTTGGGCAGCGCTGGGGACCGACAAGTCGCGAGTTCATACCTCGAAGGCGTCATTCGACAAACCCATATAAGGATAACTTCCTCGTGCCTTACATTCCTGAGTAAGTCATCCCCTCACCGCCTCGTAACATATGATTACTTAGATTTCGATCGTTTTTTCCTAACATTCCGTGTTTTGTGTAGTGACACACATTGCACACTCATCCTCTTAAGCCCGAAATATTCCATGGCCACGTATTTTGACTCGGACCGTCAGTCGAAGAAAGACTACACAAATATCAAGAAAGTTCTTGATGATGTTCTCCCCGGCTACGCCAGATCTGGAGGCACCTTCAGCAGGCCAATTCGTAGGTACGGCATGCACGTGTTCGCCCACAAAACGATGTTCCCCTGCGTCAAGCAGCCGCCTGGCGGTGAGAAGGATGCCTACTACACCCTCCATCACATGCGGGCGATCGTACGAGATCATAATCACCTTCTCCTACCAAAAAATCTCAAAGATTCGGCCGCAAGCTTGTCGGCAATCCAGGACACGGACATCAGACAAGAATTCTTTCGCATCCAGTTAGAGTTTGCGGAAATCATCCATCACGATGTCCTTCATACCTCGGGGCAGTTCTACCTCAGATATCAACCGTCCAAAAGTGAGATAGAAACAACGCTACAAATGCAGGCTGACAACGCCGTGATTTCATGACCATCACGACAGACGGCAGCTTCATCCATGCTCCGGTCCCTGAGTGGAGTCGAAAGTAGTGACGCTATGTGTAGTTCTGAAATATCGATTAGCTCATGTTGTAATTAAACTTGAATGAACTTGTATGTCTCTTTGGTTTGGACAGTCGCTCAACTTATATGTAATCGATGCTATTTATTAGTAGGACCATGAATCATCCTATTAATTTCTTGCTTTTCTCTTCCGATCCTTTTGTTGCTTATGTATTGCTTATGTATTGCTTATGTATTGTCTGTGAATTGCTACTAACGTTTTGTTTGGCTAGTGCATAGTGATGCCGTTGTATGTCGTGTACAGGGGTAAGGTTCCCGAAGTCTACGATGACTGGGAGGAGTGTCGGAGACAGGTTCACCATTTCAGCGGTAACAGTTACAAAGTGTACACAACTAGGGCAGAGGCGGAAGCTAGAGAGGAGGGAGTGGAGGAGGAACCATATGAAGACCAGTTTAATCACGATGATGCTAATCGTGATGACCGCAGCTCCCTTCTACGTGATGGTAGTTTAGATGATCGATATCGACTTGTATTGTGAAGACAAACTCGCTACTCGCTGTCTCGAGACTTGTAATGTTCTAACTTTGTTCGGTATTTTGAATTCGGAGACTAGGTAATATGATGAATTGTATTCGGAGACTAATCTTCTATTGTATTCGATTAATCTCCTGTTGTTGTGGTGCTGTCTATATTGCGTGCAGTAATATATTTTGTAACCTGTGCAAATATCAGAAAAGAAAAAAATTCTAATATTCATACTAGTGGCACACCATACATCACATTAGTGGCACACTACTATAAAAATATTAGTGGCGCATTGTCTGTTAGTGCGCCATTAGTAACCCAGAGCAGAAGGTAAATATGGCCGCCTGGAGGCATACTAGTGGCGCACCATGGGACATAATAATGGCGCACTGCCTAGTGTGCCACTACTGTCTGATATACTAATGGCGCACCAGGGGTGCGCCATTAATATTAGTTACTAATGGCGAGATGATAGTGGCGCACCTATAGTGTGCCATTAATGGCCAAAACAGGTGCGCCACTAACAGGCCTTTTCCTAGTAGTGCCGTAGCCCTACACTCCCGCGGTGAGGCTCGGCCTCCACCTCCCCTCTCTCCAGCACCGCCAGCGCGCGGTCGTCATGCCCCGCGTCGTCGTCCCGTTCACCGCGCCGTAGCACGGGCCATGCCCCGCTCGCCGCTCCTCCCGCTCACGCGTTGTGGCCGCTCGTCGCGCTCCCGCGCCCGCCCCAGTTCGTGCCGCCCGCCCGCGGTGGCCTCAGCCGACGCACGCCGCGCACCACCGCGCCCGGCCGCGCTCGCCGCGGCCTGCTGCTCGCGGCCACCGCGCCGTCCGCCGTCCCGCTTCGCGACGCCTGCGGGCGCGCCCCACTCTGCAGCGCTTCTCCCACCGACCCTTTGCTCCTACTGTGCCCCGCTGCAACCCCCACTATTGCTGCCTAGCGTCGCCACGGCCGCCAACACGCGTGCGCCGCCTGCCGGCCTCGCCGGCCTTGCCTTCCGCTAGCTTCTACTCTACCACCCGCGCCATCGCCCCGTCTCGCCTCGCGCCACAGCTGCTCGTCGCCCGCTCGCCCATGGCCTGCTCACCCACCCCAGGCCCATCCCGGCTGACGCCTGCAGGCCCGCGCGCATGCGCGCCGCTGCCAGCCTTTGCCTGACTCTACTCTCTCGCCGGCCACGCTGGTCGTGCCCGCCGCCGGCACCTCTGCAAGCGCGTGCAGCCACGGCTAGCCCGGGCCGGCGCCCAGTCGGGTCCACCCCCGCGGGCTAGAGCCCATTCGGGTGCACCCCCGCGGGCCAGCGACCATTCGGGCTGTGCCCGACGCCCGAACCCGTTATGGCCGTCTGGCCCAATGACATGTGGGACCTAGCCCTAGAATGTTTAATAAAAAAGAATTTTAAAGAATAAATTAACTTAATTAATTCTGATTAGATTAACTACTTATTTAATTAACCAGACTAATCTGCTAATTAAACTAATTAATTTAGTTAATTAGTTAACAGAGTATGACATGTGGGACCCACACGTCAGTTTGACCCAGTCAACACCTCTATTGAATGCTGATGTCATGCTGACGTCAGCAAGAACTATTCTGGATAATGTTGAATTAAAATAATTAAATAAATGCTAAAAATTATTTAAATCTTTTAAAATCAATATAAAATAAACCGTAGCTCGGATGGAAAAACTTTGTACATGAAAGTTGCTCAGAACGACGAGACGAATCCGGATACGCAGCCCGTTCGTCCGCCATGCATCCCTAGCATAGCAAACAAGCAACTTTCCCCCTCCAATTCATCTGTCTGAAAACGCGAAACACTAGGGATACTTTCCCGGATGTTTCCCCCCTTCGCCGATATCACCTGCTACTGTGTTTGGGACCACCTAGCACCGCTCATTTTCATGTCATGCATTGTCATGCATCTGTTTACATTGTATTCATTGTTTATTCCCCCTCTTCTCTCTGGTAGACTACGAGACTGACGCCGCTGCTGGTGCCCCGATCGACTATGTTGTTGACGACCCATCCTTCTTGCCAGAGCAACCAGGCAAGCCCCCCACTTGATCACCAGATATCGCCTATTCTTCTCTCTACTGCTTGCATTAGAGTAGTGTAGCTTCTTACAACTTTCTGTTAATCCTATTCTGATGCATAGCCTGTCCTTGCTACTATTGTTGATACCTTACCTGCAATCCTAAATGCTTAGTATAGGATGCTACTTTATCATCAATGGCCCTACATTCTTGTCAGTCTGTCATGCTATACTATTGGGCCGTGATCACGTCGGGTGTTGATCACAGGTATATACTATACATATTACACATGATACATGTTGTGACTAAAGTCGGGTCGGCTCGTTGAGTACCCGCGGTTGATTCACGAATTGGGGGCTGAAAGGACATACTTTCTCGATAGCCCTCTGTGTGGATCTTTGTGGCGGAGCGACAGGGCAGGTTGAGACCACCCATATGAGTGGTGGGCCTGGCCCTGGTCGGTGTTCGCGGTTACTTCAAGATAACATGCTTAACGAGATCTTGGTATTTGATCTGAGTCCGGCCACTGGCCTATACGCACTAACCAACTACGCGGGAACAGTTATGGGCTCTCGAAGTCGTGGTATCAACCGAAGCCTTCATGACGTCAGCGACTGAGCGGCACGCGCCGGGTTGGACCACGTAACGCAACTTCCTTTGTAATGGAGGTTGCTAGGTCTGCTTACCGGCCGTGTACGCAACGTGCAGGTGTGCAATGGGCGATGGGCCCAGACCCTTGCGCCATAGAATTTAGACCGGCGTGCTGACCTCTCTGTTGTGCCTATGTGGGGCTGCGACGTATTGATCTTTCGAGGTCAGGCATGACCTAGAAAAGTGTGTCCGGACAAAGGGGATCGAGCGTGTTGGGAAATGTGGTGCACCCCTACAGGGAAGTTGATCTATTCAAATAGCCGTGTCCCTCGGTAAAAGGACGACCCGGAGTTGTACCTTGACCTTATGACAACTAGAACCGAATAATTATTAAAACACACTCCTCCAAGTGCAAGATACAACTGGTGATCGCTCTCTCACAGGGCGACGAGGGGAGGATCACCGGGTAGGATTATGCTATGCGATGTTACTTGGTGAACTTACCATCTACTCTCTTCTACATGCTGCAAGATGGAGGCAGCCAGAAGCAAAGTCTTCGACAGGACTAGCTATCCCCCTCTTATTCTGGCATTCTGCAGTTCAGTCCACATATACTACCTTTTCATTTGATACCAATGCATATGTAGTGTAGCTCCTTCCTTGCGAGTACTTTGGATGAGTACTAATGGTTGCTTTGCTCCCCTTTTTCCCCTTTCTATATCCGTTTGTTGCGACCAGACGTTGGAGTCCAGGAGCCAGATGCCACCGTCGACGATGACTCCTACTACACTGGAGGTGCCTACTACTACGTGTATGCCACTGACGACGACCAGGAGTAGTTTAGGAGGATCCCAGGCAAGAGGTCTGCGCCTCTTTCGATCTGTATCCCAGTTTGTGCTCGCCATCTTATGGCAACTAGTTTAACTTATGTCTGTACTCAGATATTGTTGCTTCCGCTGGCTCGTCTATGATCCAGCTATTGTATTCGAGCCCTAGAGGCCCCTGGCTTGTAATATGATGCTTGTATGACTTATTTTTATTTGTAGAGTTGTGTTGCAATATCTTCCCATGAGTCCCTGATCTTGATCGTACACGTTTGCGTGTATGATTGAATCGGGGGCGTCACAAGTTGGTATCAGAGCCGATTGCCTGTAGGAATCCCCCTTTCACACTCCTTGGCCGAAGTCAAGTCTAGACATTGCCAAACTTTTTAATAACATGGTTGTGTGTCTTACGGGCCCACTGATACGTCTCCAACATATCTATAATTTTTGATTGTTCCATGCTATATTATATTCTGTTTTGGACATTATTGGGCTTTATTATACACTTTTATATTATTTTTGGGACTAACCTATTAACCGGAGGCCCAGCCCAGAATTGTTGGTTTTTGCCTATTTCAGAGTTTCGCAGAAAAAGAATATCAAGCGGAGTCCAAACGGAATGAAACCTTCGGGAACGTGATTTTCGAAATGAACATGATCCAGAGGACTTGGACCCTACATCAAGACGTCAACTAGGAGGCCACGAGGTAGGGGGGCACGCCTACCTTCCCTGGGCGTGACCTCCACCCTCGTGGGCCCCCTGTTGCTCCACCGACGTACTCCTTCCTCCTATATATACCTACGTACCCCCAAACTACCAGAGATGGAGCCAAAACCCTAATTCCACCACCGTAAATTTTTGTATCCACGAGATCCCATCTTGGGGCCTTTTTCGGAGCTCCGTCGGAGGGGGCATCGATCACGGAGGGCTTCAACATCAACAACATAGCCCCTCTGATGAAGTGTGAGTAGTTTACTTCAGACCTACGGGTCCATATTTATTAGCTAGATGGCTTCTTCTCTCTTTTTGGATCTCAATACAATGTTCTCCTCCTCTCTCGTGGAAATCTATTCGATGTAATATTCTTTTGCGGTGTGTTCGTTGAGACCAATGAATTGTGGGTTTATGATCAAGTTTAACTATGAACAATATTTAAATCTTCTCTGAATTCTTTTATGTATGATTGGTTATCTTTGCAAGTCTCTTTGAATTATCAGTTTGGTTTGGCCTACTAGATTGATCTTTCTTGCAATGGGAGAAGTGCTTAGCTTTGGGTTCAATCTTGCGGTGTCCTTTCCCAGTGACAGTAGGGGTAGCAAGGCACGTATTGTATTGTTGCCATCGAGGATAATAAGATGGGGTTTATATCATATTGCATGAGTTTATCCCTCTACATCATGTCATCTTGCTTAAAGCGTTACTCTGTTCTTATGAACTTAATACTCTAGATGCTTGCTGGATAGCGGTCGATGTGTGGAGTTATAGTAGTAAATGCTGGCAGGAGTCGGTCTAGTTGTTTCGGCCGTGATTCCTATATACATGATCATACATAGATATTCTCATAACTATGCTCAATTCCGTCAATTGCTCAATAGTACTTTGTTTACTCACCGTGAATACTTACGTTCTTGAGAGAAGCCACTAGTGAAACCTACGGCCCCAGGTCTATTTTCTATCATATTAATCTTCTAGTACTTAGTTATTTTTATTGCCTTTTATTTTACTTTGCATCTTTAGCACTTAGTGTAGGGATTGACAACCCCTTATCGCATTGGTTGCGAGGATTTATTTGTTTGTGTAGGTGCGAGGGACTCATGCGTGGCCTCCTACTGGATTGATACCTTGGTTCTCAAAAACTGAGGGAAATACTTACGCTACTTTGCTGCATCACCCTTTCCTCTTCAAGGGAAAACCAACGCAGTGCTCAAGAGGTAGCACCCACGCCCCCATTTGGGTGGTATTAGTATCTTTTACTCCTCGATCTTTACTCTGGGACTCTGACTCTCTTCTACTCGGGTTAAACGAATTTACTAACTCTAACATTAGGATCCCGTGACCACGTTCACCCCAAAGTTGGATCAGCCCTAGTTATTTATTAGAGAAGTATATTGAACAATATCCACACTGTCATTTGACTCCTTTGAAACATCTTTGTTTTCAGATGGAACCCACGAGGCAGGTCGTGCGCCACACAACGGCCATTGGTGGCTCAGGATCACCTGCTGTGTTAGCTGAGATGATGACCTATCTGGGTTATCGCTGGCACCCTGATCGAGTACACCGCCTACGAGGAGTACTAGGACTTTAACCAGGAGCAGTGCCATGCCATCGTCCACCTCTACTCTCGGGAGTATGACTCCACTACCGTGCTGCACACTGCTCATGGTGTTGGAGTGACTATCGACATGGCAGTCCATGATGCTGCTTATGCTGCTCTGACACGTCTTCGTGGTGATTATCGGGAGTTGGATACCTCCCCCTTTCAGGCACATTTCTATTGCATCCAATGTTGATGTGGAGGGGCACTACAATGCTTCCTACTCCACTGTCACCCGAGAGCCCTTCTACCACCAGAACCTAGTTCTACATGCTGATGGGCTGGATAGAGCTAACCGAGCTCTTCGCCACGAGTTGTACACCACCCGTCAGCACCTGTACCGTGCTCTGATGCTGTTGCACCCCCTTGTTCAATCTGGTGATCTGTCGCGTTCTGTGATCTACCCTGCCAGGACCGTGATGCCCCAGGGTGTCGGCTGGACAGAGGTGGGAGGCTACTCTCCCGCACTTGGTCCTCTTCTGCCACATGTGCGTCGGGTCCTGCACCAGAGTATCCGCGGACCCTAGGCTATTGATGTGGAAGACTTCCCGTCGCGTCACTACCAGCTGTGAGGCTACACCTACCTCCATAGTTCCTCCTGGGACTGATGTAGGCTTGCTTATTCGTATTAGATGCATTGATCGTGAGCCTGCATGCCGCCTATGATGTCTTTAGCCTATGTACCAAACTCTATGCATGATCCCTTTTGTAAGATATGCCAACTACTATATAGTATCTATCGTGTTCCTTTCATTATGCATGTTTCATCATGAATGACTCTTGTCCTTGCAAATTTCTCAATGCTGAACTACCCCTGTTATATATTAGCAGGATGGTTAGACCAGGTGGTCGTGGTCGTGGCGGCCATGCCCCACCACCGCCTGAGTACATGGCTGGTATGATCCAACAGTTCGAGCTGAACCACTAGTTCATGGAAAATATGATGCCTCAGTTTCCTTGCCCCAATATGAACCAGCAGCCGGCCCAAGTGACTCTGCAGGATTTCATGCGCCTCAGCCCAACTGTGTACCGCGGCTCAACTCAGCCTTTGGATGCTGATGACTGTCGGGGGTTTGGTGCGACATATGCCAACGGATGGCTTATCATGGTGGGGGCGAGTAGAACGTCGCCGGTGCCTGGAAACAGGATGAGGTGAAGACATGCACGCCGGCGAATCTTACCCAGCTTCGGGGCTCTCCGGGGAGATAATACCCCTACTGCTGCTCTGCGGGGTCTCCGCATGATCACTATGGTCAAGTGTTTACACGGTTGCTCCTTGAGCTGTGTCTGGTGGTATAAGAGGGCAAGACTAGCTCTCTCCTTCTATCTGGTATGGTATAGAACTACTGGGATCCAACCCTTTGCATGGGTGCCCTGGGGGGTTTATATAGGCCTACCCCCCAGGGGTACAATGGTAATTCGACTGGGCACGGGCCCAGCCGTCAGTGCCTCTGACTGCGGGCCCCGCCGACTGGTCTAGTACGGAGCCGACCGGCAGCGTCCGCTGCGGGTGGGTCTTGCCGGCTACTGATCACTATAGCCGTGCTCCTGATGATGCAAGCTTGGTCATGGGGTCGTGGCAATAGCCCCGCTGCCTGGCGGGCGATCACTGTGGCCACTCCTCATCTCTTCTTGATTAATGGCGCGTGGGCCCCGGGGGAGGGCTCGGCCGACTCCCCCGGGTCGACTCCCGACGGGTCCGACTAGCGGTTCTCCCGCCGTCTTCCGAGGTCTCGCTGACTGGTGGGCCCCGCTGTCTCCAGGCCGTACAGAGAAGCCGTCGTGGGCACAGGACCCGGTACAGTGGTGCTGATGTCAGGGCCGGCCGGGCAACAGTGCCACGCCGCAGGGAGATCTTCCCAAGTACGGCATGCTGTAACCATGCCTGCCCTTGGTAAGGGGCGGGGAGTGGGCTTCATTGTAGCCACGCCCCTGCCCCGTCCCCCTCGATGAGGTCACGGTTTGTTGGAGTGGCCAGCCGACTCTCCAGAGCCATCTTCTCTGGAAGTCGCCCCTGGGACTCAGCCGTGAGCGGGCAGTCGGCCGTCTTACCGTAGACTCCCTAGGAGGCGGCTCTTCGCCCTGTGGTCTTGAGGGGCGCAGCCTGCCCCGATGTCTTGAAAGGTTATGGGGCTCGGGTTGGCCTACCCGTGGCCCATTACTCCGACAGTAGTCCCCGAAGCTGGTGAGGCGCCGCGGACGATTGGCCGAGAAGCCTCAACAGTTTCTCTTTCCGGGTGCTCAACGCATGGTCTTGATTGACTTCTGCCGGGCTGAATAAAAGGAGTCGGACTCGCCCAACTCAGACTCACTCAATTCCGACTTGCTCAGTAGTTCGAACGTCGCGGCGGGATTTCAAGTGGCGTGCTAGCTAAGCTTCCAGGCCGCCGCCCGTTCTTGGCTTGTCACGCGAGGGCATGTGGCCAGGTCGTCCTGCCAGCCCATGCGCGCGACAGGACAGGCCCATAGGCGGGGCCCGCCATTACCACGCCTCGGCGCCCGAGCGGATCCACTGCAGCCCCGGTGGACGGTTGGGATTCCCGTGAAGTTACTGCGCGCAGTAACTTTACGTGGATCATGGTGGTCGTGGGGTTGCGGGCGCAGTAAATCCCCACGTCCGCCCCCTCGGCTTCGCAACCCACGGGGCTATAAGTAGGGGGAAGAGGGGGGCACGCGCCCCTCTCCTTCCCACTACCCCTTGCTTTCTTCCTCCCTGCAGCTCCTCGCTCTCCTGCTTCCTCTTCTCTTCTTCGCTCCGCCGCACGCCCAGGCTCCGGCGAACGCTGCGGTGATAGCTCGCGATGAGTTCTTCCTCCGCGGTGCCGCCTCCCCCAGTGCACTTCGGCACCTGGGACGGTTCCGAAGTCCACGAAGACCATATCTAGTTCCTCCGCCGGACCCGTCGGCTTCCCGGCGAAGACCGCGTGTAGGTGCGTCTTGCGCCGGAGGGGGAGATTTCCCCCGCCCTGCAGGAGTGCGAGCTGGTCATCTTCCGCTCGCACTGCCTACGCGGGCTGGGGCTGCCGGTAAGTAGCTTTTTCCGGTCGTTCATGGAGTTCTACTGCCTCCAGCCACACCACCTCACCCCCAACACGGTGGTGCTGCTGTCCGCCTTCGTGGCTCTGTGCGAAGGTTTCCTCGGAGTCCTCCCTACCCTCGAGCTCTGGGGGGAGTTCTTCTTCTCCAAGCTCGGCACCCAGGCCGCGGGCGTGCCGGCTCAGTGCGGCGCCTTCATCGCCGTGCGAAGGACAGGAGCCGACAACCACTTCCCCTGCATCTCGCTGTTGAAGTCGGTGAAGATCTGGCAGCGGTCCTACTTCTATGTCAGGAACGTCGCCACGAGGGGCGACTAGGTCAATCTGCCGGCTTTCGAAGCCGGCCCGCCGGCTGGCAGACTGCCCAACTGGTCGTACCGGGCCAGGTCGTTGACGCCTGCGGGAGCCGGCGCCATCACGCGACTCCGATGCTGACGCAGTCGGAGGGTCTGACTGGTCCGGACCTGCTGGCAGCCTTCACCTGATATGCCAGATGAGTGGGAGCCGCGACCCGAGTCGGATGTGCACCAAGGACATGCCTCACGAAGAGGTGGCCCTGATAGTGAACTACCTCTCGGACAGCAGGCTCCCGGAGGACTGGTGATTCGGCAAGGAGCCATACTCCGGCGCCAACCCCCCGCCCGTGGTGAGTCGCCTGTCTTTTCTTTCTTAGGATTGTCTTCTTCTTGCCGAGTTTTGCTCTGATCAGTCTGCTTTTGGTTAGAATCCCCTTCTTCACCCACCAGCCGGCACCTCGGGGCCGGCCCGTGAGTTCGTCGCTGACCGGGTGGAGAGCGACGTCGACGACCCCGATCTGGGGGCAGCGGCTCTGGAAGACGATGCCGAGGGAGGAGGAGGGACGACAGGCAACTTCAGGCCCTCAGCTACCTTCGCCGGCTGGCCTGAAGACGACGCCGAGGGAGGAGTCACCCCTCGCCATCGGCGAGGAACCAGCCAGCCGGGCGCGGGCTCTTCTGCCGCGTCGGGCGCTCCAGGCGGTGGGAAGAAGCGCCGGGCTGCGCCGACTTTTTCGGCAGCTAGCCGAAGAAGTCCAAGGGCTCGGCTGCGGCGACCCGGCAGGACGAGGCAGCCGCGAAGGCCATCCGCTTTCGTAAGGAAGTGAAGAAGCCGTCGCTACTCTCTGCGTAAGTATTCTGTCTTCAAAGTTTATTCTTTCTTCGTGTTTTGTCTGAGTCTGTGCTCGCCCCTCTTTCTTCAGGGCTCCCCTCTCTCTTGAGCGGGTCGCCGCCGCCTCCGTCATGGGGTCAGCGGAGACGCCCGCCACCACTCGGCGGATAGACCCCGCTGCCGACCTCCGGGAGGCGACGGAGCGGAATGCGCAGGAGAAGCGCAATGAAGAAGAAGCCCTCTGCCTGGAGAAGGCGGAGGCCAACAGGGCGGAGGCCTCCGCTAAGAAAAAACTAGCGGAGGCCGAAGCCGCCGCCGCGGCGAAGCAGCAGGCTGAGGAAGCCGCACGCCGCCAGTCGGCCTTGCTTGTTACCCCGCTGAACTCTGCGCCGCCGCCCCCGGAGTTCACGGGGCAGACTGGAGGAGCCGGCGGGGAGAACCTCGTCGAGGAGAGGGAAGGCGGCGAGCCCTCTACTCCGGGCGCGAACGTTCCGCCGCCGCCTCCGCCGCCGTCTGAAGGCGTGCAAGGCGAGCAGCCAGTGGACCCTCCGGTGCCGCCGACCGAAGACGAGGCCGTGGCGAGGCTACTCCTCCAGGTCGGCTCGCCAGCGCGCCGTCGTCTGGAGAAGGCGACTTCGGCACCCCGCCCCCTGGAAGCCGGCACCGCCAGCTCGGCGGCTCCAGACGCCGAAGCGACGAGCGCCGCACCTGTTGGGTGGGCACGAGGAGGCGGCACAGGGCCGCTGAACCGGGCGCTCCTGGACGTCCAGGCGAAGCTCCGCGGTGAGGGCGACGCCCTCCAGAGTTGCACCAAGGCGTTCCTAGCGTCGCGGGCAGCCGTCTGGGTATGTTTTTTCTTTGGGCCTTTGTTTTTCTTGTTCCTCTCTGTGGGGGCGCGCCAGCGCACCCACTAGGTGTAGTCCCCAAGTTTCATGCCGGCTGCTGAGCAGGCGGCCCGGAACTCCAATTGATGAACTTCTGGGTAATAACTTTATCTGAAATGCTTGTTGCAGGATTACCACAACCTCCGCGTCACTGCCTTCAACCGTAATGTTGAAGAGCTGGGCAAGCGGACCGCCGACTTGGCGGAGAGCCGGAGTAAGTCCTTCCCTCTTTTTTCTTCTTTGCGGGGGCGCGCTAGCGCACCCGCGGGCTGTAGTCCCCGAGATTCGGGCCGAGTGCTGAGCAGTCGGGCCGGATCTCCCCGGCGACCTACTTTTATTGATGACTGTTGTCTTTCTTCCTTTCCTTCAGGAGCCAACGCTGCTCTTCAACAGCAGCTGAGCGAAGCCAACTCTGCCCTGCTCACCAAAGGGGAGGAGTGCAGCAGGCTCGCCACAGAGCGCGATCTGCTGGCCACTCAGTTGGCAGAGCAGAAGGAGCTGCTTGCGAAGTCGCAGAGGGAGGCGGAGGAGACGGAAACCGCCCTCTTGGCCGAGTTCGCGAGCGAGCGCTCCTCCTGGTCTGACAAGGAGGCACTACTGTCCTCCGGCTTCCACGAGATTGAAGACATAGTTGATGGTGAGTCTCTTTATTTTCTTTCTTCGAGCTGCCGACTTAGATCGTGCCGACTCCTGGTTTTTGACTTGCTTTTTCGTTTCTTCGTGTCTTTTGCAGACTTCTTCCCTGGGCAGTCGCAGGCCGCTATCCAAGCCATCGAGGCCGATCGTGAAAGTCGGAGGGCGGAGGGCGCGGAGATCGCCGCCGATGCCCCCCGAACTCTTGATGAGCACATCTTGAGCATCGAGGCTCGCCTCCGGCCGGCTCACCGGATGCTGCGCCGGCTTCAGCGCGTCGGTGCCCAGGCGATTTCCGCCCTTTGGCCGGATATGCAGGCTCCGCGCACCCCCAGCCTGACGGCCAACTGGTTGGAGGTCGCGGCTGGTCGCCTCGAGGCCTGGAAGGGCTCTTCGGCCCGGGCTGGAGCGCGCCAGGCCTTGGAGTTCGTCAAGGCGTGGTACCCGGGGCTGGATCTAGACCAGTTGGCCACGCTTCGGTCGGAGGCCCAGCCGGAGCTGGCGGCTGCGGAAGACACCCTCGTCAAGCGTGCTACGGCGATCGCCGAGTACACCGACCCGAGCATCTTCGTCCCCGAGCGGTCTGAAGACGGCGAGGAGGTACCGCCGGAGTGGTTTGGGATGAACCCAGACTACGGCGAAGACTCGGCGGAGGTGATTGGCTCCAGCGTCAAGGAGGAGGACGAGGCGGAGGATGAGGGCGAGGCGGAGGCACCAGAAGACGGAGCAGACGGCCAGCCTCAGCCCGACCGCGCCTCCAGCAACGAGCCGCGTGCGACCGACTCCACTGCTGCTGGAGGCGATCAAGCCAAGACTAGCCGGCCGACCGCCCTGACGCCTGATGCTGGCGCCTCCTCCGACCCCCGAATCCGTCTGCCGCCTCCTAAGCTGCCGCTATGTCTTTTGTTTTATCTGCTTCAGTAGTCTTTTGAAGAACTTGTTAATTCGCACAATTCCACCCGCGGGGTGTATTTTGAACCTCTACTCGACAATTCGGCCAAGAGCCTATGTTATATATATATATATATATATATATATATATCTTTTCTTGCTCATTGTTCTTTTGGCTGTTTTCCTTTGCCCCTTTCTCTTAGTTGCCTGCCTTGCCAATCGGACAGCCGCTCTGCGGACTGTTGCTGGATCAAGTGCTAGGCTACTTTGGGAAAACAAGTACTTAGCCGATTTCAAGATTGTTTGAGCAAGTTGGATAGAAAACGACAATCTGACTGTCCGAGAGTCGGTTTGTGAGAAAGGTTGGAAGCCGTCTGGAGCTATGTTTTACGCCTTGAGTCCTTAGCCATTTTTTGTGCGAGCACCCATTCTACCTTACCTCCGCCCACCGTACAGTCGCTCTGCGAGCTGCGGCTTCTGACAGAAGACGGCTTAGGTGTTACACACTACTTGTCCGGCTGCAGGAAGCATTTCATAGTGCAAGGCGGCAAGTCCTCGGGCCGACTTGTCGAGCCCGGTGCCAATCGACATGACAAAGAGTAACATACTTGTAGGCATAATTTTTATCATACAGACAAAAGAGGGCAGTCCCCGAGCTTGTCTCGGGGGGCCCGAAGTCTTGGTACTTTAATACAAAGGTTAGCATGGTACATACTTCATCAACTATAAAATCTTCAGAGAAGATTTGCATTCCATGGCCGCTCTGTCTCCTTGCCGGAGTCATCCGTCTTGCGTGCTCGGGGCTTCTGAGCGTCGATCAGGTAGTAGGAATCATTGCCTAGTACTTTGCTGATGACGAAAGGGCCTTCCCAAGGCGGCGACAGCTTGTGCTAGCCGACTATTCGCTGGATCAGCCGGAGCACAAGGTCGCCTTCTTGGAAAGATCTTGGCCTGACCTTCCTGTTGTGGTATCGGCGCAGGATCTGCTGGAAGATGCTGGACCGGCTGAGTGCCAACAGCCGGCCCTCTTCCAGTAAATCGACACCGTCTTGTTGTGCTTCTTGTGCTTCCTCCTCGGTGTACATGGTGACTCGTGGGGAGTCGAACTCTATGTCCGTTGGGATGACGGCTTCGGCACCGTAGACGAGGAAGAAGGGCGTGAAGCCGGTTGACTTGTTTGGAGTCGTGCGCAGACTCCAGGGGATGGCTGGCAGCTCGTCGAGCCAGCAGCCAGCTGAGCGCTCCAGAGGCTCGATCAACCGAGGCTTGATGCCGGACAGGATGAGGCCGTTTTCTCGCTCCACTTGGCCGTTTGACTGCGGGTGGGCGACGGATGCTAGGTCCAGTCGGATGCCCTGTGTTGCGCAGAAACGGGCCAAGGCGCCTTTGGCAAAATTTGTGCCGTTGTCGGTGATGATGCTGTGTGGTATGCCGTACTGAATTGTGATATCGGTGATGAAGGTCACGGCAGTCGGACCGTTCAGTTTCTTAATTGGCTTCACTTCCACCCAGTTGGTGAACTTGTCCAGTGCGACAAGTAGGTGAGTCAGACCACCTCGTGCTGTCTTGAATGGTCCCACCATGTCTAGACCCCAAACTGCGAAAAGCCAAGCAATGGGGATGGTCTTGAGCGCGGAAGCCGGCTGGTGCGGCTTGGAGCTGAACTTCTGGCACCCTTTGCATTTTTGGACCAACTCCTTGGCCTCTTCCAAGGCAGTTGGCCAAAAGAAACCGTGCCGAAAAGCTTTGGCGACGAGTGCTCTTGAAGCCGCATGGTGGCCGCATTCGCCTTGATGGATGTCTTTGAGGATCGCCTGGCCTTGCTCTGGCTCTACGCAGCGCTGGTAGACACCAGTGACGCTGCGCCTGACTAGCTATCTGTTGATTATGGTATAGGCTGCTGCCCGGCGTTGTAATTGCCGAGCTGAGGTCCCATGAGGGCGCTGCTATTTCTTCGACTACCAGAACTGCGACTTGGACGAGGGCGGCTGGGCTGGGAGGCGGCGGGCTGGAGTCAACAACTGCTTGCTGGGCTGATGAAGTCTCCAGGCCGACTGGCGCGGTCCTTGGGCCGAGTTCTGGAATCTTCGAGTTCATCACCGCAGTCCCCGGGCCGGGCTCGATTATGGCAGCTTTGGTGTCGCCCGCCAAAGTGCCTGTTCCGACTGCCGGGACTCTGGAGTCGGATCCGCCGTCTTCGGGAGGAGCCGGCACAAAAATGGAGTCTGATTCTGGTGAAGGCTTGACAGACGGCTTGAGGAGGCGTTGAAGGGCGACGCCAGATGGTATTGCTTGGCGGGTAGAGCCGATTCGTGCCAAGGCGTCTGCTTGGTCGTTGTCATTTCTTGGCACATGGAGGAACTCGCACCCTTCGAAATACCCGCTGAGTTGCTGCACGAGGAAACGGTAGCTCGCCATGTTTGCATTTTTTGCGTCCCAGTCGCCAGATGACTGCTGGACCACTAAGTCCGAGTCACCATAACACAGGGTCCGGCGGATGCCAAGTTCTTTGGCAAGCCGGAGCCCGTGAATGAGCGCCTCGTACTCGGCCACGTTGTTGGAGGCGGCAAAATGGATTTGCAGTGCATATTTGAGCTTGTCGCCTTTGGGAGAGGTGAGGACGACGCCGGCTCCCAAGCCGGTGCGCATCTTGGAGCCGTCGAAGTGCATCCGCCAATGGGTGGAGTCAGGCGCTGGAGGCAGGTACTGGGTCTCGGCCCAGTCGACGAGGAAGTCGGCCAGTGCTTGGGATTTGATGGTGGGGCGGGGCTAGTAGTAGATGGTGTAAGGAGCCAGCTCTATGGCCCACTTGGCCACTCAACCAGAGGCATCTCGGCTACCGATGATCTCGGCAAGTGGAGCCGTGCAGACCACTGTGATTGGATGCTCTTGAAAGTAAGGCTTCAATTTCTTGGCAGCAAAGTGCACGCCATAGCACATCTTCTGGTAGTGGGGGTAGTTCTGCTTGGAGGTCGACAGTACCTCGCTCAGGTAATATACTGGTCTCTGGACAGGTAGCGCCTTGCCTTCCTCCTTGCGCTCTACTACAATGACTGTGCTGACTACTCGGCTGGTGGCGGCGATGTACAGGAGCATAGGTTCCTTGGGAGTCGGAGCCGCCAGGACGGGTGGAGTAGTCAGCATCTTCTTCAACTGGTGGAAAGCTTCGTCCGCCTTATGGTTCCACTCGAAAAAAGTGGTCTTCTTCATGAGTTGGTATAAGGGGAGAGCTTTCTCGCCCAGCCGACTGATGAATCGGCTGATGGACGCCAAGCAGCCGGTGAACTTCTGCACATCCAGCAGTCGGCTGGGTACCTCCATTCTCTCGATGGCCTTGATTTTTACTGGGTTGCATTCTATGCCGCGTTCAGAGACCAGGAAACCTAGCAGCTGGCCGGCTGGTACTCCGAAGACACACTTCTCGGGGTTGAGCTTGATCTGGAACCGGCGCAGGTTCTCAAAGGTCTCCTTGAGGTCTTCCAGCAGTGTTCCTCGCTTTTCCGTCTTCACCACCACGTCGTCCACGTAAACGTGGGCGTTCCTGCCGAGCTGCTTGAGGAGGCACTTCTGCATGCAACGCTGAAAGGTGGCGCCGGCATTCCTTAAGCCGAACGTCATGGTGAGGTAGCAGAATGCTCCAAACGGCGTGATGAAGGCGGTCTTCAATCTGTCAGCCGGATTCAGCTTGATCTGGTGATATCCTGAGTATGCATCCAAGAAGCTCAACAACTCGCATCCGGCTGTGGAGTCTATCACCTGGTCAATTCTTGGTAGAGCAAATGGGTCCTTGGGGCAGGCCTTGTTGAGGCTCGTGTAGTCAATACACATTCGCCATTGCTTGTTCTTCTTTAGCACCAGGACCGGATTTGCCAGCCACTCCGGGAAGAAAACTTCCATAATGAAGCCGGCTGCTAGGAGTCGGGCTATCTCTTCTCCGACAACTCTTCTCTTCTCTTCTGATAAGCGGCGCAGGGGCTGCCTGACCGGCTTTGCATCAGATCGGACGTGTAACTTGTGCTCGGCGAAATCCGTCGGTACACCTGGCATGTCCTTGGGAGACCATGCGAAGATGTCCCAATTCTCACGGAGGAAATCGACGAGCTCGCCTTCCTATTTGCTGTCGAGGTTTGCACCTACGACGGCGTACCTCTCTGGGTGCTCCGGATCCAAGGGTATCTTCTTTGTCTCTTTGGCCGGCTTGAACGAACCTTCGGCTTCCGACTCCTTCGGGTCGGGCGATATCTCCGGCTGCTTGCCGGCCATCGCCACAACTCGCTCAAGGAGTCGCTTCTCGGCTGCAATCACCAGGGACTCGGCCAGCCGACTGCTCTCGGTCGCGCAAGCGGACGACTTCCGGTAGTCGCCGGCCACAGTCAGAATTCCCCTGGAACTGGGCATCTTCATCTTGAGGTAGGCGTAGTGGGGGACCGCCATGAACTTGGCCAAGGCGGGCCGGCCAAGTAGCGCATGGTATGGGCTCTCAAGGTCCACTACCTCAAACCAAACAGACTCTCTTCGGAAGTGATCTTTGTCCCCAAAGAGGACGTCAATCAGGATCTTGCCGATTGGTGAGCAGGAAAGCCCAGGAACAATGCCGTGGAACACAGTCCGGCTGTTCTGAAGCTGTCTCTGCTTGATTCCTAACTTCTCCATGGTGTCCTTGTACAGGATATTGATGCTGCTGCCCCCATCTATCAGAACTCGCGAGAAACGCGCGGCCCGTTTGTCCGTGGCAAAGGTGGCGTCCAGGACCAAGGCGTAGGAGCCCGGACTCGGCATCACTTCTGGGTGGTCAGCCCTGCTCCAGCTGATGGGCCTCTCAGACCAGTGCATGAACTCTGGCGTCTCTGAGGCTACTGCGTTCACCTCTTGTCGCTGCAGCCGCCTGCTGCGTCGATCATCAGCCACACTGGTGAACACCACGTAGGCTCCGTGCTCTTCAGGGTATTCGTCTTGTACTGCGCCGACTGGCCTGACTGCCGGCTGCTGGGGCGGAGGCGGAGGCGGCTGCCCAGCAGGCGGGGGTGGCAGGAGGTCGTCTCCCTTGGCGATCCTGGTGAGCCAGTGGCACTTCCGGGTGGTGTGATTCGACGGCTTCGCGCCGCTGTGGAACTTGCAAGGTCCATCCAAGGTCTGCTCATAGGAGAAGGCCGGCAACCAGTTCGGCTTGCCGCCTTTCTGTCGCTTGGGCGGAGGCTGCTCTTCTGGCTGCTGGGCTTCAACGGTCGCGACCTGCCGGCTGCTGGAAGCCGGCTGCGGGGCCTTGCGCTTGTTGTCGCCCTGCTGTTGTCGCCGGCCGGCGTCTGCCGCCGGAGTTCTTGGAGCCTGAGGAGCTACTTTGCCAGTCGTGCTGATTTGAATTTCCGTCTTCATGGAGGAGTCGGCCGTAGCGTACTTGTCCGCTATGATCAGCAGCTCGTCGAGGGTTTCTGGCTCGTCGCAGAGGAGCTTGTGCTTGAGGAGGGTGCCTTCTCGGCACCCGGCTGTGAAGTACTCGATGGCCTGCACCTCGTGCACGCCCTCGCAGGAGTTCCGGAGCTCAGCCCAACGCGTGAGGTAGTCGCGAGTCGACTCGTCAGGACCTTGCACGCACAAGGAGAGCTGACGAGGCTTGGGAGGACGCTTGTACGTGCTGGTGAAGTTGCGGACGAATGCTTCAGTGAAGTCGACCCAGCTATTGATGCTGCGGGGCTTTAGGCTGTTCAGCCATGTCCGGGCCGTGCCCTGGAGCATGAGCGGAACGTACTTTACGGCGACACGCTTGTTGCCGTTTGCTATGCTGACAGCCGTGGAGTAGTCGACTAGCCAGTCTTCCGGCTTCACGGAGCCGGTATACTTGGGCGTTTCTCTTGGGAGCGTGAACCCTCTGGGAAAGGGCTCGTCCAGAATGCGGGGCCCGAAACAAGGCGGACCTAGCTCGTCTTCTTCTTCCAGTGTCAGGGACCGGTGAAGTCGGTCGATCCAGTGGCGGGCGTCATTCTCTCCAACTCCCTCTCGGCGGCCAAGGCGGTCACCGAGAGTCGGATGGTCAACAGGCGGAGGGGAGACTTGCCTCTCCTTGCGGGGAGGGGGAGGCGGACAGTCGTCCCGTCGTTCCGCTGCTCTCGGGCGGCCGCCTCGGTCGCGCTCTATGGTAATCCGAGTCCGACTATGGCTGACAGCCGGCTCCTTGTCCTTTCTTCCTCGGCCACCGCCAGTCGGAGTCCGAGACGTCGCGCCTTGATCCCGGTGCGGGTCGTCGTTTGGCCGCTGCGGCGCTTCCGTGCGGCAGCCGGCCTCGTTCTGCGCGACGGCCGCGTCGAGGAGCCGCTGGACTCGCTCCATCATGAGGCGGCGCTCTTCACCCTCGAAATTGTCCAGCTCATCCGCCGCTGCCTGGGCCGCTCGGATGTTCTCCGCTGGTGTGGCATACATGGGGCGGCTAGCCCCAAATAGGCTGGCGATGGCTACACCGCGCTGCTGAACCGCGCCAAGGCAGCTGGGCCCTGCCGGGGCCGGCGAGCAGCCAATAGCGCGATCCATCTCCCACTGGTAAGCTTCTGACAAGCGTCTCATGCTGGCCAGCTTCTTCGCGCCTTCAACAAGCTGAAGGCGGCGCGCTTCTAACGTTCTGCGTCAGCATCTTCCGGAATGGGCGCATCTAGGTCTTGCAGCGCCGCGCCGAGTGAGTCGGGCGCCCCTCCGCCAGGGAACTCATCGTGACTGATGACCAACACCTCAGTGACGGTGCTTCCGTCGCTCTCCGCGTGGGGGAGAGGTTCGTCGTAGACGACCACGTTGGTGGGGAACGCGACGACCGACGCGGTGTCGGAGTCGACCAACATCGGGTCGGTGGAGCCTACGGATTCCAAGTCTACGGCAGGCTCGCCGGAAACGTGGAGTTGATCGAGGAGGCCCATGAGGAGGTTTTCGGGGCCGCCTGCACCTGCGTCGGACGCAGGTTCGTCGGAGAGGCAGACCTCGTCGACAAGTTCGGCCAAGGAGCTGGCTGCGCAGGCGATCTCAACGCCGCGCAACGCGTCGATGCAAACTTCGTCTGGCGTGCCTGCCTGGCTGCGCTCGCGAGAGAGGAAAAGGGTTCCCGTCCAGAACAGATCTCCGGACGGCGGTGCACCATGCCCCACGGTGGGCGCCAAATGTCGGGGGTTTGGTGCGACATATACCAACGGATGGCTTATCATGGTGGGGGCGAGTAGAACGTCGCCAGTTCCTGGAAACGGGATGAGGCAAAGACATGCACGCTGGCGAATCTTACCCAGCTTCGGGCTCTCCGGGGAGATAATACCCCTACTGCTGCTCTGCGGGGTCTCCGCATGATCACTATGGTCAAGTGTTTACACGGTTGCTCCTTGATTTGTGTCTGGTGGTAGGAGAGGGCAAGGCTAGCTTTCTCCTTCTATCTGGTATGGTATAGAACTACTGGGATCCAACCCTTTGCACGGGTGCCCTAGGGGGTTTATATAGGCCTACCCCCCAGGGGTACAATGGTAATTTGACTGGGCACGGGCCCAGCCGTCAGTGCCTCCGACTTCCGACTTCTCCGCCGACTGCTGGGGCCCGCCGACTGGTCTGGTACGGAGCCCACAGGCCGCGTCCGCCGCGGGCGGGTCTTGCCGGCTGCTGATCACTGTAGCCGTGCTTCTGATGATGCAAGCTTGGTCATGGGGTCGTGGCAACAGCCCCGCCGCCTGGCGGGCGATCACTGTGGCCACTCCCCATCTCTTCTTGATTAATGGCGCGTGGGCCCCGGGGGAGGGTTCGGCCGACTCCCCCGGGCCGACACCCGACGGGTCCGACTGGCGGTTCTCCCGCTGTCTCCTGAGGTCTCGCTGACTGGTGGGCCCCACTGTCTCTAGGCCGTACAGACAAGCCGTCGTGGGCGCAGGACCCGATACAGTGGTGCTGATGTCAGGGCCGGCCGGGCAATAGTGCCACCCGCAGGGAGATCTTCCCAAGTACGGCGTGTTGTAGCCATGCCTGCCCTTGGTAAGGGGCGGGGAGTGGGCTTCATTGTAGCCACGCCCCTGCCCCGTCCCCCTCGATGAGGTCACAGTTTGTTGGAGTCGCTGGCCGACTCCCCAAAGCCGGCTTCTCTGGAAGTCGCCCCCGGGACTCGGCCGTGAGCGGGCAGTCGACCGTCTTGCCGTAGACTCTCCAGGAGGCGGCTCTTCGCCCTGTGGTCTTGAGGGGCGCAGCCTGCCTCGATGTCTTGAAAGGTTATGGGGCTCGGGTTGGCCTACCCGTGGCCCATTACTTCGACAATGAATGGCTCCGTGACATCACCTATGAGATGGAGTCTGCTGATGTAGCCCCTGCCAGCTATGTCACCTTTGCTTCCTTCTTCCTGAAAGGACTCGCTGCTCAATGGTGGGACAGCCACAGGCGTACTCTGCCGGTTGGAACAATCATCACCTGGCCAGACATCCAAGCTGCTTTCCGTGCCCGCTTCATTCCTCAGGGAGTCATGGACCGGAAGAAGCACGAGTTCCACAACCTCACCCAAGGTAACAAAACTGTGGAAGCCTATCAGCGGGAGTTTCTGGACTTGTCATGCTATGCTGAAGAAGACATTGCAATTGATACACGCAGATAGGAGAAGTTCCGTGATGGCCTTCAAGCTAACATCAAGCTCGCACTTCTAGTGCATGACTTTGCTGATTTTGCCACCTTGGTGAACAAGGCCATCAATGTCGAAACTGGTCTGCAGGAACACCAGAGCTCTCACTGGCGCAACCATGACACGGGGTCATCTTCGGGCCCGTCCTCGCACAAGCGTAGGATATGGATTCCCAACAGCATGTACCAGCCAACTGCACCTGCTCAAAGGAAGTCCTATGCTGCAGCGCGTCGGCCTCCTCCACCAACTAGGCAGCCAAGGACTTCCAGCTCCACCACCCCGAGCTCATGTTCCCACTCCCGATAATGGTCTGTGCTACAAGTGTGGTCAACCAGGTCTCCTCGCCAGGAACTGCTTTCAGAACCAGAATCAACTGGCCCTTCCCGCAGCTGGCCGTGGAAGCAACCATCCCCGCAACACCAATGCCAGGTCTTATGGTCGTGTTCATGCCAACCACGTTGATCTCAATGAAGCTCAAGACCAGCCTGCTACTGCGATGGGTACACTCCTCGTAAATTCAGTACCTGCATCTGTTTTATTCGATTCAGGAGCATCGCATTCATTCATGTCAGAAGATTTTGCATACAAGCACGATGTTAGGTGTGAGGAGATGAACACTTCGGTAGTGGTAAAAAAACCCGTGGGACAATGTCAAACCTCCATGGTTGGCATCAACGTCCCCGTGGAAGTCGAAGGGCTGGAATTCAACGCCTCTCCCATTATCCTGAAGTCATCTAACATCGACCTCATTCTCGGGATGGATTGGTTGAAAGCACATACTGCTTCTATAGTTTGCGCCACTAAGACCGTCCATCTGCTACACCCTTCTGATGATATAGTAACTTACTAGGCTCATCTGGTTCAAAATGCCGAGGCACGGCTTTATGCCTTGAATGCATTGAACGATGCACCACTCGAGGGCATTGAAAACATTCCCGTCGTTCGCGAATTCCAAGACATCTTTCCTGAAGAACGTCCAGGGATTCCCCCTGCTAGAGCTGTCAAATTCATCATCGACTTGAAACCAGGCACCACCCCTATAGCCAGGCGACCCTACAAGATGCCGCCGCATGAACTTATTGAGCTGATGGAGGAAATCAACAAATCTCTTTGCAAAGGTTTCATTCGCCCTAGTTGCTCTCCTCGGGGAGCACCTTCTCTCTTTGTTAAGAAGAAGGATGGGACAAACCAATTGGTCCAAGATTATCGACCTATTAACCAAGCCACTATTCAGAACAAATATCCCACTAGTAGAAAAAATCCCATTCGTCCCGGTTGATAAGGGCCTTTTGTCCCGGTTTGTGAACCGGGACTAAAGGGTCATTACTAATGCCCAAACCCTTTAGTATCGGTTCTTACACGAACTGGGACAGATGGGCCTCCACGTGGCCGGTGCGCCGAGCCCAGGCAGTAGGGCCTTTGGTCCCGGTTGGTGGCACCAACCGGGACCAATAGGCATCCACGCGTCAACATTTTAGGGGTTGGGGTTTTGGTTTTTTTTGAAGGGGGGGGGTTGGGGGTTTTGGGGATTTAATTTAGGTGTTTCATATATTTTGTTAGCTAGCTAATTAATAGAGAGAAGTGTCCTCCCTTATGTCCATGCTTGGACGATGCTATATATACGTATATGTAGAGAGGACTAGACACGCTAGCTAGTAAGCAAATAAAGGAAATAGAAGATCGTCATGAACATATGCATACAGAGAGAAGTGATATCGACCACCTCTCCTTCTCCGAGAGATTGGTCGAACAACAAGTTCTCGTATATCTATCCGACACTACCGGCTACATATATACAATAGTTATCTCTTACAATATAATCTCCTAATTATATATGAACACAGGGTCCACATAGTATTCTCCGTCTTCAGTGATCACGTGGTCAAGGAAGAACGACGCCAATTCCTCTTGAATTGCTTGCATACGATCTGGTGCTAGGAGTTCATCCCGCATCCGAAACATCTAATTTGAACAAGGGGGTCAATACATATATATATATATATATATATATATATATATATATATATATATATATATATATATATATATATATATATGAATAAATGAAACTCAACACAAATGATGGTAATAAAATAAATTGTGAATATTATTGCTTACGCACTTCATATTGTTCGTCAGAGTACCCTCGTTCACAGGTCGTGTGGCGGATGGACTCGCAAACATAGTATCGACATAAATCATTCCCTTGTTCCTGCCACAACCACTTTACAAGAAATAGAGGTCAATCAAACTGATATGCAAGCATGCCAAATGGTATTGATGAAACTAGCGCTTGAATCACTAGGAGATGCGCGGAACATGTTACTATACTACTTACTTTCAGGTGTCTAAATTGCAGCTTCTTCGGCAGTCCCGGAGCTTTCTTGGTGAATTTTCTCCAAACCCTGCCAGACAAAGAAAACACTTAATTGATATATCAGGAAATGAACAAAGTTGCTGATATGGTGGATAATGATCGATTTAACTTACTTCTCGAGCATTTGAGTCATGTCCGCATAGTCTTGGGGATCTTTTCATCTCGAGTCTTAGACGGTTACTAGTCCCTGTGCAAGCTTAATCTCTAGGAGAATATAGTGGAAACTGCGCACGCATGCATAACTCATCAATTACATTACTATAACCTGGACTAATAAGGGAAACCGAATATGCACAAGACAGTAACACTCACTTGAAGTTGTAAGGAAAGAGTATTATATCTTTGTTTTCATTTATTACCAACTATCGTAGCAAGTTGGCCTCGGTATCTTCGGCACGATATTTAACCTCAGTTGCATCTATGAGATTTTTGTTAATGAACCCAATATCACCGATTTGTTTTTTCTTCAATTCGGCGATCTTCAATCTGCATAATATAGAGAGGATAATTATAAATACATGCAATGAAAGAGCTGACCTATATAGAGATACTTAATGACAGAAGTAGTACTACTTACAGACAGTAGCAAGTGACCGTTGCTTTATCGAGGGCCTTTTGATTGAAAAACTGGAAGAACTCCTCAAATGGAACATTCAACAGTTCAATTCCAATGAGCTCATGCTCCTATCTAACTCTCAGCGTCAAAGTATTCCTCCCCCCAGACTCTCTGCAGGTTTTCATGTACCAATCATGGAATCTTCGCATCATCTGTAACGCCCAGAGTCCGATGCGCCAGGTGTCTTGCAGTTATTCGCTGTCGTTGCCATGTCATCCGCTTGCGTGTTGCATCGTGTCATGTCATCATCCGCATTGCATCATCATGTTTTCAAAACTTGCATCTGTCCCGGTCTCCTCATTCCGTCCGTTGTCTGTTCTAAGCCCAGACACACTTGCACGCGCCCGCGGCATGTCCGAAATATTATTTTATAAGTGGCCGGAAGATGTTCTCGGCATGGGATGAGAGTTGACATGTGGTCTTATTATAGTGTAGATAGACCGCCTGTCAAGTTTCATCGCATTCGGAGTTCGTTTGATAGCCCAACCGTTAAACTATAGCGGCAGTATAGCCGGTCTAACATCGGACGTTTTCGGTCTCCGGAAACAGATGTCGGGCCCTCTCTCTCTCTTCTCCCCCTCGCAGTCTCGCCACAGCCCACCTAGTCCATCCTCCTTCCCCTCTTCGCGTCCGGAGTTGTCCGATGCGACCACACGGTCCGAAACCCTCTCTGCACAGTGCATCGAACCCCTCACGTGCGCGTCTGAAATTGTCCCGGACCCGACCCGGGCTGTCGCTACCGTTGTGTCCGGATCATCCCCAAACATCTACAAAATATCATAGTTTTATTTATTGGACTCCCTAGCATATCTATTCTCGTCCGTCAGTTTTCGATCGGAAGGTCCAAACTCTCTCCCTTACCTATATAAATAGTCCACCCACATGCCTATTTGGACAAACCCTAGACCAACTCCCTAAAATCCCTCCACCCCGCCGCCAGACCAGATCCACCTCGGGATCCTCCCGCCGCCAGCTCGCACCCACCATGCATCCAATCCTGCAGCCTCCACCATCCCTGGCCGTCAGATCCTTGATCCAATGGCCTCCCTTGCGCCCCAGTTTCCCCAACGCCACATGCCCCACAGCTGGCCCCGATCCGGATCGAGGCAAGCTCGTCCCCGAGCCCCAGGGAGCCGCCGTTCCCGTCTGTCGCCGGTGACCGAACCTTCAGTTAGAGAGATGAGCGCCCCTCCTTTTTCCTTTCCCTTCCTTCCCCTGGTGCTTCTCTCTGTTAACCACTCCCTCTCTTCGTGCTGCTGATTCATAGGGAGCGCCATGGCCTCCTCCAACCGATCCTCCGGTGCCTCCCCGAGCCTGCAGCGTACCCAGCTCCTCGTGCCCGAGGGCCTCGTGCGCAAGCTCAACCCCGAGAGCCCCTGAGAAGCTCTTCCTCCCGCCGGTCTCCTCCGCGACCCTGCGTCTCTGCCGAAGCCCGCGCCAAGTTCTTCGTCCCCGCGCCGTCGTTGCCGGATCCGGTGGGCACAGGCCGGAGACCGCCCCTGCTCGCGTTGCTATCCTCTGCCTCCCCTGCTCCAGTTCGAGCGAGCGAGGAGACCGCCCCGTTAATCGCCTGCTTCCCTACTGCTGCCGTTGTTATGACTATCAAAGACGGCAAGCCCCGCCTCGTCGGCGCGCCAATCTGCCGCGGGCTACCCTCAGAACGGAGCTCCACCGCCACCAAGCCTCAAATCCGGCCGGTTCCTGCTCGCCCTCGCCCGTGCAAGTCCCTCGTCGTGCCGCCATCGTCCTGCTCCAAGGCGAAGCGCGGCCCGCTCGATCCTCTGTTTTTGTCGACCTGCTTCGTCCCCTTCCTCTGTGATTCAGGCGAGTGTGAACCAGGCCGCTACCACACATGCCCGCGTGGGCCACAAGCATGCTCGAGGCCCAGCGCGCCCCTCCTGCAGCCTCCCCACCAACTGGGCCTCGGCACATGGTGAGGCACTAGCGCCCCCTTGTTTTTTCCCTCTTTCTCTCTGTTGGCCCAGCATGAGCAGTTCCCCAGGCCCAGTTTGCCTCAGATCTGGCCCGTGTTGTTTTTTTTCCCTGAGAGGACGATTTTTCTAATTTCCAGAGTTGGCAGTTTTACAAAATAACCCCTAAGCTCCATGCATATTGCAACTCACAAACGGTGCATCATATTAAAATATATTATATATGAAACTTGCTTAGAATTTTGTCTAGTTTAATAATATGCCACATTCATCTATGTTTGAAATGTTTAAAATGTTGTTTGTTTAAATTTGCTTAAATAACTTGCTAAAACGGTTTAATTCATAACTAAATAACCGTAACTCGGAATTTAATAAACTTTATATGTAAATGGGGTAGAAAAATGCCTAGTTTAACATGGTGTACTTGTTTTGCATGTTTATTAACTCTAAAATTATGTTTAGGGAAGAACAGTACCAAACCTAATATATGCATATGAGGAGTTTCCGGACTTGTTGTTTTGTTGTTACGGCATCATTTAAACTTGCCTAGATTAGATAGTTTCATCATGTTTCACCTCTTGCCATGCTAACAACATTTAATATTGTTGGGTACATAAACGAGATCGAACTAAATAACATGAACGTGGTGTTTCGTCAATATGCAATGGAGCTCCACTTAATTTGTAGGATTGCTTGTGCACTTTGCCATGCCATGCTTCATTAAACCGGACATCCCTCATACTTGTTGTGCATCATGCTATGATTTTGTGGTGGTTGTTTACTTTGTTGTTTGCTTCTTTCCGGGTTGCCTTTCTCGTGAGCTTCGGTTCCGTTCTGGAGTTGTGAGGATCCGTTCGACTACGTCTGCTTGTCTTCTTCATGGACTCGTTCTTCTTCCTTGCGGGATTTCAGGCAAGATCACCATACCCTCGGAATCACTTCTATCTTTGCTTGCTAGTTGCTCGCTCTTTTGCTATGCCTATGTTGCGATACCTACCACTTGCTTATCATGCTTCCTATATTGTTGAACCAAGCCTCTAACCCACCTTGTCCTAGCAAACCGTTGTTTGGCTATGTTACCGCTTTGCTCAGCCCCTCTTATAGCGTTGTTAGTTGCAGGTGAAGATTGAAGTTTGTTCCTTGTTGGAACATGGAGATGTTGTTCCTTGCTTGGAACATGTTTACTTGTTGGGATATCACAATATATCTTATTTAATTAATGCATCTATATACTTGGTAAAGGGTGGAAGGCTCGGCCTTATGCCTGGTGTTTTGTTCCACTCTTGCCGCCCTAGTTTCCGTCATATCGGTGTTATGTTCCCAGATTTTGCGTTCCTTACGCGGTTGGGTAATAATGGGAACCCCTTGACAGTTCGCCTTGAATAAAACTCCTCCAGCAATGCCCAACATTGGTTTTACCATTCGCCACCTAGCCTTTTCTTTTCCCTTGGGAGTCGCACTCCTGAGGGTCATCATTATTTTAACCCCCCGGGCCAGTGCTCCTCTGAGTGTTGGTCCAAACTAGAGCCCCTTGCAGTGCCACCTTGGGGAAACTCGAGGGCTGGTTTTAGTTGTACGGATTGCTCATCTGAGTGTGCCCTGAGAACGAGATATGTGCAGCTCCTATCGGGATTTGTTGGCACATTCGGGCGGTGTTGCTGGACTTGTTTTACCATTGTAGAGGATGTCTTGTAACCGGGATTCCAAGCCTGATCGGGTCTTCCCGCTAGAAGGAATATCCTTCGTTGACCGTGAGAGCTTGTGATGGGCTAAGTTGGGATACCCCTGCAGGGATTTGAACTTTCGAAAGCCGTGCCCACGGTTATGGGCAGATGGGAATTTGTTAACATCCGGTTGTAGAAAACCTGAAGTTGATCTTATTTAAAATACATCAACCGCGTGTGTAACCGTGATGGTCTCTTTCCGGCGGAGTCCGGAAGTGAACACGGTGTTGGAGTTATGCTTGACTTAGGTTGTTCTAGGATCACTTCTTGATCATAGTTTCTCGATCGTGCTTTGCCTTCTCTTCTCGCTCTCATTTGCGTATGTTAGCCACCATATATGCTAGTCGCTTGCTGCAGCTCCACCTCATACTTTTACCTTACCCATAAGCTTAAATAGTCTTGATCGCGAGGGTGTGAGATTGCTGAGTCCCCGTGACTCACAGATACTTCCAAAACCAGCTTGCAGGTGCCGATTAGTCCGTGCAAATGACGCGGCCAAGCTCAGGAGGAGCTCGATGAAGATCTTGTCCTTTGTGTTGTTTCGTTCTAGTTGATCAGTAGTGGAGCCCAGTTGGGGTCGATCGGGGACCTTGTCGCATTTGGGGTTCTTCTTTTATTTTGGTTCCGTAGTCGGACCTTGATTGTATTTGGATGTTGTAATGCTTTAATTCATGTATTGTGTGAAGTGGCGATTGTAAGCCAACTATGTATCTCTTTCCATTATGTATTACATGGGTTGTGTGAAGATTACCTCACTTGCGACATTGCTTTCAATGCGGTTATGCCTCTAAGTCGTGCTTCGACACGTGGGAGATATAGCCGCATCGAGGGCGTTACATCATCATTGTTAGAGATCTTTCATCTTTGACGAGAGGCTTCCCGTACTCGTATTTGTGTTCCTCCACCTCCAAGAACTCATAGTGTACATCATCGGGCAGGTAATCTCCAAGATTGCTATAACCGGGCACCATCCTTGGATCATTAGTAGGCACCTTGAGCGGGGGGCACGATTGATTCGCTTGATCGCCGAGCTGGGGAATTTTTTCCCAGCTCGTCGTTCTTATAACCTTTGATCACTGACAGTACTTCCCGACCGCTCCGCTTCGACAAATGACTTTACAATAATGCGGTCATAGTTGCCTTTCGGCGGAGACTTTGCTGCTTTTTTTAGGGTAGCCAGAGTGCGCTTCGCTTTCACCGGATCTACCTTCTCCTCCGGAGGTGGATGTTTCTTTGCTTTCACCCCTTCAAAGAGGTTCCTCACTTCGGCTCGCGTGATCTTGGCGTTCTCCTCTGGGGTCCTCTCGTATGGTAACTTCTCTGGAGTCTTCAGAGAAGGACAAAATCTGTATTGCCTCCCGCCTCTGGCTGTACTGCTAGATGCCGGCAGAGCAGATGGAGCGGCTGCGGCTGTATTCTTTCCTTGCTTACGAGGTGGAGGAGAAGGACTACGACGCGCCGAAGCAGCCGGAGCGGCAGAGGGTCTCTTCCGCCCTTGCTGACAAGGCGGAGAAGGAGGAGGCTGGCTGCTCGGGCATGCCGGCGCAGGCGGAGAAGGAGGCGGAGTGCCGCCACGCGCCGGAGAAGGAGGCTGAGTGCTCTGACCAGTCGCGGAGGAGGAGGCGGAGGAGGAGGCAGAGTGCCTTGACTTGCCGGAGGAGGCGGAGGCGTCCAATTCAGAAGCTTGATGAGCTCCTTCCGCCATAGGCATGGAGTGAATAGACATGAACCCAGCCGAGTCTCCCCTTCACTGGTAGGGTAGTCAAGCTGGAGGTCCTCAAATCCCTCCGTTATTTCGTCCACCGTCACCCTGGCATATCCTTTTGGAATCGGACTACAGTGAAAAGTTGCGCCGGGTTCAGTAGGTCGAATAGAGCCGACGGCCGCCTTGACTTTGAAGTTCTCCCATTGCGTCATAACGTGGCTATGTTGAGACTCTGTGATAGCATCCACGGGGTAGCTAGTAGGAGCCATCAAGACATGCTCCAGCTGAAGCAGCTCGGTGGAAGCCACGCTGCTTCTCCGCTAATTTGGCAGGGTAGCTTCGGGGGTAGTTTCGGTAGGTCGCTTGCTGCGAGCTACTTCTCGTTCCTCTAGCGCTTGAACCCTTTCGTGCAGCGTCTGAATTTGGGCATGCTCCACTTTTTTCCTCCTATCCTGGCATTTGTTACAGCCTGCGTCCGGAGAACCAGCCTTCCACGGAACGGAGCCTGGCATGCCTCGTGTCCGTCTAGGGTGCTCAGGATTCCCGAGGGCCATTGTGAGCTTGTCGTTCTCTCTCTCTGGAACGAACGTCCCTTGCTGCGCTGCATCGATATAGTGCTTTAGCTTCTTGACTGGTATGTTCAATTGCTCGTCCGTGCAAACGCATTTCCCTAATACTGGGTCCAAGGTTCCGCCAGACCCAAAGTACCAAGTCCGACAATGGTCTGGCCAGTTCATTGTCTCTAGTTCGATCCCTTTATCAAGCAGATCATTCTCAGCCTTGGCCCACTTAGGCCGGGCTTTGAGGTAGCCATCTGACCTCGTGCGATGGTGAAGCTTCTTCTTCGCATCATTTTTCTTGTTTGTCACCGATATCTTCTTACTCTTTTCCGATGTCTTGTAGGCCACAAATGCGGGCCAGTGATCTCTGATCTTCACATATCTGTCGATGAATTCTGGTGTCTCTTCTTTATCGACAAACGTTTTCAGCTCATTCTTCCACCTCCTGAATAGGTCTGCCATCTTCTTAAGAGCATGAGACTTGATTAATTTCTCTTTAACTGCCTTCTCCGGATCCTCCTCTGGCGGTAGGGTGAAATTTGCCTTCAGCTCACACTACGGGAAATAGATAATTTGCTGTCAGGGGGCGTCTTTGCCTTCAGCTTTTCGTCGGGCAGACGACAAAGAAAGGGTTTGCCGACATCACCAGACGGCAAAGAAAAATTGATGGCAAAATATATTTTGCCGTCTGCCAAAAAAATCACAGACGGCAAAGAGCTCACTTTGCCGTCTACAACAAAAAACACATACGGCAAAGATTCTTCGTCGTCTATATTTTTTCAGCAAACGACAAAGATTCTTTGCCGTTTGTATTTTATCTCACAGACGGTAAAGTGAGCTCTATGTCGTCTGTATTTTTTCGCAGACGGCAAAGAGGAAGCATGTCACGCGGATCGATCCCACGGATCAGTGACTTGGCAACATCTTAGACGCACATCTCAAACCACTAAGCCATCCACACCCCCACCCACCCATGATGCACGTGCCCCCAGGGCAGCACCTATGCCCCACGCTCTGTCTCCCTTATTCCCACCCCCATCGCACGTCTCTCTCTCTCTCTCTCTCTCTCTCTCTCTCTGTCTTTTCTCTTCCTCTCGATCCAAATCGAGCATGCCGCCGATGCTTGCAACCACATCGACCCCCAGCCCCGGCCAACACCTCACCCCCCGGTCCTTGGCTCGCCAGCCACCACTTCGCTTGGCGGTCGCACACACTTCCCCCTTTGCCCCCAGCGCCGCCGGCCCTGGCCGCTTCTCCCGTCGCCACCGTACGACCACCGGTGGCGTGCAGATAAGGCCTCTACTTCCTCTTCGTCAAGTCGGAGACCAAGAACCTGAGCGGGCTGACGGCGCGGCCAGTGCTCACCAGCTACAACAAGAACGAGCAGTTCAAGAACCGCCCCTACGACCCGTACCACAACTACACCAGCCCGACGGCGGCCATCCTTTCCGCGGACGCCTTCCAAAGCATGTACGCGCAGATGGTGTGCGGCCTGTGCCAGCGCCACAAGGTGCTCCGCGTCAGCGCCGTGTTCGCCTCTGGCCTCCAGCGCACGATTCGCTTCCTCCAACTCAACTGGAAGGAGCTCCCCGCCGACATCGAGGCCGCCGCGCTCAGCCATGCGTCACTAACGCGTCCGTGCGCGAGGCGGTCGCAGGCATCCTCCGGCTGGACCTCGAGCTCGCCCAGTTCATCCGGGACGAGTGCTGCAATGACGAATGGGCCGGCATCATTAGGCGCATTTGGCCCAACACCAAGTACCTCGACGTCATCGTCACCGGCGCCATGGCGTAGTACATCGGCACCCTCAAGTACCTCATTGGCCTCCATCTCGCCAGCCGGCCCCGGCCTGGTCGCTCGTCGCCCCCAGCGGCCGTCGCGGCCCGTCGCTCATCGCCCCCTGCAGCCTGCACGCCCCGCCACCCCACTGGCCTCCAGCGGCCGCCGCGGCCCGTCGCTGATCGCCCCCTGCAGCCTGCACGCCCCGTCACCCCGGTGGCCTTCGGCGGCCCCGACCCGTCACCCGTGCAGGCCTCCGACGGCCTCGACCCCTGGCACCGGCCCCGGCCTCGACAGCAGCCGTGCACTCGGCTTCGCGAACTCCACTGTGACAGCAGCCACCCTTGCGTGCCTCCCCGCGGCGCCGCGGCGAGTCAGCTCCCGAGCGCGGCTGGGCCAGAGCAGCGCAGCTCAGCAGGTCCAGACAGCGGCGCGGCGTCGGGCTGGAGCTGGGGCGAGCAGACCACTGCAGTGAAGAACAAGGACCCGATTGTTTTTCCATTTTATGTTTTAGTGTCCTTTCTGTTAATTTGAAGGACTATTCTGTAACTTTAGTTCTCTCGCGGTCAGGTTTACATTTTGTACCCCAGTAATGTTAAATGAAAGGCACTACGCATGGCGGGGCCTTTTCCCTCTTAAAAAGACGAAGAAAGATTAGATAGGGCAGTGCACTTGCATGCATTGACCGCATTGCTCGGGAGCAACACCACTGGTTTTTTATTTTGACCGCTTTCTTTGCCATCTATGATGTATGAGGCTAACGGCAAAGACGTGAGGAGCTGACGGCAAAGCTGTAGTGTGGCTGACGGCAAAACTACTTTTCTTTGCCGTCTGTGATTTATAAGGCTAACGACGAAGAAGGTTCCGCTGACGGCAAATTCTTTGCCGTATGTCAGACAAAAAGCTAACGGCAAAGTATTCTTTGCTGACTTCTCTTTGCCGTCTGACTTTGCCGTCTGCTTCCTGACGGCAAAATCTTTGCCGTCTGGATTTAGGTCTTTGCCGTCTGTAATCCACAGACGACAAATTTCCTGTTTCCTATAGTGTCAGTCCAAAGATCATCTTTCTGCATATCATTGACATAAGACACCTCAGGGTCTTCGTTCTTAGGCTCATACCATTGCTGGATGTGCTGATTGAGATCTTGTGCCTAACAAGAACCCCGCACGGAGTAGAAAATGCTTCCTTTGTCCAGATGGGTTCAATCGGCATGCCATCACGCGCAATTTCTGGGATCTCAAACCTTTCATACGAGCGCAACTTTTTCTTTGGGCCTCGTCTCTTTACCGAAGTTGTGCTCGATCCGGAGGGCTAGAAAAAAGAAGAATTAGACGAGATTTAATTAATATCTGTACATACCAAAACAATGAATGCATCAATTAGCTAGTCATCATAGGCTTAACTAATATATTTACCTGGCCGGACTCTGTTTGGTCACCAGAGCCGTCACCACGGGCTCCATCTTGCACTAGCATTGGGTCACCGGAGCCATCATAATCATGTCTTTCCTCCTCCATTCTTCGATCACCGTAGCTATTTTCTCTTCTTCTCCTCTATTCCTTTCTTCTTCTCCTCTTTTTTTCTTCTTTTTTTCTTCTTCTTATTTATTTCTCCTCTTCTTCTCCTTTCTTCCTCTTCTTATTTCCCTTTTTCCTCTCATTCTTTTTCTTCTTCTTCCTTTCCTAGCTAGATATATAAAACTTTTCTAAAAATGTAACATTTGAATGGAAAAAATGTTTTCTTCTCCAACACAAAAACAATTATGATAACAAGCATATACATCATCATATATAAGAATAAAACAAGCATATATACATGAAAAAAACAAGCATATATATCATCATATATATGAAAAAAACAAGCATATATACATGGAGAAAAAGAAGCATATATATATATATATATATATATATATATATATATATATATATATATATATATATATATATATCTAGGGTTTGGGGTGGCCTTGACAACGCTTGAAGGGTTTGGGTGGCCTCGAGAGATTTTGTCGGGTAGGGGCGCGGCGGGAGGGGGTAGGAGACCGACATCGTTTTTTCTAGGGTGATATATATCGACCGCCCCTCGTGTTGAAGTTATCGGTAGGGGGTTATATCGACCCCCCCCCTCGTGTTGAAGTTATCGGGAGGGGTATATAGACGACGACAGACCCGATAAAACATAAGAAAATGAAGAATAAATAAAAAGAAGAGAAGAAGAAAGGAATAGAGGATAAGATCAAAGAAAAAAAAGAAGAAGAAAAAGAGGAGAAGAAGAAACGAATAGAGGAGAAGATTCTATTTTTTCTTCTTCTCCTCTATTCCTTTCTTCTTCTCCTCTTCCTTTTCTTCCTCTCCTCTTCTTCTCCTTTTTCCTCTTCTTATTTTCCTTTTTTCCTCTCCTTATTTTTCTTCTTCTGCCTTCTTCCTAGCCAGATATATAAAAATTCTCTAAAAATGTAACTTTTGCATATATAAATCTTTTTCTTCTTCTTCCTTCTTCCTTCTCTTCCTTATTCCTAAATATATAAAACTTTTCTAAAAATGAAACTAACCTAGAATGTACTAAATCAGAGAACATACATAGATAAAACTTTTCTAAAAATGTAACTTTTGCATATATGAACATATATACATAGAGAACATACAAACATATATACATTTTTATAAAAAAGCAAAATACAAATCATCATCTATATGAACAAAAAATCTGAAAAGAAGGCGTATATCATATATACACAATACATAGACTCACATATATGCATATATATAATCTGAAAAAATAAGCATATAATATATGAAAAAACAAGGACAGGGTAGGGGCGCCGGCCGGACCAAGGTGAGGAGGGGAAGGGGCGCGGGTTCGGCGGCGAGGACGGCGACGGGGCAGGGGGTGTGCACTCAGGGCAGGGGTGACGGCTGGCGAGGAAGGGGGGGCAGGGCGAAGGCGACGACGGGTGCAGGCTTGGGCGACGACGACTACGAGTGCGGGCTGGGGCGAGCAGCGACGACGTCGGGCGATGGCACGGGCGACGGCGTCGGGGCAGGGCTCGGCGGTGACGGCGTCGGGCAAGGGCGTGGGCGACGATGTAGGGGCAGGGCTCGGCGGCGACGGCGTCGGGCAAGGGCGTTGGCGACGGCATCGGGGCAGGGCTCGGCGGCGACGGCGACGAGGAGCAGTTTGGGGCGTCGGAGCGAAGAACCAGTGAATTTTGGAGAAACTGCTAAGTGTTTGCTTATATAGAAAAGGCTTTGGTCCCGGTTCGTGGCATCAACCAGGACCAATGCGACCCTTTAGTCCCGGTTGGTGCCACCAACCGGGACCAAATGTCTCTTTTCGGCAGCCCAAAAGGCGGGAAGCGGCGGCCTTTGGTCCCGGTTGGTGGCACCAACCGGGACTAAAGGGTGGCATTGGGCCCAGTTGGTGCCACGAACTGGGACCAATGCACCCCTTTAGTCCCGGTTGGTGGCACCAACTGGGACCAAAGGCCTTGTGCTGCCACACGTCAAAAGTTTAGTACGACCTCGCTAGCTGAGAGATCTCGAGAGTGGTTTATAAGCGCTGTTGCGCCCACCCTCTCGAGCTCCTCTCAATTGTAGGCTTCCGGGCCTAACCGTACGCTGTGTGCCTGTGGGCCTATTGGGCTTCCCGCGGACCTGAATCCTGGCCCATGGTAGGGTTTCTAGTCGTATTCAGGCCGTGGGGGCCCGGTAGGTGGCACTTTTTTCTTTGTTGCTTTATTTTTTTATTTTGTTTCTACTTACAACAAAATACTTATTGTCGCTATTTTTATTTATTTTATTAAAGTTTATTTTTAATTATTTTCTTCTAGGTCACAAAAATTATAAACTTTCTGTTAGTGCCATTAGTTTTCAAAATTGTTTTTTTGTTTTCTTTGTTGCTTTATTTATTTTATTTTGTTTCTACTTACAACAAAATACTTATTGTTGCTATTTTTATTTATTTTATTAAATTTTATTTTTTAATTATTTTTGCTTTTAGGTCAGAAAAATTATAAACCTTCTGTTAGTGCCATTAGTTTTCGAATAATTAAAATTGGAATTCTTTGAAATTTGTGTGAATCACAAGTTTGTGATTAACTTTACTATAAAAATAGTTTTTTTTCCATTTTTTGTTTTGTTTTTTGCATTATTTATTTTCTTTTATTTTTTGCTTTATTTTTTTATTCATTTTGCTTTTAGGTCAGAAAAATTATAAACTTTCTGTTAGTGCCATTAGTTTTAGAAAAATTATAAACTTTCTGTTAGTGCCATTAGTTTTCAAATTTGAATTCTTTGAAATTTGTGTGAATCACAAGTTTGTGATTAACTTTACTAAAAAAATGAGCATAGATGCGCTTATGGAGAAAATTCAACCTAAATTCATAGTAAATTTTTATGAATTTCAGAGAAATTCACTTTGAATTTAGGTTAAATTTGCTGTATAAGGGGATCTATTTTCACTTTGAGAGGAGCTCAACAAGGCAGAGAGGGAAGGGCTGATAAACCGGTGTGAGCCCCCTTCGGTTGGTGAGGTGGGACTAAACTCTGACTGCAACGAGGACCAACCCTTTAGTCCCGGTTTGTGGCACAAACCGGGACTAATGGTTATGGGCCAGGGGCGAGGAGCATTGGTCCCGGTTGGTGCCACGAAATGGGACCAATGCCCCCTTTTGTCCCGGTTGGTGGTACCAACCGGGACCAAAGGCCTTGTGCTGCCCTGCGTCAAAAATTTAGTACCACCTCGCTAGCTGAGAGAGCTCGAGAGTGGTTTATAAGCGCTGCTGCGCCCACCCTCTCGAGCTCCTCTCAATTGTAGGCTTTTAGGCCTAACCATACGCTATGCGCCTGTGGGCCTACTGGGCCACCTGCGGTCCTGAATCCTGGCCCATGGTAGGGTTTCTAGTCGTATTCAGGCCGTGGGGGCCTAGTAGGTGGCACTTTGTTTCTACTCGTCTGTTACAAAGTTGGCATGGTATCATCATAATAGTTGCGTGAGAAAGTCTTCACTTTTTCTTCGCTTGTGTCATTTGCTTATTGCGCTGTAACCATGGATAATCTTCATCGTTTATCAGGATGCTTGGGTTAGCCTTGACTTTGAAGAGAGGAATTTCATGAAACTTTTCATAATCTTCATACATGTCTGTCTTTCCCTCCACTCCAACGATGTCTTTTTTTCCTGAAAGAACTATGTGGCGCTTTGGCTCATCCTATGATGTATTCACTTCCTTATCTTTTATTTTTCTCGGTTTGGTAGACATGTCCTTCACATAGATAACATGTGCCACATCATTGTCTAGGACGAACGGTTCGTCAGTGTACCCAAGATTCTTCAGATCCACTGTTGTCATTCCGTACTGTGGGTCTACCTGTACCCCGCCTCCTGACAGATTAACCCATTTGCACTTAAACAAAGGGACCTTAAAATCATGTCCGTAGTCAAGTTCTCATATGTCCACTATGTAGCCATAATATGTGTCATTTCCCCTCTCGGTTGCTGCATCAAAGCGGACACCGCTGTTTTGGTTGGTGCTCTTTTGATCTTGGGCGATCGTGTAAAATGTATTCTCATTTATCCCGTATCCTTTGTAAGTCAATACAGTCAAAGATGGTCCCCTGGACAACAAGTACAGCTCATCATAAACAGTGTTGTCACCTCTGAGACGTGTTTCCAACCAATTGCTGAAAGTCCTGATGTGTTCACATGTAATCCAGTCATCGCACTGCTCCGGGTGTTTGGAGTGCAGACTGTTCTTGTGTTCATCGACATATGGGGTCACCAAGGTAGAGTTCTATAGAACTGCATAGTGTGCTTGAGACCAAGAATATCCGTCCCTGCATATTATTGAGTCCCCTCCCAGCGTGCCTTTTCCAGTCAGTCTCCACTCATACCGCGATTTAGGGAGACCGATCTTCTTAAGGCCAGGAATGAGGTCAACACAAAACCCAATGACATCCTCTGTTTGATGGCCCATGGAGATGATTCCTTCTGGCCTAGCGTAGTTACGGACATATTTCTTTAGGACTCCCATGAACCTCACAAAGGGGAACATATTGTGTAGAACTATGGGCCCCAGAATGACAATCTCGTCGACTAGATGAAATAGGACGTGTGTCATGATATTGAAGATGGATGGTGGGAACACCAGCTCGAAACTAACAAGACATTGTGTCACAATACTCCTTAGCCTTGTTACGATTTTTGGATCGATCACCTTCTGAGAGATTGCATTGAGGAATGCACATAGCTTCACAATGGCTAATCAGACGTTTTCCGGTAGAAGCCCCCTCAATGCAATCAGAAGCAGTTGCGTCATAATCACGTGGCAGTCATGAGACTTTAGGTTCTGGAACTTTTTCTCTGGCATATTTATTATTCCCTTTATATTCGACGAGAAGCCAGTCGTGACCTTCGCACTGAGCAGGCATTCAAAGAAGATTTATTTCTCTTCTTTCGTAAGAGCGTAGCTGGCAGGACCTTCATACTGCTTGGGAGGCATGCCATCTTCTTCGTGCAAATGTTGCAGGTCCTCCCGTGCCTCAGGTGTATCTTTTGTCTTCCCATACACGCCCAAGAATCCTAGTAGGTTCACGCAAAGGTTCTTCGTCATGTGCATCACGTCGATTGAAGAGCGGACCTCTAGGTCTTTATAGTAGGGTAGGTCCCAAAATATAGATTTATTCTTCCACATGGGTGTGTGTCCCTCAGCTTCATTCGGAACATCTAGTCCACCGGGACCCTTTCCAAAGATTACGTGTAAATCATTGACCATAGCAAGTACGTGATCACCGGTACGCATGGCGGGCTTCTTCCGGTGATCTGCCTCGCCTTTGAAATGCTTGCCTTTCTTTCGACATTGATGGTTGGTCGGAAGAAATCGATGATGGCCCAGGTACACATTCTTCCTGCATTTGTCCGGGTATATACTTTCAGTTTCATCTAAATAGTGCATGCACACATGGTATCCGTTGTTTGTCTGTCCTGAAACTTTACTGAGAGCGGGCCAATCGTTGATGGTTACAAACAACAACATGTGCAGGTTAAATTCCTCTTGTTTGTGCTCATCCCACGTACGTACACCATTTCCATTCCACAGCTGTAAAAGTTCTTCAACTAATGGCCTTAGGAACACATCAATGTCGTTGCCGGGTTGCTTAGGGCCTTTGATGAGAATTGGCATCATAATGAACTTCCGCTTCATGCACATCCAGGGAGGAAGGTTATACATGCATAGAGTCACGGGCCAGGTGCTGTGATTGCTGCTCTGCTCCGCGAAAGGTTTAATTCCATCCGCGCTTAAACCAAACCATACGTTCCTTGGGTCACTTGCAAACTCAGGCCAGTACTTTCTCTTGATTTTTCTCCACTACGCCCCGTCAGCGGGTGCTCTCAACTTCCCGTCTTTCTTACGGTCCTCACTGTGCCATCGCATCAACTTGGCATGCTCTTCGTTTCTAAACAGACGTTTCAACCGTGGTATTATAGGAGCATACCACATCACCTTCGCAGGAACCCTCTTCCTGGGGGGCTCGCCGTCAACATCACTAGGGTCATCTCGTCTGATCTTATACCGCAATGCACCATATACCGGGCATGCGTTCATATCCTTGTACGCACTACGGTAGAGGATGCAGTCATTAGGGAATGCATGTATCTTCTACACCTCCAATCCTAGAGGGCATACAACCTTCTTTGCTGCGTATGTACTGTCGGGCAATTCGTTATCCTTTGGAAGCTTCTTCTTCAATATTTTCAGTAGCTTCTCAAATCCTTTGTCAGGCACATCATTCTCTGCTTTCCACTGCAGTAATTCTAGTACAGTACCGAGCTTTGTGTTGCCATCTTCGCAATTGGGGTACATCTCTTTTTTGTGATCCTCTAACATGCGATCGGACTTCGGCTTCTCCTTTTGACTTTCGCATTGCGTCCTTGCATCGACAATGACCCGGCGGAGATCATCATCATCGGGCACATCATCTAGTTCCTCACGATCTTCAGCAGCTTCCCCCATTGCAGCATCATTGGGCACATCGTCTGGTTCCTCTTGATCTTCAGCAGCTTTCCCTATTGCAGCATCACCGTATTGGGGGGGCACATAGTTGTCATCGTCCTCTTCTTCTTTGCTGTCTTCCATCATAACCGCTATTTCTCCGTGCCTCGTCCAAACATTATAGTGTGGCATGAAACCATTGTAAAGCAGGTGGGTGTGAAGGATTTTCCGATCAGAGTAAGACTTTGTATTCCCAGATTTAGGGCATGGACAACACACAAAACCATTCTGCTTGTTTGCCTCAGCCACTTCGAGAAAATCATGCACGCCCTTAATGTACTCGGAGGTGTGTCTGTCACTGTACATCCATTGTCGATTCATCTGCGTGCATTATATATAATTAAGTGTGTCAAAAACCATTACAGAACATCATGAATAGATAATTAAGTGACCAAATTAATAGAAGTTCATCATCACATTAAAACCAAAGTACATACATAGTTCTCATCTAACAACATATAGCTCTCCAGAGCATGTAATTAATTAAACCATACATTGAAACTATGTAAAACATTTCAATGCGAAAACAAATGCGATCATAATCGCAACCAAGGTAACAATTGATCCAACGACATAATGATACTAAGCCTCGGTATGAATGGCATATTTTCTAATCTTTCTCATCTTCAACCGCATTGCATACATCTTGATCTTGTGATCATCGACGACATCCGCAACATGCAACTCCAATATCATCTTCTCCTCCTCAATTTGTTTTATTTTTTCCTTCAAGTAATTGTTTTCTTCTTCAACTAAATTTAACCTCCCGGTTCAACTACCTCCTACATAAATAAAATCTATGTCACATTGGTCGGCATAATTTTCATAAACAATAAATGAACCAAATAGTTATAAAAAGATAATATATACCACATCCGGATCATAGCCAGGATGAGGGCCGACGGGGGCGGATACCAAAACCATCGCACTATATAATAACAAGCAATAATAAAATTAAGAAAATTAGACAAGTATCTATCTAGAGTAAGAATTTTTTTCTTTCAGAAAGAAGATAAGAACAAGAGGCTCACCATGGTGGTGCCGGCGACGAGATCGGCATGGGCGATCGACGGCGGTGAAAACGAGAATGGGACGTGATGGGCCGCTAAACCTAGACAAATCTCGAGGAAAATGGAGCTTTGAGGTCGAGCTTCGATAGGAGAAAGCTTAACTATTGTGGCTCGGGCATTTCATCGAACACCTCATGTGCATAGGAGGTGAGCTAGAGCACCACAAAGCCGTCCCCTCGCCGGCCAGAGAAAAACAGAGCACTGCAGTGCTCCGCTCGCGGGCGAGGGGTATATATAGGCACCTCATTAGTCCCGGTTCGTGGCATGAACCGGGACTAAAGGGAAGCCTGTGGTCCCGGTTCAAGCCACCAACCGGGACCAATGGTGGTGGGCCAGGAGCGAGGCCCATTGGTCCTGGTTTGACCCACTAACCGGGCCAAAGGGGCCAGACGAACCGGGACAAATGCCCCCACGAGGCCCGGCAGGCCCCTGGCCTCACGAACCGGGACCAGCCCCCATGGGTCCCGGTTCTGGACTAAACCGGGACTAATGGGCTGACCCGGCCTGAACCAAAGCCCTCTTTTCTACTAGTGTTCCCTCCCTCGGATGAATGATCTTTATGCTCAACTGGCTGGTTCATCAATGTTCTCCAAACTCGACTTGAGGTTGGGTTACCACAAGTTCTGTGTTCGTGAAGAGAATATCCCAAAGACCGCCTTCTTGACTCGGTATGGATCATACGAGTACACCGTCATGTCTTTCGGCTTAACGAATGCTCCAGCCACCTTCTCGCGTCTGATGAACTATATATTCATGGATTACCTCAACAAGTTCGTCGTGGTTTATCTAGATGATATCCTTGTATTTTTCAAGAACAAACAAGAACATGCCGAACAACCTCGCCTTGTGTTGGAAAAGTTGCAAGAGCATCAACTCTACGCTAAGTATTCCAAGTGTGAATTCTGGCTCCCTGAAGTAACCTATCTTGGGCATGTCATCTCCAAGGATGGTATTGCCCTCAACCCTGAACGAGTCCATGCTATTCTCGATTAGACTCCTCCGAAGAATGTCAAGAAGGTCCGAAGTTTTCTCGGTCTTGCCAGCTATTGCCGTCGATTCGTCGAGAACTTCTCCAAGTTCGCCAGGCCTTTGACTAACCTGTTGCATAAGGGCGTCAAGTTCCAATGGACAGACAAGTGTCAGGAAAGTTTCCAGGTGCTCAAAGACAAGTTGACTTCTGCCCTAGTGCTTCCTCCACCTGAGACTACGACGGACTTCCTCATTTACTGTGGCGCTTCCCGTCAAGGATTAGGTTGTGTCCTAATGCAAGAGCGCAGAGTGATTGCTTATGCCTCTCGTCAATTGCGCCCTCACGAAGAAAACTACCGACTTCACAACCTCGAGCTTGCTGCTGTCATTCGTGCTTTGAAGAAGTGGCGACATTACCTTCTCGGTAATCGTTGCAAGATCTTCACCGACCACCAAAGACTGAAGTATCTGTTTACTCAGCTAGACCTGAACCTCCATCAGCAGAGATGGATGGAGACTGTTACAGACTTTGACGTGGGTATATCCTATATCCCAGGCAAGGCTAATGTAATGGTTGATGCCTTGAGCCGCAAGTCTTACTGCAACCACCTCCAGGTTCGAAAAGTTCAGCCCTCGCTTGTCGAAGAGTTTAGAAAGCTGAACCTTCATATTGTCCCCCCTGGTGCACTCGCTCCCCCTCCCCGAAGTTCCAAAAGATGAATCTTCGTGTTGTTACTAAGGGTTCTATAAATACCCTGGCTGTCGTACCAGATCTCGTAGACGGTATAAAGACTATTCAAGGTTATGACTCTGAAGTCCAGAAGATTAAACGCCATCTCACAGAAGGAAAGCCCTCATTCTTCACTATCACCGATGATGGCGCCTTGTGCTTCAAAGGCCGCCTAGTGGTACCATGTTCGAGGAAAAACCTGGATCAGACTAAAAAGGTTATGAAAGAAGCTCATGACACGCGTCTGTCCATCCATCATGGTAGTACACAGATGTACCAAGGTATTCGTTAGAGATTCTGGTGGTCTAATATGAAGCAAGACATTGCTCGATATGTTGCTGAGTGTGACGTTTGCCGCCGTATCAAAGCAGAGCATCAAAGGCCTGCTGGGAGTCTGCAACCTATCACTATTCCTAAATGGAAATGGGACCATGTTGAGATGGACTTCGTCACTGGGTTTCCCAAATCGCAAAAAGGTAATGATGATATTCTTGTCGTCATTGACCGGCTTTCTAAAGTTGCACATTTTCAGGTTGTCAAAGAAACAATCACTGCTAGTCAGCTTGAAACTCTCTACATGTCCATAATTGTTTCACTTCACGGTATTCCACTTGTAATCAGTTCAGACTGTGGCAGCTTGTTCACTTCAAGATTCTGGGTGAGTTTCCAAGAAGCTATGGTAACTCATCTGTCGTTCAGTACTGCATTTCATCCTCAGTCGCAAGGATAGGTTGAACGTTTCAACCAAGTTCTCGAAGACATGCTTCAAGCTTGTGTAATTTCCTTTGGCAAGAAATGGGAGGACTCTCTTCCTTATGCCGAGTTCTCTTATAATAATAGCTATCAAGCTAGTCTAAAGATGGCCCCCTTCAAAGTGTTATATGGAAAAAATTGGCGGACCCCTCTGAACTAGTCAGAAACTGGGGAACGTCCACTCTTCGGTCTGGATATCATCCAACATGCCGAAGAACAAGTCCGCATTATTTGTGAGAATCTCAAGACTGCTCAGTCACGTCAGAAAAGTCAGTATTACCGTTGAGGGAGTCCTGTATTAGGGGGTCTCCGGACAGCTGGACTATCTCTATTGGCCGGACTGTTAGACTATGAAGATACAAGATTGAAGACTTCGCCTCGTGTCCGGGTGGGACTCTACTTGGCGTGGAAGGCAAGCTAGGCAATATGGATACGGATATCTCCTCCTTTGTAACCGACCTTGTGTAAACCGAAGGGTTTTAGTCCGTAGGACAACACACATAACATACAATCATACCATAGGCTAGCTTCTAGGGTTTAGCCTCTCTAATCTCGTGGTAGATCTACTCTTGTACTACCCATATCATCAATATTAATCAAGCAGGACGTAGGGTTTTACCTCCATAAAGAGGGCTCGAACCTGTGTAAAACATTGTGTCCCCTGCCTCTTGTTACCATCCGGCCTAGACGCACAGTTCGGGACCCCCTACCCGAGATCCGCCGGTTTTGACACCGACATTGGTGCTTTCATTGAGAGTTCTGTTGTGCCGTCGCCACCAGAAAGGATGTCTCATCCCGTCTTTAAAGATGGCACTGTTGCTGAGGGAACTTTGGCTATCGGCAAAACTCTCTGGCTAGGTGGTTTCTTTATGACCGCCTGTTCGGCCGCTGCGCCGACGATGACTTCTCGGGTCATCGAAAGCAATCTTCACGTCAACTCGGAACTCGCCGAGCAGTTAGATCCAATGGAGCTCTCTTCCCTGAACGAGCTCTTGGATTGCATCGCCGCCCTGGGAGTCGCTACAGACTACGATCAGATTGGGCCTAAAACTGATCTGAGAGAGATCAACTCTCCCCAAGTCACCCATCACGTTGCAGTGGTGGAGGAACAATGCGGCAACCCTTCATCTTTCTTAATGACTAGCTATGTTTGGATTCCCAATCCCTCCAAGCCGGATACCCACGGAGGGTAGGACGTCACTCAAGACCTGAACCTAGAGTCAGGCAGCGGGCTAGATTTATGGGAAAACATCCAAGAATCCAAACTTCCGAGTTTGGAAACTCCTTGGCCCCTGAGTCTCGAATTGGGTGAGGATTCGGGTTCAATTCCACCCACCCACCCAAACATAAGTGATCTATTCCAAATTAGGCAAGAGACCGAAGAAACAGTACACCATTACTGGGCCAGATTCCTCCTGGTCATGAACAGGATAAAGGACTGCCGCGAGGAAGACGCAATTACATTCTTCTGAAATAATTGCACGGACAAGGGAATCCTCAACGCCATAAGTCGCCGCGAAATTACACGCTTTGCCGACATGGTGTCCATAGTACGAAAGTACTGTGCGATGGAAAGCGCCTGGAAAACCGAAATAAAATTTTGGGATAATCCGGCCATGAATGAAAATCCAGTCGGAAATAAAAGGGTGCATTATCACAATACACCTGGGTTAACTACCAAAAAGCAAAATCCCTCTACGGGGCAAGGAACCGTACTAGAGGGATGGCTCAACGGACCCTGCAAAATTCATAGTACATCGGATGCAATACCAACACACAACCTTAGAGCATGTTGGATACTCTGGCAGGTGGCCAAAAGTGGTAAGGATCTACTCCTCCCAAATACCACAGAGCACCATCCCGTGGACAACAATACGGTGTTAACGGTCTTTGAGACCTTCGCGTCAAATAATAGACGCAAGCGAACACTCTGCTGGATGGCCGAAATCTGCCACGTAGCAGAAATAAATCCTTGGAGCGACACGGCTATTACCTTCAATGCCAGTGACGAACCCAAATTCCGAACAGCCCGAGCACCAGCCGCACTGGTCCTCAGTCCAATCATGGACGGCTTTTGACTCACCAAGGTACTCATGGACGGCGGCAGCGGATTAAACCTCATCTATGAGGAAACTCTTCAAAAGATGGAAATAGATTGGAGCCGCAATGAGCAAAGTAGCACAACCTTTAGAGTAATCATCCCTAGTCGGGAAGCACGCTGTGCTGGGAAAATCACACTAGATGTGGTATTCGGCACGTCGGATAATTACAGGTCCGAAGAAATTACATTCCATGTGGCCCCGTTCAGCAGTGTATACCACGCTCTATTAGGGCGGGAGGCATTTACAATCTTCCAAGCCATACCCCATTACGGGTACATGAAGCTCAAAATGCCCGGGCCCAACGGAATCATCACTCTGGCTAGTGATCCGGACATAGCACTCCGCGCCGAAAATAAGACAGTTGCACTAGCCCTCGAGGCACTATCCGAAGCCCTAGCGGCCGAGGAACTAACCGCGCTGCACTCCACGGTGAACAAGGATGACGTGATACTCGATAAAAGATCCAAGTCCACCTCCTTTAAACTAGCAGACGAAATAGTCAAATTCCAAGTCCATCCAACGGACCCTACAAAAACAACTTCCATCGAGGCACAATTAAACCCTGATGTCGACACCGCACTGCGAGAATTCCTAGGCAAGAACTGGGACATTTTTGCCTGGCACCCTTCAGACATGCCAGGAATCCCACGCAGGCTAGCCGAGCACAGCCTAAATATCCTAAAAGGATTCAGGCCAGTCAAGCAGGCTCTTCGACGTTTCCCCGAACCTAAGAGACAAGCCATGGGAGAGGAACTAGCCAAGCTATTGGAGGTCAGATTCATCAGAGACATAAATCATCCGGACTGGCTAGCAAATCTGGTGATGGTGCCAAAGAAGGACAAATCCTGGCGCTTGTGCGTCGATTTTAAGGACCTTAACAAGGCCTGCCCAAAGGATCCCTTCCCACTCCCCCGCATCGATCAAATCATCGACGCTACCGCAAGACACGATTCATTGTGTTTACTGGACGCATACTCCGGCTACCATCAAATTAAAATGGCAGAGCCAGACCAAGCCGCAACGACATTCATCACACCATACGGCCCATTCTCCTTCAACACAATGCCCTTCGGGCTCAAAAACACCGGCGCAACATATCAGCTCATGATTCAGACATGTCTGGCAAACCAGATCGGCAAAACAGTGGAGGCATACGTAGATGACATGGTCGTCAAAACCAAGCATGTCGAATCTCTAGTAGACGACTTGAGGCTCACATTGGATAACCTCCAAACATATGACATAAAGCTCAATCCGGAAAAATGCGTTTTCGGCGTACCGGCTGGAGAGCTCCTGGGATTCATTGTCTCTAGTAGAGGTATTGAAGCTAATCCGGCAAAAATCCAAGCGTTGTCATAGTTGGCTCCCTCAATAGACCTCAAACAAATACAAAAATTGACCGGATGCGTGGCGGCTCTAAGCCGCTTTATCTCCCGCTTGGGAGAAAAGGCATTACCCCTTTATCGCCTCCTCCAGCGCACCGAACACTTCGAGTGGACGGATGCCGCCAAGGCCGGACTCAACGAAATAAAAGCCATATTGGCAACAAACCCAGTCCTGGCCGCGCCAAACATTGGTGAACCACTGCTATTATACGTTGCGGCAACTCATCAAGTAGTAAGCGCAGTGCTCGTCGTCGAGCGAGAAGTGGACGGACACAAATTCCCCCTTCAAAAGCCGGTTTACTATGTGTCCACTATCCTTACTCCATGCAAATCACGGTACCCACATTCTTGAAAGATAGCGTACACGGTATTTATGGCATCCCGGAAGTTGCGACACTACTTTTAAGAGTGTTCGATAACGGTAGCCTCGGAAGTACCCCTACACGATATTATAAACAACCGCGACGCGACGGGCCGGATTGCCAAATGGGCCATTGAGCTCCTCCCGTTCGACATAACTTACAAGCCACGGCGAGCTATTAAGTCGCAAGTTTTGGCTGACTACGTTGCCGAGTGGACGGAAGCCGAACTCCCTAAGGAGTACGACACATATTCAAACTGGATCATGCACTTCGACGGCTCCAAAATTTTGGCTGGTCTGGGGGCTGGCATCGTTTTAACGTCCCCAACAGGAGATACAGTTCAATACGTACTATGGATAATGTATACGGACTCCAACAACGCAGCCGAATATGAGGCCCTTCTACATGGTCTCCGGATGGCAGTATCCATGGGCATTCAACGCCTAGAGGTGCGCAGGGATTCGAACCTCGCGATATCCCAAATAAATGGAGACTTTGATGCCAAGGATCCGAAAATGGCAGCTTATCGCAATGTCGTTATAAAAATGTCAGCTTAGTTTGAGGGGCTCGAATTTCAACATGTGGCTCAGGAAAACAATCAGGCGGCCGATACCTCACCCGCATCGGCGCAAAACGCGACGCGGTCCCTCCCAACATATTCCTGGAAAAGCTCTTCAAGCCATCTATAGCATGGGAAGGGGACACCAGTAACAACAGTCCGGACCCGACCAAAATACCCGATACCGAACTCTCTGACACAATCGGAGGCTCCACACCGAAATAACACATTCAGCCCACGAAATAATGGCCATTATTTCCCCGTGGATAGAACCATTCCTGGCCTACCTAACTAGACAGGAACTTTCGGAAGACCAAAATGAGGCACGCTGCATAGTGTGGCGATCCAAGGCCTACAGGGTCCATGAGGGAGAATTGTACAAGAAAAGCACTACCGGAGTCCTTCAAAGGTGCATCTCCGAAGAGGAAGGGCGGAACCTTTTGGCAGAAATTCACGTCGGACTCGGCGGTCATCATGCCGCAACCCGGGCTCTTGTAAGCAAGGCCTTCCGTACAGGATTCTATTGGCCAATGGCCCGGGCAGATGCACAGGACATGGTCCAATGTTGTGTCGGTTGCCAGCTCTTTGCAAATCAAAGCCACATGCCACCCACCACCCTCCAAACAATCCCCATTACATGGCCCTTCGTGGTCTAGGGGCTTGACATGGTTGGACCCCTTAAAGGGGGAACCCACAAGAAAAAATACTTATTGGTCTTGGTGGATAAATTCACCAAATGGATAGAGGCTAAACCGGTTAAAACAGCCGAATCCGGACCGCTGATAGATTTCATATCCGGGGTTGTACACCATTACGGCGTCCCCCATAGCATCATCACTGATAATAGCACGAACTTCACGGCCGACGAGGAAAACCACTGGTGCAGCAAAATGGGCATCAAGCTCGATTATGCTTCAGTCTATCACCCACAAACCAACGGTCAAGTCGAACAAGAAAACGGTCTTATAATGAGCGGCATTAAACCCAGATTAGTGCGTTCCTTAACAGAGTCTGACATGCACTGGGTAGAGGAGCTCGACTCCGTACTCTGGGGGCTGCGGACCACGCTGAATCGTAGTACGGGATATACACCGTTTTTTATGGTGTACGGCGCAGAGGCAGTCTTGCCATGTGACATAATTCATGACTCACCTCGAGTGCGCATGTACGAAGAAAGAGAATCCGAGCTCGATCGGCAGGACAGTCTGGAAACCTTGGAGGAAGAGCGCGACGTAGCCAAAGCCCCAGAGGCGAAACCAGGATTTCTCAAAGCCTAGGGCTAAAACTAAGTGGCTATAAAAACTCCAAATACCACACATAGTAATGCCTGTTAGAAGTACACCATAAATTCACCATAATGAAAAATATGAATTCATATTATGATGAGAGAAAATTTGATAAAATATGCAAACAATTTAACAAAATGCATCATTGGAAAGTTGGTACCAATTAATGAAGATCTGTTTCATTTGAGGTCATTGTTTGTTCACCAGCAATAATAAAAGGTCATGGACTTGTAAGTATAAATCAAGTAGTAGTACCAAGACATTGGACAGACTAAATCAATTATTCATGTGAAATTTTGCCAAACAAGAACATGTGAACAAATTTGACTAGAGTAATAGAATTTTAACATCACTGATTTATTTTGATTTAGGCTGATACAAAAGAACTAGGAAAAAATACGATACAACAAACTAGCGATTACCTATCATGTCCAGCCGGTTGTGTAAATGGAGCTGAACATCGGTTTCTTTTTAATATGGCCCTTCAATTCGAAAAAAGTAAATGGAGCTGAACATAATACAACGGTTGGAGGGGCTATGGCTAGATGATCCCAGATTTCGAATGCCGTCGGCCGGGTGCAGCCGCACAGGTCCGGATGTAGAGTTCGTCGAGTCGAGTAGTCGAAGCCTCGAGGGGAATTGGCGCCGTGGCATGAACGAGTTTTTCTTCTTCTAATCAATCTGGCGAAACAATGGAAAGAGATAGAGCATCGTGCGTGCTGGCGATCAGGCGATATCTTTTTTATGGGTAGCGATCACGCGATCAAGCGAGATGGGAGATTCGTTTTGGAGCGATTGTTTGTCGTGGCCTGGTGGCGATGGAGAGCTTTTCTGGGTTGTATATGGGCTGAGCCATGGCACTGGGTGTGCACGTCTGGGGCTGGGCCTTTATAAGTGTACAAACATGCAAACTTCCTGCTAGATAATATAGTTGCGAGTTGGGCCACGCCTGGGGCTATAGCCCTAGTTGCCCCAGGCCCAGTTCCGCCCCTGCAAAGCCCGTTCCGCATTTTACCAGCAACAGGCTCACAGATACCAAAGCAAAGAAGTACAGGCCAAAACTTATAACGTTGGCGAACTAGTTCTACGACTGCCGGATAAGAAAAAGAACAAGCTCGAGCCCAAATGGGAAGGTCCCTTCATTATCGACCAAGTTCTGACCGGAGGAGCGTACCGAGTACGGGATGCATCGACTAGTCGACTCGAGCGGAACCCATGGAACGCAGCCAGGCTTCGAAGATTCTATGCCTAGCACCGGACTCTATGTTAGTCCCCTCCCTTTGTCCATTTTCTGCATATGCATCATCTGTCTTATTTCCCTTTCTTTCTTTTTCTTATTATTTCTCTAGGCCTTCAAGGGTCACCTTGTGCCTCACTTATACATTACAGATGCGCCAGCCGCACTCTCCATACCTGGGGGCTTCTTTCACAGAAGCTTAAATTATTTACCCGGGCCTCACGCCCAACACATGTGTTATACTTCCGCATGTACCTTTTTTCACCATTATATGCATCGATATGACTTAAGTTTTGGCCAAGCTGGGTTGCCTGGATCTTGTATTTATGCCCTACGTTCCCGTTAATTCGGCTAGGGCATAAGGGGAGCACCTCTGCGATTGTTACCGCCGGGTCAGCCGGACGTGTACCTCAGACTGGGTGAAGCCGAAAGCTAGCGTTCTTAAGGTAATATTCGGTCGTTGGACAAAAGATGACTTTTATTTATTATCCATATCTGCCCCCAGATGCTTTTTCTGCGCTTCTTATCGCAGTCCGGACATGCACTTTAGGGCATGCTTACCCAGGGAAAGGAACCCTTAACGGAACTATTCTCCCTGGAAGATGTTTCTTACTACCCATCTAATACAACATAACTAGTTGGGCACTTGTCTGATAAAGCACTAATGACCCCTACACCTGGTCTCCACGCATGCCCCGGTTCTTACATAACCGAGAGGGTATTCTGATACACTCCGGACCGTCGGGTCCCGAGGTTGAAGTGAAAAGGTCCGCCACGACAAACAATCTACAATCCGGCTAGAAGGCAGTATACATGTCACTTTAAATTACATAGTCAATTTGACTGGTTGAATTCCTCTTCAATACCATCCAATAGGCCGCCTACTCTACGGTCCTTTTGGGAATACTTTGCGGCCACTTCTATTTGGCCGTACACTAAGCTCACAGGAATCTCCTTCCCATCGGGCCCCACGGGTCCGACTTCGGCCATGTGGTTCGGGTCAGCCTTCGTGTACCGTGTCTTCACCATTGCCTAGGCTTCCCTGGCGCCCTGACGGCAGGCCGATATCTTCCATAATCGGAAGCGCTACCGCGCTCCCTTCAGCTTTTCTACAAGCTCTCTAAGGCCTTCGGGTATGGAGACGGATGGCCACAAGGCCTGGGCGACGCCTTGCATCACCTGCCGAACTCGTTCGTGCAGCTGTGAGAGCTCGGGAAGGTCACCCGTTGAACCGGGCATTTCCTCGGCAGGACGACCCGTTAGCATACCTACAGACATAACTCTCTCAGCCAGCTTCCTCGCCGAACTCTTTTTCAAAGTTCGTTCAAGCACTTACTAAATATGCCGCGTCGAAGCCGCCGATTCTCGTTAACAGAGTCCGACAGTTGGGCACGAACATCTTTTAGTTCCACGCCCAGCTTGGTGTTGGCATCTAGTTGATCATTCTTCTCCTGCCTCACCCTCGTAAGCACGCTCTCACCGGCCTTCAGCTGGCGTAGGAGCTGTTGCTTATCTGGATTCACTCCAGCGTTATCTGCAATTTTATCGTCAGATCTTCATATACGCCGCATCCTATATGACACTTCTCATTCGAAGGATATATTACCAGAGGGGCTCTCTTTGGGCTCCCCCGCCGCGGCCTGAAGTTGGGCTCTACACTCTTCCAGCTCCTGGGATAGTTGAGTATTTTTTTGGTAAGAACCTGCATAACAAATGATCCTTAAATCAGTTATTCTAACTATTTCAAGTCTCAGGGGCTACTGACATATATAATCACCAAATTTTCTCACCCGTATGTATTTTACATACTGCTCCGTGGCTCTGGCTAGACCATTTTAAGTGGCACGGAGGTACGCATCTCCCAAGTTGAAGGCATCCAGTGCCTCTTGGGAGAAACAAGCGTCACGAAGAACAGTCCGGCGATGCCTGTGGTTCATGGCACTTTCCACCTCGGAATTGGTGGCGAACAGTTTATCCGCATCCTCTGTCGGAGGAGCGCCCGGCGCACGCCTCGTATTCGTTCCCGCCTCCGAATTTGGTCTTGGAGCCTGGCTGGTGAAGGCGCGATTGGTAGCCTCTCCGGGTATAGTCCGGCAAGCGCTCTTTTTCATGAAAAGAAGGCATGGGCGTTAATATGCCTCTAAGAATAATGTCTTGTAATAAATACGGCACACCGTACCGCTGCACTGGTGTCTCAATCCGGACTGCGGGTCTTTTCAGTCTGCCTGGCCTCTTGGCCCCTTGTTGGCTAGTCGCCGCAGGCTCGGCCTTCCGCCTCGAGGACCACCCCTGCAAAACACGGCTGTTATACAGCAATCAAAAACACGCAAGGATGGATCCCTTTTCGAAGTACTGGGACTTCAGTCTCAGTCACCTATGAGGCTGGAAGTAGCCCAGGGTAATCGGCCATAATAGCCACCAAAGTGTTGTCATTACTCAATTGGTAAAATACCCCATCGATCAGCTCCACAGATATGTCCGGATCCTCCTGGGAGGCCGGGTCAAGAGACCGTCCAGGGTCCTCGGGTTGTGGAGGGGGGTTGTTTATCTCCCTTACAGCCTGGTGCAGCTCCTGCGTTGAAATCACTAGACTGAATACTTAACTATGGGAATACGAAACGGATGGGCGAGAAAAAGTCTCTGCTTTCCCAGCTCGGAGGATTGTACATAGAAAATCCGCCCTGCGGGTTGACAGGAAGGAATTCCTCCTCTTCTCCCTTCTACAAAGTGGATAAGATCTTTATTAGATCAGCAATCGATCCCGGCCCTTTACGGCCGTGGCGGGTGGCGTCATCCTCCCCGTTGAAATCCCACATGGGGTGGCCTCTATATTGAAGCGGCTGCACCCCCGACATAATACATATGGCCATGACCTCGATCATGGTCAATCCGGATCGAGCTAAAAAACGTATTCGGCTCATCAGGTAAAGAACATCCCTGTCATCTTCCTCCAGGGAGCTCCATGGACGCCAGCTCCGGCGCTTCTTCAAAGGGGCGTTGTCGAACTTAGAAAGGCCGATTCTAATAAGATCCGGGAGGGGGACGTCTTCTATATAAAACCATTCTGAAGGCTAGTCTTCAGACGTCTTCTTTGGTGTTCTGGACAGGTATCCGGTCCCGGCAATACGCCACACTTAGGCTCCGCCCACTTGATATATTGACCCCTTCTGAGAACGGGGCACAAGGCAGAACAACTTCTTCCACAGAGCGAAATGAGCCTCATAGCCCAAAAACAACTCGCAAAGGGCTACGAATCCCGCGATATGCAGTATGGAGGCAGACGTAAGGTTGTGCAACTGGAGGCTATAGAACTCCAGGAGCCCCCGGAGAAACGGATGAATTGGAAATCCGAGCCCTCTTACCAAATAAGGGACAAGGCATACCCACTCTCCCTTGGAGGGATTGGGAAGGCTCTCCGCTTGCTCTCCGCCATTATAGGTGGCGAGCCCGGCTCAAACTGGGACCATGCACGCTGGGGGAAGAAATCCCTTGGTCTGAAGCATCACTAATCTGGTGTGCGGGACGGAACATCTCTCCCAATCTCCAGGCTTGGGGCTAGGGGAGCGAGAGGAGGAGCCGCGTCGACCGGCCATGATGGAATGGATCTCTGTCGAATGCGCTCCGATGAAGGCTCGCCAAGGGAGGATGGTGTGATTTGGATCTGAATCCTCGTCTTTTTAATGGGCAGCTCGTTTACACAGCTAGGGGGGTAAATGTAAAAACACCCTGGCTCTTCACATTCGCTCGACACGTGGAAAGTGGCCATTATTGGGCGTGGAAGCCAAGGAGTGCAATATTCACAAGGGGCCGGACACTATTTCAACAGGTACACGAAATTTGCAGAGGAACCCGCCTTGCAATGCCGAAAAGAATACTGCGCACCGGACTCATCGTCATTGAAGCCTGGTTCGGGGACTACTGAGGGAGTCCTGGATTAGGGGGTCTCCAGACAGCCGGACTATCTCTATTGGCTGGATTGTTAGACTATGAAGAAACAAGATTGAAGACTTCGTCTCGTGTCCGGGTGGGACTCTACTTGGCGTGGAAGGCAAGCTAGGCAATACGGATATGGATATCTCCTCCTTTGTAACCGACCTTGTGTAACCCTAACCCTCTCCGGTGTCTATATAAACCGAAGGGTTTTAGTCTGTAGGACAACACCCATAACATACAATCATACCATAGGCTAGCTTCTAGGGTTTAGCCTCTCTAATCTCGTGGTAGATCTACTCTTGTACTACCCATATCATCAATATTAATCAAGCAAGACATAGGGTTTTACCTCCATCAAGAGGGCACGAACCTGGGTAAAACATTATGTCCCCTGCCTCCTGTTACCATCCGGCCTAGACGCACAGTTCGGGACCCCCTACCCGAGATCCGCCGGTTTTGACACCGACAACCGTCATCACAAAGACATGGTCTATAAACCTGGCGAAAAGTCTTATCTTCGAGTTACACCAATGAAGGGTGCTCACCGCTTCGGGATCAAGGGCAAGCTAGCTCCGCGCTATATTGGCCCATTCAATATTCTCGAAAGCGTGGAAAAGTGGCATATCAACTGGAGCTTTGCAAGTCCCTTCGAATTATCAGTTTGGTTTGGCCTAGTAGGTTGATCTTTCTTGCAATGGGCGAAGTGCTTAGCTTTGGGTTGAATCTTGCGGTGCTCAATCCCAGTGACAGAAAGGGAAACGACACATATTGTATTGTTGCCATCGAGGATAAAAAGATGGGGTTTATATCATATTGCTTGAGTTTATCCCTCTACATCATGTCATCTTACCTAACGCGTTACTCTGTTCTTATGAACACAATACACTAGATGCATGCTGGATAGCGGTCGATGTGTGGAGTAATAGTAGTAGATGCAGGCAGGAGTCGGTCTACTTGTCACGGACGTGATGCCTATATACATCATCATGCCTAGATATTCTCATAATTATTCACTTTTCTATCAATTGCTCGACAGTAATTTGTCCACCCACCATAATACTTATGCTATCTTGAGGGAAGCCACTTGTGAAACCTATGGCCCCCGGGTTTATTCTCCATCATATTAATCTTCCGTCAACAAGCTATTTCCACTACCTTTTATTTTGCAATCTTTACTTTTACTCTTTATCATAAAAATAGCAAAAATATTATCTTATCATCTCTATCAGATCTCACTCTCGTAAGTGACCCTGAAGGGATTGACAACCCCTTTATCACGTTGGTTGCGAGGTTCTTATTTGTTTGTGTAGGTATGAGGGCCTTGCTTGTGGCCTCCTACTGGATTGATACCTTGGTTCTCAAAAACTGAGGGAAATACCTACGCTACTTTGCTGCATCTCCCTTTGTATGTCCACCCCACGTAAATCGGGTAGACTTGCCGGCGCAGAAACCCAGGCCACGTCGCCTTGAGGACTGATCCCCAATGGCCTACCGGGTGTGCTTGCTGCCGGGCAAACCACCTCACTGCTCTTAATGGGGCCGCTCGAACTATCGAGTGGACTCAAGACAGAACGAGAGCGTTGCCAATCATAGAAGGTCACCCTGCCGTTCTCGACGCAGCCGCTCGAACTATTGAGCGGACTCGAAACAGAATAAGGGCGTTGCCAATAGTGGCAGGGCCCCATTGCGTGCAGGTTTTCCATACACATGGCAAGATTGTTGAGGACCATAACCATATATATAAAAAGGAATTGATTAAAGTTTTGCACGACTTAGCTTTTTTTGCCACTGCGTGAGCGTTCACTGCATCCACCGAGGATGCCACTTGTTCGGTCGTCTTCTTCCTTGGAGTGACGACCATGATCAAGCCGCTACTTCAACCAGACCAGATTTCCACAATTGGGCCCTCCTACCTGGCGCGCCAAAGATGTTAGTGGAAACGACACCTATGGAATCATTGGGGTCCCTTCTACGGTTGGCGGGCACGGAGTTTTGCAAATAGCAGGTCTGGCGGTCAGCACAAGGATCGTTTACCCAGGTTCGGGCCGCGCAGACGCGTAATACCCTAGTCCTACTTTGATGTAAATTTGAGTGTTCTTGAGTTTTTGAACTAGATACGGTGTGTGTCTAGTTCCAAAGATCCGAATCCCCCACCAGTACGCCTCAGGCCTCCTTTTATAGACAAAAAGGGGTTGCCACAGTGGCACATAGGAGGTGGAAAGGTGCATAGTGGTCGAGTCTATCCTCTGGCACCATTGGACAAATGCATTTAATGCGCTGCCGACGTGCCCCTCTTGCTTTATCATGGACGGCAAGGAAGCTCGTCCCAGCTGTCGCCGCCTCGCCTGGCTCCGACGCGCGTCCGAGCTGACGAGGCATTATAGCGCCATGTTGGCTGGCTGCTGGGCTGGCGTGGTGGCGGAGCCTTCACGGAGATCTGCATGCCACCAGGCAGGTGCTTGCTGAGTCGGTGTGGAGGCCGCACGCTGCCACGCAGACGCCCCCCAACTGGTTGAGCTAGCAGCTGCATGGGACTGGCGGTAGTGTCTTGGCAGATGTGGGCCTGGCTGCGGCCCCACAGATGTCCTCGGCAAGAGTCTTGTCGGGGGCCCGGCAAGGGTCTTGCCGTGGCACCGCGATCGTCCCAGGCAAGGATCTTGCCGAGGGTCTCGTGGATTTCCTTGGCAAGGATCTTGCCAAGGATCATCGTCTTCTGGTTCTCATCTGATCTTGTGTATTTATGATCTCCACAAAGATCTTCATGCCAGCATGGAGGTGCCTCCCTAGCCTTGGTTCCAATATGGTCGACGGTGTTGGAACCCCTTGGCTCAAGGGCAGCGCGCTCTACTGGCATTGAGCAAGTTGCCCCGGCAAGGCTCTTGCCGGGGCTGCAGAGGCTACCCCGACAAAGGTCTTGCCGGGAGAGTCCACTTCGCTCCCTCACTCTCTGTGTCTCTGCTCTTGGCTTCGGTTGTCTTGCGCTCAGGCATCCCTCCTCTTCCCTGCTCAGTGCGGCCGTGGGCGCGGCTCTGACTGCCCGTGCACAAGTAAAGGGGTGCAAAAGGAGAGCCCCTACTTTTGTACACCGACACATAGGTTTCTTAATAGTGGAATCCGCAAGATGCAAATTTAAAGAACAATCATCAATTACACGGAAACCTAACACATCACATAATGTTTTTGGAATTGTGGAAACGCTAGCACCCAAATCACACAAAGCATGGCACTCATAATCTTTAATATTAATATTAATAGTAGGTCCCCACTCATCATAATGTTTTCTATGGATAGAAACTTCAAATTCAAGCTTTTCTTCAGAAGATTGCATCATATCAGGGATGGCACCTTGAAGCTACGTCGTTATTTCCCCAAAGAGGAAGGGATGATGCATCACAGCAGCGGTAGGTATTTCCCTCAGTGATGAAACCAAGGTTATCAAACTAGTCGGAGAACCAAGAAACACAACTTAAACAACACCTGCACACAAATAACAAATACTAACAACCCGACGTGTAAAAGGGGTTGTCAATCCGTTTCGGGTAACGCCGCCCGAGATAGGCAAATGGACGTGAGAGAGTAGTAAATATTGATAGATCGAACGCCAAATAAAATAAATTGTAGCAAGGTATTTTTGTATTTTTAGTTTAATAGATCTGAAAATAAAATCAAAGGAAAAGTAGATCGCAAAGGCAAATATATTAAAGAAGATACCCGGGGGTCGTAGGTTTCACTAGTGGCTTCTCTCGAGAAAAATAGCAAACTGTGGGTAAACAAATTACTGTTGGGAAATTGATAGAAGTTCAAATAATCATGACGATATCCAGGAAATGATCATTATATAGGCATCACGTCCAAGATTAGTAGACCGACTCTTGCCTACATCTACTACTATTACTCCACACATCGACTGCTATCGAGCATGCATCTAGTGTATTAAGTTCATGGAGAAACGGAGTAATGCAATAAGAACGATGGCATGATGTAGACAAGATCTATTTATGTAGAAATAGATCCCATGGTTTTATCCTTAGTAGCAACGATACATACGTGTTGGTTCCCCTTCTCCACTGGGATCAAGCACCGTAAGATCGAACCCACCACAAAGCATCTCTTCCCATTGCAAGATAAATATATCAAGTTGGCCAAACGAAACCCAAATATCGGAGAAGAAATATGAGGCTATAAGCAATCATGCATATAAGAAATCAAATAAACTCAAATAACATTCATGGATAAAAATATAGATCTCATCATAAACTCAAAGTTCATCTGATCCCAACAAACACACCACGAAAAGAGTTACATCATATGGATGAACAAGAGACCATTGTATTGATAATCAAAAGAGAGAGAGAGAGAGAGAGAGAGAGAGAGAGAGAGAGGAATCCATCTAGCTACTAAGTACGGACCCGTAGGTCTATAAAGAACTACTCACGCATCATCGGAGAGGCACCAATGGAAGTGGTGAACCCTTTGTGATGGTGTCTAGATTGGATCTTGTTGTTTTGGGCTCTGCGATGACTGGAATTGATTTTCGTCGACTCCCCTAGGGTTTCTGGAATATTGGGGTATTTATAGAGCAAAGAGGCAGTTCAGGGGCACCCGAGGTGGGCACAATCCACCTGGGCACGCCTGGGCCCCCAGGTGCGCCCTGTTGGGTTGTGCTCCCCTCGGAGCACCCCCAGGTGCTTCTTTGTCCCACTGGATGTCTTCTGATCCAAAAAGATCTCCAAAAAGTTTCGCTGCATTTGGACTCCATTTGGTCTTGATTTCCTGCAATGTAAAAATAGGCAGAAAACTTCAACTGGCATTTGACACTATGTCAATATGTTAATACCAAAAAATGATAAAAATGACTATAAAATGATTATAAAACATCCAAGATTGATAATATAACAGCAAGGAACAATAAAAAATTATAGATACGTTGGAGACGTATCAGCATCCCAAAGCTTAATTCTTGCTCGTCCTCGAGTAGGTAAATGATAGAAATAGAATTTTTTATGTGGAATGCTGCCTAACATGTCATCTCATATTCTTTTCTTTATAGCATGGAAATTTGGACTTTTATAAGATTCAAAGCAGTAGTCTAGTTTTGACATGATGACTTAAATACTCAAGCATATCAACAAGCAACCAACGCTAAAATAAGTTATCCGTAGCCCAACATGCTCAATCATTGATCCATTCAGGAAACACACTCGCATATTAGCTACACCCAATACTCAAGTACAATCATAGTGCCTCCTAGTTGGTGCTTTTATAAGAGAAGATGGAGACTCAAATTCAAAATAAAAATTGCATAAATTAAAGAATGGCACTTAGGGAAGTAGGGATTTGTAGAGGTGCCATAGCACAAAGCAAAAAACTTAGAGATAAAAACATTTTGGGAGGTGTGCCTTTCCCACCAACTAAAACGACTTAGAGTTCCCAACACTTTCCATGCTAGATATATCATAGGCGGTTCCCAAACAGAAAATAAAGTTTATTCCTTTTTCCACCATACTTTCACTTTCCATGGCTAACCGTATCCACGGGTGCCCTCCATACCAACGCTTTCCAATGAATTTATAATTTGACAACTTAAAGTAAATACATTTTTCATTTTGGGATTAGCCATCCCTAATACCTTTTCCTTACTCTCGTGCAATGATAAGTGAATGAACACTCATCGTGATAATAACACATCTAGCATGGAAAATCTTAGCCACCCTTCACCGCCACGCGAGCTGTACGAACACACAAAAGGGAAGTTTATTTTGAAAATTAGAGATGGCACATACAAATTTTCTTAGAATGACAAAAGAATACCGCATATAGGTAGATATAGTGGACTCATGTGGCAAAACTGGTTTAAAGGTTTTTGGATGCACAAGTAGTGATCATACTTAGTGCAAAATGAAGGCTGCAAAAGATTGGGAAACGACCAACCAAGAAACGAATAATCTCATAAGCAAGCATTAAGCATAATTAACAATGCATAATGGACCATAAGTAGGATGTAATCTCATTGCATGACTATTGACTTTCGTGCTTGCATAGGGAATCACAAATCTTGACACCAATATTCTTACTAAAGCACAATTACTCATCAACATGACTCACATATCACATCATCATATCTCAAAACTATTACAAGGAATCAAGTTTATTTTTTCCAATGATCTTCATGAAAGTTTTTATATATCCTTCTTGGATATCTATCACTTTGGGACTAATTTTCATGGGTTGCTTTTGACAAGCTCAAACAAATATAAGTGAAGATCATGAGCTCAATATTTCTTTCTCTCAAATTAGTTTAAGTGAAGCAAGAGGGACTTTTTAAAAATTTACTAACTCTCAAATAAATCTAAGTGAAGCAAGAGAGCATTTCTTAAAAAATAACTAAGCACATCGTGCTCAAAAAGATATAAGTGAAGCACTAGAGCAAATCAATAGCTCATAAAAATCTATTATATAATTAAGACAGAAGACAAATAAGCCGTCATGTTGATCCACACGGATTAAATTATCATGACCATTAATTTTAGATATTGAAGGCTGAGATTTAGAGATGTGAACGTCACATACAAATTATGCATATACATGTAACTCAACATGTCACGTTCCGGCAAAGAAACAAACTCGACATGACACGTGTAGCACCTCTTTTCTTTCTATTAACTTATGTTCATATCTATCACAATTAAGCTTACGTAGGGGTTACAAACTATTTCCAACCAAAGGAAGAGTACAAGGAGGAGTCTATTAACTTCTGTTCAGATCTATGATATCAGAATACTTAGCAAATCAGACTAATGTGATATAGTCGCGTAAATGTACTACTCTGAATTCCTGAAAAATAAATAAACAAACCAATCAGACGTACTAATCACTCAAACCACTCCTACGTAAGCTTTTGGGCTGGCTTTGGCTTGGTTACCGATACAAGGTATAGGGAAAAAAGAAAACTAAATTGAGGAAAGGCTACATTTTTTTACGAGCAATAGGATGTGTTGGGCTGAAATTGGGCACACACGCAGAAGCAAATATTCTATATGTTGAGAAATTAAACACCTGATCTCGAAACTAAAAATAATTAAACTAGAATGACATTGCTAAAAAGGTAATTAAAGAAAAATACTCATAAACTATGTAGTCTATTATATAATCAAAACAAAGAAAAGACATTATGTTCATTCACATGTATTAAATTATCTCGATCCACAATTTTAATTATTGACGATTGAGATTCAAAAGATTTAAAACAATAGAAAAAGTCAACATGTTCATTCACATGGGCTAAAATATCTACACCGTTAAATTATCTCAGATCCAGATTATAATGGTTCGGATTTAGTGTGCACGAATATAATACATCTTACGTACAGACTAGCTATACGTCTCCAACATATCTATAATTTTTTATTGCTCCATGCTATTATATTATCTGTTTTGGATGTTAATGGGCTTTATTTTACACTTTTATATCATTTTTGGGACTAACCTATTAATCGGAGGCCCAACCCAAATTGTTGTTTTTTTTGCCTATTTCAGTGTTTTGCAGAAAAGTAATATCAAACGAAGTCCAAACGGAATGAAACCTTCGGAATTATGATTTTCTCAACAAACGTGATCCAGGAGACTTGGAGTGGACGTCAAGAAACAACCGAGGAGGCCATGAGGCAGGGGCGCGCCTACCCCCCTGGGCGCGCCCTCCACCATCGTGGGCCCCTCATTGCTCCACCGACCTACTTCTTCATCCTATATTAGTCCACGTAACCTGCAAACATCTAGGAGCACCACGAAAACCCAATTCCACCGCCGCAACCTTCTGTACTTGAGAGATCCCATCTTGGGGCCTTTTCCGGAGCTCCGCCGAAGGGGGCATTGATCACGGAGGGCCTCTACATCAACTCCATGGCCTCTCCGATGATGTGTGAGTAGTTTACTTCAGACCTTTGGGTCAATAGTTATTAGCTACATGGCTTCTTCTCTCTCTTTGGATATGAATACAAAGTTCTCCTCGATCTTCTTGGAGATCTATTCGATGTAATCTTCTTTTGCGGTGTGTTTGTCGAGATCCGATGAATTGTGGGTTTATGATCAAGTTTATCTATGAACAGTATTTGAATCTTCTCTGAATTCTTTTATGTATGATTGGTTTATCTTTGCAGTTCAATCTTGCGGTGTCCTTTCCCAGTGACAGCAGGGGAAGCCAGGCACGTATTGTATTGTTGCCATCGAGGATAAAAATATGGGGTTTATATCAGATTACATGAGTTTATCCCTCTACATCATGTCATCTTACTTAAAGCATTACTCTGTTCTTATTAATTTAATACTCTAGATGCATGCTGGATAGCGGTCGATGTGTGGAGTAATAGTAGTAGATGCAGAATCGTTTCGGTCTACTTGTCGCGGATGTGATGCCTATATACATGATCATACCTAGATATTCTCATAAATATGCTCAATTCTATCAATTGCTCGACAGTAACTCGTTTACCCACTGTAATATTTATGCTCTTGAGAGTAGCCACTAGTGAAACCTATGGTCCCCGGGTCTATCTTCCATCATATTAATCTTCCAACACTTAGCTATTTCTATTGCCGTTTATTTTACTTTGCATCTTTATTTCTCTTTATCATAAAAATGCCAAAAATATTATTTTATCATATCTATCAGATCTCACTCTCGTAAGTGACCGTGACGGGATTGACAACCCCCTTATCGCGTTGGTTGCGAGGTTCTTATTTGTTTGTGTAGGTGCGTGGGACTCGAGCGTGATCTCCTACTAGATTGATACATTGGTTCTGGAAAACTAAAGGAAATACTTATGCTACTTTACTACATCACCCTTTCCTCTTCAAGGGAAAACCAACGCAGTGCTCAAGAGGTAGCAAGAAGGATTTCTGGTGCCGTTGCCAGGGAGATTCGTGCCAAGTCAAGTCAAGATTTGACTCCCGACAACGAGCCATTTCTAGCGCCGTTGCCGGGGAGTCTACACACAAGTCAAGACATAGCAAGTACCCATCACAAACTCATATCCCTCGCATTATGTTATTTTCCATTTGCCTCTCGTTTTCCTCTCCCCCACTTCACCCTTGCCGTTATATTCGTCTCCGTTCCCATTTGTTTTCCTGTACCATGGCCGATTCAAAAAGGGCTGAGGGTTCTCTCTCAGGTTTTACCTTGGATAGTCCTTATGTCCTCTCGAAGCTCATAAATAATGATGCTATGGAGAGACCTACCGGGGTTATCAATGAGATTTTGAATAATTTTGATGAAGATGATTCTGGAATTTTTCGTTATTTACTTGATGAATCTTTGAAAGATGCTTGGGATAGGCTATTAAGGATCTGAGGTAGCTATGTGCCACAATATCAAATTGAGGTTTACCTGAAAAGCTTTTATATTTGTCTACCCGCCTCGTTCAAGCAAGTTCTAGATTCTATTTTTGAAGAGGGTTTTCTTGAGGGGGAGTCCCATTGATACTTATGAAAAGGTGGAAACTATATTTGGGCACCCCATGAATGAGAAGGTCGACTCTACCTCTCTTTTGTGCTTATATGAAAATGAAATTATCAAAGAAATGAAGGCTAGCTTAGATGCCAATTTCCGTAACGTCCTTAATCTTTCTTGCACCATTAATGGCTGCGTGCTATCTCAAAATAGAAAGATAAATGCTATAGAAAAGAATTTTTCTCTTTTCTTTCCTAATACCAAAGATGGCAATACCTAGATCTATCCTTGCTTTTATGCCTAGCTAGGGGCTTTAAACGATAGCGCTTGTTGGGAGGCAACCCAATTTTATTTTTATTCTTTGCTTTTTTTCTCCTGTTTAGTAATAAATAATTTATCTAGCCTCTGTTTTGTTTGTGTCTTTTGTGTTTAATTAGTGTTTCTGCCAAGTAGAACCGTCCGGAAGACTTGGGAAAAGTCTTTTTGATCTTGCTGTAAAAAACAGAAACTTCAGCGCTCACAATAATTGCTGCAATTTTTCTTTGGAGAGTGCTATTTAGTTAATTCTTTTCAAAGATGATTAAAAGACAAATTCCTCACGTCCATCAATTTATTTTAGAATTTTTGGGGTTCCAGAAGTTTGCGTTAGCTACATATTACAACAGACTGTTCTGTTTTTGACAGATTCTGTTTTCGTGTGTTGTTTGCTTATTTTGATGAATCTGTGGCTAGTAAAAGAGTTTATAAACCATAGAGAAGTTCGAATACAGTAGGCTTAACACCAATGTAAATAAATAATGAGTTCATTACAGTACCTTGAAGTGGTGTTTTGTTTTCTTTCACTAACGGAGCTCACGAGATTTTCTATTTTGAGTTTTGTGTTGTGAAGTTTTCAAGTTTTGGGTAAAGATTTGATGGATTATGGAACAAGGAGCGGAAAGAGCATAAGCTTGGGGATGCCCATGGCACCCCAAGGTAAAATTCAAGGACACCAAAAGTCCTAAGCTTGGGGATGCCCCGGAAGGCATCCCCTCTTTCGTCTTCGTCCATCGGTAACTTTACTTGGAGCTATATTTTTATTCACCACATGATATTTGTTTTGCTTCGAGCATCTTGTATGATTTGAGTCTTTGATTTTTAGTTTACCACAATCATCCTTGTTCTACACAACTTTTGAGAGAGAATCACATGATTTGAAATTTATTAGAATACTCTATGTGCTTCACTTATATCTTTTGAGCTATATAGTTTTTGCTCTAGTTCTTCACTTATATCTTTTAGAGCACAGCGGTGGTTTTATTTTATAGAAATAGTTGATATCTCCTGCTTCCACTACTAGGGAAAACCTTGTACACAGAACATTAGCAGTAGCGCGGGATAAGAACGCACGCTGGTGCTAATTAGCAGCAACGCGGAATTTAAAATTGCGCTACAGATACAGTTATAGTAGTAGCGCACCCGAGTACAAAAGCGCTACTACTAAAATTCGCACGGCTTAGCCGATAGGCTACACAAAGTAGTAGCAATCTACGTGGAACCGCGCTACCGCTACTTGTTTTGTAGCAGCGCGTTTACGGACAAAGGCGCTACTGCTAATGAAAATAAAATTAAATGGAAAGCAAATAAAAAAGAGAATGAATAGCAGTAGCGCTTGTTAGGAAACGCGCTAGAGCCACTGTAGCAGCATCCCACTTCCAGGAACGCGCTACTGCTACTTTTAACTTAACCGCGCGGTTCGTTCTTCCCCCACGGCCACTTCCCCCAAATCCCTACTCCTCCGCTGTCGCCGCCCTGCATCATCATCGGCCGCCGCGCGCGACCTGTCGCTCTCAGCACACCTTCGACGCCGCCCCCGCCCCCGACCGCAACCTCGACGCCGCCCCTGACACCGACCTCGCCAACCCCCCCCCCCCTACATCACCGCCCTCCGCCGTGCGCCCGCCGCCCCGACCCTGTCCCGAACCTCGACGCTGCGTGCCCCTCTCCATAACTCCACCGGCGCTAGAGGTGAGCACGCCCTCCTCCTCCTCTTCCCCTACCTCTGCCTATCTAGGGTTCTTAGGGTTAAATTTCAGAGTTCATCTAATTAGTTAGGGTTCATCAAATTATATGCTAATTATGGTAGTAGTTGTTAAGTAGAATTAGTTCTAGAGTTCATCGAATTAGTTTTAGTGTTTAATAGAATAAGTAAGAAAATTAATATAACTAGTTGAACTAGTTTATATTTAGTAAAAACTAGTTTATTTTTAGTAAGTAAATTAATAAACCAGTTGAACTACTTTAGTTATAGTTGAACTAGTTTAGTAAGTAAATTAATAAACTAGTCGAACTAGTTGAATTAATAGAACTAATGTATTTTTAGTAATGTAATTAATAAAACTAGTTGAACTACTTTATTTTTAGAAAGAACTAGTTTTTTTCTATTTATAGTAAGTTTATATTTAGTAAGAACTAGTTGAATTAATAAAACTAGTTGAACATGTCATATTTTCTCAAATAGGATATGTGGTTGCCCAAGTGGCCGTTCATGTTCAGTTTACACCTCCGAGTGGCCTATGCTTTGCCGGAGTGTTGATTAATTTCCGTTCTGGCAAATTTCAGGTGCTTGATATGTCCTTTTTTAGCAAAGGTCATGCCAGATTTTTCCGTGAATTCTGGCATGACTTGTGCTAGAATATGTAGGAAATATCGAGTGGCCTGGATTTTCTCGAAAAATAATGATCTAATTTAGGTTTTTCGTACATATATTTAATTGTACAAGTTTAATCTTTGAATTATGAACGTAGGAAATGTCGTACTCGGACGACGACAATCTCCCAGGGGAGTGCAGCTGGTGCCACGATGATCGAGGTATGTGCGACATGTTCGTTGAGCTGGACGAAGATTGGCGCTTCAGCATTAAGCTCGAGGAGACCTTCGATGTTGAAATGGTACGCAACAATGAAAAGTGTTTTTTCGTAATTAAGCATGAATTTTCATCTTACAATTTGACTAGCTTATCCCATGCCATGCAAGACGGTATGTCTTGGAGAGGATGGCTTTTGAAGACCATGAAAATAACAAAGAAAATACACCTAAGGACCCATCATGATATCGATTTTGAAGTAAATCTGTACAATTCTCAGAGCGTAACCCATTTTGGTTGCCAAAATTGGGAAGCACTTTGCAAAATGTATGGTTTTTATGAGGGTATGATTGTCACCATGGATCTTGGTGATCCTGACATTGAGCAAGACAATATGGACATTTGGGTCCTTATTCATACGCTTCCGATTCTACCGCAATGTGAGTTTCTCAAACATAGTTATTAACTAATTTATATTGTTTATTTCAAAATAGTTGACAGCTTATTTCCATTGACAACTTATTTTGAATCTTCAAAGAATGTGCAGAAGATGGTAGACAAAACCCACTACACTGATGGCTCCGAATTAACTTATAAGGACAAAAGTCATCTGATTGCTTATTGTACTTATCTTGAGAATTACAATACCTATTATCGAACTCCTCCAAATTATGGTGAATACGTGCCACTAGTGCACGTGTTGAACCACGATAACTTCTATGGAGATACCCTGGTAAGATTTTTTACTATTACGACATCTGTGCATCTTTTGCATACTTCTAAAACTAGTACATCTTTGCTAACTACGAAGTTATTACTATGTTTTTCAACAGAAAATCCCGATGGATTGTGTGCCTCATCTGATGTATCAGAATGGTCGCCTTGCAGTTCTGAACATACAACCAGGTCAATCTAAGGAGCTCACCTGTGCATATCAGATTTCTAAAACTGGTGAACACATGCTAATCAAAGAATGGAAAAAATGTTTGGACATTCGCAAGGAGGTTCTTGGAAGTAACATTAAGCGAAAGGCAAGAATTGGAGACAGGATAATCTCCACTCTCCATAATGGAGAGTCAGGGGCTATCTTGTTTTTTGCTATTTTACCTTAGAGAATATACTAGGTCCTAAGAGAATGTAGTAGGTCCTATGAGGTACAATGTGTTTATTACGTGATACAACGTGTTAGAGTTGATGATGAGGAGTACTTGTGATTACGGCTAGTGACCAATTTGCTATGTGTTGTCTCATTGATGAAAACGATGATCTTGAGGAGGTGTTATATGACAATGATGTATTATGATGATAAGTTGTTAATGATATGATGATGATGACGATATTTATTATATCATTGGGTGAAAGAACCGTGGATTAGTTTCAAGTGGATGTCCATCCACTTGAAACTAGTCCATGGTTCTTTCACCCCGTGATGTAATAACTCATTATGATGTAAAAACAATTTCTAAATTCCTGTTCTATGAAAACTTGTGTAAAGGTGTACCAATACAACATGAAATAAAAAAGAAATAAAATACGAAATAATAGTAGCAGCACGGGCAGGGAGAAGCGCTACTACTAATTTCCAGTAGCGCTCCTCTGGGAAGTCGCTACTACCATGTCGATTTAGCAGTAGCGTGGTCGGAGGCACGCTACTACTATACGTTAGCTGTAGCGCCTTATTAGTAGCGCATCGCCCAGCGCTACTGATAGGCCTAAAACCCGCGCTGCTGCTAGGCTTTTCTCTAGTAGTGTTCACTTATATTATTCTAAGAGTCCTTTAGAACAACATGGAAATTTTCTTTTAGGAATAATATAAAAACTTTCATAGAAGTGCATTGAATACTATGAGAAGTTTGATACTTGATAATTGTTTTGAGATATGGAGATGGTGATATTAGAATCATGCTAGTTGAGTAGTTGTGAATTTGAGAAATACTTGTGTTGAAGTTTGTGATTCCCGTAGCATGCACGTATGGTGAACCGTTATGTGATGAAGTCGAAGCATGATTTATTTATTGATTGTCTTCCTTATGAGTGGCGGTCGGGGACGAGCGATGGTCTTTTCCTACCAATCTATGCCCCTAGGAGCATGCGTGTAATACTTTGTTTCGATAACTAATAGATTTTTGCAATAAGTATGTGAATTATTTATGAATAATGTTTAGTCCATGGATAATACGCACTCTCACCCTTCCACCATTGCTAGCCACTCTAGTATCGCGCAACTTTCACCGGTACCTTAAACCCACCATATACCTTCCTCAAAACAGCCACCATACATACCTATTATGGCATTTCCATAGCCATTACGAGATATATTGCCATGCAACTTTCCACCATTCCGTTATTATGACACGCTTCATCATTGTCATATTGCTTGCATGATCATGAAGTTGACATCGTAATTGTGGCAAAGCCACCGTTCATAATTCTTCATACATGTCACTCATGCATCATTGCACATCCCGGGCATTCACATAGAGTCATATTTTGTTCTAAGTTTTGAGTTGTAAGTAAATAAAGTGTGATGATCATCATTATTAGAGCATTGTCCCAAGTGAGGAAAGGATGATGGAGACTATGATTCCCCCACAAGTCGGGATGAGACTCTGGACGAAAAATTAAAAAAAAGACAGAAAATAGGCCAAAAGAAAAAAAAGAAGGCCCAAATAAAAAAATAAGTAAAAATGAGAGAAAAAGAGAGAAGGGACAATGCTATTATCCTTTTCCACACTTGTGCTTCAAAGTAGCACCATGATTTTCATGATAGAGAGTCATATGATATCACTTTCATATACTAGTCAGATTTTTTCATTATAGAACTTGGCTTGTATATTCCCATGATGGCCTTCCTCAAAATGCCCTAGGTCTTCATGAGCAAGCGAGTTGGATTCACATCCACTTAGTTTCTTTTGTTGAGTTTTCATATACTTATAACTCTAGTTCATCCGTTGCATGGCAATCCCTACTCACTCACATCGATATCTATTGACGGGCATCTCCATAGCCCGTTGATACGCCTAGTTGATGTGAGACTATCTTCTCCTTTTAAGTCTTCTCCACAACCACCATTCTATTTCACATATAGTGCTATATCCATGGCTCACGCTCATATATTGCATGAAGATTGAAAAAGTTTGAGAACAATAAAAGTATGAAACAATTCCTTGCACTAGTAGAAAAAGGGCCTGTTGTCCCGGTTCGTGAGGGCCTTTTGTCCCGGTTCCTGAACCGGGACTAAAGGGTCGGTACTAATGCCCTGTCCCTTTAGTCCCAGTTCAATCCAGAACCAGGACAGATGGGCCTCCACGTGGCCTGTGCGCAGAGCCTAGGCAGGAGGGCCTTTGGTCCCGGTTGGTGGCACCAACCGGGACCAATAGGCATCCACGCGTCAGCATTTCTGTGGCTGGGGTTTTTGTTTTTTTTAAGGGGGGGGGGGTGGGGGTTTTGGGGGGTTAATTTAGGTGTTTCATATATTGTGTTAGATAGCTATAATTAATAGAGAGAAGTGTCCTCTCTTATGTCCGTGCTTGGTCGACGCTACGTACTATACATACGTATAGAGAGGACTAGACACGCTAGCTAGCTAGTAAGCAAACGAAGTAAACATAAGATCATCATGAACATGTATGCATACAGAGAGAAGTGATATCGACCACCTCTCCTTCTCTGAGAGATTGGTCGAACAACAAGTTCTCGTATATCTATCCGACACTACCAGCTACATATATACAATAATTATCTCTTACAAATATAATCTCCTAACATACGGACTCATGGTCCACATAGTATTCTCTGTCTTCAGCGATCACGTGGTCAAGAAAGAATGCCGCCAATTCCTCTTGAATTGCTCGCATGCGAGCTGGTGCTAGGAGTTCATCCCGCTTCCGAAACATCTAATTTGATGAAGGGAGTCAATACATACATATATATATATATATGAATGAATGAAACTCAACACAAATGATGGTAATAAAATAAAATTGTGAATGTTGTTATTTACGCACTTCATATTGTTCGTCAGAGTAGCCCCGCTCGCAGGTCGTGTGGCGGATGGACTCGCAAACGTAGTATCCACAGAAATCATTCCCTTGTTCCTGCCACAACCACTTTACAAGAAATAGAGGTCAATCAAACTGATAAGCAAGAACGCCAAATGGTATTGATGAAACTAGCGCTTGAATCAATAGGAGATGCACGGAACATGCTACTGTAGTACTTAATTTCGGGTGTCTAAATTGCAGCTTCTTCGGGAGTCCCGGAGCTTTTTTGGTGATTTTTTTCCAAACCCTGCCAGACAAAGAAAACAATTACTTGATATATCAGGAAATGAACAAAGTTGCTGATATGGTGGATAATGATCGATTTAACTTACTTCTCGAGCATTTGAGTCATGTCCGCATAGTCCTGGGGATCTTTTCGTCTTGAGTCTAAGACGGTTACTAGTCCCTGCTCAAGCTTAATCTCTAGGAGAATATAGTGGAAACTGCACACGCATGCATAACTCATCAATTACATTACTATAACCTTGACTAATATATAAGGGAAACCAAATACGCACAAGACAGTAACACTAACTTGAAGTTGTAAGGAAAGAGTATTATATCTTTGTTTTCATTTATTACCAATGATCGTAGCAAGTTGGCCTCGGTATCTGCGGCATGAAATTTAACCTGAGTTGCATCTATGATATTTGTGTTAATGAACCCAATATCACCGACTTGTCGTTTCTTCAATTCGACGATCTTCAATCTGCATAATATAGCGAGGATAATTATAAATACATGCAATGAAAGAGCTGAGCTATATAGCGAGACTTAATGACAGAAGTAATACTACTTACAGACAGTAGCAGGTGACCATTGCTTTGTCGAGGGCCAATTGATTGAAAAACTGAAAGAACTCCTCAAATGGAATAGGCAACAGATCAATTCCAGTGAGGTCATGCTCCTTTTTAACTCTCACATACAAAGTACTCCTCCCCCCAGACTCTCTGCAGATTTTCAAGTATCAATCATGCAATCTTCGCATCATCGTTGATAGAGATCTTTCATCTTTGACGAGAGGATTCCCATACTCGTATCTTTGTACCTGCACCTGCATGAAATCATCATGTATATCGTCGAGCAGGTAATCTCCAAGATTGCTATAACCGGGCACCATCCTTGGATCATTAGCAACGATGTCGCTAGGCACCTAGAGCGGGGGCACGATTGCTTCGCTTGTTCGCCGAGTTGTGCAATTTGTTTCCCATCTCGTCGTTCTTTCAGCCTTTGATCACTGATAGTACTTCCCGACCGCTCCGCTTCGGCAAATTCCTTTCCAATAATGCGCCCATAGTTTCCTTTTGGCGGAGACTTGGGTGGTTTTGTCAGGGCAGCCAGAGTGCGCTTCGCTTTCACCGGATCTACCTTCTCCTCTGGAGGTGGATGTTTCTTTGCTTTCACCCCTTCAAAGAAGTTCCTCACTTCTTCTCGCGCGATCTCGGCATTCTCCTCCGGGGTCTTCTTGTATAACTTCTCTGGAGTCTTCAAAGAAGGACCAAATCTGTATGTCCTCCCGCCTCTGGCTGTACTCCTAGACGCTGGCAGAGCAGAAGGAGCGTTTGTCTTCTTTACTTGTTTACGAGGCGAAGGAGAAGGACTATGACGCACCAGAGCAGCCGGAGCGGCGGGAGGTCTCTTCCGCCCTTGCTGACGAGGCGGAGAAGGAGGAGGCTGGCTGCTCGGGCGCGTCGGCGTGGGCGGAGAAGGAGGCGGAGTGCCGCCACGCGCCAGAGAAGGAGCCGGCCGAGTGCCCTGATCGTCACTCGCCGGAGGAGGAGGCGGTGGAGGAGGCGGAGTGCCCTGACTCGCCGGAGGAGGAGGAGGAGGCAGAGGCGTCCAGTTCGGAAGGTTGATGAGCTCCTTCCGCCATAGGCATGGAGTCTTCAGAGCAGAACCCAGCCGAGTCTCCCCTTCACCGGTAGGGTGGTCAAGATGGAGGTCCTCAAATCCCTCCATTATTTCATCCACCATCACCCTAGCATATCCTTCTAGAATCGACCGGCAGTGAAAAGTTGTGATGGGTTCAGTAGGAAAAACAGAGCCAACAGCCGCCTTGACCTTCATATTAATCCATTGCGTCATAAGGTGGCAATTTTGAGACTCCATGATAGCATCCACGGGATAGCTGGCAGGAGCCGTCAGGACATGCTCCGGCTAAAGCAGCTCGGTGGAAGCCACGCTGCTTCTCCACTGAGATGGCGGGGTAGCTTCGGGGGAAGCTTCGGCAGTTCGTTTGCTGCGATTTGCTTCTTGTTCCTCTATCGCTTGTACCTTTGCTTGCAGCGCCTGCATTTGGGTCTGCTGCACTTTTTTCCTCCTCTCCTGGCATTTGTAACCGCCTGTATCCGAAAACCCAACCTTCCACGGAATGGAGCCTGGCGTGCCTCGTGTCCGTCCAGGGTGCTCAGGATTCCTGAGGGCCATTGTGAGCTCGTCGTTCTCTCTGTCTGGAACGAACGTCCCTTGCTGCACTGCTTCGATATACTGCTGAAGCTTCTTGACTGGTATGTCCATTTGATTGTTCGTCCAAATGCACTTCCCTGATACAGGGTCGAAGGTTCCGCCAACCCCGAAGAACCAAGTCCGGCATTTGTCTGGCCAGTTAATTGTCTCTGGTTCGATCCCTTTATCAGCCAGATCATTCTCAGTCTTGGCCCCCTTAGGCCGGGCTACGAGGTAGCCACCTGACCCCGTGCGATAGTGATGCTTCTTCTTCGCAGCATTTTGCTTGTTTGTCGCCGACATCTTCTTACTCTTTTCCGATGTCTTGTGGGCCACAAATGCGGGCCAGTGATCTCTGATCTTCTCATATCTGCCCTTGAATTCCGGTGTCTCTTTATTTTCGACAAACTTATTCAGCTCTTTCTTCCACCTCCTGAATAGTTCTGCCATCCTCTTAAGAGCAAAAGACTTGATTAATTGCTCTTTAACTGGCTTCTCTGGATCATGCTCTTGCGGTAGGGTGAAATTTGACTTCAGCTCAGTCCAAAGATCATTTTTCTGCATATCATTGACATAAGACACCTCAGGGTCTTCTGTAGCCGGCCTTAACCATTGTTGGATGCTGATCGGGATCTTGTCCCTAACCAAAACCCCGCACTAAGAAACAAATGCGCTCTTTGTCCGGATGGGTTCAATCGGTTGGCTGTCGGGCGCGATTGCTATGATCTCAAACTTTTCATCCGAGCTCAACTTTTTCTTCGGGCCTCGTCTCTTTACCGAAGTTGTGCTCGATCTGGAGGGCTAGAAAAAAGAACAAAGACTTAATTAATATGTGTACATACCAAAACAATGAATGCATCAATTAGCTAGTCAGCAGAAGCTTAACTAATATATATACCTGGCCGGACTCGGTTCGGTCACCGGAGACGTCATCACGGTCTCCTTCTTGCACAGGCATTGGGTCATCGGAGGCGTCCTCACGGTCTCCTTCTTGCACCGGCATTAGGTCACCGGAGCCATCATAATCATAGCCAGCTGCTTCCAGACCATCGGTGTCATTGAGAAACAACGAGCAGACGGCATCACTTCCTCGTGCGATTATGTCCCCCAACAACTCTTCTTGTACTTCGTCTCGGGCGGTGTCCATAGTTTCTACAAATATTTACAACATGGCAATTATTATTCAAACATGACAGATGGATATATTAGTGGGAAACATAGAACTAATATTAATTAGTGGCCTCGACGCTACTTATCTAGGGTTTGGGTGGCCTCGACGCTGCTTCTCTAGGGTTTGGGGTGGCCTCGTCAATGCTTCTATTCTTTCTTCTGCTCTTTTTTTCTTCTTCTTCCTCTTTTTTTTATCGGGAACGAGGGTCGTCGAGGGTCACCGAGCGGTAGAGGAAACCCTAAATAGCAAGTATCATGGGTGTGAGATACATGTGGCCGTCGGTGTCGGACACTACATCCACGTCCCACAAGTGGCGTGGGCGTCGAAGCCCGCGTCACTTGTGGGACATGGATGTAGTGTCCGACACCGACGGCCACATGTATCTCACATCGACGATACTTGCTATTTAGGGTTTCCTCTACCGTTTGGCAACCCTCTCTTTTTTTCTTCTTCTTCCTCTTTTTTTTATCGAAAATGAGGGTCGTCGAGGGTCGCCGAGCGATAGAGGAAACCCTAAATAGCAAGTATCGTGGGTGTGAGATACATGTGGCTGTTGGTGTCGGACACTACATCCACGTCCCACAAGTGACGTGGACGTCGAAGCCCGCGTCACTTGTGGGACGTGGATGTACTGTCCGACATCGGCGGCCACATGTATCTCACACCCACGATACTTGCTATTTAGTGTTTCCTGGCCCATGGTAGGGTTTCTAGTTGTATTCAGGCCGTGGGTGCCCAATAGGTGGCATTTTTTTGTTTTTTTGTTTTTTTTGTTTCTACTTACAACAAAATAATTATTGTTGCTATATTTAATTTTTTTTCCAGTTTTTTGTTTTGTTTTCTGCATTATTTATTTTCTTTTGTTTTTTGCTTTATTTTTTAATTCTTTTTGCACTTAGTTTTAGAAAAATTATAAACTTTCTGTTAGTGCCATTAGTTTTCAAATTTGAAAACACTTTTTTTTGTTTTTTTGTTTTCTTTGTTGCTTTATTTATTTTATTTTGTTTCTACTTACAACAAAATACTTATTGTTGCTATTTTTATTTTTTTTCAAGTTTTTTGTTTTGTTTTCTGTATTATTTATTTTCTTTTGTTTTTTGCTTTATTTTTTAATTCCTTTTGCTTTTAGGTCAGCAAAATTATAAACTTTCTGTTGCTTTATTTATTTTATTTTGTTTCTAATTACAAAAAAATACTTATTGTTGCTATTTTTTCCAGTTTTTTTGTTTTGTTTTCTGCATTATTTATTTTCTTTTGTTTTTTCTTTATTTTTTTTATTCTTTTTGCTTTTAGTTTTAGAAAAATTATAAACTTTCTGTTAGTGCCATTAGTTTTCAAATTTGAAAACACTTTTTTAGTTTTTTGCTTTAATTTTTAATTCTGTTTGCTTTTATGTTAGCAAAATTATAAACTTTCTATTAGTGCCATTAGTTTTAGAAAAATTATAAACTTTCTGTTAGTGCCATTAGTTTTCAAATTTGAATAGTTAAAATTTGAATTCTTTGAAAATTGTTTGAATCACAAGTTTGTGATTAACTTACTAAAAAAATGAGAATAGATGCTCTTATAGAGAAAATTCAACCTAAATTCCTAGTAAATTTCTATGAATTTCAGAGAAATTCACTATGAATTTAGGTTAAACTTTTCTCTATTAGGGTATCTATTTTCACTTTGAGAGGTGCTCAACAAGGCAGAGAGGGAAGGGCTTATAAACTGGTGTGAGCCCCCTTCGATTGGCGAGGTGGAACTAAACACTGCCCGCAACGAGGACCAACCCTTTAGTCCCGGTTTGTGGCACAAACTGGGACTAATGGTCATGGGCCAGGGGCGAGGAGCAAAATTATAAACTTTCTGTTAGTGCCATTAGTTTTAGAAAGTTGAAAGTTGAAAGTTGGCATGGGCCAGGGACTAATGGTCATGGTATTACGAGGGCCGAACCATAAGACACGAAAGGTGTTACGAGGGCCGAACCATAAGACATGAAAGGTGTTACGAGGGCCGAACCATAAGACATGAAAGCATTTCAAATGAACTCTGAAAAAGTTGAAAGTTGACATGGTATCATAATTTCACCCACATAGCATGTGCATGTACAAAACGGACAATGGTAGCATGTTCCTCTGTTACAAAGTTGGCATGGTATCATCATAATAGTTGTGGGAGAAAGTCTTCACTTTTTCTTCGCTTGTGTCATTTGCTTATTGTGCCGTAACCATGGATAATCTTCATTGTTTATCAGGATGCTTGGATCAGCCTTGACATTGAAGGGAGGAATTTCATGAAACTTTTCATAATCTTCAGACATGTCTGTCTTGCCGTCCACTCCCAGGATGTCCCTTTTTCCTGAAAGAACTATGTGGCGCTTTGGCTCATCGTATGATGTATTCGCTTCCTTATCTTTTCTTTTTCTCGGTTTGGTAGACATGTCCTCCACATAGATAACATGTGCCACATCATTGGCTAGGACGAACGGTTCGTCAGTGTACCCAAGATTTTTTAGATCCACTGTTGTCATTCCGTACCGTGGGTCTACCTGTACCCCGCCGCCTAACAGATTGACCCATTTGCACTTAAACAAAGGGACCTTAAAATCAGGTCCGTAGTCAAGTTCCCATATGTCCACTATGTAACCATAATATGTGTCCTTTCCGCTCTCGGTTGCTGCATCAAAGCGGACACCGCTGTTTTGGTTGGTGCTCTTTTGATCTTGGGCGATCGTGTAAAATGTATTCCCATTTATCTCGTATCCTTTGTAAGTCAATACGGTCAAAGATGGTCCCCTGGACAACAAGTACAACTCATCATAAATAGTGTTGTCACCTCTGAGACGTGTTTCCAACCAACTGCTGAAAATACTGATGTGTTCACATGTAATCCAGTCGTCGCACTGCTCCGGGTGTTTGGAGCGCAGACTGTTCGTGTGTTCATCGACATACGGGGTCACCCAGGTAGAGTTCTGTAGAACTGTGTAGTGTGCTTGAGACCAAGAATATCCGTCCCTGCATATTATTGAGTCTCTTCCAAGAGTGCCTTTTCCAGTCAGTCTCCCCTCATACCGCGATTTAGGGAGACCTATCTTCTTAAGGTCAGGAATGAAGTCAACACAAAACCCGATAACATCCTCTGTTTAATGGCCCATGGAGATGCTTCCTTCTGGCCTAGCCCGGTTACGGACATATTTCTTTAGGACTCCCATGAACCTCTCAAAGGGGAACATATTGTGTAGAAATACGGGCCCAGGATGACAATCTCGTCGACTAGATGAACTAGGACGTGCGTCATGATATTGAAGAAGGATGGTGGGAACACCAGCTCGAAACTGACAAGACATTGCGCCACATCACTCCTTAGCCTTGGTACAATTTCCGGTTCGATCACCTTCTGAGAGATTGCATTGAGGAATGCACATAGCTTCACAATGGCTAATCAGACGTTTTCCGGTAGAAGCCCCCTCAATGCAACCGGAAGCAGTTGCGTCATAATCACGTGGCAGTCATGAGACTTTAGGTTTTGAAACTTTTTCTATGGCTATTATTATTCCCTTTATATTCGACGAGAAGCCAGTCGTGACCTTCATACTGATCAGGCATTCAAAGAAGATTTCTTTTTCTTCTTTCGTCAGAGCATAGCTGGCAGGACCTTTATACTGCTTCGGAGGCATGCCGTCTTTTTCATGCAAACGTTGCAGGTCCTCCCATGCCTCAGGTGTATATTTTTTCTTCCCATACACGCCCAAAAAGCCTAGCAGGTTCACGCAAAGGTTCTTCGTCACGTGCATCACATCGATTGAAGAGCGGACCTCTAGGTCTTTCCAGTAGGGTAGGTCCCAAAATATAGATTTCTTCTTCCGCATGGGTGCGTGTCCCTCAGCGTCATTCGGAACAGCTCGGGACCCTTTCCAAAGATTACGTGTAAGTCATTGACCATAGCAAGTACGTGATCACCGGTACGCATGGCGGGCTTCTTCCGGTGATCTACCTCGCCTTTGAAATGCTTGCCTTTCTTTCAACATTGATGGTTGGTCGGAAGAAATCGATGATGGCCCATGTACAGATTCTTCCTGCATTTGTCCAGGTATATACTTTCAGTGTCATCTAACCAGTGCGTGCATGCGTGGTATCCTTTGTTTGTCTGTCCTGAAAGGTTACTGAGAGCGGGCCAATCATTGATGGTCACGAACAGCAACGCCTTTAGGTTAAATTCCTCCTGTCTGTGCTCATCCCATGTACGTACACAGTTTCCATTCCACAGATGTAAAAGTTCTTCAACTAATGGCCTTAGGTAAACATCAATGTCGTTGCCGGGTTGCTTAGGGCCTTGGATGAGAACTGGCATCATAATGAACTTCCGCTTCATGCACATCCAATGAGGAAGGTTATACATACATAGAGTCACGAGCCAGGTGCTGTGATTGCTGCTCTGCTCCCCGAAAGGATTAATTCCATCCGCGCTTAAAGCAAACCATACATTCCTTGGGTCCTTTGCAAACTCATCCCAGTACTTTCTCTTGATTTTTCTCCACTGCGACCCGTCAGCGGGTGCTCTCAACTTCCCATCTTTCTTTCGGTTCTCACTGTGCCATCGCATCAACTTGGCATGCCCTTCATTTCTGAACAGACGTTTCAACCGTGGTATTATAGGAGCATACCACATCACCTTCACAGGAACCCTCTTCCTGGGGGGGATCGCCGTCAACATCACCGGGGTCATCTCGTCTGATCTTATACCGCAATGCACCGCATACCGGGCATGCGTTCAGATCCTTGTATGCACCGCGGTAGAGGATGCAGTCATTAGGGCATGCATGTATCTTCTCCACCTCCAATCCTAGAGGGCATACGACCTTCTTTGCTGCGTATGTACTGTCGGGCAATTTGTTATCCTTTGGAAGCTTCTTCTTCAATATTTTCAGTAGCTTCTCAAATCCTTTGTCAGCCACATCATTCTCTGACTTCCACTGCAGCAATTCCAGTATGGTACCGAGCTTTGTGTTGCCATCTTTGCAATTGCGGTACAACCTTTTTTGTGATCCTCTAACATGCGATCGAACTTTAGCTTCTCCTTTTGACTTTCGCATTGCATCCTGGCATCGACAATGACCCGGCGGAGATCATCATCATCGAACACATCGTCTGGTTCCTCTTGATATTCAGCAGCTTCACCCGTTGCAGCATCATTGGGCACATCGTCTGGTTCCTCTTGATCTTCACCAGCTCCCCCCGTTGCAGCATCACCGTATTCAGGGGGCACATAGTTGTCATCGTACTCTTCTTCTTCGCCGTCTTCCATCATAACCCCTATTTCTCCGTGCCTCGTCCAAACATTATAGTGTGGCATGAAACCCTTGTAAAGCAGGTGGGAGTGAAGGATTTTCCGGTTAGAGTAAGACCCCGTATTCCCACATTCAGTGCATGGACAACACATAAAACCATTCTTCTTGTTTGCCTCAGCCGCATCGAGAAACTCATGCACGCCCTTAATGTACTCGGAGGTGTGTCTGTCACCGTACATCCATTGCCGGTTCATCTGCGTGCATTATATATAATTAAGTGTCCAAATTAATAGAAGTTCATCATCACATTAAAACCAAAGTGCATACATAGTTCTCATCTAACAACATATAGCTCTCCAGAGCATCTAATTAATTAAACCATACATTGAAACTATGTAAAACATTTCAATGCGAAAACAAATGCGATCATAATCGCAACCAAGGTAACAATTGATCCAACGGCATAATGATACCAAGCCTCGGTATGAATGGCATATTTTCTAATCTTTCTAATCTTCAAGCGCATTGCTTCCATCTTGATCTTGTGATCATCGACGACATCCGCAACATGCAACTCCAATATCATCTTCTCCTCCTCAATTTTTTTTATTTTTTCCTTCAACAAATTGTTTTCTTCTTCAACTAAATTTAACCTCTCAACAATAGGGTCGGTTGGCATTTCCGATTCACATACATCCTACATAAATAAAATCTATGTCACGTTGGTCGGCATAATTTTCATAAACAATAAATGAACCAATAGTTATAAAGATAATATATATACCACATCCGAATCATAGACAGGACGAGGGCCGACGGGGGCGGATACCAAAACCATCGCACTATATAAGATGCAATAATAAAAGTAAGAAAATAATACAAGTATCTATGTAAACATACAAGTAAGAATATTTTTCCTTTCAGAACGAAGATAAGAACAAGAGGCTCACCACGGTGGTGCCGGCGATGAGCTCGGCGCGGGTGATCGACGGCAGTGAAGACGGGGACGAGGCGTGATGGATCGCTAAATCTAGACAAATATTGAGGAAAATGTAGCTTGGAGGTCAAGCTTGGAGTGGAGAAAGCTTAAGTAGTGTGGCTCGGGCATTCCATCGAACACCTCGTGTGCATAGGAGATGAGCTAGAGCACCACCAAGCCCTCTCCCCCTCGGCCAGAAAAAAACAGAGCAGTGTGCTCTACTCTTACGCGAGGGGGTATATATAGGCACCTCATTGGTCCCGATTGGTGGCATGAACCGGGACTAAAGGGGAGCCTTTGGTCCTGGTTCAAGCCACCAACCGATACCAATGGTGGTGGGCCAGGAGCGAGGCCCATTGGTCCCGGTTCGTCCCACCAACCGGGACCAAAAGGTCCAGATGAACCGTTACCAATGGCCCACGTGGCCCGGCCGGCCCCCTGGGCTCACGAACCGGGTCCAATGCCCCCATTGGTCCCGGTTTTGGACTCAACCGGGATTAATGGGTTGACCCGGCCTGGACCAAAGCCCTGTTTTCTACTAGTGTTGGCTTGTCATCGAGGTTGTGCATGATCTAAATATTTTGTGTGGTGAAGATAGAGCATGGCTAGACTATATGATTTTGTAGGGATAACTTTCTTTGGTCATGTTATTTTGAGAAGACATGATTGCTTAGTTAGTATGCTTGAAGTATTATTATTTTTATGCCAATATTAAAATTTTATCTTGAATCTTTAGGATCTGAACATTCATGCCACAATAAACAAAAATTACATTGAGAAATATGTTATAAAGCATTCCACATCAAAAAGTCTTCTGTTATCATTTACCTACTCGAGGACGAGTAGGAATTTAGCTTAGGGATGCTTGATACGTCTCCAACGTATCTATAATTTTTGATTGCTCCATGCTATTATATTATCTGTTTTGGGTGTTAATGGGCTTTATTTTACACGTTTATATAATTTTTGGGACTAACCTATTAACCGGAGGCCCATCCCAAATTGTTGTTTTTTTGCCTATTTCAGTGTTTGGCAGAAAAGGAATGTCAAACGAATTCCAAACAGAATGAAACCTTCAGGAACGTGATTTTCTCAACAAACGTGATCCAGGAGACTTGGAGTGGGAGTCAACAAACAATCGAGGAGGCCACGAGGCAGGGGGCGCGCCTACCCCCCTGGGCGTGCCCTCCATCCTCGTGGGCCCCTCGTTGCTCCACCGACCTACTTCCTCCTCCTATATAAGTCCACGTACCCCGCAAACATCCAAGAGCACCACGATAACCAAATTTATTTGCCTCGACCTTCTGTACCCGAGAGATCCCATCTTGGGGCCTTTTCCGGAGCTCCGTCGGAGGGGGCATTGATCACGGAGGGCCTCTACATCAAGTCCATGGCCTCTTCGGTGATGTGTGAGTAGTTTACTTCAGACCTTCGGGTCCATAGTTATTAGCTAGATGACTTCTTCTCTATCTTTGGATCTCAATACAAAGTTCTCCTCGATCTTATTGAAGATCTTTTCGATGTAATCTTCTTTTGCGGCGTGTTTGTCGAGATCCGATGAATTGTGGGTTTATGATCAAGTTTATCTATGAACAATATTTGAATATTCTCTGAATTATTTTATGTATGATTGGTTTATCTTTGCAAGTCTATTCGAATTATCCGTTTGGTTTGGCCTACTAGATTGATCTTTCTTGCAATGGGAGAAGTGCTTAGCTTTGGGTTCAATCTTGCGGTGTCCTTTCCCAATGACTGCAGGGGCATCAAGGCACGTATTGTATTGTTGCCATCGAGGATAAAAAGATGGGGTTTATATCATATTGCATGATTTTATTCCTCTACATCATGTCATCCTACTTAAAGCATTACACTGTTCTTATGAACTTAATACTCTAGATGCATGCTGGATAGCGGTCGATGTGTGGAGTAATAGTAGTAGATGCAGAATCGTTTCGGTCTACTTGTCGCGGACGTGATGGCTATATACATGATCATACCTAGATATTCTCATAACTATGCTCAATTCAATCAATTGCTCGACAGTAATTCGTTTACCCACCGTAATACTTATGCTCTTGAGAGAAGCCACTAGTGAAACCAATGGCCCCCGGGTCTATCTTCCATCATATTAATCTTCCAACACTTAGCTATTTCTATTGTCGTTTATTTTACTTTGCATCTTTATTTCTCTTTATCTTAAAAATACCAAAAATAGTATCTTATCATATCTATCTGATCTCACTCTCGTAAGTGACCGTGAAGGGATTGACAACCCCTTTATCGCGTTGGTTGCGAGGTTCTTATTTGTTTGTGTAGGTGCATGGGACTCGAGCGTGATCTCCTACTGGATTGATACCTTGGTTCTCAAAACCTGAGGGAAATGCTTACGCTACTTTACTGCACCACCCTTTCCTCTTCAAGGGAAAAACCAACGCAGTGCTCAAGACGTAGCAACTAGGCTCGTATATTTTTTTTAAAAACTAAGCACGTACACTTTCGACAATGTGAAGAAAAGCAGTCTGTTACTTGCACAGATGCATTACATCATGCTGGCATCAGGAAGGCAACACACATCATATTGTCTTAGGAAATTTAATTCAACAAAATGATATGGTACTTAGAAGAACACATTCGAATAAGAACCAATAAAAAATGGTTGGGTAATCTAGAATAATACATGAATATACTTGAAATACAAATAACTTTATAAACAAAAATATGAAGTTATTCAATCGTAATAACTATATAGAGTACGTACCACAAAATGTTAGGGAACAAAAATGTAACATTCCAAATTTTCAATTTGGATTGTTATACATTAGATCATCATTGCATATCATATTTTATTTTTGCATTTGGTTGATCCTAGAAACTCTACACAACTCAATGACCCACGGAGAGAGTTGGGGATATCGTTATTTTCATATTTGAGTTTTCTCAAATTTTGAGAATAGGATCATTTGATTTTATTTATTTTATCATCAATTATTTCTATTACAAAAATATGAGAGAGGGAATAAAATGACTTTCCCAAAATAAAGAAATATTAAGGATTTAATAATAAAATAAAATAAGGTTTTATTTCGGAGTTTTTCGGTGTTTTATTTGAATTTAGGAAAAATGTGCGTTTTTCAAAATTGCATTTGGGTCCCAAATAAATGTTCACCTTGTGCGGCTTAATTTTAGAAGCCCGTGAAATTTATTTCGGAATTTTTGGAGTCCGTTTAGTATTTCTTTTTATTCTTCTTCCGAGCGGAATAATTTAAAAAAATGAACCGACCTAACCGGGCCGTGTCCGGATAGGACTCTAGCCCTGCAGGCTTTAAAAGCCGGCCCAGCCCCCCGGGGAAACCCTAGCCGCCCACCCCGCCCCATGCACCGCCGCCGCCCAGCCCCGCCCGCGCCGCCGCCGCTGCCAGCCGCCGCCGCCGCCGCCCCGCGCCGCCGAGGTTCGCCGCCGCCTCGACTTCCGTGCCATCGGTTTTTTTAAAAAAAATAGATCGGTTTTTTGTCGGTTTTCCCGACGGTTTTTTTAGATTCGGTTTTTTTTAATAGATCGGTTTTTCTGGTTTATATAAATAGCAAGCGTTCGTCCGTTCGTTCGTTCTAGCGAGCGTTCGTCGTTTTTTTTCTTTTTCTCGGATTAAATCCGCGATTTTTCTGATCGCGATTCCTGATCCGATTTTCGTTTTAGTATAACTTTTCGCTCGTTTATCGGAATGAGGCGATTCAAGCGCCTAGAGTTTCGTCTCGAAACCCTCTATTCGTTTAACCAACTTAAACAAGATTTTGCTACTGTAAAATTTGCCCTAGATCCAGGTTACTAGAATGAAGTGTTTTCTTTCGCCGTTTGACTTTCGTTGCTTCGTTCGATTTGATTCTTTTTGCCAACCGGAGTTCTAAAGTTGAGCCTTCTGGTTAGATCTCTTATTTGAGTTTTACCTATGCATTAGATGAGTGCTTGTTGTTTGCTTGTTTGTTTGTCTGCGATAGAATACCCGGAGTGCGCCGCCTGTTACTTCGAATCGTTAGGTTTCGCGGATCATCAGCAAGGCAAGTAACACTTTGATCATACCTTTTCTACTACCCAGTTTTATTGCATTAGATCAATCCTCACACAATGCATGACTAGGATCTAATTAAATTGTGGGATGGGAAGTAGATGAGGTAGTGCCTATTACCTGTTATTATCAAACCTTTGGGAGTTACTTCTACGTTTGCTTATTATGCCATGCTATGCTAGTAGATGTGGATTGGGTGAGTGATATCCATGACAGATGTGAGATTGATAATTAATGGTTTATCTAAGGTGGCAACTTAAACACACATCTGGGTGGACTGAGGCACCTGGGTATTCCAGGACTTGCCTGTTTTCTTTTGGACCGCCACCCAGGCTCAAAGGGATCATGAGACTATTCATACTAGAAACTTCCGTGTGCAGCCACAAGCTATTATGGGCTCTAGCATAGTTGACTAAGTCGTGTGAACTCTTACAGTGGTAGACTAGTAGATGTAGGGGATGTAGGTGGTACGGTCTACCCGATCGTAAGGTGCTAGCGCTTCTGAAAGACTATGTCTCGGTCATCCGTCTTCTCAAACACCATGTAGTGCGAGAAACCAAACGGAGGCGATCGAGTCTTGTGGGGAAAAGTGCGCAAACCTCTACAGAGTGTAATAAACTAATCATGGTTAGCTGTGTCCCCGGTTATGGACATATTGAGTATCTAGTACTTGGATTTTCATGTGAATCTCAACATGTTACTCTAAATTAATTTTTTTGGGTTATGTTTAATGATGATGCTTAATTGGGATTCAGAATGCTGTCAACCATTCTCAATGTTTAACAACCACCATGATAGTTAAATAAATTTATTCCTTTGCCATTGGGAAAAATTGGCTTTACACAAAACTGTAACCATAGAGCTTTCCACCAGCCAAATATGCATATAGTATAGTTGTTTCATTCCATTACTCTCTATGTGTTTCCTGCCAGCATATTCCATGTGCTGAACCGTTTTTGGGCTGCAACGTTAATGTTGCAGACTTTTCAGACGATGATTGAGTTTTAGGTCGTGGTTCTATACTCAGTGATGCCGTTGGAGTTGATGGACTCACTTATCTTCCAAGCCTTCCGCTGTTATCGTTATTAGATGGCCTTAAGCCATATTTATTGTAATAAGTTCTCTTTTGAGACACTCGATGTAATAAGTGTGTGATTGCTACTCTACTATAAATCCTCCGAGTACTGTGTGGTGTCAGCATTACTGATCCAGGGATGACACCGGAGCACAGAGATCAGACTGTTTGAGGTCTGATCGCTAGAAAAAATGTACCAACTGATGCATAGATCTATTCATCAAAAAAATCGTGAATTCCAAAATCCACTGATTCTAATTATAACAATGATATTAAAAGATGGAAAAGTTTGGTATATGATTAATCGCATAGAAATGAGTTTGTCAGCATTCATGCAAAAAATGATCATGTAGAAATGAGTAAACTTATATGGATGAGAGAATAAAGCAAATTGTTGTGCTAGGCTAACACATAGCATCTAGACACGCAAGCAGAATATTAGACATGTTTGTTTGCATACACAAGGCACCTACAACCACTACAAGGACCACCAATAGATAGGAAAGAAATATTTTTCATGAGCCATATGTCAATATTTCTTTTTGCATCAGATTTATATTGGCCTCCACAAAGACATCGCGTAATAGGAAGACAGTGGAACCGAGCAAAATAGGAAATACCAACATATTGCAAATAAAACAAAATTTGCTAGCCGCAACACAGGGAAACATCATGTACATGCGAAAGATCATCCAACCAAATCATAACCTGAAAAGGCACCTTTTATCAATTTACTGTTGATCCTGGTGGGTTGAGAATACAAGTTTTTCTGTACCGCAAAAAAATTACCAGAAAAAAGAGAATATATACAAGGTTTTTAGATCATTACCTATAAATGTGTTGTTATTTCCAAAATATCCTATTTAAATTTAAAATCTGTAATTCCTATCAAATAATGTAAGGCCCATTATGTTTGAACCAAATTTTTGTGGCACGCAACTAATCAACTTTTAATGATATATTATGTTAGTTATAACACATAGAAAAAAATACTCATACGCGAACAAATGGTTGCATAATACATAAGTCATAAATGAAAATCTAGCCGCACAAATGCGTGGGTAGACCCACTAGTTTAAGTGAAGCATAGGTGTGTCCAGGAAGGACTCAAGACATAAAAGTCAAAACAAAACAAGCAAAGACTCATATCATACAAGACGCTCCAAGCAAAACTCATAGTATGTGACGAATAAAAATATAGATTTGAGTAAAATACCGATGGTCGTTAGAACAAAGAGGGGATGCCAATCGGGGCATCCCCAGTCTTAGTCGTTTGCTTCTGTTTGGAAAATAACTTGGGGTTCCATGGGCATCCCCAAGCTTAGGCTCTTCTTACTCCTTATTACTTCATCCGTCGTAAGATAACCCAAAACTTGAAAACTTCAGTCACACAAAACTCCATCAAAACCTTCGTGAGATCCATTAGTATAAGAAAGCAAATCACTACTATAAGTACTTTATCAAACCAATTCATATTTTATTCTTGCATTATATCTACTGTGTTCCAACTTTTCTATGGTGAAAACTTGTAAAAGAAAACCATAGCAAGCACACAATACAAAGAAAACAGAATCTGTCAAAAACAGATCAATCTGTAGGAATCTGGATATTTCGAAAACTTCTATAACTCCAAAATTTCTTAAAAAAGAATTAGTATTTTATCATACTCTTGTGATTTTTAAGAATTGTTTTTCTAAGCGCAAAATATTCTGTTTTTCAGCAAGATCAAACAACTATCACCCAAGAAGATCATAAAGGCTTTGCTTGACACAAACACTAATTAAAACGCAAAAACACAATCATAACAGTAGCATAATTGTGCGAACACTCAAGAACATAAAGCAAAAAGAAAAAATAAAATTTATTCATGGGGTTGCCTCCCAACAAGCGTTATCGTTTTACGCCCTTTGCTAGGCATAAAGCAAGGATCTATGTTTTTTCATCTTTGGTTCGAGATCCATAAGATGCCCTCATGAATGATTCATATGGAAGCCTAATTCTTGTTCTAGGGAAGTTTTCCATTCCCTTCCTTAGTGGAAATTGAAACTTCATATTGCGTTCTTTCATATCAATCACGGCACCGATAATGCGTAAAAACGGTCTACCAAGAATAATTGGACAAGACGGATTGCAATCAATAGCAAGAACAATAAATCTGTGGGCACATAATTCCTATTTGCAAGAACAAGAATATCATTAATTCTTCCCATAGGCTTTTTAATAGTAGAATCCGCCAAGTCCAAATTTAAAGAGCATTCTTCAATATCGGTAAGACCAATCACATCACATAAAGATTTTCGAATTGTACAAACACTAGCACCCAAGTCACATAAAGCAAAACACTCATAATTTTTAATTTTGACTTTGATAGCAGGTTCCCATTCTTCATGTAATTTTCTTGGAATTGAAACTTCTAATTCCAACTTCTCTTCAAAAGCTTTCATCATAGCATTAACAATATGTTTAGTAAAAGCTTTATTTTGTTCATAAGCATGGGATGAATTTGTCATCGATTGCAACAAAGAAATACAATCAATCAAAGAGAATCTATCATAATTAAAGTCTTTTTAATCCAAAAGCGTGGGAACATCACTAGTTAAAGTCTTGACCTCTTCAAAACCACTTTTATCAATTTTCTCAACAAGATTTTCACCCTCTGAATTATCAGGACACCTTCTAACTAAAGTTGACTCTTCTCAAGTCCCTTTTTCGTCAATATTAATTTTACTAAACAAGGAATCAATATAATAAACACCAATCATTTTAATATCTACGTCATTTTTATGAAAGCAATCACTAGAAAACACTTTTTCTAAAAATTATCTTCTAGCTCTAGGCATAGTGGTTCTTTTCTTACTTTCATCCATAGAAACATAAAGAGCTTTAATTGATTCCTTAACTTTAGGAACAAAAATTTTTATCTTTAGATTTTCTACATCATGAGAAATTCTATCAACACTTCTAGACAAATCATCAATCTTATTCAACTTTTCCTTTATAGTAGTGTTGAAAGCTTTTTGCGTGATGATAAATTATTTAATATTATTCTCAAGATCAGAGGTATTCCTATTATTATTGTAAGATTGATTTCCATAGGAATTACCATAATTATTACAGACATTACTAGGAAAAAGCCTAGGATTAAAATTACCTCTATAAGCATTGTTGTTGAAATTATATCATGAGATAAAATTCACATCTATGGCATCACTATTTTTCTCAATCAAAGTAGACAAAGGCATATCATTGAAATCAATAGAAGCACTTTTACTAGCAAACAATTTCATAAGAGCATCAACTTTTTCACTCAAAGAAGAAATTTCTTCAACCGAATTAACTTTTTTACTAGTAGGAGCTCTTTCGGTATGCCATTGTGAATAATTTTCCAAAATATTATCAAGCAATTTGGTATCTTCACCCAAAATAATTTCCATAAAAGTACCACCCACGGCGGAATCTAAAAGTTTACGAGAAATAAAATTCAATCCCATGTAAAAAAATGTGTATGATCATCGAAAGATTTAACCCATGAGTGGGGCAATTCCGTAGCATTATTTTCATCCTTTCCCAAGATTGTGTTCAAGTTGCTTGAAATTCTTGATCTGGGTTCTAAGGGAGATAATTTTTGCAGCGAAAAATACTTAGTGATAAAAGCATCTTTGCAGTTATTCCAAGAATCGATACTATTGCGAGGCAAAGAAGATAACCAAATTTTTGCAGAATCACACAAAGAAAATGGAAATAATTTCATCGTCACAACATCATTGTCCACATATTTATCTTTTTCATATCTCACAATTCCACGAAGGTATTAAGATGGGACGCGACATCCTCATTAGGAGTACCAGAAAATTGATCTTTGATAACAAGATTCAGCAAAGTAGTATTAATATCACAAGACTCTGCACTAGTGGCGGGTGGAGCAATTGGAGTGCCAATAAAATCATTGTTGTTGGTACTTGAGAAATCACAAAACTTGGTGTTCTCATTAGTCATTGTGACCATGAAACAAGATTACACTCAAAAACAGATCTGGCAAGAAAACGGCGAACAAAAAGGAACGCGAATAAAACAACAAATTTTTGTTAAGTGGGGGAGAGAAAAACGAGAGGCAAATGGAAAATAATTTAAATTGTGAGAAGATGAGATTTGTGATTAGGAACCTGGTATATGTTGAAGATCCTCCCCGGCAGCGGCGCCAGAAATTCCTTTTGATGGCGGCTTGAAGCTATGTCGGTATTTCCCCAAAGAGGAAGGGATGATGCAGCACAACAGCGGTAGGTATTTGCCTCAGTGATGAAACCAAGGTGATCGAACCAGCAGGAGAACCAAGCAACACAACGTAAACAACACCTGCACACAAATAACAAATACTCGCAACCCGACATGTAAAAGGAGTTGTCAATCCCTTTCGGGTAACGGCACCTGAGATAGGAAAACGGATGTGAGAGAGTAGTAAATATTGATAGGCAAACGGACGCCAAATAAAATCAATTGCAACAAGGTATTTCTGTATTTTTGTTTAATAGATCTCAAAATAAAAGCAAAAGAAAATCAATTGCAACTAGTGGCTTCTCTCGAGAAAAATAGCAAATGGTGGGTAAACTAATTACTGTTGGGCAATTGATAGAACTTCAAATAATCATGACGATATCCAGGCAATGATCATTATATAGGCATCACGTCCAATATTAGTAGACCGACTCTTGCCTGCATCTACTACTATTACTCCACACATCGACCTCTATCTAGCATGCATCTAGTGTGGGGAAATGGAGTAATGCAATAAGAACGATGACATGATGTAGACAAGATCTATTTATGTAGAAATAGACCCCATCGTTTTATCCGTAGTAGCAACAATAAATACGTGTTGGTTCGCCTTCTGTCACTAGGATCAAGCACCATAAGATCGAACCCAGTACAAAGCACCTCTTCCCATTGCAAGATAAATAGATCAAGTTGGCCAAACAAAACCCAAATATCGGAGAAGAAATACGATGCTATAAGCAATCATGAATATAAGAGATCAAAGAAACTCAAATAACTTTCATGGATAAAAAGATAGATCTGACCATAAACTCAAAGTTCAGCCGATCCCAACAAACACTCCGCAAAAAGAGTTACATCATATGGATCACCAAGAGACCATTGTATTGATAATCAAAACAGAGAGAGGAAGTTATCTAGCTACTAACTACGGACCCGTAGGTCTACAAAGAACTACTCACACGTCATCGGAGAGGCACCAATGGAAGTGGTGAACCCCTCTATGATGGTATCTATATTGGATCTGGTGGTTCTAGACTCTACAGCGGATGAAATTTATTTTTGTCGACTCCCCTAGTGTTTTTGGAATATTGGGGTATTTATAAAGAAAGGAGGCGGTTCAGGGGGCACCCGAGGTGGGCACAACCCACCTGGGCACGCTTGGCCCCCCAGGCGCGCCCTGGTGGGTTGTTCTCCCCTCAAAGCACCCCCAGGTGCTTCTCTGGCCCACTGGATTTCTTCTGGTCCAAAAAAACTCCAAAAAGTTTCGATGCGTTTGGACTCCGATTGGTATTGATTTCCTGCGATGTAAAAAACATGCAGAAAACAGCAAGTGGCACTTGGCACTATGTCAATAGATTAGTACCAAAAGATAATATAAAATGACTATAAAGCGATTATAAAACATCCAAGACTGATAATATAACAGTATGGAACAATAAAAAATTATAGATACGTTGGAGACGTATCAAGCATCAATGATATGTTTCGTAAAAGCTTTGTTTTGATTATAAGCATGAGGAGAATTCAACATGCATTGCAACAAGGAAATACAATCTATTAAGGAACGATTATCATAATTAAATTCCTTGAAATCCAAAAGAGTGGGTTCATTGCTACCTAAAGTTTTGACCTCTCCAATCCCACTTTTATCAAATTTTGTATCAAGATCTAAAAACTCCGAATCATTGGGATGCCTTTTCTCTAAAGTTGACTCATCTCCAGTGCCATCTTTATCAAGAATTATATTGGAAAACAAAGATTCAATAGAAGTCACATCCATCACTTTATGATCTTCATCATTATTTTCACTGAAACTAGAAGAACATGTTTTTACAAACCAATCTTTTTTAGCACGCATCTTTGCGGTTTTTCCTTTGCACTCATCAATGAAAATTCTCATAGCTTTGAGAGACTCATTGATGTCATGCTGGGGTGGAATAGATCTATGTTTCAAAGAATCAATACCAAGAGAAATTCTATCCACGTTCTTAGCAAAATCATTAATCTTAAGCAATTTTTCTTTAATCAAAGCATTGAAATTCTTTTGCGAACTCATAAATTCTTTCACACTATTCTCAAAATCAGAGGGCATATTATTATAATTTCCATAAGAATTTTTATAGAAATTACCATAATTATCAGTGGCATTACTAGGTAACGGCCTAGTATTAAAATTAGTCTATTTGCGTTATTACCAAAATTCTTCCTACCAACAAAATTCACATCCATAGATTCATTACTATTTTCAATAAGAGTAGACAAAGGAATATCATTCGGATCAATAGAAGCACTCTTGCTAGCAAATAATTTCATGAGCTCATCCATCTTTCCACTCAAATCATTAATCTCTTCAATCGCATGCACCTTTTTACTAGTGGAAGATCTTTTGGTATGCTATTGAGAATAATTAGCCATAATATTATCTAGGATTTTAGTAGCCTCTCCTTAATTAATTTCCATAAGTACCTCCCGCGGCCGAATCTAAAGATTTCTAGAAGCAAAATTCAATCCAGCATAATTTTGTTGTATAATCATCCACAAATTGAAACCATGAGTAGGGCAATTTCGTATCATCAATTTCATCATGTCCCGAGATTGTGCAACATGTTCATGATTAAGTTGCTTAAAATTCATAATATCGTTCCTAAGGGAGATGATCTTAGCGGTAGGAAAATACTTGAAAATAAAGGCATCTTTACACTTATTCTATGAACCAATACTATTTTTAGGGAAAGATGAAAACCAAGTTTTAGCATGACCTCGAAGTGAGAACGGAAATAGCTTCAACTTAACAATATCATTATCCACATCTTTTTTATTTTGCATATCACACAAATCAACGAAATTGTTTAGATGGGATGCGCATCTTCACTAGAAAGGCCGGAAAATTGATCTTTCGTAAGAAGATTCGGCAAAGCGGCACTAATTTCACAAGATTCCGCATTAGTAGCGGGAGCAATCAGAGTACTGATAAAATCATTGTTATTGGTGTTAGAAAAGTCACACAATTTGGTATTCTCTTAAGCCATCATGACAAAGCAAGCAATCCAACACATGAGCACACAAAAAGCAAGCGAAGAAGACGAACGGAAGAGGGGCGAAGAAAAGGCAAATCTTTTTGAAAATCATTTTAGAAGTGGGGGAGAGGAAAACGAGACGCGAATGGCGAATAATGTAAGGCAAGAGATGAGAGTTTATGATGGGTACTTGGTATGGCTTGACTTGGCATAGATCTCCCCGGCAACAACGCCAGAAATTCTTCCTGCTACTTCTTGAGCTTGCGTTGGTTTTTCTCTTGAAGAGGAAAGGGTCATGCAGTGAAGTAGAGATAAGTAATTCCCTCAGTTTGAGAACCAAGGTACCAATCCAGTAGGAGAAAACACACAAGTCACTGAATAGCTGCACAAACAATCAAACAACTTGCACCCGACGCGATAAAGAGGTTGTCAATCCCTTCTTGGTTACTTACAAAAGTGAGATCCGATAGAGATAGATAAATGTTAAAGTAAATATTTTTGGTTTATAGATCGGAAAGTAAAAGATTGCAAAATAGTAAATCAAAAACTAATATTGTAGATTGGAAAATTAAATGATGGAAAATAGAACTTGTATGTTGGAAATTATACCCGGATGCCATAGGTTTCACTGGAGGCTTCTCTCAAGATAGACAATAATATGGTGGGTGAACAAATTACTGTCGAGCAATTGATAGAAAAGCGCAAAGTTATAACGATATCTAAGGCAATGATCATGAATAGAGCCATCACGTCCATGTCAAGTAGACCGAAACGATTCTGCATCTACTACTATTACTCCACACATCGACCGCTATCCAGTATTGTCACAGCCCTAGAATATTGTTTGTAAATAGTTGCATCTTCATCCAGGCATCATATTTAAATTTCTGAAACATGAGTTGAGGATTGTTGAAGCCTCAAAACTTTAATTAAAAGCAGGGCAAAAGAACCCTGGAAATTGCATTCAGTGTTTCCAAAATGGCCTTAAATAATGTTGGTTATATTTGGCAAAGGTTTTTGCACCAAACCAAAAATAATGAGCATTTTTGAGGAATATTTTGGGCACTGAATTTAAATCATTATTTTATTTGCATTTGGAATTATATTCATAACTCGTATAGAATATATTTCCAAATACCCTGAAACATTTTATGTGCTTTTGGAAAAGTCCATTAAGCAACATAAATATATTCAGAGGAATTTTGACACTGGTTTGGAATTGTTCTAAATTCAAACAGTGGCAAAACAAATTGAAAAAAGTAATAAAATAGAACAGAAATAAAACAGAGCACCTCACCTGGACTCACCTGTCGCGGCCCAGCTGGCCAGCCCATCTGGCCGGCCCAGCCCAGCGCCCCCCCCCCTTGTCATCTTCCTCCTCTGCTAGGAGGACGAACAAGTGCGTGGCGGGCGCCGACGCTGCCCCGGCCACCTCCTCCTTCCCCGGCCACCTCCTGCTTCCCCGAGCCCTCTAGCGACGCCACGGAGACGCCCTCAACCCCCCCCGATGCTCTCTCACTCTCTCTGGATCTCTCCCCCCTCCTCTGTTCTCCCCACCGAGAGCCGCCGCCGACGTCGCTCGCAACCACCGCGACCACAGCCACTGCCCCGCCTTGCCGTTGCGCCCAGAGGCTCCGCCTCGACCCCCTCTTCCTCTCCACCGAGCCACGAGGTCCCAGACGCGCTGCAACGCCGCCACCATCGTCGTTCCCGTCGCCGGCCACCGAAGCTCACCGCCGTCGATTCGCGACGTCTGACGCGTCCCTGAGCCCACTGAGCCACCCTGCTGCCTCCCTGTGAGCTTGCCGTCGTTTCCCCTCACCTCTCTCTCTCGCGTGCGCCCTGTAGCCGCCGCCCCACGAGCACCCGAAGCCGCCGTCCGCCATGGCCGGTGAGCTGCGTGCTCCCGAGCTCCTCCACCTACGCTCGTTGCCTCCGAGTGCTCCTGGTGACCCCAGTAAACCGTAGCGCCCCTCAGCTGATCTCGCCGTGCCGTGTAACGCCGAAACCGAGCACGCCCGAGCTCCGGCCGCCGCTGCCGAGCTCGAGGCCATCATCTCCGGCCGCCCTAGCTGCTGCTGCTTGCTGAAACGGGCGCGGGTGAGCTCCAGCTCCCCGTAGCCGCTCTCCTCCGTCCATTTGGACGCCGGAGGAGCGAGCCCGCGCCCTCCGCCGCGCCTGTTGCCACCGGCGACGAACCGCCCGCGGGTTAGGCCCTGTCGACCAGGGGTTTGACCTCCCCTGGGTCGATGACAGGTGGGGCCAGCCCCCTGTTAATTAGTTTAGTTTATTTTAATTTATTTAGCCACTAACACTGACCAGTGGGCCCCGACCCCCCCTAATCCTTTAATTAAGCAGATAACCCCCTGTTAACTAACTGTGACACTGCCATATGGGTCCCACAGGTCAGATTTGACCTGGACAACGCCCGTTGACTTCCTGACGTCACCGTGAAGTCATGCTGACGTAGTAATAGGTTTTCTGGATTTATTTTTATTCAGAAAATTCCAGAAAATTGTATAAACTTCTAAAATTCATAGAAATTCAACCGTAACTCCAAATTAAACAAATTATATATGAAAAATTATCAGAAAAATTCAAGGAATCCATCTGTACCATTTTCATGCATGTTAGAACAACTTATAGCTGCTGTTTAGCACAAATCAATTAAATGGCATTTGAATAATCACATATGGAGTTTGAATTTGAATCTTGTATTCAAACCAACTTCATTTAATCTGTTGCTAGTTGCATTAGCTCAAACACATTCATATTGCCATGTCATGAGCATGCATCATATTGTGCATTGCATTGATTGTATTTCTTCTTGTTGCCGGTATCTGTTCCCTCCCGGTAGACGATGTTCCGATGTTGTGATCGTTGACACTGATGAAGACTCAATGTTATCTTCAGAAGTGCCAGGCAAGCAAAACCCCCTTGTTCATTCCGATACAATCCTACTCTCTCGCTTCTGCTCTCTTTTAATGCATTAGGACAACATCGATTCATCTGTTACTTGCTGCGGTAGCTGAACCCCTTTATCCTTTGCATGACCTGTCATTGCCACAGTAAATAGATGAAACCCACTAGCATGAGTAGGAGTTGTTTGAGCCCTGTTGTGCCTATTCATTCATGCTTGCTTGTCATGCCTGCTACTGCTTAGAGTTGAGTCAGGTCTGATTCATCGGGAATGAATCAGAGGTGTGTGAACATGTCCTACTGTGTGTGAGCTAAGTGTGTGAATATGATTTGGTAAAGGTAGCGGTGAGAGGCCATGTAGGAGTACATGGTGGGTTGTCTCATTGCAGCCGTCCTCAGGAACTGAGTTCTGTGTTTGTGATCCATGATTCAGCTACTACCATACATTGGGCCCTGAAATATGACCCCGCTCGACTTCTTACTCACCCAAGTTCTCTGTCCAGGAGTTGCAAGTAGTTTCTGGTGTTTGTAGCTTACTGGAGGCCGTGGACAGCGCTGACCGTAGGGGTGGGCTGTGATGCGGTAGGTATGTGGCACGGTGTACCGGATGCCCGTTTGGTATCTCGGGAACCCTGTTCACATTGTTTGGGGCTGTGAGCGAAACTCCGGCCGGATCTCCTCATGGATGGAACCCGAATAGGCGATAAACCTGGACTAGAGACTTGAGTGTTTAGGTAGGTCGTGGTCTACACCCACGTCGGCTTTCGCTTGAAGTCTGCCGAGCACATGTCGTGTGCAGACGCTAAGTGGTGGAAACATGTATGAAGAAGTACACCCCTGCAGGGTTAACATCATCTATTCGAATAGCCGTGTCCGCGATAAAGGACTTCTGGGTTGCTTATATCAGTTCATAGACAAGTGAAAGTGGATACCCTAAAAATATGCAAGATAAGCGTGAGTGCTATGGATGGCGTTCTCGTAGGGAGACGGGAGTGGATCCATAGTGGTGTATTGATATGGTGAATATGTGGACTCGTGTGCGCCACCTCAAAGAGTTACTTGCAGTCGTAGTTCAGGATAGCCACCGAGTCAAAGCTGGCTTGCTGCAGTTAAACCCCACCATCCCCTTTGTTGATAATGATGCATATGTAGTTAGTTCTGAGGTAAGTCTTGCTGGGTACATTTGTACTCACGTTTGCCTATTTTATGTTTTTGCAGAGAGACTTCGGTCTCACTAGTAGTTTCGCGTGGACTTCGACGTTTAGCTTTTTACCTCAGCTACGATCTTGTGCCCTCGGCAGGATCTGGTAGATAGTCAGGCTTCTCAGCCTTTTTCATTTATAGATGTCTGTACTCAGACATGATAGCTTCCGCTTGTGTTTTGATTTGTATGCTCTGAATGTTGGGTCATGAGACCTATGTTTGTAATATCTCGCTCCTCGGAGCCTAATGAATAAATACTTGAGTCGTAGAGTCATGTTGTGATGCCATGTTGTATTGCACATATCGGGCATATTGTGTGTATGTTATTGAAATGCTTGGTATGTGTGGGATCTGACTATCTAGTTGTTTATCTTTAGTAGCCTCTCTTACCGGGAAATGTCTCCTAGTGTTTCCACCGAGCCATGGTAGCTTGCTACTGCTCCGGAACACTTAGGCTGGCCGGCATGTGTCCTTCTTCGTTCCTGTGTCTGTCCCCTCGGGGAAATGTCACGCGATGAATACCGGAGTCCTGTTAGCCCGCTACAGCCCGGTTCACCGGAGTCCTGCTAGCCCAGTGCTACAGCCTGGATTCACTCGCTGATGACCGACACGTTCGATGCTGGGTCATGGATGCCTGTCCCTGTAAGTTTGTGCCACTTTGGGTTTATGACTAGCCATGTCAATCCGGGCTCCTTATCATATGGATGCTAGCGACACTGTCATATACGTGTGCCAAAAGGCGCAAACGGTCCCGGGCAAAGGTAAGGCGACACCCGTGGGAATACCGTGCGTGAGGCCGCAAAGTGATATGAGGTGTTACATGCTAGATCGATGTGGCATTGAGTCGGGGTCCTGACAAGTATGCATCTAGAGTATTAAGTTCATATAGAACGGAGTAACGCATTAAGCAAGATGACATGATGTAGAGGAATTTTTATCCTTGACGGCAACAATATAATACGTGCCTTGCCGCCCCTACTGTCACTGGGAAAGGACACCGCAAGATTGAACACAAAGCTAAGCACTTCTCCCATTGCAAGAAAAACCAATCTAGTTGGCCAAACCAAACCGATAGTTCGAAGAGAATTACAAAGATATCAAATCATGCATAAAAGAATTCAGAGAAGATTCAAATAATATTCATAGATAAGCTGATCATAAATCTCAATTCATCGGATCTTGGCCAACACACTGCAAAAAAGTATTACATCCAATAAATCCCCAAGAACATCGATGAGAACATGGTATTGAGAATCAAAGAGAGAGAAGAAGCCATCTAGCTACTAGCTATGGACTTGTAGGTCTGTGGTAAACTACTCATGTTTCACCGGAAGGGCAATAGATTTGATGTAGAAGCCCTCCGTGATGGAATACCCCTCCGGCAAGATGTCGGAATAGGCCCCTAGATGGGATCTCACAGGTATAGAAGGTTGTGGCGGTGGAAAAGTGTTTTCGTGGATGCCTCTGTTGGTTTGGGGATATATGGGTATATATAGGCTAAAGAATTAGGTCAGGAAGTGCACGAGGGGCCCATAAGGGTGGGAGGTGCGCCCTATCACCCTGGGTGCGCCCTCCATCCTAGTGGACGCCTCGTGGCTCCTCGGACTTCATCTCCAAGTCTCCGCGTTGTCTTCTGGTCCAAGAAAAATCATCGCGAAGGTTTTATTCTGTTTGGACTCCATTTGGTATTTCTTTTATGCGAAACTCAAAAATAAAGAAAAAATAGGAACTGACACTGGGCTCTAGGTTAATAGGTTAGTCCCAAAAATAATATAAAATAGAATATAAGTGCATAGAAAACATCTGAAATAGATAATATAATAGCATGGAACAATCAAAACTTATAGATACGTTGGAGGCGTATCATGGCCCAAGTCCTTAAAACATGTCACTTCACTTCTCTGGGCTCTCTTTCCATACAAACCGCACAACTTGTATGCTACTACGAGGAGTTAAAAAACTTAACCTTTTCTAGTCTCCACAATAACAGTACGTGATGTTGAAATCTATAGCCTTGATGCATCTTTCTATAGTCTCGATCAACAAGATTCGTAGGATCGAAAGTATGTCTAGAGGGGGGGTGATTAGACTACTTGACCAATTAAAAATCTATCATTTTCCCAATTTTAGTCTTTGGCAAATTTTAGCTATCTTAGCACAAGTCAAGCAATCTTAACACGATTCAAGCAAGCATGCAAAGAGTCTATGAGCAGCGGAAAGTAAAGCATGCAACTTGCAAGAACGTAAAGGGAAGGGTTTGGAGAATTCAAACACAATTGGAGACACGGATGTTTTTGTCGTGGTTTCGATAGGTGGTGCTATCGTACATCCACGTTGATGGAGACTTCAACCCACAAAGGGTAACGGTTACGCGAGTCCATGGAGGGCTCCACCCACGAAGGGTCCACGAAGAAGCAACCTTGTCTATCCCATCATGGCCATCGCCCACGAAGGACTTGCCTCACTAGTGATAGATCTTCATGAAGTGGTCTCCTTGCCCTTACAAACTCCTTGGTTAAACTCCACAATCTTGTCGGAGGCTCCCAAGTGACACCTAGCCAATCTAGGAGACACCACTCTCCAAGAAGTAACAAATGATGTGTTGATGATGAACTCCTTACTCTTGTGCTTCAAATGATAGTCTCCCCAACACTCAACTATCTCTCACGGGATATGGATTTGGTGGAAAGAAGATTTGAGTGGAAAGCAACTTGGGGGAGGCTAGAGATCAAGATTCATATGGTGGGAATGGAATATCTTGGCCTCAACACATGAGTAGGTGGTTATCTCTCAGAAAATGTGTATTGGAAGTGTAGGTATGTTCTGATGGCTCTCTCCACAAATGAAGAGTGGGTGGAGGGGTATATATAGCCTCCACACAAAAACTAACCGTTACACACAATTTACCAATCTTGGTGAGACCGAATTGAGAAACTCGGTCGGACCGATTCAGCAAACCTTGTGACCGTTAGGATTTTCGGTGGGACTGAGATGCAACTCGGTAGGACCGATATGGTTAGGATTAGGGCATAACGTAATCTCGGTGTGAACTATTACACAAACTCGGTGGGAATGATTTTGGTAATAAGCTAACCAGAGAGTTGGTCAGGTAAACTCGGTGGGACCGATTTGCTCATTTCGGTGGGACCGAAATGTTACAAAAGGGAAACAGAGAGTTTACATTGCAATCTCGGTGGGACCGATCGCTCATCTCGGTAGGACCGAAACGTTACGAAGGGAAACAAAGAGATTACAACCCCATCTCGGTGTGACCGAGATCCCTATCGGTGAGACCGATTTGCCTAGGGTTTGTGGCAGTGGCTATGACATCTGAACTCGATGGCGCCGGATAGAAAGAATCGGTGGGGCCGAGTTTGACTTTTGGTTTAGGTCATATGTGGATGTGGGAAGGTAGTTGAGGGTTTTAGAGCATATCACTAAGCACTATGAAGCAAGAACCTCATCCCTCCTTGATAGTATTGGCTTTTCCTACAGACTCAATGTGATCTTGGATCACTAAAATATAAAATGTAGAGTCGTGAGCTTTGAGCTTGAGCCAATGTTTTTGTCCTTAGTATTTTGAGGGGTCCACTTTCCTCATCCATGCCATGCCATTCATTGAGATTTTCCTGAAATATTAATCTTGGAATAATGTTAGCTCAATAAGCTATATGTTGTTAGGAATTACCAAAACCACCTAGGGATAGTTGCACTTTCACATGAGGAACTTTTCAATGCTGAGGGCACCTCTATTTTGCGCATAGTTGTCACGCCATGCAGTTTCTGATAGGTCCTATCCTATAAGCCTCGCCTATTTCCTTGGTTTGAGATGGAGGTGTAATGGTAAGAAAGCAGAAACAACTAGTATAAAGACAACATTGTGCAAGGAAATGGCGTGGTGCCTACGTCGAGACTAGAAGCATGGCTTGTGGTCGCGCCCCCATACGCTCTAACTCCAGTGAGCTGACACCACGTTTTAATTTTTAGTACTGAGATCATCTCTGTGATAATACTATATTTAGGGCACATTGTTAGTGAAGTTACATGTGTAAAAACATACTTGTGTATATTTGTACTTCAATAAAAATGTATGGTCATCTTTGTTACCGAAGTTGGAAAGTTAACTAAATTCAGGTACCAATTTGTATTTTGAATTTCTACCTAAATGGAAAGAGTCTTATTACTAATAACTCAATTACGTGATACTGTTAAGTGGCTGACCTTCCACTACTAGGAAAAGGCCTACTAATGGCGCACCGGTTTTGCCTACTAATGGCGCACCACCGCTGCGCCATTAGTATCACGCCACTAGAATTTTTTACTAATGGCGCATCACTGGTGCGTCATTAGTATCTGGTATGCTAATGGCGCACCAGGCAGTGCGCCATTAGTTTTGCCCACGGTGCGCCACTAGTGTCTGCTATACTAATGGCGCACCACATGGTAGTGCGCCATTAGTAACAATTTTTTTAATTTTTTTTCTTAATCTCAGGTCACTATTTCACCTATGAGATATCCAACACATATATATACAACAAGCATCCATATAACAATCATAGCCAACACACAAGTTCCATCATATATACATACATAGCCAACACACAAGTTCCATCATATATACATACATAGCCAACACATAGTTCCATCGTTACATATTACAAAAGTTTCACATTGTTCATCCAACACCGTTATCCATCAATTCACAAAAGTTTCACATTGATAGAAAATAAAAACACAAATGGAAAAGAAGCACTCCATCCATGCAAGCTTCCGTGAATTAAATCAAATCTGCAAAATGATAAACAAGAAGTTAGAAGAAGAAAAGAAGAAGACTAGAAGAATACTAGAAGAAGAAGAACACTAGAAGAAGAATAAGAAGAATTTTGGAAAAGAAGAAGAATAAGAAGAAAACTATAAGCTTATTATGTAAACTTGATCATTTTGTGCTAACATAAGTTATTTTTGAGCTAACCTATAGGAAACTAAGCATATAAGCTCTAAGTTAGTATATTAGAGCCAACTTAGGTAAAATGAAGCTAACCTATGTCATTTTGGAAAAGAAGAAGAATAAGAAAAAGACTATAAGCTTATTATGTAAACTTGATCATTTTGTGCTAACATAAGTTATTTTTGAGCTAACCTATAGGAAACTAAGCATATAAGCTTTAAGTTAGCATATTAGAGCCAACTTAGGTAAAATGAAGCTAACCTATAGGAAACTAAGCATATTAGAGATAACGTAGGTAACTAAGTATATACATATATCATTTCGGAGATCTGACATTCCTGACAAAGTTCAGTTCTCATGCATTGTTCTTCTCCTTCTCCTTCCTTAGCCTGATGCGCCAAGAGCGGCGAGGCGGTGGAGGCAGTGGGATGTAGTCTTCTACCTCAATTGGCGTGGTCATGTCGCCCAGCTGTGGGATCGTCGGCGCCACCACCGGTGCGTGGTCATTGTCGGGCACCACCACCATGGCGAGGCCACCTTCAGGCACGACCATCGCTAGGTCATCCTCAGCCACCTCCATCTCTTGCCCATGATCAGCCACCACCATCTCTTGCCCATGGTCAGCCACCACCATCTCTTGCCCTTGGTCAGCCACCACCAGCGCTAGGTCATCCTTAGCTTGATGCCCATCGTCATCCTGCAGCTCCTCATCCCCACTCTGCTCCTCTTCTCCCGCACTCCCGTCCGGATCATCCTTCTTGTTGTCTATGTTGCTGCCAGAATCGCTGCTGCTTTCGCTACAGCCAGAATCGCTGCTGCTTTCGCTACAGTCATAGTCGCTGCTGCTTTGGCTGTGGCCAGGGTCGCTGCTGCTGCTCCCATTACCTGTCCAAATGCAACAATGGCCGTTAACAATCAATGTGAGACAAAGTCAAATGTATAGGAATAAGAAGAGGCAGAACGTACCGGCATCATCATTGTCAGCGTAGCGCATGCGACACATAGTCGCGTTGAACACCTTCACGATGAGCATGGTGGCGTCGTCCTCGTACCTGAAGAGAAGGAAGTACCCCAGCCGCAGGTCGTAGGCACGGTAGAACTTCTCCCACCCACGAGAAAAGTACATGTGGCCCTCCTTGATCACCAACTCCACATCCCACTGCTTGCGAAACCCGCTGTCGGCCTGTCGCAGCTTCACATTATTTGGCGGATCTTCACCTATCAGCATGTTCATAAAAATGTCAAGAAGCCTCTGCAGTTTGGTACAATGAGTGATGTAGCAAACAACAGATATCATAATGAGATGGGTGTGTTGGGATTTCGTAGTAATTTCAAAAAATTTCCTACGCGCACACAGGATCATGTGATGCATAGCAACGAGAGGAGAGTGTTGTCTACGTACCCAACGCAGACCGACTGCGGAAGCAATGACACGACGTAGAGGAAGTAGTCGTACGTCTTCACGATCCAACCGATCAAGCACTGAAACTACGGCACCTCCGAGTTCGAGCACACGTTCAGCTCGATGACGATCCCCGGACTCCGATCCAGCAAAGTGTCGGGGAAGAGTTTCGTCAGCACGACGGCGTGGTGACGATCTTGATGAACTACAGCAGCAGGGCTTCGCCTAAACTCCGCTACAGTATTATCGAGGAATATGGTGGCAGGGGGCACCGCACATGGCTAAGGAATCGATCACGTGGATCAACTTGTGTCAACTTGTGTGTTTAGAGGTGCCCCTGCCTCCGTATATAAAGGAGGAGAGGAGGGGAGGCTGGCCGGCCAAAGAGGGAGGCGCAGGAGAGTCCTACTCCCTCTGGGAGTAGGATTCCTCCCCCCAATCCTAGTCCAACTAGGATTCCTCGGAGGGGAAGGGAGAGAGGGGGGCCGGCCACCTTCTCCTAGTCCTAATAGGACTAGGGGAGGGGAAAGAGGCGCAGCCACCTTGGTCTGCCCCTTTCTCCTTTCCACTAAGGCCCATGATGGCCCATATGGCTCCCGGGGGGTTCCGGTAACCTCCCGGTAACCCGGTAAAATCCCGATTTCACCCGGAACACTTCCGATGTCCAAACATAGGCTCCCAATATATCAATCTTTACGTCTCGACCATTTCGAGACTCCTCGTCATGTCCGTGATCACATCCGGGACTCCGAACAACCTTCGGTACATCAAAATGCATAAACTCATAATATAACTGTCATCGTAACCTTAAGCGTGCGGACCCTACGGGTTCGAGAACAATGTAGACATGACCGAGACATGTCTCTGGTCAATAACCAATAGCGGGACCTGGATGCCCATATTGGCTCCTACATATTCTATGAAGATCTTTATCGGTCAGACCGCATAACAACATACGTTGTTCCCTTTGTCATCGGTATGTTACTTGCCCGAGATTCGATCGTCGGTATCCAATACCTAGTTCAATCTCGTTAACGGCAAGTCTCTTTACTCGTTCCGTAATACATCATCTCACAACTAACATATTAGTTGTAATGCTTGCAAGGCTTATGTGATGTGTATTACCGAGAGGGCCCAGAGATACCTCTCCGACAATCGGAGTGACAAATCCTAATCTCGAAATACGCCAACCCAACATCGACCATTGGAGACACCTGTAGTACTCCTTTATAATCACCCATTTACGTTGTGACGTTTGGTAGTACCCAAAGTGTTCCTCCGGTAAACGGGAGTTGCATAATCTCATAGTCGTAGGAACATGTATAAGTCATGAAGAAAGCAATAGCAACATACTAAACGATCAGGTGCTAAGCTAATGGAATGGGTCATGTCAATCAGATCATTCTACTAATGATGTGACCTCGTTAATCAAATAACAACTCATTGTTCATGGTTAGGAAACATAACCATCTTTGATTAACGAGCTAGTCAAGTAGAGGCATACTAGTGACACTCTGTTTGTCTATGTATTCACACATGTATTATGTTTCCGGAAAATACAATTCTAGCATGAATAATAAACATTTATCATGATTATAAGGAAATAAATAATAACTTTATTATTGCCTCTAGGGCATATTTCCTTCAGTCTCCCACTTGCACTAGAGTCAATAATCTAGATTACACTGTAATGAATCTAACACCCATGGAGCTTTGGTGCTGATCATGTTTTGCTCGTGGAAGAGGCTTAGTCAACGGGTCTGCAATATTCAGATCCGTATGTATCTTGCAAATCTCTATGTCTCCCACCTGGACTAGATCCCGGATGGAGTTGAAGCGTCTCTTGATGTGTTTGGTCCTTTTGTGAAATCTGGATTCCTTTGCCAAGGCAATTGCACCAGTATTGTCACAAAAGATTTTCATTGGACCCGATGCACTAGGTATGACACCTAGATCGGATATGAACTCCTTCATCCAGACTCCTTCATTTGCTGCTTCCGAAGCAGCTATGTATTCCGCTTCACATGTAGATCCCGCTACGACGCTTTGTTTAGAACTGCACCAACTGACAGCTCCACCGTTTAATGTAAACACGTATCCGGTTTGCGATTTAGAATCGTCCGGATCAGTGTCAAAGCTTGCATCAACGTAACCTTTTACGATGAGCTCTTTGTCACTTCCATATACGAGAAACATATCCTTAGTCCTTTTCAGGTATTTCAGGATGTTCTTGACCGCTGTCCAGTGATCCATTCCTGGATTACTTTGGTACCTCCCTGCTAAACTTATAGCAAGGCACACATCAGGTCTGGTACACAGCATTGCATACATGATAGAGCCTATGGCTGATGCATAGGGAACATCTTTCATATTCTCTCTATCTTCTGCAGTGGTCGGGCATTGAGTCTTACTCAATTTCACACCTTGTAACACAGGCAAGAACCCTTTCTTTGCTTGATCCATTTTGAATTTCTTCAAAATTTTGTCAAGGTATGTGCTTTGTGAAAGTCCAATTAAGCGTCTTGATCTGTCTCTATAGATCTTAATGCCTAATATGTAAGCAGCTTCACCGAGGTCTTTCATTGAAAAACTTTTATTCAAGTATCCCTTTATGCTATCTAGAAATTCTATATCATTTCCAATCAGTAATATGTCATCCACATATAATATCAGAAATGCTACAGAGCTCCCACTCACTTTCTTGTAAATACAGGCTTCTCCAAAAGTCTGTATAAAACCAAATGCTTTGATCACACTATCAAAACGTTTATTCCAACTCCGAGAGGCTTGCACCAGTCCATAAATGGATCGCTGGAGCTTGCACACTTTGTTAGCTCCCTTTGGATCGACAAAACCTTCTGGTTGCATCATATACAACTCTTCTTCCAGGAATCCATTCAGGAATGCAGTTTTGACATCCATTTGCCAAATTTCATAATCATAAAATGCGGCAATTGCTAACATGATTCGGACGGACTTAAGCATCGCTACGGGTGAGAAGGTCTCATCGTAGTCAATTCCTTGAACTTGCCGAAAACCTTTTGCGACAAGTCGAGCTTTGTAGACAGTAACATTACCATCAGCGTCAGTCTTCTTCTTAAAGATCCATTTATTCTCAATCGCTTGCCGATCATCGGGCAAGTCAACCAAAGTCCATACTTTGTTCTCATACATGGATCCCATCTCAGATTTCATGGCTTCTAGCCACTTTGCGGAATCTGGGCTCACCATCGCTTCTTCATAGTTCGTAGGTTCATCATGATCTAGTAGCATGACCTCCAGAACAGGATTACCGTACCACTCTGGTGCGGATCTTACTCTGGTTGATCTACGAAGTTCAGTAGTATCTTGATCTGAAGTTTCATGATCATTATCATTGGCTTCCTCACTAACTGGTGTAGGTGTCACTGAAACAGTTTTCTGTGATGAACTACTTTCCAGTAAGGTAGCAGGTACAGTTACCTCGTCAAGTTCTACTTTCCTCCCACTCACTTCTTTCGAGAGAAACTCCTTCTCTAGAAATGATCCATTCTTAGCAACAAATGTTTTGCCTTCGGATCTGTGATAGAAGGTGTACCCAACAGTTTCCTTTGGGTATCCTATGAATACACATTTCTCCGATTTGGGTTCGAGCTTATCAGGTTGAAGTTTTTTCACATAAGCATCGCAGCCCCAAACTTTAAGAAACGACAACTTTGGTTTCTTGCCAAACCATAGTTCATAAGGCGTCGTCTCAACGGATTTTGATGGTGCCCTATTTAACGTGAATGCGGCCGTCTCTAAAGCATATCCCCAAAATGATAGCGGTAAATCTGTAAGAGACATCATAGATCGCACCATATCTAGTAAAGTACGATTACGACGTTCGGACACACCATTACGCTGTGGTGTTCCGGGGGGCGTGAGTTGCGAAACTATTCCACAGTTTTTCAAAATGTACACCAAACTCGTAACTCAAATATTCTCCTCCACGATCAGATCGTAGAAACTTTATTTTCTTGTTACGATGATTTTCAACTTCACTCTGAAATTCTTTGAACTTTTCAAATGTTTCAGACTTATGCTTCATTAAGTAGATATATCCATATCTGCTTAAATCATCTGTGAAGGTGAGAAAATAACGATATCCGCCACGAGCCTCAATATTCATCGGACCACATACATCGGTATGTATGATTTCCAACAAATCTGTTGCTCTCTCCATAGTACCGGAGAACGGTGTTTTAGTCATCTTGCCCATGAGGCACGGTTCGCAAGTACCAAGTGATTCATAATCAAGTGGTTCCAAAAGTCCATTAGTATGGAGTTTCTTCATGCGTTTTACACCGATATGACCTAAACGACAGTGCCACAAATAAGTTGCACTTTCATTATCAACTCTGTATCTTTTGGTTTCAACATTATGAATATGTGTATTACTACTATCGAGATTTAGTAAGAATAGACCACTCTTCAAGGGTGCATGACCATAAAAGATATTACTCATATAAATAGAACAACCATTATTCTCTGATTTAAATGAATAACCGTCTCGCATTAAACAAGATCCAGATATAATGTTCATGCTCAACGCTGGCACTAAATAACAATTATTTAGGTCTAATATTAATCCCGAAGGTAGATGTAGAGGTAGCGTGCCGACCGCGATCACATCGACTTTGGAACCGTTTCCCACGCGCATCGTCACCTCGTCCTTTGCCAGTGCCCGCTTATTCTGTAGTCCCTGTTTCGAGTTGCAAATATTAGCAACAGAACCAGTATCAAATACCCAGGTGCTACTGCAAGCATTGGTAAGGTACACATCAATAACATGTATATCACATATACCTTTGTTCACCTTGCCATCCTTCTTATCCGCCAAATACTTGGGGCAGTTCCGCTTCCAGTGACCAGTCTGCTTGCAGTAGAAGCACTCAGTTTCAGGCTTAGGTCTAGACTTGGGTTTCTTCTCTTGAGCAGCAACTTGCTTGCCGTTCTTTTTGAAGTTCCCCTTTCTCTTCCCTTTGCCCTTTTTCTTGAAACTAGTGGTCTTGTTAACCATCAACACTTGATGCTCCTTCTTGATTTCTACCTCCGCAGCTTTTAGCATTGCGAAGAGCTCGGGAATAGTCTTGTTCATCCCTTGCATATTATAGTTCATCACGAAGCTCTTGTAGCTTGGTGGCAGTGATTGGAGAATTCTGTCAATGACGCAATCATCTGGAAGATTAACTCCCAATTGAATCAAGTGATTATTATACCCAGACATTTTAAGTATATGCTCACTGACAGAACTGTTCTCTTCCATCTTGCAGCTATAGAACTTATTGGAGACTTCATATCTCTCAATCCGGGCATTTGCTTGAAATATTAACTTCAACTCCTGGAACATCTCATATGCTCCATGACGTTCAAAACGTCGTTGAAGTCCCGATTCTAAGCCGTAAAGCATGGCACACTGAAACTATCGAGTAGTCATCAGCTTTGCTCTGCCAGACGTTCATAACATCTGGCGTTGCTCCAGCAGCAGGCCTGGCACCCAGCGGTGCTTCCAGGACGTAATTCTTCTGTGCAGCAATGAGGATAATCCTCAAGTTACGGACCCAGTCCGTGTAATTGCTACCATCATCTTTCAACTTTGCTTTCTCAAGGAACGCATTAAAATTTAACGGAACAACAGCACGAGCCATCTATCTACAATCAACATAAACAAGCAAGATACTATCAGGGACTAAGTTCATGATAAATTTAAGTTCAATTAATCATATTATTAAAGAACTCCCACTTAGATAGACATCCCTCTAATCCTCTAAGTGATCACGTGATCCAAATCAACTAAACCATGTCCGATCATCACGTGAGATGGAGTAGTTTCATCGGTGAACATCATTATGTTGATCATATCTACTATATGATTCACGCTCGACCTTTCGGTCTCCGTGTTCCGAGGCCATATCTGCATATGCTAGGCTCATCAAGTTTAACCTGAGTATTCTGCGTGCGCAAACTGTTTTGCACCCGTTGTATTTGAACGTAGAGCCTATCACACCCGATCATCACGTGGTGTCTCAGCACGAAGAACTTTTGCAACGGTGCATACTCAGGGAGAACACTTCTTGATAATTTAGTGAGAGATCATCTTATAATGCTACTGTCAATCAAAGCAAGATAAGATGCATAAAAAGATAAACATCACATGCAATCAATATAAGTGATATGATATGGCCATCATTATCTTGTGCTTGTGATCTCCATCTCCGAAGCACCGTCATGATCACCATCGTCACCGGCGCGACACCTTGATCTCCATCGTAGCATCGTTGTCGTCTCGCCAATCTTATGCTTCCATGACTATCACTACCGTTTAGTAATAAAGTAAAGCATTACATCGCGATTGCATTGCATACAATAAAGCGACAACCATATGGCTCCTGCCAGTTGCCGATAACTTGGTTACAAAACATGATCATCTCATACAATAAAATTCAGCATCATGCCTTGACCATATCACATCACAACATGCCCTGCAAAAACAAGTTAGACGTCCTCTACTTTGTTGTTGCATGTTTTACGTGGCTGCTACGGGCTTAAGTAAGAACCAATCTCACCTACGCATCAAAACCACAACGATAGTTTGTCAAATAGACTCCGTTTTAACCTTCGCAAGGACCGGGCGTAGCCATACTTGGTTCAACTAAAGTTGGAGAGGCAGTCGCCCGCAAGCCATCTCTGTGCAAAGCACGTCGAGGGAACCGGTCTCGCGTAAGCGTACGCGTAAGGTTGGTCCGGGTCGTCTCGTCCAACAATACCGCTGAACCAAAATATGACATGCTGGTAGGCAGTATGACTTGTATCGTCCACAACTCACTTGTGTTCTACTCGTGCATATAACATCAACATCATTAACCTAGGCTCGGATGCCACTGTTGGGATTTCGTAGTAATTTCAAAAAATTTCCTACGCGCACACAGGATCATGTGATGCATAGCAACGAGAGGAGAGTGTTGTCTACGTACCCAACGCAGACCGACTGCGGAAGCAATGACACGACGTAGAGGAAGTAGTCATACGTCTTCACGATCCAACCGATCAAGCACCGAAACTACGGCACCTCCGAGTTCGAGCACACGTTCAGCTCGATGACGATCCCCGGACTCCGATCCAGCAAAGTGTCGGGGAAGAGTTTCGTCAGCACGACGGCGTGGTGACGATCTTGATGAACTACAGTAGCAGGGCTTCGCCTAAACTCCGCTACAGTATTATCGAGGAATATGGTGGCAGGGGGCACCGCACACGGCTAAGGAATCGATCACGTGGATCAACTTGTGTCAACTTGTGTGTTTAGAGGTGCCCCTGCCTCCGTATATAAAGGAGGAGAGGAGGGGAGGCTGGCCGGCCAAAGAGGGAGGCGCAGGAGAGTCCTACTCCCTCTGGGAGTAGGATTCCTCCCCCCAATCCTAGTCCAACTAGGATTCCTCAGAGGGGAAGGGAGAGAGGGGGGCCGGCCACCTTCTCCTAGTCCTAATAGGACTAGGGGAGGGGAAAGAGGCGCAGCCACCTTGGGCTGCCCCTTTCTCCTTTCCACTAAGGCCCATGATGGCCCATATGGCTCCCGGGGGGTTCCGGTAACCTCCCGGTAACCCGGTAAAATCCCGATTTCACCCGGAACACTTCCGATGTCCAAACATAGGCTCCCAATATATCAATCTTTACGTCTCGACCATTTCGAGACTCCTCGTCATGTCCGTGATCACATCCGGGACTCCGAACAACCTTCGGTACATCAAAATGCATAAACTCATAATATAACTGTCATCGTAACCTTAAGCGTGCGGACCCTACGGGTTCGAGAACAATGTAGACATGACCGAGACATGTCTCTGGTCAATAACCAATAGCGGGACCTGGATGCCCATATTGGCTCCTACATATTCTACGAAGATCTTTATCGGTCAGACCGCATAACAACATACGTTGTTCCCTTTGTCATCGGTATGTTACTTGCCCGAGATTCGATCGTCGGTATCCAATACCTAGTTCAATCTCGTTAACGGCAAGTCTCTTTACTCGTTCCGTAATACATCATCTCACAACTAACATATTAGTTGTAATGCTTGCAAGGCTTATGTGATGTGTATTACCGAGAGGGCCCAGAGATACCTCTCCGACAATCGGAGTGACAAATCCTAATCTCGAAATACGCCAACCCAACATCGACCATTGGAGACACCTGTAGTACTCCTTTATAATCACCCATTTACGTTGTGACGTTTGGTAGTACCCAAAGTGTTCCTCCGGTAAACGGGAGTTGCATAATCTCATAGTCGTAGGAACATGTATAAGTCATGAAGAAAGCAATAGCAACATACTAAACGATCAGGTGCTAAGCTAATGGAATGGGTCATGTCAATCAGATCATTCTACTAATGATGTGACCTCGTTAATCAAATAACAACTCATTGTTCATGGTTAGGAAACATAACCATCTTTGATTAACGAGCTAGTCAAGTAGAGGCATACTAGTGACACTCTGTTTGTCTATGTATTCACACATGTATTATGTTTCCGGAAAATACAATTCTAGCATGAATAATAAACATTTATCATGATTATAAGGAAATAAATAATAACTTTATTATTGCCTCTAGGGCATATTTCCTTCAGGGTGAAGGGGAGATCTCTCGTTTTATATACCCGCGTCATGGATGATATTGAAGTGCCAAGTATGATAGTGAAGAACTCGGAAGCATCCAACTCATACTGCGGTGTCGCAGAGCGGCGGTGGCTGCCTCCCGCCATCTCTGATAAGCAGCAGAAGAGACCAATTAGTACCCTTACAGCAAATCATAAAACATGCATGATAACATGCATTAGTCGCAAGTACTCCATATGTCCTATTTTTAGCAAAGTCATGCTAAAATTCACGGAAAATTTCAGCATGACCTTTGCTGAAAATAGGACATATGGAGTACCCGAATTTGCCGGAACGGAAGTTAATCGACATTCTGGCAAACTCAAGGGCCTCTCGGGGTACCTGCAAAATCATTATCCCCGCGTAATGAAGTCGCCAATGGGTCATTTCAGAAGATCACAAGTAGCATCATCACAAGTACAACATCATCACAAATACAGCAACAGGGATATTTTTATGATACAAGAAGAAAGCAGCCACAACTACAGTAAAAACAAGGAACTACACACACAGGAGTTGTAAAATATCCCTGCTATTCTTTTTTACATAAACATGTAATTAGTCAAGACGACTTCTCTCATATTTTTAAACTTCCATTTATTTTGATCTACTGTAGAGACATGACATCATCACCCTCCAGAAAAACCAACAAATATGGCATAAGAAACATATGTGCCACCTGTCAAAAAATATAGAAAAGAAAGCACATAGTTATAAAGATTAGTATTCGAGACTTTGTAGCGAGCTTTGGTTTCTCTTAATGGCAATTTGGGTGAACCTTTCCATGCAAAAAAATTAAACTGTTATACAGATTTTGGACCCCATCATATGCTAAGCAAGTGTGATGGTTCAGGCTTAATATGAAGCAAGCAGTAGATGAGGTGCAAACAAACATTTTTTTAAACAAATTGTGGTGGGATATTTCAAGACATCGCGGTTCGAGTGCTTCAGAATGGCTGTGAGATGAGAACTACAGACAATCAGATCATCTTGACTATCGTACAGCATAAACTGAAGGATAAAAAGGGTGTTTGGATTCAGTTAACTGAATATGCTACTCTAGTTCCTGGAGTTGGTTACTTAATTCTGTCTATTCCCATTGGTCTGGCTGACCTTTGGGTAATAGCTACTTATACTTGTTGTTACATGTTACTGATGTTATATATACTTACAGCAGCACTGCTAATGATACTAGCCCAAGTGCTTGTGGGTATGGTGTCCTATTTGCATAAAAATACCATGTGTAAGTGGAGTGCAGTGTTCTGCAAAAGTAGATGTTCAGTTGGGTGCTACCATGTCTATTTCTTCTATGCTATCCTTATACTCTGCTTAAGAATATATGCTACTTGTCTTGGCTATATTCTGCTTTCTTGTCTATTTTTCCATCCCTCTCTCTTCTATTAAACTAATAAGAACAGATGTTGCCTGATCTTATTGCCTATGATGCTAGTCTGAGGCCTCTCTGGGTTCTAAAGTTATTTTTGTGGCTCCAAGAACTCCTACAAATCCTGTGATGCATGACACAACCTTTCCGTGTCAATTTTTTTGTAACTGTACCTAACTGTACCTAACAGAAAAATTTACTTGAGAATCAACAACAATTTACAAGCCAAGGCCATGATCTCCACTCCCAAACCCTAACCCTATTTACAAGCCATTTTCTGTAACTGTACCTAACTGTCACCTGCGTGGTGGTGCCCTGCACAGCGGTCGTTGAGCTCGCGCGGTGTGGTGAGCTCGCCGGAGATGGACGGGCCCTGCACAGTGGTCGAGACTCGGAGCAGAGGTTGAGGGCAAGAGGAAGAAGAAGAAGAAGAAAGTGGAGGGGAGGGGCTCACCTGCAGTCGAGGGAGTACACGGCGCCGGCCTGGCTGAGCTGAGGTAGGGCAGAGCAACGCGCGGACGGCGACATCGCGTGGCCTGGCTGAGCTGGCGGTCGTCGTCTCCTCCTTCTCCTCGTCCTCCTCCTGGTCCTCCTCCACCGGCTCGGGGCGCGGGGGCGGCGGCGCGAGGGAGCTACAGTGGTGGGGGGCGAGGGGGCGTGGGGGCGGCAGCGCGGGGGAGCTGCAGTGGTGGGAGGCGCGGGGGCGTGGGGGCGGCGGCGCAGGGGAGCTACAGTGGTGGGGGCGTGGGGGCACGGGGGCGGGGGTCGGGGCGGCGGCGGCAGGGGACGGAGGGGACGGAGGGGCCGTGCAGGCGTGGCGGCGGCGTACGGTTGGGGCGGAGGGGGCAAATTAGGTCGAGTGGAGAGGAAGGGAGGGATGGGAATAGGTGGAGTGGGGGGGGAAGCTTACTAATGGCGCACCCAGCAGCGGTGCGCCATTAGAATGTTTTTTTATTACAGTTCGAGCCGGCTAGTTAGAACCCGCCCAATCTAACCCAATCTACATCAGAACCCGCCCACTAGCCTGACTAGTTAGCACGCAGCACACACATTGGAGGTCCTGGGTTCGATTCTCAGGCTCCCCAATTTTTATTTTTATGCATTTAAAATGCTGTTTGATATTTATTTGTCTTTAAATATGTTCAAACTTGTTTAAATCATAACAGTAATATTTTTTTATAAAAACAGTAATATTTTTTTTTAAATATGTTCAAATTTGTTATTTGAAAATATTTATGAATATGAAAAAGGTGGAGTGAAGGGTGCGGTGGGTCATCGGCGACGGTGGAGTGGGGGAGGGTGCGGGCCGGGGATCGGCGGCGGCGACCGGTGGAGCGGGGGAGGGTGCAGTTGATCATCGGCGGCGGTGGAGCGGGGGAAGGTGCGGTTGATCGTCGGCGGCGAGGGGGACGTCGATGTCCCATGAACAGGGTTTTCGAAGACCCGGGATCTCTATCTAGCTGGCGGTACGTTGTGTCATCCATGCACCTTACGCATCCAGAAAATCCGTGGACTACCTGCCCCGCGAGATAACCGTAACCGAGATAGTCGTGTAGTAGTGAAAAATATATACATACTAATGGCGCACCGCGTAGTAGTGCGCCATTACTAGTTTAAACTAGTAATGGCGCACTGTGACACGGTGCGCCATTAGTTGTTTTGCAAAAAAGAGAATAAAAAAAATTCAGTACTGGCGCACTCCTTGTCCGGTGCGCCATTAGTATGTATGTAAAAATGAAAAAAAATATCACTAGTGGCGCACTTTTTGTCTGATGCGCCATTAGTGTCTTCCACACTAATGGCGCATCACCAACAGGTGCGCCATTAGTATATAGTAGTGGCGCACTACTTTTCTGGTGCGCCATTAGTGTCAATCCTATCTATAACCCTTGTCCTAGTAGTGTTCGTCTCTATCAGCACAACATTTTTCAATGAAGGACATTTTCGTTCAGTCATTATACTGAGCTTTTAGTTTTTGACATCCAATTATTATACAGAGCTGATACAAAAAAGTTTGTATCCAAAATGTTTTGTGATTTTCTGGCTTTTTCGATAATTACGAGATTATTTTTTGTTTCTCAGGGTAGCAGCACCCATGTGCTCCAAGGGATTTCCCCAGATACTCTGACTTCTTACAATTAAACCAGTAGGACTTCTTAGTTGTGGTCGCATCCACTAAATTTCTGTGTGACCTTCATCCCTATCTCTCAAGGATTTAGGATTTGTTTGAGGAACCAAATAGAGAGTGCAAAGTCATGGTTGCGTTCTAGTGAGTTGGGTGGAGTCCATTCCTACGTTTTGTTGGTTGGAGAAAGAAAATGGAATTAATGAAATGTTTTCCCAGTTATGCACATGTAATAACGACGCACGCTATTAGAGCAGAATATATGATCAACCTTTATCTTCATTTTTACCTCTTTACTTAATAATAAAGGACGGAGGCTTTCATATTTCTCCATACGTCATCCCTTTATATTCGTTGATTTTGCTTAGTCATAAAGATTGATGGCCGAGATTTAAAAGCAGATCTTCTATAGATAACGAAAGGAAGTAGATTTTAAAGTAGTATCGGCTGGCCGAACAAAGGTTGACTGGCCGTGTAGGAAGGTGGAGCATGTTAGAGCTAATCATGTTTGTGATTCCTAGCCGGCTCGGACTAGGTGCAATCACCGAATAGGGGTTATAGTAGTTAGATTTGTCTTCTTTAAAAACCATAATGCCATGTAATTTGTATCCTGATAAAAAACAATAAAGTTACAGGAACGACACGTTCCCGTTGCAATATCTCGACCTCTCGTTCTCGCATGTGTGCGTCAGAACCGGCAACTTCCATACATATGCGAGTACGTACTTGTTCGGCCGGCCGGTCGTTGTGAAAGCTAGCCTCCTACGTGCAACTCCAAGTTAGGATCAATACATCACAGTGGCTGCTTGCTGTCTAGCCGGATACTACATGATGAGAATAAAGCCAGCTTGGTACCTGCGCCCATGACTCCGATGGAAAGTACTCGTTTATAAGCTACGTGCGACCTACATCGAGCCTGAAGTTAAACGAAGATGTTCGGGTCCACGACGTGCCATGAAGGTCGACTGGCTATTCAGACGGGTGGAGGACGTCGGGGTTGGCGAGATGCTGGCGAGACAATCCCCGCTCCTCCGAGTTGGTAACTAGCACCGCTCACACTACCGGATCCGCGGCCTACGCTGACGGCCGGGGAGGGACCTGGGCTTTCAATTTTCAACCCGATTTCGAAGTGGCCAACGCCCAGGATCGAGGACGGTACTGGGAGGCTAACTCGCGATGGGAGGACGAAATGGGGGCTAGGGCTGGACGTCCGAACGGGCTTTCTGGCTCGGCCCGACAAGGTAATAGGCCGAGGCGAGCTGGAAATATCGTCCCGTTTTGCGAACAAGCCAAGCCTGTTTCCGCTCGGTCCAGCTCGGTGGCTTGTTTCGCAATTCAGTATTCTTTTTAATAGTTCGCTACTCGGTTAGTAGGAATCTGGCCTGTCAACCTACCTTGGGTGAGGGCATCTCCAGCCGCGTCCCCAACAGGGCCCTTCAGGCCATTTTTTCGGCGCTGGCGCCGAAAAAACGGCCCAATCGCGCCCCCAGGACGCCGAAAATCGCCGGTTCGGACCTTTTTTCCGCCCGGCGGTCACAGGCGGAACCCGGCGCCCTGGGGAGCAGTTGGGGGCTCCGGCGCTAAGGAAAAGCACGCCCGGCCCACACCGGCAGGAGAAAAGTCAAGGTTTTCTTCCCCCGGCTCGCCTCGCACCCCCCGCGCCCTCGGCCACCACTAGCTATATCCCGGCGACAACCGCCGCCCTGCTCCGCAAGATAGCCATTCCCCGCTGGAAAATAGCAGCGCTTCACCGCGGCAGCCCCTCCCACAGCAGCTGGGCATTTCCGGCGCATGGCCGAGTCCACCAGCATAGAGTGTTTCTACAAGTTCTGTCGGGCAGTGGTGGCAGTGTTTGGGCCACAATACTTGAGAACACCCAATGCGGAAGACACTGCTCGGATCCTAGCCCAGAATGCAGCAAGAGGATTTCCTGGGATGCTTGGAAGCATCGACTGCATGCATTGAAAATGGAAGAATTGCCCATTTGGTTGGCAGGGGATGTACAAAGGCGCCAAAGGCGGTTGCAGTGTGGTGCTTGAGGCGGTAGCCACATAGGACCTCTGGATTTGGCACTCCTTTTTTGGTATGCCAGGAACTCACAATGACATCAACGTGCTGCAGTGCTCTCCTGTTTTTGCCAAGCTCGTTGAGGGCCATTCTCCTCCGGTGAACTTCGAGATCAATGGGCACCAATATAACAAGGGGTAGTATCTAGCTGATGGCATCTATCCGAGATGGTCGACATTTGTGAAGACGATCTCAAACCTTGTGGCAGGAGGCAAGAACGCCTAGTTTGCGAAGCTTCAGGAGGCTTGCAGGAAGGATGTCGAGCGGGCATTTGGTGTGCTCCAATCTCGATTTGCTGTCGTTCGGTACCCCGCTCAGACCTGGTCCAAAGATCAAATATGGGAGATTATGACTTGCTGTGTCATCTTGCACAACATGATCATCGAGAGCCAGCAAGAAGACCCAGTGTTTGACACTGAACCATAATACAGGCAGGGTCCTCTAGCCGAAGTTGATCACCAGCTACCGGCAACTTGGACTGCCTACCTCAGTATGCGTCAGGAGATCCGAGACCCACAGGTGCATCATCAACTGCAGAAAGATCTGATTGAGCATCTATGGAAGCTCAAGGGGGGCGCCTTGTGATGAAATACGAGTTTTTATTTGTTGAACTATATAATTTGCATTGAACTATTTGTTGTTGTACTATTTTGTTGAAGTATTTGATTTTTCTGTGATGAAATATGTGATAAGAAATAATTGTGTTGATAATTGAACGCCAAGACACGGCGAAACCACGCTGAATATGGGCCTATTCTCGCCCATATGGGCCCTTTATTCGCCGAAATTAGGCTGCAAAGTGGGCCAATTTCAATGCCTGGGGACGAGCTGGGGGCAACGACTGGGCGCAAAACCGCCTCCAGCGCCGATTGTATCGCCGGCTCGCCTCAAGGGGCGATTTTTATGCGTCCTGGGGGGGCCAACAGCTGGAGATGCCCCAGCGGTAAATGAGCACAAGGCGAAGACATCAATTTGCTGAAGCGCCCGGCAAGTTTGCATAAGCATCCGCAACAACTTTCGCCGGACAGCTATATGGAGAGCCGATACAATCGTCATGTCTGTTCTCAGTTAAGCAACACGGTCACCTCATCCGCATCACATTCAGAATTATTTTTGCATAGCTACCCTTGCGCAGCTTTGATGTTAAAAGATGAATCATTTTTAGAGCTTGCTATGCACTCACATGATGGTGTTTTTTTTGGCGGCAAGATGGTGTTATCTCATCACAGTGACATATAGCTTACGGCGTGCAAGCTCTCTGTATGCCATCCTTCTCGTAAACTGCGGTTATTTTACTTGATCCTCTGAAGTTATGGACACTTTACAAGAACTGCGGTATTTTATAGATAGAGGAGCAGTTGGAGTTGGTCTAAGCTTATAGGTCTAGCGTGCAAGCAAGGTCAAAAGACAATTTGTATTTACCTGTTAACTTACCAATTAAACCTCAACTTCTTCATCAATTTGTTTAGTTTGTGTACATACATGTATGATCCTCATGATATTAGGCTATTAATAATATATCCACTGATGAAGTTAATGGCTCATTACACTTGATGAATTATTTAAGAAGGTAATTTAGATATATTTAAGTTAACTAATTCTTTACAATGACAATTAACATGTCATTTATAAGCAATGATATGTAATTATGGCTCTTTTTTCTTTTTCTTCCGTTGGTCTATGTCTGATGGGATGCACATGTCTATGTAAAAAAAAAGAGAGAGAGATTGCAATGGACACCAACACAAATCTAATGCATCGAGTCAGTTGTTCCATGCTTTTATGATTTAAGTGCAGCAGTTCATACATTACATGACTGAAGCTACTAGGATTGTCTCGTTGATAGAGAGGGGAAGTCAGTATATCTCAGTGATGCGGTGAATGTAGTTGTTACGCATTGGGTTAGAGAGTGTAAGTTTTTTTTCTCCCGGTGCAACGCACGGGCCTCTTTGCTAGTATATCAAAAGTACACATGGTACATGGTAAAACATACTCCTTTATTTTCTCAAAGGGAGCGAAGGAACAACCAAACATCGATACTACAGTGGCCGGCCATGCAGAGTTGCCTCCACGTACGTAGTCCTCTCTCTCATATGGAGATCAGATCAGAGCATTTATTCATGTATATGTAGTATATTGGTAACCTGAATGTACTCAGCATCGATCGGTGGAGCTATAATCGGCGATGATGGCGGCAAGCAATCGATTACTGGATGTTATCGCAGTTGACAGTTGAGCTGATCTTGTAGGGGACGCTGACCCGGCACTTGGAGGGGATGTCTGTGGCCTTGCCTTCGTTGAGCCCACCGGCAGCACTCTTGATGCACTGGCACGCCGCTTTCTTGCAAGCGGCGGTCCGCACTGAGCTGGACAATCTCCTAACGCCGCTGCAGCAGGCCGCAGACGGGCTGGCGCTGCTGCCGCGTGCATAGGAAATGCAGGGCCCAAGGGCGGAGTTCACCTGGCTGCACGAGATTGCAGCATCGGAGGCAACAAGGAGGAGTGCCGCCAGCCCGCCACCAGGGCGACCAGCACGAGCTTAGTAGAGGCAGTGCGAGCCATCTTGACGCAGGATGGACACGGTCTGGTCCGGTCCCTGACCAAGCCGTCGTTTGGACCGGCCGCCCGCGGTCCGGACCGGACCGGACCGAGCAACATAGTGGTCCTACTTTTAGGGACCGGACAAGCCACGGCGAAGCCCGGGCCAGACCGAATGGACTGGCCAGCCATCGGCGTTGATGTGCGCGCATGCAGCAGCGAGGTGGGCCACGTGTTAGATCAATCACTGAATCACCACACACAGGAGGTCACGCGAGAAATTAAAAGAGAAAGAAGACACGCACGAACGCATTAAGTATGTGGAGAGGATTCTGCGACGCACAACTGTCTGCGTATGTTCTGCTCTTCCTTTTATTCAGCTCGTATCAAACTGATCACCCTCTATTCGATATAACTGTGCCATCGCACAGACACATCGTGGTCAATCTCTCCGTGGTTAAACACCACTGCCTATTCAGCGGCAACACGGACTAGCGTGCTTCTCGCACTGAAAAAACTAAGTGACAGGTTTAGTACGACAGAGTTTAACTCAACACTACGTGCGTGAGTGAATTGACAAAGTGGACGACATGCGTGAGCGCCCACGTGCACGAGAAATTAACTGACAGCTGAAACATTGAGAAAACTGACGAACTGAATTTTCTAAAGGTGGTGAAACTGAATTTTCTGAACTGACAGTCTTCACTCTCATGGAGAAAAAACGCAGACCTTCAGAGCATTCGGGATCTTGCCCCAGTTCTTCCTGGTGGCACCAGCGAGGCGTTCGCCTACCTGGGTAGCTGGTGGCCGCCTGGCTAGTGTGCATGCTGTGCTAAACTGACGCGCCATATACTATATATCAGGGTGGACACGGTCCGGGCCGGTCCGGTCCCTGACCGAGCCGCCGTTTGGACCGGCCGGCGGCGGACCGAACCGGACCGGACCGAGCAGCGCGGCGGTCTCCTTTTCCTGCACCGGACCGGCGGAGGTAAAGCTCGGGCCGGACCGAGAGGACCGCCCATGGCGGCGGCGGCGGCGACGTGGTGACCACGGCAGCGGCGACAGACGACTCCGGCGAGCACCTGGACATGATGAAGACAACTGCATGGTCGAGATCGGCGACGACGAGACGCGGTGGCGCCGGCCAGGGCGCATCTGTTAGCCGCTCATGTTTGTTGCTGCAGCTTTTCCGTTACATGCAAGTATTTTAGCGCGTCCATGAGCCCACGATTTCGTGTGTGGTTGCATTGCCGTGATTAGTGGATCAATTTTGACGTGGAGATAGTCGTGGGATGACGCCTTAATTAACGGATCGAACCTCGCTTCTTTTGCGGTTTCTGTTATCTGTTAGACGGAATAAAAGGAAAGGAAAACACCCACAATTTTCTGTGTGCGGGCCTTGCTGTTTCTGCCATCCCAGCGTTCCTTGCCCGCTACCATGCATCGTCGCTAGGATCGTTTTAGTATCGTGCCATCCTAAGATCCGATTAAAGCGACGGGCTGCGCTAACAACCTAAGACCAACTGACCAAGTCACAAACTGAAGAAAATTCCAACTGACGAAGCTGAACTTTTAACAGTACAATTACTCCTGACGAAACTGAATGTTTGACAACAACTTTTAACTGACACCGCGGTCACCGCAGGAACGACATATGGCGTGAGTGTGTGCCGCCGCTCGCCGTGCGTGCCTGTGCAGATGCCGACTACGTGCTGGGTCATCCATCCCATCATCTCGCCTCCATGGACGTGGAGCTACTCGTTGAACGGGCTGTTCTCGGCGAACTAGAACACCATGTATGTGTAGCCGCGGTGCATGCAGTGATGCAGAGATCGAACAGGCGAACGAGGCTCGACTGGTTAAAGCGAGCCAGGATGCTCACCTCGACGCAGCGCCCACGTCGCCGGCGGCAGTTCTCGGTCCGACCGAGCGGCTCGGTTAAAATGCGGACCGCACCGAGGTGCTGAGCGGGCCTACTTTTCCAATCCGGACCGACCAAGTTTGCTAGCGAGCCCGGACCGTTCGGTCCGGTCCTATGCGGGCCACGAGCGGGCCAAAAAGCCCGCTCGCTGCGTCCACCCTGAATGTCTATATATGTGTATTCTTCGATTAACTATACTAGACGTCAGCCCGTGCAGTTGCACGGGCTAATGTAATAAATGCCTATTTGATATAAATATTAAGAAAATATATTTATAGTTATTACCATCAAAGTAGTTCCGAGTTAGGTTGTCTATGTATGTGTTATGTTCTATACATGTCAAGAAAACAACCCCAGATTTCTTGATCATATTTCGGTTGTGTACCAAACTTAGCGTGTCAGTTTATGCACATGTGTTCTTTAACTTTTTACCTACCATTTAAATTTTCACGAAAATAGTTTTAACTAATAATTGTATGCACCAAATAATGGTCAAATACACATGTTTAGGAGTATGCTTGTTTCTAAAATGCCCTATTTTTCAGGACAAATAATGCAGCGCTAATCAACCATATTGTGTGATTCAGTTATTGCTTATGCATTTATGAACTACATCAAAATTTTATCTAATGTTTTGCATCAAATGTGCTACACACTATTTTCCTCTCAAATATAGCATGCCAAATGAAAGCAACAATGAAAGCATATCACATGTTGTTGGTTCACATAAAATTTCCACACAGAAATAAAATTATAGAAGTTTTAAAATAGGGCAAAGGAACAAAACAAATCAAGGTGAACACTTGTAATATAACATATGCGGCAACAAAAATAAGGGTTCATAATGTGAAATCTCACATATTTACCTTCCAAACTTATAAATTGGTAACCTGCAAGTAACTTTGTTGCCAACATCAAGAGACATCTAACTTTTGTTTGTCTACACCACAGCGGCATTGCTTTATAAGAACACCTGATGGGCATGGCGATTTCTAAATTAAATCTCGTTCGAAGTGATCAATTATAATACAAAAGTATGACATGTGAATCCTTTGCATTTGATTAAATATTCAGTGAAAAAAATATCTGAGAATTGAAAGCAGCAAATCAGAAATTCGTTGGTTAGTTAAGCTCCAATGAAAAGGAATAATGAGATTGTGGTTTTAAGAAGACCACCATATGACAAAATATTCGGAAGCAAGCATTAACTTTTCCAAGTCACAACAATGTATTCACATGTATACATCAAGGTTGAAGGCCTTGTGCATACTGGTTTCGGCATGTACTTCCTTATTACACCTGCGTTCTCTGTGTCAACTAAGAGGCCAAGAGCAGAGTCCCTACGCCATCTGTCATGGATCACTTTTCAAGTTCAATATACCATGCCTAGCTTGTGTCTCGGAGCTGTTTTCAATGATGCTACTACATTAGTCGATGCCTTGCACACACATCGCACATACCGAACGATATAAACATTTAGCAAAGCCACATTACATGTTCAGTAATAGAAGTAAGAAATCATCACCCTCTCACTCATGTGCTGGAATAGCACTGCAGTAGAATCATTGATAGTGCCATAAAACTATTTACTCGAATAACACTGTAGTAGACTCATTGATACTGGTTTGTTCATGTCTTTCATAATGAATTTAAAATGTAATCTCACATTTAAACAATTTATTTTAAGCTGGATGCCCTCTATAATGGCAGATAAGCCTGCTCTTATCTTTCAGAATGAATTACCGCACATAACTATTTCAAAACAAAAGGAAAAGATTACACATGCCACATTAGAAATAAAGTTTTGTGTAGTAATAGTCTAACTTTCTTAAGCATCAGAATAATGAAACAATAATTAAATCTGTACTATTTTTAAATTTAAACAACTTACACTAATTTTGCATGGTTATGCTTACGTAAGAAATCAGTCGAGCAACCTCGCTTCTTGATCGAGAATCCTCCAAAGATATGTATTCACCTGAAAAAAACAACACTTAGTTAAATATGATTTTGAGAAACTAAATTAGGGAATCTTCTGTGTAATACCCTTTAGAAATATAAGCCATAAAATGGTAGGTAAAAAGGCATATAATAACAATTATTTTAGAATGCACACACAAATAATTCAATGTACACCTAAAGGCTGAATAATAAATCTTTACATGGGCGTGCATGTAAGAATTATGAATATTTATTCCACTATTGCAAGAATCATCAGAAAAATGTGTACAATATGTACACTTGCACATTGTATGACAGCAATCAGATTTTTCCTGCCAGAACCAAGCAAGAGCCCTCTACTGAAAGATAGCTAGAATTTCTTTTTAAAATATTTGCTTAGAATGCATCCCTGAAAAGTTTCATGACGTGGTGCCACATGGGAGCATACCCGATTACTTTCTCATTATTTTCAACACCGCAGCTGCCGCATTTGAAACGTCCTTTGGCATTGATTTTCTCATTATTTTCTGTGAAAGTAGAACACAAATATTTGAACTATTACCTAACACTGACTCAGTATAATATCTAAGGAACCGATTTGCAGGCTCCTTTTTGTACGATCAAAAAGAAATACAAAAGAAATCGTATCAACATATATTGTTCTTAAAGAGGAGAAATTAGTGGAAAGCCACATGCAAGGCAATGCATCAATCTCGCTGAAGCTCTTGGCAGCACTCATTCTTCCTTGATTACTTTGAACCTAACCTTGAAGCCCTCCACAACAGCATGACGGCCTCCCACACTGACGACTGCATCTAGTACAACAAATGAATCTTTCCTCTTTCAATCTGAGCCATGACTGGGCATAACATGGAGATCAGGGGCATGGCTTTCCATGTGCTTGTGTTCTCGCTTGTGTGTGCCTGCAACCGAGGAGGATTTCATATTGGACTTCATATCATAAGCTTTATTATATTCATGTGTTGAAAAGCATAAGAAGTTACAAAAGTCTATTTTCAGGACATAATAGTACCGGTTCTCACTATAAGTATGGTTGATTGAGATTTTTGCTGGTCCGTTCTTGCGGATGGGAGAATCCTCCTCAGAACGACATGGCGAATTTCTACCTGCTGGGTGGACATAGTACACACACATGAATACAGGCTTAGCACTAAGAGTAATGGTTATGTATCAACAACACATGAATACAGGCTTAATACTAAGAGCAATGGTTATTTATCAATCTACGCATTCATTATAGATACAGTTACGTAATATCAATATGGACACGAATTAATCAGATACCTCAGCGTGCATGCACCACTGTTTCTTTTGAAGAAAAACAGCCAGCGTTGATTTCATTTCATTAAGAGAAAGGCATCTACCACTGTATATACCAATTGATTAGAGACGGCCGGTTACAGTGTCAGTATGATTAGTAGCTAAATATGAACAGCTAGCTAAGCATGTACCACTGTGTATACCAATTGATTAGATACCTCTCAGCTGTTCTCATGTGTGTGTGCGCCTGCAGCCGTGGAAAATAGATCAAGCCATCTTTGTGCACTTGCACATCTTGCCGAGATCAATTGATTTTTTTAGCTCACATACGTACATCTCAACAGGACGTAATCCACAGAGGGCAGTACACCGTATGTCCGTACTGCGTGCGAGACTGGCATCTGACGTGTAGTCTGCTTGCACCAACAGATGGTCCATCGCTTTGAGAGGATCCATCAAGTAAACTTTTGTCACTTGCATATCTGTCTAGAACATCAATCAAGTGCTAAGTTGGAAAGCAACCAATCGGCAATAAGAGCGCCAGGACGGCCAATGCCATAGGATTGATTGCTGGGTGCGGTGTGAGTATCACGTGGACGTGAGTTGTGTCTGGATCGAGCGGCGGATATCATGGTGGAAAAGGATTTGGCAAAGATGGCGATACAGGGAGGATCGATCTGAACTCGTTCGCCTGGCAATGCGCGCAGGCGACAAAATATGGCCGTCCCTTCATCCAGCATGTAGAGCTGCGCGCCGCCCTGTCCGACGGCTCGGTCGATGGTCCAGTCAGCATATTGCAGGGAAGTCATTGTGGACATACGCATGATATGCTTTTCCTAAATACTAAATTCATCACCACGCAGCAGCCATATGTGTGCTTAAGGAAGCGATTAATTGAAGTAAATAGTAGAACAAATGCATCTAATTCAATTACCTTTAGTTTCCTGCACATGGAGGCAAGTACGGCTGTACGGGATGCACCAGGGAGGGTAGTCGTATAAATACTGCGGCAGTACGCTTGGAGCCCTCCACAACAGCATGACGGCCTCCCAAACCGACGACTGCATGAAGTACAACAAATGAATCTTTTCTCTTTCAATTTTGAGTCATGGCTGGGCATAACATGGAGATCAGGGGTTAACATGGAGGTCAGGCGCATGGCTTTCCATGTGCATGTGTTCTCGCCTGTGTGAGACTGCAGCCGAGGAGTATTTCATATTGGACTTGTGCCACTCACCTGAAACTCGTTAGCAAGAGCAGCGAGAGGACGGCCGGTGGCGCCGGTGCTAATATCATGTCAGCGGGGGAGGATCTTGCGGCGGCGTAGGTGACATTAGGAGAATGTTTTTTCTTTTCGTAGGATTAGGGATATGGCAGTTTTTTTTACCCTTTTGTAGGGTTGATTTGAGGGTTTGTTAGAGATATATGTGAGAGATCCGGTGATAGATTTAGGTAGTTGTGCCACGGGAAATAGAGTTTGTTACACATACGCGAGAGATTGAGGGACTTGGGACACGGGAGAGACCTACGTGATTCTTTTTTATCATTAGAGAGACACGTGAGAGATAGAGAGAGTTGGGTCAAGGGAGAAATATATGTCCATGAGTTTTTTTTCTCTGAGTTCATTGGGTCATTGGAGAGATACGTGAGTTTTTTTCCCCTGAGTCGATCTACACCGTTATAATTCGGTCCCACCGGATTAACGGCCCATAAAATCTAATTAACGTGGTAATTTCTTGGAAGTGACTAATTAGTATAGGTAGGTAGGTAGGTATAGGTATAGAGGTATAAATAGATAGATAGATAGATATGTGTAGCAGTAATAGTATTTCTCAGACTTCTAATTGTTTTATAGTTATTTTAACCAGTTTAAATGAATAGTTTAAATAAATAACCTCTCATACCCCCTCGTCGCTCGCCCATCCAGGGCGATCATGGGGTGTAACCCTAGCCCCTAGCCACCTCGATCCCATCCCCCCTTCCCCTCTGCTGCCGCCGGGGGACAGCGCCGGGTAGAGCCTGTGTGTTCAACGGCGGCGGCGGAGGGCTGCTCCTCCTTCCCCGACGGCGGATGTGCGGATTCTTCCTCGATCCATAAGGGCACAGTGGTTATGCGGGATGAGATGGCCAGAGGATGGAGGTGGGCCTGGGCGTGGCCGGTGGCAGCGGCGGCGTCCAGCCAGGATCCGGTCTTGGCGTACGCGGTGGCGACTCCGAAAGGTATCCGAACATGGCGGCGACTGCGTCCCCTCCGTCGGGGATGATGAGCTAGATGGTGGGTCCTTGTGACGGCGCCGGTGGTGGCGGATCTTGGGATCCCACACCCGGGGACGTCGTAGGACTCTTGTGCCAGCCAGAGCTTCCTCCGGCGTCGACGACGCGTGCTGCGGGATCGCGGCGGCAGTTGCTGTTGTATGGGAGATGACAACGGTTGGCACAATGGTGGGTGCTCCCTGTAGCGCCCGGAATTGGGGAGGCGGCCCCATTTCATCCACGACCATGGACTCCGGGATCGTGTGGGTGATTCAGAGTCTGGATCTCGAGGTGGTGATGGCCTTCTAAGGTTGGTGGCGGTATGGGACGTCCCTTCCATCAATAAATCGATATCAATGTGGCTCGGCGAGTGACACATGTGCCTCTTTCGGAGTTGACGGGCGGTGCCTATCGCCCAGCGGGTAAAGGCACCGGTGGATGCACTACCGGAGGATGCTATGCACAACTTCTTATACGAAGACATCAAGTCATGGTTGCTACCCACAGGTGATGTACAGTGGCTTTTGAGGAGGTGTTGTGTTTAGCCTATTGCTGTTGGATCGAAGGTGGTGCGATAGTAGCGGGAGGCAATAGGCTGGGATGTCTTTGTCTTCCGTTGTCTCCTCCAGAGGTATACGGCTATCGAGATGTCGGTAGACGGATATTGGCAGATGGTATAGACGGCTTCAGTGATGAGTTTATGCACTCTGGTGGAAACACAAGATCTCTTATCAGACTATGTCATCGCTCGCATGTGTTGTGTCCTTGCTGAAGGTGGTGGATTGAAGCTTGGCTTTGGGGATGTGAATCTGGAGTTCAACCTTGTGCTGAACTCGCCATCATCGGCACATGCGACAATTCCTTATTGAAAGCTTAGAGTAGGAGTTCTGTATTGTTTGGTTATGTTGTGTCTTGTATCATAGGGATTAGTGGCTATCTAGGGGAGGTACTATCGCGAGGTATATGGCCTCAGGGTTTGTTTTCCGATTTATTTCGGGGTCGATGGCGTTCAGCTGCTGGATGTTGCACTATTAATAATATATGGCTGTATGCATGGTCCTAATGCAGAGGCAGGGGCTATCCTTCTTTTCAAAAAGGAGAGAAAACAGGAAAGAAAAACCACAAATAACTACACAAGCATATGCAAATACAAGTCCAACAAGAAATTTCACCACATATCTCTCGATTGCTGCCACCAACTGTTGCCATTTTTTTTAGGGAACCAAGATTTGCAAGCTGATCATATGGGACGCGTTTGGTTGCTCGCATTGTTTTTTGCCCATTTGCATACTTGTCCCAGTTGGGCCTCGTTGAGCATTTACAAGAAAAATACCAACATCTACATGTTGATTGGTTGCCTGCATGTCCTCTCCCTGCATCGTGGTGACGCCTCTACGCACTGCGTTTGGTTGCTAGCATTGTATGTCCTCACACGAGTGCATGTTGTATGGTTACATATGAGCATAGAGTTGTGCTCACCTTGTACCCCTACTTGGTGAGCTTACCAATACTACTACACCTTACACATGATCACATCGAGCACACCAACGCCACATCATAGCCATGACGATGAACTGGGCGAAGATGATGAAGTCCTTCATCCCTAATAGACGATCCACCTTGCCAACCTCAACCTTGCTCTATGAATGCTCTCACACATACTTGGAGTAAGCATCTTCTGCTGCCTTCCTAGTGTTAAACCCTCCTATGTGGTTGCTGTCACCGTACCCTAAAAATAGTTTGTTGCAAGCTTCCCATGAACTGTAAACCCCGGGAATCCTACCTTCGAACACGACATGCCACTTGCCCTGGTAGTGCAAATGAGCAATAAGTTCAAGCAACAAGCATTGGAACACACAAATAGCAAGCAATGAAGAGCTCTAGGAGCAAGCAATGGAGTAGAAGAGCGTTAGTAAGCATGCATGATCATAGCAAGTTCAACCTACCACTACTTTGGTCTCATCCTATCAACTCATCCAAAAGAGGGTGTAATCCTACCACCACAAGTTTGTGATCACTGTGAGGCGTTACTATATACCACCTCACCAAAATATATACACCATAATATTCTTTTCAAGCCCTAACTAAACAAAATACACATCGTCATTGTCATCGTCGTCCTTGTCACCATCGCCGTCGAGGATCATGCACGCCGTCGCCAGCAGTAGAAGCAGCACTAGTAGTAGTGCTTGCCCAGCCAGGACCTCAGCCAAAGCACCCTATGGGCTTCTCCCATGGCAACAAACCCAACACCCCGCACTTTGTTATCCAGCAGGTGGTTGAGCCACCATGAGAGCCTCAGGGATGAAGCCAATCTGCTCCATGATGGCGCCGTAGAGCTCAAGGTGGACGTCTAGTTTCTTGCTCTCCCTGATGGCCGTGGCTACCTCGTTCACTACCTCAGTCATGCTGCCGAAGACGCTCAGCTCCTCCTCCATGAAGCCTATCCGCTTCCTCTTCATATCAAGCATAGGAATGTGCTCACCATCCTTCTCAGGAAGATCAACCTTGATGGTGTCTGACTCCTGGGTGTCTGGATACTCGGGAATCAGCGAGCCCAGCGGCTGACCAGAGCCCATGGCATGCTTGCCGGTTGCCACCCTGAAGGAGAAAATCTGCTGCATCTGGTGGTAGTTCTGGATAGGGGTGTTGAGGAACTCCGTGTCCTTGGGGTGAGCCTAGGAAGACATAGGGCAGAGAGTTCAGTTAGTATGGCAATGGTTAATAGGATTAAACTGCAGGTTTGTCAGAATGGCGTGGTTTGTGAGCTAACCGCAATGTAGACTTGGTAGTGCTCTGCCTCCAGAAGGATGGAGCAGGTCTCCTCATTCCATGAAGCACTATTGAGGTCTCTCAGCTTGGATGCGGTGATCCACCTCGCTCTCCACTTCCTCAGGTGGTTGTACACCTAGGTCGAGGTGACCTCATGTCCACAGAAGTCGAACACCTTCTTTGCAATAAGGTTGAAGTGCACCTCCCTCCCCTACCACCATCGTCACCCGCCGCTGCCGCCGCTCCTGTTCCTCCTCCACCGAGGTAGTTCCTCCATCCCTCCTCCTTCCACGTCCCTCCCCTCCAAGTCCCTCTCCCGATCCCTCCCTCCCTCCTTCCACCTCCCACTCCCTCCTCACTCCCGCCTCCTCCCTCCCACCTCCCTCCCTCCCTCGTCCGTCCTCCTCCTCCCTGCCTCATCCGTCCTCCTCCTCCCTTCCTCCCCTCACTCACCCCTCCCTTCATTCCTACTCCATCCACCTCCCTCTGTTTTTTGAAATTTTAATAATAGAAATATTTAGGTATTAAATTTACTAATAAAAGTTTTTCTTATCAAAATTTAGGGTAGAATTAGGGTAATAGAAATTTTTGTAAGTGTTCAATAGAGTAGAACACTTACATTGCATTGTTTTTAGTAAGAGTTTAATAGAACTAGTTTATTTACTAAGTGGTTAATAGAACTAGTTTAGAGAGAGAGAGACTTGTATTCCAAATTTAGTTATGATAGGATTATATATAAGATATATTGAAATGCTTTTGTTAATATTTTCTACCATTGAAATGCAATGAGCATCAAGTTTGAATGCTCAAACTAGTAGAAAACGACCCATTTGTCCCGGTTCTAGAGGCCCATTAGCCCCGGTTCTGGAACTGGGACTAACGGATCGGGACTAAAGCCCAAAACCTTTAGTCTCGGTTCGCTTATGAACCGGGATAGACGGGGCTCCACGTGGCCGCTGCGGGGCGCCCAGGCAGGAGGATCTTTAGTCCCGGTTGGTAACACCAACCGGGACAAAAAGGCATCCACACGTCAACAGCTGGCAGAAGCTGGTTTTTTTGATTTTTTTGAAAGGGGGGGGTGGATGGTTAATTTAGGGGTTTCATATGGCGTTAGCTAGCTAATAGAGAGACGTTTCCTCTCTTTCTCCGTGCTTGGTCGACGTTAGCTACTATACGTATAGAGAGAACTTGACATGCTAGCTAGTAAGCAAATGAAGGAACCATTAAGTACACAAGATCTTCATGAACATATACAGAGAGAAGTGGTCGACCTCTCTTTCTCCGAGAGATTGGTCGAACAACAAGTTTTCGTATAACTATCCGACGCTACTAGCTACATATGTACAATATAAGATCTCTTACAATCCCTAATATCTAATGTCAAATTCCACATGGTATTCTCCGGCTTTATTTATGACATGGTCCAGAAAGAATCCCACCAATTCCTCTTGAATTGCTCGTATGTGATCATGTGGTAGGAGTGCTTCCCGCATCTGCCACATCTAGTTTGAAGAAGGGGGTCAATACATATATATGAATGAAAATCAACACAAATGATGGCAATAAAATAAAATTATGAATATTATTGCTCTCACACTTCATTTTGTTTCTCAGAGCAACCACGCTTAGAGGTCGTGGCATTGTAGATGAACTCGCAAACGTAGTATCCACAAAAATCATTCCCGCATTCCTGCCACAAGCACTTTACGAGAAATAGAGTTCAATCAAACTGATAATCAAGCATGATAAATGGTATTGATGAAAGTAGAATCAATGGGAGATGCGCGGAACTAGCTAGTAGTACTTATTTCGTGTGTTTAAATTGCAGCTCCGCCGGCAGTGCCAGAACAATTGCGGTGAACTCTTCCCAAACCCTGCTAGACAAAGAAAATAATTACTTGATATCAGGATATGAACAGAGTTGCCGATATGATGCGATAATGATCGATTGAACTTACTTCTAGAGCATTTCATTCATATCCGCATAGTCCTAGGGATCTTTTCGTCTCGAGTCTAAGACGGTTATTACTCCCTGCTCAAGCTTAATCTCTAGCAGAATAAAGTGGAAGCTGTGCATGCATGCATAACTCATCAATTACATTACTATAACCTCGAGTAATAAGGGAAACTAAATATGCACAAGACAGTAACATTCACTTGAAGTTGTAAGGAAAGAGTATTTTCTCTTTGTTTTGATTTTTAAGCAACGATTGTAGCAAGTTGTCCTCGGTTTCTGTGACATTGTGTTTAACCGTCCATTCATGTATGACATTTGGGTTAATGAACCCAATGTCATAGATTTGTGCTTTTCTGCATTCGACGATCTTCAATCTGCATAATATAGTGAGGATAATTATATATACATGCAATGAAAGAGTTAAGCTATATATAGAGACTTAATTGCAGAAGTAGTACTTACATACAGTAGCAAGTCAATAGTGATTTGTCGAGGGACTTTTGATTGTATAACTAGAATAACTTGTCAAATTCAACAGAAAACAGATCCATTCCAAAAGGACGTGCTCCTCTTTAATTCTCGTCGTCAAAGTATCCTTCCCTGACTCGCTGAAGGTTTTCATGTACCATGCATGGAATCCTCGCATCATCGTTGTTAGAGGAGGATGACGATCAGGTTTGACGAGAGGCTGCCTATACTGGTATCTGAATTCGTCCACCTCCATTGTTTCAAACTCTACATGATCGCTCAGGTAATCAGCAGGATTGCTACCGGGCACCATCCCCGGATGATAAGTGACGATATCGCTAGACACCATGAGCAGGGGGCATGATTGGTTCGCCTGTTTGCCGAGCTAGGCAATTTTTCCCACTTCTTCATTCTGCTAACTGCTACCTCTTGAGCTTGCGTTGGTTTTTCCCTTGAAAAGGAAAGGTTGATGTAGCAAAGTAGACTAAGTATTTCCCTCAGTTTTTGAGAACCAAGGTATCAATCCAGCAGGAGAGAACGCGCAAGCCACCGAATACCTGCACAAACAAACACCAACTTGCACCCAACGCAATAAAGGGGTTGTCAATCCCTTCACGGTTATTTGCAAAGTGAGATCCGATAGAGATGGATAAACGGCAAAGTAATATTTTTGGTATTTTTAGTTTATGGAATGGAAAGTAAAAGATTGCAAAATAATGGAATGGAAACAGAAATTGGCAAGTTGACGGGAAACTAATATGATGTAAAATAGACCCAGGGGGAATAGGTTTCACTAGAGGCCTCTCTCAAGATACAAATTATTACGATGAGTGAACAAATTACTGCCGAGCAATTGATAGAAAAGTGCAAAGTTATGACGATATCTAAGGCGATGAGCATGAATAGAGGCATCACGTCCGTGTCAAGTAGACCGAAAAGATTCTGCATCTACTAATATTACTCAACACATCGACCGTTATCCAGCATGCATCTAGAGTATTAAGTTCATAAAGAACGGAGTAACGCCTTATGCAAGATGACATGATGCATAAAAATTAACTCAGGTGTTATGATAAAAACCCAATCTTTTTATCCTCGATGGCAACAATACAATACGTGTTGTTTCCCCTTCTGTCACTAAGATCGAGCACCGCAAGATTGAACCCAAAGCTAAGCACTTCTCCCATTGCAAGAAAAACCAATCTAGTTGGCCAAACCAAATCGATAGTTCGAAGAGACTTGAAAAGATATCAAATTAGGCATAAAAGAATTCAGAGAAGATTCAAATAATATTCATAGATAAGCTGATCATAAATCCACAATTCATCGGATCTCGGTAAACACACTGCAAAAGAGTATTACATCGAATAGATCTCCAAGAACATTGAGGAGAACTTTGTATTAAGAATCAAAGAGTGAGAAGAAGCCATCTAGCTACTAGCTATGGACCAGTAGGTCTGTGGTAAATGAATCACGCTTCATCGGAGAGGCAATGGTGTTGATGTAGAAGCCCTCCGGGATCGGACCCCCCTCCAGCTGGACGCTGGAAAAGGCCCGTAGATGGGATCTCACGGGTACAGAAGGTTGCGGCGGTGGGAAAGTGGTTTTGTGGCTCCCCTAGAAGTTTTCTGGGTATTTGAGAATATATAGGAGGAAGATCTTTGTTTGGTATTAGTTTTCTGCGAAACTCAAAAACAAGGAAAAAACAGGAACTGGCACTGGGCTCTAGGTTAATAGGTTAGTTCCAAAAATCATATAAAATAGCATATTAATGCATATAAAACATCCAAAATTGATGATATAATAGCATGGAACAATAAAAAATTATAGATACGTTGGAAACGTATCATCCCACACCGCCTCTTTGCTCCATAAATACCGCGAAAATCCGGAAACCCTAGGGGAGTCAACGAAACACAATTCCAGCCACCGCAAGTTCCAGAAACCAAAGATCTACTCTTGACACCATCCCGGAGGGGTTCATCATCCTCATTGGTGCCTCTCTGGTGATGCGTGAGTAGTTCATTGTAGTCCTACGGGTCCGTAGTTAGTAGCTAGATGGCTTCCTCTCTCTATTTTGATTCTGAATACAATGATCTCTTGGAGATCTACTCGATGTAATTCCTTTTGCGGTGTGTTTGTTGGGATCCGATGAACTTTGAGTTTATGATCAGATATATCTTATCCATGAAAGTTATTTGAGTTTTGATATCTTATATGCATGATTACATATAGCCTCATATTTCTGTTGGGAAACGTAGCATGCAATTTCAAAAAAATTCCTACGATCACGCAAGATCTATCTAAGAGATGCATAGCAACGAGAGGGGGAGAGTGTGTCCACGTACCCTCGTAGACCGAAAGCGGAATGTCAGTTTAACGCGGTTGATGTAGTCGCACGTCTTCGTGATCCAACCGATCAAGTACTAAACGTACGGCACCTCTGAGTTCAGCACACGTTCAGCTCGATGACGTCCCTCGAACTCTTGATCCAGCGAAGTGTCGAGGGAGAGTTTCGTCAGCACGACTGCATGATGACAGTGATGGTGGAGTGATCCCCGTAGGGCTTCGCCTAAGCACTACGACAATATGACCGGAGGAGTAAACGGTAGAGGGGGGCACCACACACGGCTAAGAAACAATTGATGAGCTTAGAGGTTCCCCCTGCCCCCATATATAAAGGAGGAGAGGGGAGGAGGCCGGCCAAGGGGCGCGCCAAGAGGGGGGGAACCCACTTGGACTCCTAGTCCTATTCGCCCCCCTCCTTTCGGAGGGGGAAAGGGGGAAGGAGAGGGGGAGGGAGAAGGAAAGGGGGGCCACACCCCACCCCTTGTCCAATGTGGACTCCCCATGGGAGGGCGTGCGCCACCCCTTGTGGGCTGCCTTGCCTCTCCCCTCTGGCCCATGAAGCCAATTACATCTCTCGGGGGGGGGGGGGGGTTCCGGTAACCTCACGGTACTCCGAAAAGTACCCGAAACACTCTGGAACCATTGCGATGTCTGAATACTATCATCCAATATATCAATCTTTACCTCTCGGCCATTTCGAGACTCCTCGTCATGTCCGTAATCTCATTCGGGACTACAAACAATCTTCGGTCACCAAAACAACTAACTCATAATACAAATCATCATCGAACGCTAAGCGTGCAAACCCTACGGGTTCGACAACTATTTAGACATTACCGAGACACATCTCTGGTTAATAACCAACAGCGGAACCTGGATACTCATATTGGTTCCTGCATATTCTACGAAGATCTTTACCGGTCAAACGGAAATGAGAACATACATTATTCCCTTTGTCATCGGTATGTTATTTGCCCGAGATTCGATCATCGGTATCTTGATACCTAGTTCAATCTCGTTACCGGGTAGTCTCTTTACTTGTTCCGTAATGCTTCATCCCGCAACTAACTCATTAGTCACATTTCTTGCAAGGCTTATCATGATGTGCATTACGGGCCCAGAGATACCTCTTCGATACTCGGAGTGACAAATCCTAATCTCAATTTATGCCAACCCAACAAACACCTTCAGAGACACCTATAGAGCATCTTTACAATCACCCAGTTATGTTGTGACGTTTGATAGCACACAAGGTGTTCCTCCGGTATTCGTGAATTGCATAATCTTATAGTCAAAGGAATATGTATAAGTCATTAAGAAAGCAATAGCAATAGAACTTAACGATCATTATAGTAAGCTAACGGATGGGTCCTGTCCATCACATCATTATCCTAATGATGTGATCCCATTCATCAAATGACAACATATGTCTATGGTTAGGAAACTTAACCAACTTTGATTAAAGAGCTAGTCTTGTAGAGGTATGATACGACCATTTTGCATCATGTTTTCTTACTGTTATTTTTGATGTTTTTATCCATAATAATTCTTTTTAGAGTAAACCTATTGCCTCTTCTCTCATAATTTGCAAGGAACACACCAAGAGGGAGAATTCCGGCTGGTGGAAATCTGGACCTCGAAAAGCTACGTCAGGCCACCTATTCTGCACAACTCCAAATGAGTTGAAACTTCACTGATATTTTTTATGGATTATTTAAGAAATACTAGAGCCAATAAACACCAGAAGGGGGGCACCAGGGGACCTTCCCTCCCGGAGGTGAAAATCATCGTTGTCATCATCACTAACAACTGTCCCATCTTGGGGAGGGCAATCTCATCAACAACTTCACCAGCACCATCTCATCTCAAACCCTAGTTCATCTCTTGTATTCAATCTTGTTACCGGAACTATAGATTGGGGCTAGGGGGTGACTAGTAGTGTTGATTACGTCTTGTAGTGGATTACTATATTGTTTATTTGGTGAAAGATTATATGTTTAGATCCATGATGCTATTTAATACTCCTCTGATCATGAGCATGTTTATCATTTTTGAGTAGTTACTCTTGAGGTCATGGGAAAAATCATGTTGCAAGTAATCATGTGAACTTGATATGTGCTCGATATTTTGATAGTATGTATGTTGTTATTCCCTTAGTGGTGTCATGTGAACGTCGACTACATGAGACTTCACCATATTTGCGCCTAAGGGAATGCATTGTGGAATAGCAATTAGATGGTGGGTTGCGAGAGTGAAAAAACTTAAACCCTAGTTTATGCGTTATTCCGCAAGGGACCGATTGGGTCCTAGAGTTTAATGCTATGGTTAGAATTTATTATTAGTAATTTTCTCGTAGTTGTGGATTCTTGCGGGAGGTTTAATCATAAGTAGGAGGTTTGTTCAAGTAAGAACATCACCTAAGCACCGATCCACCCACATATCAAATTATCAAAGTAGCGAGCACAAATCGAACCAACATGATGAAAGTGACTAGATAAAATTCCCGTGTACCCTCAAGAACGCTTTGCTTATTATAAGAAACCGTTTTAGCCTGTCCTTTGCCTCAAAAGGTTTGGGATACCTTGCTGGATACTTTTTACAATTATCGTTACTTGCTTGTTACAAATTATCTTGCTATCAAACTACTTGCTACTTACAATTTCAGCACTTGCAGACAACACCTTACTGAAATCTACTTGTCATTTGCTTCTGCTCCTCGTTGGGTTCGACACTCTTACTTATCGAAAAGAGCTACAATTGATCCCATATACTTGTGGGTCATCAAGGCTATTTTCTGGCCCCATTGCCGGGGAGTGAAGCACCTTTGTTAAGTGGAATTTGGTAAGGTAACATTTATATAGTGTGCTGAAATTTCTTGTCACTTGTTACTATGGAAAACAATCCTTTGAGGGGTTTATTTGGGGTATCTTCACCTTGTCCGGAACCACAATTAGTTACCCCTCAACCTACTGCACCTACTGAAATTGTTGAATATGAAATTCCTTCGGGTATGATAGAACAACTGCTAGCTAATCCTTATGCAGGAGATGGAACCGAACATCCTCACATGCACTTGATATATGTAGAACAAGTTTGTGGATTGTTTAAGCTTGCATGTCTACCCAGGGATAAAGTTATGAAAAAGGTTTTCCCTTTATCTTTCAAGGGAAAAGCATTGGCATGGTATAGGCTATGTGATGATATTGGATCATGGAATTGGAATTGGTTGAAATTGCAGTTCCACCAAAAATTTAATCCTATGTATATATAATTTTTGGTCTTGTGAAGGAGAAAGTATTGCTCTAGCTTGGGGGATGCTTAATTCAATGTTATATTCATGCCCCAATCATGAGGTCTCAAGAGAAATTATTATCTAGAATTTTTATGCTCGTCTTTCTCATAATGATCAAACCATGCTTGATACTTCTTGTGCTGGTTCTTTTATGAAGAAGACTATTGAATTCCGGTGGGATCTTTTGGAAAGAACTAAATATAGCTCTGAATATTGGGAACTTGACGAAGGTAAAGAGTCAGGTATTAAACTTAAATATGATTGTGTTAAATCTTTTATGGATACCAATGCTTTTCAAAAGTTTAGTGATAACCCACAAGTATTGGGGATCGCAACCGTTTTCGAGGGTAGAGTATTCAACCCAAATTTATTGATTCGACACAAGGGGAGCCAAAGAATATTCTCAAGTATTAACAGTTGAGTTGTCAATTCAACTGCACCTGAAAGACTTAATATCTGCAACAAAGTATTTAGTAGCAAAGTAATATGGAAGTAACGGTAAAAGTAGCAAAAGTAATATTATTGGTCTTGTAGTGATTGTAACAGTGGCAACAGTAAAGAAACTAAGCAAAGATAATTATATGAAAAGCTCGTAGGCATTGGATCAGTGATGGATAATTATGTCGGATGCGATTCCTCATGCAACAGTTATAACATAGGGTGACACAGAACTAGCTCCAGTTCATCAATGTAATGTAGGCATTTATTCCTAATATAGTCATATGTGCCTATCGAAAAGAACTTGCATGACTTCTTTTCTCCTACCCTCCCGTGACAGCGGGGTCGTATTGGAAACTAATGGATATTAAGGCCTCCTTTTAATAGAGTACCGGACCAAATCATTAACACTTAGTGAATACATGAACTCCTCGAACTACGGTCATCACCGGGAGTGGCCCCCATTATTGTCACTCGGGGTTACCGGATCATAACACATAGTAGGTGACTATTGACTTGCAAAATAGGCTCAAGAACTCACATATATTCATGAAAACATAATAGGTTCAGATCTGAAATCATGGCACTCGGGCCCTAGTGACAAGCATTAAGCATATTAAAGTCATATAAACATCAATCTCAAAACATAATGGATACTAGGGATCAAACCCTAACAAAACTAACTCGATTACATGATAAATCTCATCCAACCCATCACCGTCCAGCAAGCCTATGATGGAATTACTCACGCACGGCGGTGAGCTTCATGAAATTGGTGATGGAGGAAGGTTGATGATGACGATGGCGATGGATTCCCCTCTCCGGAGCCCCGAACGGACTCCAGATGGGCCCTCCCAAGAGAGATTAGGGCTTGGCGGCGGCTTCGTATCGTAAAACGTGATGAATCCTTCTCTCTGATTTTTCCTCCCCGAACGTGAATATATAGAGTTGAAGTTGAGGTCGGTGGAGTCTCAAGGGGCCCACGAGATAGGGGGCGCCCCCCAGGGGGGTGGGCACCACCCTCGTGGACAGGGTGTGGGCCCCCTGGTGTTGATTCTTTCGCCAATATTTTTATAAATTCCAAAAATGTTCTCCGTGAAGTTTCAGGTCATTCCGAGAACTTTTATTTCTGCAAAAAAACAACACCATGGCAATTCTGCTGAAAACAACGCCAGTCCGGGTTAGTTCCATTGAAATCATACAAGTTAGAGTCCAAAACGATGGAGACGTATCAACTTTCCCCAAGCTTAAACCTTTGCTTGTCCTCAAGCAATTCACTTGACAGACTGAAATTGATAAAGAAAAACTTTTACAAACTCTGTTTGATCTTGTTGTAAATATGTAAAGCTAGTATTCAAGTTTTCAGCAAAGATTATGAACTAACCATATTCACAATAACATTTAGGTCTCATGTTTACTCATATCAATGGCATAATCAACTAGCGAGCAATAATAATAAATGTCGGTTGACAACACTTTCTCAAAACAATCTAATATGATATAGCAAGATGGTATCTCGCTAGCCCTTTCTGAGACCATAAAACATAAATGGAGAGCACCTCTGAAGCTGAAGGACTGACTAAACATTGTAATTCATGGCAAAAGAGATCCAGTCACAGTCATACTCAATGTAAACTAATAGTAATGCATGCAAATGATAGCGGTGATCTCCAACTGGTGCTTTTTAATAAGAGGATGATGACTCAACATAAAAGGAGATAGATAGGCCCTTCGCAGAGGGAAGCATGGTTATGTAGAGGTGCCAGAGCTCGATTTTTGAAATAGAGATAAATAATGTTTTGAGTGGCATACTTTCATTGTTAACATAACAACCGAGAGATCTCAATATCTTGCATGCTACACACATTATAGGCCGTTCCCAAACATAAAGGTAAAGTTTATACTCCCCCGCCACCAACAAACATTAATCCATGGCTTGTCCGAAACAATGGGTGCCTCCAACTAACAACAATCCTGGGGGAGTTTTCTTTGCAATTATTTTAATTTAAGCATGGGACTGGGCATCTTGGTTACCAGCCATATTCTCATGAATGAGGAGCGGAGTCCACTCCTCGTGAGAATAACCCACCTAGCATGGAAGATATAGACAACCCTAGTTGATACATGAGCTGTTCAAGCATACAAAACAAAATTTCGTTTGAAGGTTTGAGTTTGGCACTGAAGGAAATATGCCCTAGAGGCAATAATAAAGTTATTATTTATTTCCTTATATCATGATAAATGTTTATTATTCATGCTAGAATTATATTAACCGGAAACATAATACATGTGTGAATACATAGACAAACAGAGTGTCACTAGTATGCCTCTACTTGACTAGCTCATTGATCAAAGATGGTTATGTTTCCTAACCATGGACATGAGTTGTCATTTGATAAATGGGATCACATCATTAGGAGAATGATGTGATTAACTTGACCTATTCTGTTAGCTTAGCACCTGATCATTTAGTATGTTGCTATTGCTTTCTTCATGACTTATACATGTTCCTTTGACTATGAGATTATGCAACTCCCGTTTACTGGAGGAACACTTTGTGTGCTACCAAACGTCACAACGTAACTGGGTGATTATAAAGGTACTCTACAGGTGTCTCCAAAGGTACTTGTTGAGTTGGTGTATTTCGAGATTAGGATTTGTCACCGATTGTCGGAGAGGTATCTCTGGGCCCACTCGGTAATGCACATCACTATAAGCCTTGCAAGCATTGTAACTAATGAGTTAGTTGCGGGATGATGTATTATGGAACGAGTAAAGAGACTTACCGGTAACGATATTGAACTAGGTATTGAGATACCGACGATCGAATCTCGGGCAAGTAACATACTGATGATGAGTTTATATCATTTGATGTATCGAAGGTAGTTCGGAGTCCCGGATGAGATCTGGGACATGATGAGGAGTCTCGAAATGGTCGAGACGTAAAGATCGATATACTGGACGACTATATTCGGACATTGGAAAGGTTCTGAGTGATTCGGGTATTTTTCGGAGTACCGGAGGAGTTACGGGAATACGGGAGTACATATGGGCCTTAGTGGACTTTAAGGGAAAAAGAGCAGAAGCCATGAGGGCTAGCCGCGCACCCCCATGGGCCTAATCCGAATTGGACTAGGGGAGGGGCTGTGCCCCCTCTTTCCTTCTCCTCCCCTTCTCCTTCCTTCCCCTCCTAGTAGGACTAGGAAAGGAGGAATCCTACTCCTACCAGGAGGAGGATTCCTCCCCCATTTGGCGCACTTAGAGAGGCCGACCGACCTCCCCTTGCTCCTTTATATACGGGGGCAGGGGCACCCTAGAACACACAAGTTAATTGCTCCAAGTCGTGTGCGGTGCCCCCTCCACCATAATCCACCTCGATCATATCGTAGCGGTGCTTAGGCGAAGCCCTGCGTCGGTAGCAATATCATCACCGTCATCACGCCGTCATGCTAACAAAACTCTTCCGTGGAGCTCTGCTAGATCGGAGTTCGTGGGACGTCATCGAGCTGAACGTGTGCTGAACTCGGAGGTGCCGTGCATTCGGTACTTGGAACGGTCGGATCGTGAAGACGCACGACTACATCAACCGTGTTGTGCTAATGCTTCCGCATTCGGTCTACAAGGGTACGTGGACACACTCTCCCCTCTCGTTTCTATGCATCACGATGATCCTGTGTGTGCGTAGGAATTTTTTTGAAATTACTATGTTCCCCAACAGTGGCATCCTAGCAAGGTTATTGTGTAGATGTTATATGCACAAGTACAACACAAGTGAGTTGTGGGCAATACAAGTCATACTGCTTACCAGCATGTCATACTTTGGTTCGGCGGTATTGTTGGATGAAGCAGCCCGGACCGATATTACGCGTACGCTTACACGAGACTGGTTCTACCGACGTGCTTTGCACGCAGGTGGCTGGAGGGTGTCAGTTTCTCCAACTTTAGTTGAACCGAGTGTGGCTACACCCGGTTCTTGCGAAGGTTAAAAAACATTAACTTGACGAACTATCATTGTGGTTTTGATGCGTAGGTAAGAACGGTTCTTGCTCAGCCCGTAGCAGCCACGTAAAACTTGCAACAAACAAAGTAGAGGACATCTAACTTGTTTTTGCAGGGCATGTTGTGATGTGATATGGTAAAGACGTGATGAGATATAAAGTTGTTTTATGAGATGATCATGTTTTGTTGAAGTTATCGGCAATTGGAAAAAGCCTTATGGTTGTCTTTTTATTGCATAAGATGCAAGCGCCAAATAATTGCTTTACTTTATCGCTATGCGATAGCAATAGTTGCAAGAGCAATAGCTGGCGAGATGACCATGCGACGACACATTGATAGAGATCATGGTGTCATGCCGGTAACAATGCAGATCATGACAGTACTTTGGAGATGGAGATCAAAAGCACAAGATGATGATTGACATATCATGTCACATATTTTGATTGCATGTGATGTTTATCTTTTATTCATCTTATTTTGCTTAGTTTGACGGTAGCTTTATAAGATGATTGATAACCCACAAGTATAGGGGATCGCAATAGTTTCCGAGGGTAAAGTATTCAGCCCAAATTTATTGATTCAACACAAGGGGAGCCAAAGAATACTCTCAAGTATTAACAGCTGAGTTGTCAATTCAACCACACCTGGAAACTTAGTATCTACAGCAAAGTATTTACTAGCAAAGCATTATGATAGTGGTGATAACGGTAGCAAAAGGTAACAGTAGTAAAAGTAATGTTTTTGGTATTTTGTAGTGATGATAGCAATAGCAACGGGAAAGTAAATAAGCAAAGAACAATATATGAAAAGATCCTAGGCAATGGATCGGTGATAAAGAATTGTGCCGTATGCGGTTCAGTCAAAACCTAGGGTGACACGGAACTAGCTCCAGTTCGTCAATGTAATGTAGGCATGTATTCCGAATATAGTCATACATGCTTATGGAAAAGAACTTGCATGACATCTTTTGTCCTACCCTCCCGTGGCAGCGGGGTCCTTATGGAAACTAAGGGATATTAAGGCCTCCTTTTAATAGAGAACCGGAACAAAGCATTAACACATAGTGAATACATGAACTCCTCAAACTACGGTCATCACCGGTAAGTATCCCGATTATTGTCACTTCGGGGTTAACGGATCATAACACATAATAGGTAACTATACACTTGCAAGATAGGATCAAGAACACTCATACATTGATGAAAACATAATAGGTTCATATCTGAAATCATGGCACTCGGGCCCTAGTGACAAGTATTAAGCAAGCAAAGTCATAGCAACATCATTCTCAGAGCATAGTGGACACTAGGGATCAAACCCTAACAAAACTAACTCGATTACATGATAGATCCCATCCAACCCATCACCGTCCAGCAAGCCTATGATGCAATTACTCACGCACGACGGTGACCATCATGAAATTGGTGATGGCGGATGGTTGGTGATGATGATGGCGACAGATTCCCCTCTCCGGAGCCTTGAACGGACTCCCGATCAGCCCTCCCGAGAGGTTTTAGGGCTTGGCGGCGGCTCCGTATCGTTAAACGCGATGATTTCTTCTATCTGAAATTTTTTCTCCCCGAAACTCAATATATGGACGTGGAATTGGAGTCAGAGATGCAACAAGGGGCCCACGAGGTAGGGGGGCGTGCCCTAGGGGGGCAGGCGCGCCCCCACCCTCGTGGAGAGACGGTGGGCCCCCTGGCCTTCATCTTTGGCAGGTATTTTTCTTATTTTCTGAAAAGTGGCTCCGTGAAGTTTCAGGTCATTCTGAGAACGTTTGCTCCTGAACATAAATAACACCATGGTAATTCTGCTGAAAACAGCGTCAGTCCGGGTTAGTTCCATTCAAATAATGCAAGTTAGATTCCAAAACAAGGGCAAAAGTGTTTGGAAAAGTAGATACGTTGGAGATGCATCAACTCCCCCAAGCTTAAACCTTTGCTTGTCCTCAAGCAATTCATTTGACAAACTGAAAGTGATAAAGAAAAACTTTACAAACTCTGTTTGCTCTTGTTATTGTAAATATGTAAAGCCAGCATTCAAGTTTTCAGCAAAGATTATAACTAACCACATTCACAATAACGCATAGGTCTCAAGTATACTCATATCAATAGCATAATCAACTAGCGTGCAATATTAATAAATCTCGGATGACAACACTTTCTCAAAACAATCATAATATGATATAGCAAGGTGGTATCTCGCTAGCCCTTTCTAAGACCTCAAAACATAAATGCAGAGCACCTTTAAAAACCAAGGATGACTAGACATTGTAATTCATGGTAAAAGAGATCCAGTCAAGTCATACTCAATGTAAACAAACAGTAATGAATGCAAATCACAGCGGTGCTCTCCAACTGGTGATTTTTAATAGGAGGATGATGACTCAGCATAAAAGTAAATAGATAGGCCCTTCACAGAGGGAAGCAGGGATTTGTAGAGGTGCCAGAGCTCGGTTTTGAAACAGAGGTGAATAAAATTTTGAGCGGTATACTTTCATTGTCAACATAACAACCAAGAGATGGCGATATCTTCGATGCTACACACATTATAGGCGGTTCCCAAAAAGAATGGTAAAGTTTATACTCCCCCTTCCACCAACAAGCATCAATCCATGGCTTGATCGAAACAACGAGTGCCTTCAACTAACAAGAGTCCCAGGGGGAGTTTTGTTTGCAATTATTTTGATTTAGTTTGCATAAAGCATGGGACTGGGCATCCCGGTGACCAGCCATTTATCTCGTGAGTGAGGAGCGGAGTCCACTCCTCTTGAGAATAACCCGCCTAACATGGAAGATACAGACAACCCGCGTTGATACATGAGCTATTCGAGCATACAAAACAGGATATTTATTTGAAGGTTTAGAGTTTGGCACATACAAATTTACTTGGAACGGCAGGTAGATACCGTATATAGGTAGGTATAGTGGACTCATGTGGAATAACTTTGGGGTTTAAGGAGTTTGGATGCACAAGCAGTATTCCCTCTTAGTACAGGTGAAGGCTAGCAAAAGATTGGGAAGCGACCAGCTAGAGAGTGACAACACTCACGAACATGCATTCAAATTAATCAACACCGAATGCAAGCATGAGTAGGATATAATCCACCATGAACATAAATATCATGAATGCTATGTTGATTTTGTTTCAACTACATGCGTGAACACGTGCCAAGTCAAGTCACTTAAATCATTCAGAGGAGGAACCACCCTATCATACCACATCATAACTATCTCAATAGCATGTTGGCACGCAAGGTAAACCATTATAACCCATAGCTAATCAAGCATGGCATACGAACCTATGATCTCTAGTTGTCATTACAAACATGTTTATTCATAATAGGCTGAATCAGGAACGATGAACTAATCATATTTACAAAAACAAAAGAGGTCGAGTTCATACCAGCTTTTCTCCTCTCAGCCAGTCCATCACATATCATCATAATTGCCTTCCACTTGCACGATCGAATGAGGTGAATAATAATAATAGTGCACGTGCATTGGACTAAGCTGGAATCTGCAGGCATTCAATAAACAGGAGAAGACAAGGCAATATGGGCTCTTTTGTCAGATAAACAAAAATGCATATAAGAGCCACTTCAACAATTTAATTATGGTCTTCTCCTATCGACCCCCAAAGAAAAAAAAAGAAATAGAACTATTTACACGGGAGAGCTCCCAACAAGCAAAATAAGAATAGGAAATCTTTTTGGGTTTTCTTTTTAATTACTACTACAAGCATGGAAATTAAACTGATTAAAAGCTACAACTAATTTTTTTGGTTTTTTGGTTTTTCTTAAGGTTTATTAAACACACAAGAAGAAAGCATAAAAAAGGAAAATAAACTAGCATGGATGATACAATGAAAAAGTATGAGCACCGACATCTAGCAATGAGTGTGTGAACATAAATGTAATTTCGGTGGGAAATACGTACTCCCCCAAGCTTAGGCTTTTGGCCTAAGTTGGTCTATGGCCACGGCTAGCCTGGCGGATATCCATAATAGTAGCTGGGGTCGTACTGTGATGCAGCAGCTATCGCCTGCTGAGCTACAGCGTGGCGATGAGCGTTCTCCTCTCTCCTCTCGTACTCATCTGCCTCCTCTCTGGTAATAGTATATCCTCCTCTTGCCTGATAATCAAAGAAGGCAGGAGTAGTGAGAGTAATACGGATAGCACGGCGTCTGGCAAAGATTAGTCGATACTGGAGAGGTGATTCGTTCCTCTCGACAAACTAGTGGTGAACCATAGCATTAAAATCTAGATAAGCAGGAGGTAATTCAATATCATCTTCGCGTATGGCTATACCTAGAAAATTAGCTATGCGGGTTGCATAAATTCCACCAAAGAAATCTCCATTAAGTCTCTTAAGATGCAACCTACATGCAACAATGGCTCCCAAATTATATGAGTTGTCTCCTAACACAGCACTCCTAGGAATACTAAGATTAGGGACACACGTGACATGCCTCATCTTTACCATTAATGCATCTACCTATAAAGAGAGATAAATAATGTATAGCAGGAAAGTGAATGCTCCCTATGGTAGCTTGTGAAATATCTCTATATTCTCCCACAGTTATTCTAGCAAAAAATCTCTAAATTCAGATTTGTGAGAATCCCTTATACTACCACATTGTGGAAGTTTGCAAGCAGTTGTAAAATCCTCTAAGTCCATAGTGTAAGATTTATCATAAAGATCAAACAGGACAGTTGGAGAATTACGTGAAGTTGAAAATTCAAACCTCCTCACAAAGGTACTGGTGAGATAGTGATACTGGTTGCACTTCTCTTCCTCGAAGCTCACAAGATCAGCGTTACGCAAATATGCGTTAAATTCTTCCTTAATTCACGCTCGATCCATAAAGTTCTCAGAAGGCCATTCACAAAGACGCACTGGAGCGTGTCTTGGTGGCTCTTCATCAACATCACGCATTGCAAGCCTGGGTCCTTGCTTCCTTGAAGAACCACGTTGGAACATTTTCCTAATCATATTTCTTCCTCTGAAAAATTCTAAATTTTTTTAGTAACTTCAAAATAAAAGTAAACCAAACTCAATAATATTGATAGCAACTACTCCTACAAGTGCCTAGGGCCTATATCATGCATCAAAACTACTTGGAACCATATAAATTTGACATGCAAGCTCAAGAACAGGGTCACCTAAGAAGCAAAAATTTGCAATGAATAAAGCACTAGAACAAAAACTAATTGGACCAATGGAGGAGTCACATACCAAGGAACAATCTCCCCAAGCAGTTTTGTGGGAGGTGCTTTGAGCAAAGAGATTGAAAATGCAAGCAATGTGAGGTAGAACTCGTGCTTGAGCTGGATATTCGTGTTTGTGGGAGGAAGATGAAGTGTGTGGGTGCAGGAATAAGTGGAGGATGGCCACCATGGGCCCACGAGGCAGGGGGCGCACCCTAAAAGGGTGGGAGCGCCCCCCACCCTCATGGGCAGGTGGTTGACCCCCATGGTGTGTTCTCAGTTCCATAAATCCTCAAATATTATAGAAAAATCATATTTAAATTCTAGGGCATTTGGAGAACTTTTATTTTCGAGGTATTTTTATATTGCAGGAATAATCAGATAACAGACATAAACATATTTATTTTTATTTTATTTAATACAAATAACAGAAAGTAAAATTGGGGTACACAAGGTTGTGCCTTCTAGTTTCATCCATCTCATGATCATCAAAAGGAATCCACTAACAAAGTTGATCAAGTCTTGTTAACGAACTCATTCCGAATAAACATGGAACCGGAGAAATTTCGAATAACACTATGTTACCTCAAGGGGGATATGCACGTCCCCAATAATAAGAATATAATATTTATTCTTGACAGTAGGAAGAGGGAATTCAAAACCTCCAAATATAATCGATGGAATTTTTCCAATAGAGTTGATACCATGAACTTGAGGTTGTTTCCTCGGAAAGTGTACCGTATGCTCATTGCCATTAACATGAAAAGTGACATTGCCTTTAGTGCAATCAATAACAACCCCTGCAGTATTCAAAAAGGGTCTTCCAAGAATAATAGACATACTATCGTCCTCGGGAATATCAAGAATAACAAAGTCCGTTAAAATAGTAACGTTTGCAATTACAACACGCACATCCTCACAAATACCGACATGTATAGCAGTTGATTTATCAGCCATTTGCAAAGATATTTCAGTAGGTGTCAACTTATTCAAATCCAGTTTACGATATAAAGAGAGAGCCATAACACTAACACCAGCTCCAAGATCACATAAAGCAGTTTTAACATAGTTTCTTTTAATATAGCATGGTATAGTTGGTACACCGGGATCTCCAAGTTTCTTTGGTATTCCACCCTTAAAATTATAATTAGCAAGCATGGTGGAAATTTCAGCTCCCGGTATCTTTCTTTTATCTGTAATAATATCTTTCATGTACTTAGAATAAGGATTGGTTTTGAGTATATCAGTTAATCGCATAGGCAAAAAGATAGGTCTAATCATTTCAGCAAAGCGCTCAAAATCCTCATCATCCTTTTTCTTGGATGGTTTGGGAGGAAAAGGCATGGGTTTCTGAACCCAAGGCTCTCTTTCTTTACCATGTTGCCTAGCAACAAAGTCTTTCTTATCATAACGTTGATTCTTTGATTGTGGGTTATCAAGATCAACAGCAGGTTCAATTTCTATGTCATTATCATTACTAGGTTGAGCATCATCATGAACATTATCATTAACATTATCATTAACATTATCATTAACATTATCATTAACATTATCATTAGTTTCAGGTTCATTACCAGATTGTGTTTCAGCATCAGAAATAGAAATATTATTTGGATTCTCAGGTGTTTCAATAGCAGGATCACTAGAAGCATGCAAAGTCCTATCATTTTTCTTTTTCTTCTTTTTAGAAGAACTAGGTACATCTATGTTATTTCTCTGAGAATCTTGCTCAATTCTCTTAGGCTGGCCTTTAGGATACAAAGGTTCCTGAGCCATTCTACGAGTTCTAGTAGCCACTCTAATAGCATAATCATTATCTTTACTATTCAATTCATTGAGCAAATCATTTTGAGCTTTAAGTACTTGTTCTACTTGAGTGGTAACCATAGAAGCATGTTTACTAATAAGTTTAAGTTCACCTTTACCATTAGCCATATAATCACCCAAGTGTTCAAGCATATTTGAATTGTTTTTCAATTGTCTACCAAAATAAGCATTAAAGTCTTCTTGCTTAGCCATAAATTTATCAAACTCATCTAAACATGGGCTAGCAAATTTAGTAAATGGGATTACAGCTTTATCATATCTATAGAGAGAATTTACCTTTACTACCTATGTCGGGTTAACAAGACCATGAGTTTCTTCAATAGGTAAAGGATTAAGATTATATGTTTCTTCAACAGGCGGTAAATTAAGACCATGTATTTCTTCAATAGGAGGTAAATTCTTAACATCTTTAGCTTTAATACCTTTTTCTTTCATAGATTTCTTTGCCTCTTGCATATCTTCAGGACTAAGAAATAGATTACCCTCTTCTTCGGAGTTGGTTTAGGAATAGGCTCAGGAATTGGCTTCGGAGGTGTCCAATTATTTTCATTTGTCAACATATTATTCAATAGAATTTCAGCTTCATCCAGTGTTTTCCAGAAAACAGAACCAACACAACTATCCAGGTAATCTCTGGAGGCATCGGTTAGTCCATTATAAAACATATTAAGTATTTCATTTTTCTTAAGAGGATGATCAGGCAAAGCATTAAGTAATTGGAGAAGCCTCCCCCAAGCTTGTGGGAGACTCTCTTCTTCAATTTGCACAAAATTATATCTATCCCTTAAAATAGCTTGTTTCTGATGAGGAGGGAAATATTTAGCAGAGAAGTAATAAATCATATCCTGGGGACTACGCACACAACCAGGATCAAGAGAATTAAACCATATCTTAGCATCACCCTTTAATGAGAACGGAAATATTTTAATGATGTAAAAGTAACGAGTTCTCTCATCTTTAGTGAACAGGGTGGCTATATCATTCAATTTAGTAAGATGTGCCACAACAGTTTAGATTCATAACCATGAAAAGGATCAGATTCAACCAAAGTAATTATATCAGGATCAACAGAGAATTCATAATCCTTATTAGTAACAAATATAGGTGAAGTAGCAAAAGCAGGGTCAGGTTTCATTCTAGCATTTGGAGATTGCTTACTCCATTTAGCTAATAATCTTTTGAATTCATTTCTATTTTGGCAAGCTAAAATAGCTAAAGAAGCTTCTTGATCAAAGACATAACCCTTTGTCTGGGTAATGGGCCACGGGTAGGCCAACCCGAGTCCCATGACCTTTCAAGACATCGGGGCAGGCTGCGCCCCTCAAGACTCCAGGACGAAGAGCCGCCTCCTGAGGAGTCGACGGCAGGGCGGCCGACAACCCGCTCACGGCCGTGTCCCAGGGACGACTTCCAGAGAAGCCGGCTTTGGGGAGTCGGCCGGCGACTCCAACAAACCATGACCTCAACGAAGGGGACAGGGCAGAGGCGTGGCTACAGTGAAGCTCACTCCCGCCCCTTACCAAGGGCAGGCATGGCCACAACACGCCGTACCCGGGAAGATCTCCGTGCGGCGTGGCACTGTTGCCCGGTCGGCCCTGACATCAGCACCACAGTACCAAGTCCTGTGCCCACGACGGCTTGTCTGTACGGCCTGGAGGCAGCGGGGCCCACCAGTCAGCGAGACCTCGGGAGACGGCGGGAGAACCGCCAGTCAGACACGTCGGGAGTCGGCCCGGGGGAGTCGGCAGAGCCCTCCCCCGGGGCCCACGCGCCATTAATCAAGATGAGATGAGGAGTGGCCACAGTGATCGCCCGCCAAGCGGCGGGGCTGTTGCCACGACCCCATGACCAAGCCTGCATCATCAGAAGCACGGCTACAGTAATCAGCGGCCGGCAAGACCCGCCCGCGGCGGACACGGCCTGTCGGCCCGTACCAGACCAATCGGCGGGGCCCACCAGTCGGCATGCCCTAGCAGTCGGTGGAGAAGTCGGAGGTCAGAGGCACTGACGGCGGGGCCCGCGCCCAGACGAATTACCATTGTACCCCTAGGGGGTAGGCCTATATAAACCCCCAGGGCACCCATGCAACGGGTTGGATCCCAGTAGTTCTACACCACACCAGATAGAAGGAGAGAGCTAGCCTTGCCCTCTTCTACAACCAGACACAACTCAAGGAGCAACCGTGTAAACACTTGACCGTAGTGATCATGCGGAGACCCCGCAGAGCAGCAGTAGGGGTATTATCTCCCCGGAGAGCCCCGAAGCTGGATAAGATTCGCCAGCGTGCATGTCTTCGCCTCATCCCGTTTCCAGGCACCGACGACGTTCTACTCGCCCCCACCATGATAAGACATCCGTTGGCATATATCACTCCAAACCCCCGACATTTGGCGCCCACCATAGGGCCTGGTGCACCGCCGTTCGGAGATCTGTCCTGGACGGGAACCCTTTTCCTCCCTGGCGAGCGCAGCCAGCCAGGCACGCTAGGCGAAGTTTGCATCGACGCGCTGCGCGGCGTTGAGATCGCCTGCGCAGCTAGCTCCTTGGTCGAACTTGTCGGCGAGGTCCGCCTCTTCGACGAACCTGCGTCCGACGCAGGCGCAGGCGGCCCCGAAAACCTCCTCGCGGGCCTGCTCGATCAACTCCATGTTTTCGGCGAGCCTGCCGTAGACTTGGAGTCCATAGGCTCCACCGACCCGATGCTGGTCGACTCTGACACCGCGTCGATCAACGCGTTCCCCACCAACGTGGTGGTCTACGATGAACCTCTCCCCCACGTGGAGAGCGACGGAAGCACCGTCACCGCGGTGCTAGTCATCAGTCATGACGAGTTCCCTGGTGGAGGAGCGCCCGACTCACTTGGCGCGGCGCTGCAAGACCTAGCTGCGCCCATTCTGGAAGATGCTGACGCAGAGACATTAGAAGCATGCCGCCTTCAGCTTGTTGAAGGCGCGAAGAAGCAGGCCAGCATGAGACGCTTGTCAGAAGCCTACCAGCGGGAGATGGATCGCGCCGTCGGCGGCTCGCCGGCCCCGGTAGGGCCTAGCCGCCCTGGCGCGGTCTAGCAGCGCGGCGTAGCCATCGCCAGCCTGTTTGGGGCTAGCCTCCCCATGTACGCTACACCGGCGGAGAACATCCGAGCAGCCCAGGTAGCGGCGGATGAGCTGGACAATTTCGAGGGCGAAGAACGCCGCCTCATGATGGAGAGGGTCCAGCGGCTCCTCGACGTGGCCGCCGCGCAGAATGAGGCCGGCTGCCACACGGAGGCGCCGCAGTGGCCAAACGACGACCCGCACCGAGATCAAGGCGCGACGTCTCGGACGCTGACTGGCGGCGCCCGAGGAAGAAAGGACAAGGAGCCGGCTGTCAGCCACAGTCGGACTCGCATTACCATAGAGCGCGACCGAGATGGCCGCCCGAGAGCAGTGGAACGACGGGACGACTGTCCGCCTCCCCCTCCCCGCAAGGAGAGGCGAGTCTCCCCGCCGCCTGTTGACCATCCGACTCTTGGTGACCGCCTTGGCCGCCGAGAGGGAGTTGGAGAGAATGACGCCCGCCACCGGATCGACCGACTTCACCGGTCCCTGGCGCTAGAAGAAGAAGATGAGCTGGGTCTGCCTTGTTTCGGGCCCCGCATTCGGGACGAGCCCTTTCCCAGAGGGTTCATGTTCCCAAGAGACACGCCCAAGTATACCGGCTCCATGATGCCGGAAGACTGGCTAGTCGACTACTCCACGTCTGTCAACATAGCAAACGGCAACAAGCGTGTCGCCGTAAAGTACGTTCCGATCATGCTCCAGGGCATGGCACGGACATGGCTGAACAGCCTAAAGCCCCGCAGCATCAACAACTGGGTCGACTTCACTGAAGCATTCGTCCGCAACTTCACCAGCACGTACAAGCATCCTCCCAAGCCTCGTCAGCTCTCCTTGCGTGTGCAAGGTCCTGACGAGTCGACTCGCGACTACATCACGCGTTGGGCTGAGCTCTGGAACTCCTGCGAAGGCGTGCACGAGGTGCAGGCCATCGAGTACTTCACAGCCGGGTGCCGAGAAGGCACCCTCCTCAAGCACAAGCTCCTCTGCGACGAGCCAGAAACCCTCAACGAGCTGCTGATCATAGCGGACAAGTACGCTACGGCCGACTCCTCCATGAAGGCGGAAATTCAAATCAGCACGACTGGCAAAGTAGCTCCTCAGGCTCCAAGAACTGTGGCGGCAGACGCCGGCCGGCGACAACAGCAGGGCGACAACAAGCGCAAGGCCCTGCTGCCGGCTTCCGGCAGCCGGCAGGTCGCGACCGTTGAAGCCCAGTAGCCAGAAGAGCAGCCTCCGCCCAAGCCGCCCAACCGACAGAAAGGCGGCAAGCCGAACTGGTTGCCGGCCTTCTCCTATGAGCAGACCTTGGACGGACCTTGCAAGTTCCACAGCGGCGCGAAGGCGTCGAATCACACCACCCGGAAGTGACACTGGCTCACCAAGATCGCCAAGGGAGACGGCCTCCTGCCACCCCCGCCTGCTGGGCAGCCGCCTCCGCCTCCGCCCCAGTAGCCGGCAGTCAGGCCAGTCGGCGCAGTACAACACGAATACCCTGAAGAGCATGGAGACTATGTGGTGTTCACCAGTGTGGCTGATGATCGACGCAGCAGGCGGCTGCAGCGACAAGAGGTGAACGCAGTAGCCTCAGAGACGCCATAGTTCATGCACTAGTCTAAGAAGCCCATCAGCTGGAGCAGGGCTGACCACCCAGAAGTGATGCTGAGTCCGAGCTCCTACGCCTTGGTCCTGGACGCCACCTTTGCCACAGACAAACGGGCCACGCGTTTCTCGCGAGTTCTGATAGACGGGGGCAGTAGCATCAATATCCTATACAAGGACACCATGGAGAAGTTAGGAATCAAGCAAAGACAGCTTCAGAACAGCCGGACTGTGTTCCACGGCATTGTTCCTGGGCTTTCCTGCTCACCAATCGGCAAGATCCTGATTGACGTCCTCTTTGGGGACAAAGATCACTTCCGATGAGAGCCTGTTTGGTTTGAGGTTGTGGACCTTGAGAGCCCATACCATGCGCTACTTGACCGACCCGCCTTGGCCAAGTTCATGGCGGTCCCCCACTACGCCTACCTCAAGATGAAGATGCCCAGTTCCAGGGGAATTCTGACTGTGGCTGGCAACTACCGGAAGTCATCCGCTTGCGCGGCCGAGAGTAGTCGGCTGGCCGAGTCCCTAGTAATCGCAGCCGAGAAGCGACTCCTTGAACGAGTTGTGGCGATGGCCGGCAATCAGCCGGAGATATCGCCCGACCCAAAGGAGTCAGAAGCCGAAGATTCGTTCAAGCCGGCCAAAGAGACAAAGAAGATACCCTTGGATCCGGAGCACCCAGAGAGGTACGCCGTCGTAGGTGCAAACCTCGACAGCAAATAGGAATGCGAGCTCGTCGATTTCCTCCGTGAGAATCGGGACATCTTCGCATGGTCTCCCAAAGACATGCCAGGTGTACCGACGGATTTCGCCGAGCACAAGTTACATGTCGGTCAGGCAGCCCCTGCGCCGCTTATCAGAAGAGAAGAGAAGAGTCGTCGTAGAAGAGTTAGCCCGACTCCTAGCAGCCGGCTTCATTATGGAAGTTTTCTTTCCGGAGTGGCTGGCAAATCCTGTCCTGGTGCTAAAGAAGAACAAGCAGTGGCGAATGTGTATTGACTACACGAGCCTCAACAAGGCCTGCCCCAAGGACCCATTTGCTCTACAAAGAATCGATCAGGTGATAGACTCCACAGCCGGATGCGAGCTGTTGAGTTTCTTCGATGCATACTCAGGATATCACCAGATCAAGCTGAACCCGGCTAACAGATTGAAGACCGCCTTCATCACGCCGTTTGGAGCATTCTGCTACCTCAACATGACGTTCGGCTTGAGGAATGCCAGCGCCACCTTTTAGCGATGCATGCATAAGTGTCTCCTCACGCAGCTCGGCAGGAACGCCCATGTCTACGTAGATGACGTGGCGGTGAAGACGGAAAAGCGGGGAACACTGTTGGAAGACCTCAAGGAGACCTTTGAGAACCTACGCCGGTTCCAGATCAAGCTCAACCCCGAGAAATGTGTCTTCGGAGTACCAGCCGGCCAGCTGCTAGGTTGAAGCTTTTCACCAGTTGAAGAAGGTGCTGACTACTCCACCCGTCCTGGCAGCTCCGACTCCCAAGGAACCTATGCTCCTGTACATCGCCGCCACCAGCCGAGTAGTCAGCACAGTCATTGTAGTAGAGCGCAAGGAGGAAGGCAAGGTGCTACCTGTCCAGAGACCGGTATATTACCTGAGCGAAGTACTGTCGACCTCCAAGCAGAACTACCCCCACTACCAGAAGATGTGCTATGGCGTGCACTTTGCTGCCAAGAAATTGAAGCCTTTCTTTCAAGAGCATCCAATCACAGTGGTCTGCACTGCTCCACTTGCCGAGATCATCGGTAGCCGAGATGCCTCTGGTCGAGTGGCCAAGTGGGCCATAGAGCTGGCTCCTTACACCATCTACTACCAGCCCCGCACCGCTATCAAATCACAAGCACTGGCCGACTTCCTTGTCGATTGGGCCGAGACCCAGTACCTACCTCCAGCACCTGACTCCACCCATTGGCGGATGCACTTCGACGGCTCCAAGATGCGCACCGGCTTGGGAGCCGACGTCGTCCTCACCTCTCCTAAAGGCGACAAACTCAAATACGCACTGCAAATCCATTTTGCCGCCTCCAACAATGTTGCCGAGTACGAGGCGCTCATTCACGGGCTCCGGCTGGCCCAAGAACTTGGCATCCGCCGGATCTTGTGTTATGGCGACTCGGACTTAGTGGTCCAGCAGTCATCTGGCGACTGGGACGCGAAAGACACAAACATGGCGAGCTACTGTTTCCTCGTGCAGCAACTCAGCGGGTATTTCGAAGGGTGCGAGTTCCTTCATGTGCCAAGAAACGACAACGACCAAGCAGACGCCTTGGCACGAATCGGCTCTACCCTCCAAGCAAGACCCTCTGGCGTCGCCCTTCAACGCCTCCTCAAGCCATCTGTCAAGCCTTCACCAGAGTCAGACTCCATTTTTGTGCCGGCTCCTCCCGAAGACGGCAGATCCGACTCCAGAGCTCCGACAGTCGGAACGGGGACTTTGGCGGATGACTCCAAAGCCGCCATAGTCAAGCCCGACCCGGGGACTGCGGTGGCAGACTCGAAGATCCTAGAACTCAGCCCAAGGACCGCGCCAGTCGGTCTGGGGACTTCATCAACCCAGCAAGCGGCTGTTGACTCCAAAGCCACCACAGTCGAACCCGGCCCGGGGACTACGGTGGTAGACTCAAAGACTCCAGAACTCGACCCAAGGGCCGCACCAGTCGACATGGGGACTTCATTAACCCAGCAAGCAGTTGATGACTCCAACCCGCCGCCTCCCAGCCCAGCCGCCCTCGTCCAAGTCATAGTTCTGGTAGTCGAAGAAATAGCAGCACCCTCATGGGCCCAGCCCAACCTAAATTCCTCGTGAACAAAGAGCTACCAACCGATGAAACCTCAGCTCGGCAAGTACAACGCCGGGCGGCAGGCTATACCATAATCAACAGAGAGCTGGTCAGGCGCAGCGTCACTAGTGTCTACCAGCGCTGCGTAGAGCCAGAGCAAGGCCAGGCGATTCTCAAAGACATCCATCAAGGCGAATGCGGACACCATGCGGCTTCAAGAGCACTCGTCGCCAAAGCCTTTCAGCACGGTTTCTTCTGGCCGACTGCCTTGGAAGAGGCCAAGGAGTTGGTCCAAAAATGCAAAGGGTGCCAGAAGTTCAGCTCCAAGCCGCACCAGCCGGCTTCTGCACTCAAGACCATCCCCATTGCCTGGCCTTTCGCAGTTTGGGGTCTAGACATGGTGGGACCATTCAAGACAGCACGAGGTGGTTTAACTCACCTACTTGTCGCAGTGGACAAGTTCACCAAGTGGGTGGAAGTGAAGCCATTTAAGAAACTGAATGGCCCAACTGCCGTGACCTTCATCACCGATATCACAATTCGGTACGGCATACCACACAGCATCATCACCGACAACGGCACAAATTTTGCCAAAGGCGCGTTGGCCCGTTTCTGCGCAACACAGGGCATCCGACTGGACCTAGCGTCCATCGCCCATCCGCAGTCAAACGGCCAAGTGGAGCGAGCAAACGACCTCATCCTGTCTGGCATCAAGCCTCGGTTGATCGAGCCTCTGGAGCGCTCGGCTGGCTGCTGGCTCGACGAGCTGCCAGCCGTCCTCTGGAGTCTGCGCATGACTCCAAACAAGTCAATCGGCTTCACGCCCTTCTTCCTCATCTATGGTGCCGAAGCCGTCATCCCAACGGACATAGAGTTTGACTCCCCACGAGTCACCATGTACACCGAGGAGGAAGCAGAAGAAGCACGACAAGACGGTGTCGATCTGCTGGAAGAGGGCCGGCTGTTGGCACTCAGCCGGTCCAGCATCTACCAGCAGAGCCTGCGCCGATACCACAACAGGAAGGTCATGCCAAGATCTTTCCAAGAAGGTGACCTTTTTCTCCGGCTGATCCAGCGAACAGCCGGCCAGCACAAGCTGTCGGCGCCTTGGGAAGGCCCTTTCATCATCAGCAAAGTACTGGGCAACGATTCCTACTACCTGATTGATGCTCAGAAGCCCCGAGCACGCAAGAGGGATGACTCCGTCAAGGAGACAGAGCGGCCATGGAATGCAAATCTTCTCCGAAGATTTTAAAGTTGATGCAGTATGTACCACGCTACCTTTTGTATTAAAGTACCAAGACTTCAGGCCCCCCGAGACGAGCCCGGGGACTGCCCTCTTTTGTCTGTATGATAAAAATTATGCCTACAAGTATGTTACTCTTTGTCGTGCCGCTTGGCACCGGGCTTGACAAGTCGGCCCGGGGACTTGCCGCCTTGCACTATGAAATGCTTCCTGCAGCCGAACAAGTAGTGTGTAACACCTAAGCCGTCTTCTGTCAGAAGCCGCAGCTCGCAGAGCGACTGTACGGTGGGCAGAGGTAAGGTAGAATGGGTGTGCGCACGAAAAATGGCTAAGGACTCAAAGCGTAAAACATAGCTCAAGACGGCTTCCAGCCTTTCTTGCAAACCGACTCTCAGACAGTCGGATTGTCGTCTTCTATCCAACTTGCTCAAACAATCTTGAAATCGGCTAAGTACTTGCTTTCCGAAAGTAGCCTTGCACTTGATCTAGCAACAGTCCGCAGAGCGGCTGTCCGATTGGCAAGGCAGGCAACTAAGTGAAAGCGGCAAAGGAAAAAGGCAAAAGAGCAATGAGCAAGAAAAGATAGATATGTATATTTACATAACATAGGCCCTTGGCCGAATTGTCAAGTAGAGGTTCAAAATACACCCCGTGGGTGGAATTGTGCGAATTGATAAGTTCTTCAAAGACTACTGAAGAAGATAAAATAAAAGATACAGCGGCAGCTTAGGAGGTGGCAGACGGATTCGAAGGGTCGGAGGAGGCGCCAGCGTCAGGCGTCGGGGCAGCCGGCTGGCTAGTCTCGGCTTGATCACCTCCGGCGGCAGTCGGCGCGGTCGCACGCGGCTCGTTGCTAGAGGCGCAGTCGGGATGAGGCTGGCCGTCTGCTCCGTCTTCTGGGGCCTCTGCCTCGCCTCCATCCTCTGCTTCGTCCTCCTCCTCGATGCTGGAGCCAATCACCTCCGCCGAGTCTTCGCCGTAGTCTGGGTTCATCCCAAACCACTCTAGCGGTACCTCCTCGCCGTCTTCAGACCGCTCAGGGACGAAGATGCTGGTGTCGGTGTACTCGGCGATCGCCGCAGCATGTTTGACGAGGGCATCTTCCGCAGCCGCCAGCTCCGGCTGGGCCTCCGACCGAAGCGTGGCCAACCGGTCCAGATCCAGCCCCGGGTACCACGCCTTGACGAACTCCAAGGCCCGGCGTGCTCCAGCACGGGCCGAAGAGCCCTTCTAGGCCTCAAGACAACCAGCCGCGACCTCCAGCTAGTTGGCCGTCAGGCTGGGGGTGCGCGGAGCCTCCATATCCAGCCAAAGACCAAAGAAAAAACAACATACCCGGACGGCTGCCCACGATGCTCGGAACGCCTTGGTGCAACTCTGGAGAGCGTCGCCCTCAGCACGGAGCTTCGCCTGGACGTCCAGGAGCGCCCGGTTCAGCGGCCCTGTGCCGCCTCCCCGCACCCACCCAACAGGTGCGGCGCTCGTCGCCTCGGCGTCTGGGGCCGCCGAGATGGCGGTGCCGGCCTCCAGGAGGCGCGGTGCCGAAGTCGCCTTCTCCAGACGATGGCGCATCGGTGAGCCGACTTGGAGGAGTAGCCTCGCCACGGCCTCGTGTTCGGTCGGCGGCACCGGACGGTCTGCTGGCTGCTCACCTTGCGCGCCGTCAGACGGCGGCGGAGGCGGCGACGAAACGTTCGCGTCCCGAGTAGAGGGGTCACCGCCTTCCCTCTCCTCGACGAGATTCTCCCCGCCGGCTTCTCCAGTTGGCCCCGTGAGCTCCGGAGCCAGCGGCGTGGAGTTCGGCGGGGTGACGAGCAAGGCCGACTAGCGGCGTGCGAATTCCTCAGCCTGTTATTTCGCCGCGACGGCAGCTTCGGCCTCCGCTAGTTTTTTCTTAGAGGAGGCCTCCGCCTTGTCGGCCTCCGCCTTCTCTAGGCGGAGGGCCTCTTCTTCGTTGCGCCTCTCCTGCGCATTCCGCTCCGTCACCTCCCGGAGGTCAGCAGCGTGGTCAATCCGCCGAGTGGTGGCGGACGTCTCCGCTGACCCCATGAAGGAGGCGGCGGCGACCCGCTCAAGACAGACGGGAGCCCTGAAGAAAGAGGGGCAAGAAGAGGCTCAGACAAATCATGAAGAAAGAATAAAACGTTGAATACAGAATACTTACGCGGAGACCAACGGCGGCTTCTTGACTTCCTTACGGAAGCGGATGGCCTTCGCGGCTGCCTCGTCCCGCTGGGTCGCCGCAGCCGAGCCCTTGGGCTTCTTCGGCCGACTGCCGAACAAAGTCGGCACGGCCCTACGCTTCTTCTCGCCGCCTAGAGCGCCCGGCGCGGCAGAAGAGCCTGTGCCAGGCTGGCTGGCTCCTGGCCGATGGCGAGGGGGGACTTCTCCCTCAGCGCTGTCTTCAGGCCAGTCGGCGAAGGTAGCCGAAGGCCTAAAGTCGCCTGCAGTCCCTCCTCCTCCCTCGGTGTCGTCTTCCAGAGCCGCCGCCCCCAGATCGGGGTCGTCGACACCGCTCTCCGCCCCGTCGGCGAGGAACTCACGGGCCGGCCCCGAGGTGCCGGCTGGTGGGTGAAGAAGGGGATTCTAACCAAGGCAGAATGGTCAAAACAAAACTCGGCAAGAAGAAGACAATCTGAAAGAAAGAAAGGAAAGGCGATTCACCACGGGTGGGGGGTTGGCGCGGGAGTACGGCCCCTTACTGAATCGCCAGTCCTCCGGGAGCCTGCTGTCCGAAAGGTAGTTCACCATGAGGGCCACCTCTTCATGAGGCATGTCCTTGGTGCACATTCGACTCGGGTCACGGAGCCCGCTCATCTGGCATATCATGTGAGGATGGCCTTGGAGTGGAAGAACTCGGCGCGACACGAAGGCGGCCAGCAGGTCCGGACCAGTCAGACCCTCTGACTGCTTCAGCACTCGGAGTCGCGTGATGGCGCCGGCTCCCGCAGGCGTTAGCGACCTGGCTCGGTACGACCAATTGGGCAGTCTCCCAGCCGGCGGGCCGGCTTCGAAAGTCGGCAGATTGACCCAGTCGCCCCTCGTGGTGACGTTCCTAATGTAGAAGTAGGACCTCTGCCACATCTTCACCGACTTTATCAACGAGATTGAGGGGAAGGGGTTGTCGGCTCCTGACCTTCGCACGGCGATGTAGGCACCGCATTGAGCCGGCACGCCCGCGGCCTGGGTGCCGAGCTTGGAGAAGAAGAACCCCCCTAGAGCTCGAGGGTGGGGAGGACTCCGAGAAAGCCTTCGCACAAGGCCACGAAGGCGGACAGCAGCACCACGGTGTTGGGGGTGAGGTGGTGTGGCTGGAGTCCGTAGAACTCCATGAAAGACCGGAAAAAGCTTCTCGCCGGCAGCCCCAGCTCGCGTAGGCAGTGTGAGCAGAAGATGACCCGCTCGCCCTCCTGCGGGGCGGGGGAAAACTCCCCCTCCGGCGCAAGACGCACCTGCACGCGATCCTCGCCGGGAAGCCGACGGGTCCGGTGGAGGAACTCGATGTGGTCTTCATGGACTTCGGAACCGTCCCAGGTGCCGGAGCGCACTGGGGGAGGCGCGGCAGCGGAGGAAGAACTCATCGCGAGCTATCACCGCGGTGTTCGCAGGAGCTTGGGTGTGCGGCGGAGCAAGGAGGAGAGCGAGGAGCAGCAAGGAGGAGGAGAGCGAAGAGCAGCAAGGAGGAAGAAAGCGAGGGGTAGTGGGAAGGAGGGGCGTGCGTACCCCCCTCTTCCCCCTACTTATAGCCCCATGGGCTGGGAAGCCGAGGGGGCGTACATGGGGATTTACTACGCACACAACCCCACGCCCCCCACGGTCCCTGTAAAGTTACTACACGAAGTAACTCCACAGGAATCCCAACCATCCACCAGGGCCACAGCGGATCCGCTCGGGCACCGAGGCGTGGTAGTGGCGGGCCCCGCCTATGGGCCTGTCCCGTCGCGCCCGTAGGCTGGCAGGATGGCCTGGCCATGTGCCCTGGCGTGACAGGCCAAGAACGGGTGGCGGCCTGGAGGCTTAGCTAGCACGCCACTTGAAATCCAGCCGCGACGTTCGAAATACCAAGCAAGTCAAAATTGAGTGAAGTCCGAGTTGAGCAAGTCCGACTCCTTCTAGACGGCCCGGCAGAAGTCAATCAAGACCATGTGTCGAGCACCCGGAGAGAGAAATTGCTGAGGCTTCTCAGCCAATCGTCCGCGGCACCTCACCAGCTTCGGGGACTACTGTCGGAGTAATGGGCCACGGGTAGGCCAACCCGAGTCCCATAACCTTTCAAGACATCAGGGCAGGCTGCGCCCCTCAAGACTCCAGGACGAAGAGCCGCCTCCTGAGGAGTCGACGGCAGGGCGGCCGACTACGCGCTCACGGCCGAGTCCCAGGGATGACTTCTAGAGAAGCCGGCTTTGGGGAGTCGGCCGGCGACTCCAACAAACCATGACCTCATCGAAGGGGATGGGGCAGAGGCGTGGCTACAGTGAAGCTCACTCCCGCCCCTTACCAAGGGCAGGCATGGCCATAGCACGCTGTACCCGGAATGATCACCGTGCGGTGTGGCAATGTTGCCCGCCCGGCCCTGACATCAGCACCACGGTACCAAGTCCCGCGCCCATGACGGCTTGTCTGTACGGCCCGAAGGCAGCGGGGCCCACCAGTCAGCGAGACCTCGGGAGACGGCGGGAGAGTCGGCCCGGGGGAGTCGGCAGAGCCCTCCCCCGGGGCCCACGCGCCATTAATCAAGATGAGATGAGGAGTGGCCACAGTGATCGCCCGCCAAGCGGCGGGGCTGTTGCCACGACCCCATGACCAAGCCTGCGTCATCAGAAGCACGACTACAGTAATCAGCGACCGGCAAGACCCGCCCGCGGCGGACGCGGCCTGTTGGCCCCGTACCAGACCAGTCGGCGGGGACCACCAGTCGGCGGGGTCCACCAGTCGGCGGGCCCCAGCAGTCGGCAGAGAAGTCGGAGGTCAGAGGCACTGACGGCGGGGCCCGCGCCCAAATGAATTTACCATTGTACCCCTGGGGGTAGGCCTATATAAACCCCCCAGGGCACCCATGCAAAGGGTTGGATCCCAGTAGTTCTACACCACACCAGATAGAAGGAGAGAGCTAGCCTTGCCCTCTTCTACCACCAGACATAGCTCAAGGAGCAACCGTGTAAACACTTGACCATAGTGATCATGCGGAGACCCCGCAGAGCAGCAGTAGGGGTATTATCTCCCCGGAGAGCCCCGAAGCTGGGTAAGATTCGCCGGTGTGCATGTCTTCGCCTCATCCCGTTTCCAGGCACCGGCGATGTTCTACTCGCCCCCACCATGATAGGCCATCCATTGGCATATGTCGCTCCAAACCCTCGACACCCTTAGGAATAACAAGTGATTCTTCATGATCACTTTCATCAGTATCATCAGATTCAATATTTTCAATCTCTCTAGCCCTAGCAAGTTGTTCATCAAGAAAATCACTAAGCGGCATAGTAGTATCAGGCATAGAGGTAGTTTCATCATAAGTATCATGCATAGCAGAAGTGGCATCATCAATAACATGCGACATATCAGAACGAATAGCAGAAGCAGGTGTAGGTGTCGCAAACTTACTGATATAAGAAGGTGAATCATGTGCAGAGCTAGATGGCAGTTCCTTACCTCCCCTCGTAGTTGAGGGATAGATCTTGGTTTTTGGATCTCTCAAGTTCTTAATAATGATAAGCAGATATATATCCCAAGTGACTCAAAGAATAGAGCTATGCTCCCCGGCAACGGTGCCAGAAAATAGTCTTGATAACCCACAAGTATAGGGGATCACCACAATTTTCGAGGGTAAAGTATGCAACCCAAATTTATTGATTCGACACAAGGGAGCCAAAGAATACTCTCAAGTATTAGCAGCTGAGTTGTCAATTCAACCACACCTGGAAACTTAGTATCTGCAGCAAAGTATTTAGTAGCAAAGCTATATGATAGTGGTTATAACGGTAGCAAAAGGTAAGAGTAGTAAAAGTAATGTTTTTGGTATTTTGTAGTGATGATAGCAATAGCAATGGGAAAGTAAATAAGCGAAGAACAATATATGAAAAGCTCGTAGGAAATGGATCAATGATAGAGAATTATGCCGGATGTGGTTCATCTTGTAACAGTCATAACCTAGGGTGACACGGAACTAGCTCCAGTTCGTCAATGTAATGTATGCATGTATTTCGAATATTGTCGTACGTGCTCACGGAAAAGAACTTGCATGACATCTTTTGTCCTACCCTCCCGTGGCAGCGGGGTCCTTATGGAAACTAAGAGATATTAAGGCCTCCTTTTAATAGAGAACCGGAACAAAGCATTAACACATAGTGAATACATGAACTCCTCAAACTACGGTCATCACCGGTAAGTATCCCGATTATTATCACTTTGGGGTTAACGGATCATAACACATAATAGGTGACTATAGACTTGCAAGATAGGATCAAGAACACTCATGTATTGATGAAAACATAATAGGTTCAGATCTGAAATCATGGCACTCGGGCCCTAGTGACAAGCATTAAGCATAGCAAAGTCATAGCAACATCAATCTCAGAACATAGTCGACACTGGGGATCAAACCCTAACAAAACTAACTCGATTACATGATAGATCCCATCCAACCCATCACCGTCCAGCAAGCCTACGATGGAATTACCCACGCACAGCGGTGAGCATCATGAAATTGGTGATGGAGGATGGTTGATGATGACGATGGCGACGGATCCCCATGTCCGAAGCCCCGAGCGGACTCCAAATCAGCCCTCTCGAGAGGTTTTAGGGCTTGGCAGCGGCTCCGTATTGTAAAACGCGATGATTTCTTCTCTCTGATTTTTCTCTCCCCGAAACTCAATATGTGGAGGTGGAGTTGGAGTCGGAGAGGCAACAAGGGGCGCACGAGGTAGGGGGCGCGCCCCCCACCCTCGTGGAGAGACGGTGGGCCCCCTGGCCTTCATCTTTGGCAGGTATTTTTCTTATTTTCTGAAAGGTGGCTCCATGAAGTTCAGGTCATTCCGAGAACATTTGCTCCTGCACATAAATAACACCATGGTAATTCCGCTGAAAATAGCGTCAGTCCGGGTTAGTTCCATTCAAATCATGCAAGTTAGAGTCCAAAACAAGGGCAAAAGTGTTTGGAAAAGTAGATACGTTCGAGACGTATCAACGATCTCTCACTAAATTTCAATGTAAAAGTGTTCTCCCTGAGTATGCACCGTTGCCAAAGTTCATCGTGCCGAGACACCACATGATGATCGGGTGTGATAAGCTCAATGTTCATCTACAACGGGTGTAAGACAGTTTTGCACACGCAGAATACTCGGGTTTAACTTGAGGAGCCTAGCATATGAAGATATGGCCTCAGAACACTGAGACCGAAAGGTCGAGCGTGAATCATATAGAAGATATGATCAACATAGTGATGTTCACCATTGAAAACTACTCCATTTAACGTGATGACCGGTCATGGTTTAGTTGATTTGGATCACGTGATCACTTAGATGATTAGAGGGATGTCTATCTAAGTGGGAGTTCTTAAGTAATATGATTAATTGAACTTAAATTTATCATGAACTTAGTCCTGATAGTATTTGCATATCTATGTTGTAGATCAATAGCTCACACATAGCTTCCCTGTTTATTTTTGATATGTCCCTAGAGAAAAATAAATTGAAAGATGTTAGTAGCAATGATGCGGATTGGATCCGGGATCTGAGGATTATCCTCATTGCTGCATAGAAGAATTATGTCCTTGATGCACCGCTAGGTGACGGACCTATTGCAGGAGCATATGCAGGCGTTATGAACGTTTGGCAAAGCTCGGTATGATGACTACTTGATAGTTTAGTGCACCATGCTTTACGACTTAGAACCGGGACTTCAAAAATGTTTTGAACTGCACGAAGCATATAAGATGTTCCAAGAGTTGAAATTAGTATTTCATACTCATGCCCGTGTGAAAGGATCGAGAAGAGGTGTCTAGAGGGGGGGGGGGGGGTTAATAGACTCTGAGTAAGAAAAGTTGTAGTTTTTAACTTCTTTGGGTTCAAGTAGAGTTTTAGCACAAGTTTAAACATTCACAATACATATCAAGTAAGCATGACAAGAGTATATGAGCAGCGGAAAGTAAAGCATGCAAGTTACAAGAATGTAAAGGGATGGGATTGGAGTGTGCAAACGCAATTGGAGACACGGAGATTTTTGGCGTGGTTCCGATAGGTGGTGCTATCGTACATCCACATTGATGGAGACTTCAACCCACGAAGGGTGACAGTTGCGCGAGTCCACAGAGGGCCCCACCCACGAAGGGTCCACTAAGAAGCAAACTTGTCTATCCCACCATGGCCGTCGCCCACGAAGGACTTGCCTCACTCGGGTAGATCTTGACGAAGTAGGCGATATCCTTGCCCTTACAAACTTCTTGGTTCAACTCCACAATCTCGACGGAGGCTCCCAAGTGACACATAACCAATCTAGGAGACACCACTCTCCAAGAGGTAACGAATGGTGTGTTGATGATGAACTCCTTGCTCTTGTGCTTCAAATGATAGTCTCCCCAACACTCACCTCTCTCTCTCTCACAAGATTTGGATTTGGTGGAAAGATGATTTGAGTGGAAAGAAACTTGGGGAAGGCTAGAGATCAAGATTTATGTGGTTGGTGTGGAATATCTTGACCTCAACACAAGTGTAGGTGGTTCTCTCTCAGAAAATATATGTTGGAAGTGTAGGCATGTTCTGATGGCTCTCTCCTTGAATGAAGAGTGGGTGGAGGGGTATAAATAGCCTCCACAAAAAATCTAACCGTTACACACAAATCACCAAACTCGGTGGGACCGAATCATCCAACTCGGCCAGACCGATTTAGTTCAAAATGTGACTGTTAGGGTTTTCGGTGGGACCGATATAATCGATTCGATGGGACCGATGTGCTAGGGTTAGGGTAAAGCCTCACCCCGGTTTAACCGATTACACAAACTCGGTGGGAGCGATTTGGGTAATAAGCAAAAAAGAGAATTGGCCAAGCAAACTCGGTGGGACCGATTGCATGTCTCGGTGGGGCCAACATTATTGCAATAGGCAAAAGAGAGTTTGCAAGCCCATCTCGGTGAGATCGAGATCCCACTGGTGAGACTGAATTGATTAGGGTTTTCGGCAGCGGCTATTAAAGGAAATATGCCCTAGAGGCAATAATAAAGTTATTATTTATTTCCTTATTTCATGATAAATGTTTATTATTCATGCTAGAATTGTATTAACCGGAAACATAATACATGTGTGACTACATAGACAAACAGAGTGTCACTAGTATGTCTCTACTTGACTAGCTCGTTGATCAAAGATGGTTAAGTTTCCTAACCATAGGCATGAGTTGTCATTTGATTAACGGGATCACATCATTAGGAGAATGATGTGATTGACTTGACCCATTCTGTTAGCTTAGCACTTGATCGTTTAGTTTGTTGCTATTGCTTTCTTCATGGCTTATACATGTTCCTATGACTATGAGATTATGCAACTCCCGTTTACCGGAGGAACACTTTGTGTGTCACCAAACGTCACAAAGTAACTGGGTGATTATAAAGGTGCTCTACAGGTGTCTCCAAAGGTACTTGTTGGGTTGGCGTATTTCGAGATTAGGATTTGCCACTCCGATTGTCGGAGAGGTATCTCTGGGCCCACTCGGTAATGCACATCACTATAAGCCTTGCAAGCATTGCAACTAATGAGTTAGTTGCGGGATGATGTATTAAGGAACATGTAAAGAGACTTGCCGGTAACGAGATTGAACTAGGTATTGAGATACCGACGATCGAATCTCGGGCAAGTAACATACCGATGACAAAGGGAACAATGTATGTTGTTATGCGGTCTGACCGATAAAGATCTTCATAGAATATGTAGGAGCCAATATGGGCATCCAGGTCCCGCTATTGGTTATTGACCAGAGAGGTGTCTCGGTCATGTCTACATAGTTCTCGAACCCGTAGGGTCCGCACGCTTAACGCTCGTTGACGATATAGTACTATATGAGTTATGTATGTTGATGACCGAATGTTGTTAGGATTCTGAGATGAGATCATGGACATGACGAGGAACTCCGGAATGGTCCGGTGATAAAGTTTGATATATGGGATAGTAGTGTTTGATCTCCGGAAGGGTTCCGGAATTCACCAGAAGGGGTTCCGGATGTTTCTCGAAATGTTTGGGCACGAGAACACTTTATATGGGCCAAAGGGGAAAGACCACGAGGCTTTTGGAAAGTGCAAAAGGATGTTTTGCGGAGACTAGAGGCTAGACGCCAGGAACCCTGGTGTCTAGGGGGTAGACGCCGGGAACCCTAGCGTCTAGCCCTGGAGTCCGAGAAGGACTCTTGCCTTTCGGGTGAATCCGACTTTTAGGAGGCTTTTACTCCAAGTTTCGACCCCAGGGCTCAACATATAAATAGAGGGGTAGGGCTAGCACCAAAGACACATCAAGAAACACCAAGCTGTGTGCCGGCAACCCCGTCCCCTCTAGTTTATCCTCCGTCATAGTTTTCGTAGTGCTTAGGCGAAGCCCTGCGGAGATTGTTCTTCACCAACACCGCCACTACGCTGTCATGCTGCCGGAAATCATCTACTACTTCGCCCCTCTTGCTGGATCGAGAAGGCGAGGACGTCACTGAGCCGAACGTGTGCAAAACTTGGAGGTGTCGTGCTTTTGGTACTTGGATCGGTCGGACGTGAAGACGTACGACTACATCAACCGCGTTGATATAACGCTTCCGGGAATGGTCTACGAGGATACGTAGACAACACTCTCCCCTCTCGTTGCTATGCATCACCATGATCTTGCATGTGCGTAGGAATTTTTTTGAAATTACTACGTTCCCCAACAGTGGCATCCGGGCCTAGGTTTTATGCGTTGATGTTGTGCACGAGTAGAACACAAGTGAGTTGTGGGCGATATAAGTCATACTGCTTACCAGCATGTCATACTTTGGTTCAGCGGTATTGTTGGATCAAGCGGCCCGGACCGACATTACGCGTACGCTTACGCGAGACTGGTTCTACTGACGTGCTTTGCACACAGGTGGCTGGCGGGTGTCAGTTTCTCCAACTTTAGTTGAACCAAGTGTGGCTACGCCCAGTCCTTGCGAAGGTTAAAACAGCACCAACTTGACAAACTATCGTTGTGGTTTTGATGCGTATGTAAGAACGGTTCTTGCTTAAGCCCGTAGCAGCCACGTAAAACTTGCAACAACAAAGTAGAGGACGTCTAACTTGTTTTTGCAGGGCATGTTGTGATGTGATATGGTCAAGACATGATGCTAAATTTTATTGTATGAGATGATTATGTTTTGTAACCGAGTTATCGGCAACTAGTAGGAGCCATATGGTTGTCGCTTTATTATATGCAATGCAATTGCGCTGTAATGCTTTACATTATCACTAAGCGGTAGTGATAGTCATGGAAGCATAAGATTGGCGAGACAACAACGATGCTACGATGGAGACCAATGTGTCGCGCCGGCGACGATGGTGATCATGATGGTGCTTCGGAGATGGAGATCACAAGCACAAGATGATGATGGCCATATCATATCACTTATATTGATTGCATGTGATGTTTATCTTTTATGCATCTTATCTTGCTTTGATTGATGGTAGCATTATAAGATGATCTCTCACTAAATTTCAAGATAAAAGTGTTGTCCCTGAGTATGCACCGTTGCCACAGTTCGTCGTGCCCAGACACCACGTGATGATCGGGTGTGATAAGCTGTACGTCCATCTACAACGGGTGCAAGCCAGTTTTTGCACACGCAGAATACTGAGGTTAAACTTGACGAGCCTAGCATATGCAGATATGGCCTCAGAACATTGAGACCGAAAGGTCGAGCGTGAATCATATAGTAGATATGATCAACATATTGATGTTCACCATTGAAAGCTACTCCATTTCACGTGATGATCGGTTATGGTTTAGTTGATTTGTATCAAGTGATCACTTAGAAGATTAGAGGGATGTCTTTCTAAGTGGGAGTTCTTAAGTAATATGATTAATTGAACTTAAATTTATCATGAACTTAGTCCTGGTAGTATTAGCATATCTATGTTGTAGATCAATAGCTCGCGTTTAGCTCCCCTGTTTTATTTTTGATATGTTCCTAGAGAAAACTAAGTTGAAAGATGTTAGTAGCAATGATGCGGATTGGATCCGTGATCTGATGTTTATCCTCATTGTTGCACAGAATAATTATGTCTTTGATGCACCGCTAGGTGACAAACCTATTGCAGGAATAGATGCAGATGTTATGAACATTTGGCTAGCTCAATATGATGACTACTTGACAGTTTAGTGCACCATGCTTAAACGGCTTAGAATTAGGACTTCAAAGACGTTTTGAACGTCATGGACCATATGAGATGTTCCAGGAGTTGAAGTTAATATTTCAAGCAAAACCCGAGTTGAGAGATATGAAGTCTCCAACAAGTTCTATAGCTCAAGCAGTGAGCATGTGCTCAGATTGTCTGGGTACTACAGTCGCTTGAATCAAGTGGGAGTTAATCTTCTCGATAAAATAGTGATTGACAGAATTCTCTAGTCACCATCACCAAGTTAGTAGAACTTCGTGATGAACTATGATATGCAAGGGATAATGGAAACGATTCCCAAGCTCTTCGTAATGCTGAAACCGATGAAGGTAGAAATCAAGAAAAATATCAAGTGTTGATGGTAGACAAGACCACTAGTTTCAAGAAAAGGACAAAGGGAAGAAGGGAAACTTCAAGAAGAACAGCAAGCAAGTTGCTGCTCAAGTGAAGAAACCCAAGTCTGGTCCTAAGCCTGAGACTAAGTGCTTCTATTGCTAAGGGACTGGTCACTAGAAGCGGAACTGCCCCAAGTATTTGGCGGATAAGAAGGATGGCAAAGTGAACAAAGGTATATTTGATATACAGATTATTGATGTGTATTTTACTAGTGTTTGTAGCAACCCCTGGGTATTTTGATACTGGTTCAGTTGCTAAGAGTAGTAACTCGAAACGGGAGTTGCAGAATGAACATAGACTAGTTAAGGGTGAAGTGACGATGTGTGTTGGAAGTGGTTCCAAGATTGATATGATCATCATCGCACACTCCCTATACTTTTGGGATTAGTGTTGAACCTAAATAAGTGTTATTTGGTGTTTGCGTTGAGCATGAATATGATATGATCATGTTTATTGCAATACGGTTATTCATTTAAGTAAGAGAATAAATTGTTGTTCTGTTTACATGAATAAAACCTTATATGGTTACACACCCAATGAAAATGGTTCGTTGGATCTCGATCATAGTGATACACATATTCATAATATTGAAACCAAAAGATGCAAAGTTAATAATGATAGTACAACTTACTTGTGGCACTGCCGTTTAGGTCATATTGGTGTAAAGCGCATGAAGAAAATCCATGCTGATGGGCTTTTGGAATCACTTGATTATGAATCAGTTGATGCTTGCGAACCATGCCTCATGGGCAAGATGACTAAGACTCCGTTCTCCGGAACAATGGAGGGAGCAACAGATTTGTTGGAAATCATACATACTGATGTATGTGGTCCGATGAATATTGAGGCTCGCGGCAGGTATCATTATTTTCTGATCTTCACAGATGATTTGAGCATATATGAGTATATCTACTTGATGAAACACAAGTCTGAAACATTTGAAAAGTTCAAAGAATTTCTAAGTGAAGTTGAGAATCATCATAAAAAAAATAAAAGTTTCTACGATATGATCGCAGAAGTAAAATATTTGAGTTAAGAGTTTGGCCTTCAGTTAAAAACAATGTGAAATAGTTTCACTACTCACTCCACCTGGAACACCACAGTGTAATGGTGTGTCCGAACGTCATAACCGTACTTTATTAGATATGGTGCGATCTATGATGTCTCTTACCGGTCTACCACTATCATTTTGGGGTTATGCATTAGCGACAGCTGCATTCACGTTAAATAGGGCACCATCTAAATCCGTTGAGACGACACCGTATGAACTATGGTTTGGCAAGAAACCTAAGCTGTCGTTTCTTAAAGTTTGGAGTTGCAATGCTTATGTGAAAAAGTTTCATATTGATAAGCTCAAACCCAAGTCGGAGAAGTGCATCTTCATAGAATACCCAAAAGTAATTGTTGGGTACACATTCTATCACAGATCCGGAGGCAAGATATTTGTTGCTGAGAATGGATCCTTTCTAGAGAAGGAGTTTCTCTCGAAAGAAGTGAGTGGGTCGAAAGTAGAACTTGATGAGGTAACTGTATTTGCTCCCTTATTGGAAAGTAGTTCATCATAGAAATATGTTTCTGTGACTAGTACACCAATTAGTGAGGAAGCTAAAAATGATGATCATGTAACTTCAGATCAAGTTGCTACCGAACCTCGTAGGTAAACCAGAGTGAGATCCGCACCAGAGTGGTATGATAATCCTGTTATGGAGGTCATGTTACTTGACCATGACGAGCCAACGAACTATGAGGAAGAGATGATGAGCCCAGATTCCACGAAATGGCTTGAGGCCATGAAATCTGAGATGAGATCCATGTATAAAACTATACGCTTTGATAAGTTGATCAAAGCATATAGTTTTATACAGACTTGCGGTGAAGCCTGTATTTACAAGAAAGTAAGTGGGAGCACTACATCATTTCTGATAAGTATATGTGAATGACATATTGTTGATCGGAGATAATGTAGAATTATTCTACAAAGCATAAAGGAATATTTGAAAGGAGTTTTTCAAAGAAAGACCTCGGTGAAGCTGCTTACATATTGAGCATCAAGATCTATAGAGATAGATCAAGATGCTTGATAAGTTTTTTCAATGAGTACATACCTTGACAAGATTTTAAAGTAATTCAAAATGGAACAGTCAAAGAAGGAGTTCTTGCCTGTGTTACAAGGTGTGAAGTTGAGTAAGACTCAAAACCCGACCACAGAAGATAGAGAGAGAATGAAAGTCATTCCCTATGACTCAGCCATAGGTTCTATAAAGTATGCCATGCTTTGTACCAGACCTATTGTATACCTTGGCCTGAGTTTGGCAAGGGAGTACAATAGTGATCTAGGAGTAGATCACTGGACATTGGTCAAAATTATCCTTACTGGAGTAAGGATATGTTTCTTGATTACGGAGGTGACAAAAGGTTCGTCGTAAAGGGTTACGTTGATGCAAGTTTTGACACTGATCCAGATGATTCTAAGTCTCAATCTGGATACATATTGAAAGTGGGAGCAATTAGCTAGAGTAGCTCCGTGCAGAGCATTGTTGACATAGAAATTTGCAAAATACGTACGGATCTGAATGTGGCAGACCCGTTGACTAAACATCTCTCACAAGCAAAACATGATCACACCTTAGTACTCTTTGGGTGTTAATCACATAGCGATGTGAACTAGATTATTGGCTCTAGTAAACCCTTTGGGTGTTGGTCACATGGTGATGTGAACTATGGGTGTTAATTACATGATGATGTGAAACTATCGATGTTAATCACATGGTGATGTGATCTAGATTATTGACTCTAGTGCAAGTGGGAGACTGAAGGAAATATGCCCTAGAGGCAATAATAAAGTTATTATTTATTTCCTTATTTCATGATAAATGTTTATTATTCATGCTAGAATTGTATTAGCCGGAAACATAATACATGTGTGAATACATAGACAAACAGAGTGTCACTAGTATGCCTCTACTTGACTAGCTCGTTGATCAAAGATGGTTAAGTTTCCTAACCATAGACATGAGTTGTCATTTGATTAACGGGATCACATCATTAGGAGAATGATGTGATTGACTTGACCCATTCTGTTAGCTTAGCCCTTGATCGTTTAGTTTGTTGCTATTGCTTTCTTCATGGCTTATACATGTTCCTATGACTGTGAGATTATGCAACTCCCATTTACCGGAGCAACACTTTGTGTGTCACCAAACATCACAACGTAACTGGGTGATTATAAAGGTGCTCTACAGGTGTCTCCAAAGGTACTTGTTGGGTTGGCGTATTTCGAGATTAGGATTTGTCACTCCGATTGTCGGAGAGGTATCTCTGGGCCCACTCGGTAATGCACATCACTATAAGCCTTGCAAGCATTGCAACTAATGAGTTAGTTGCAGGATGATGTATTACAGAACTAGTAAAGAGACTTGCCAGTAACGAGATTGAACTAGGTATTGAGATACCGACGATCGAATCTCGGGCAAGTAACATGCCGATGACAAAGGGAACAACGTATGTTGTTATGCGGTCTGACCAATAAAGATCTTCGTAGAATATGTAGGAGCCAATATGGGCATCTAGGTCCCGCTATTGGTTGTTGACCAGAGAGGTGTCTCGGTCATGTCTACATAGTTCTCGAACCCGTAGGGTCCGCACGCTTAATCGAAGTGCTTAGGCAAAGCCCTGCCGAGATTGTTCTTCACCAACACCGTCACCATGCCGTCGTGTTGCCGGAACTCATCTACTACTTCGCCCCTCTTGCTGGATCGAGAAGGCGAGGACGTCACCGAGCCGAACGTGTGCAGAACTCGAAGGTGCCGTGCTTTCAGTACTTGGATCGGTCGGACGTGAAGACGTACGACTACATCAACCGTGTTGATATAACGCTTCCGCGAACGGTCTACGATGGTACATAGACAACACTCTCCCCTCTCGTTGCTATGCATCACCATGATCTTGCATGTGGGTAGGAAATTTTTTGAAATTACTACGTTCCCCAACAGCTATGTCAACTGAACTCGGTGGTGCCAGATAGAAAATTTCGGTGGGGCCGAGTTTGACTTTTGGTTTGAGACATATGTGGATATGAGAAAGTGGTTGAGGGTTTTGGAGCATATCACTAAGCACTTTGAGCAAGCAAGCCATTAAGCAACACCTCATCCCCTCTTAATAGCAAGCAAGCCATTGGCGCCACCGAAAGACAAGTAAAATTGTCAACAAACCTGGCTTGCAGTAGTAATCTGGGTCAATGTCACTATGACCAACAATCCAAAATGACTAGTTTCTGTTCTGAGGGCCAGAATTTTGAAAACCCTGTGAACTTTAGAGGTACTAAAGATTACCGAAATACATCTGAACCATTAAGTGTAGGTAGCACTAAGCATACAACAAACCCTAATGACAGTCCTGCCTAATGAGTAATGAATCAATTAGAAAATGGGTGATGAGGAGTGGTTGTTGAGTGTTGAGGACGTATCTCAGGATAAATCGGGTTGGCTTGGTGGGTGTTGCACGCCTGAGCCCTGAACGGACTGGGAAGGTAGGCACGGCTGCGCGCCCGGGTAGCGGTGACGCTGTTGGGCGAGCGGCTCCTGGCCTCCTGTTAGTCCGGCGTCTCCTCTTAGAGTCTTGCGTCCGGGGACGGCAAGTCACCGATGAGGCAGGCGGCTAGGGGCGAGTAGAGATCGGAAGCATGCAGTAGAACAGAGGGGAATCGGGGCCTGGGACGATCCAAAATCCCAGTGTGGGACGGCCCACCGTGGGCACCCTGTAGAGATACACACCCGAGCGGCGAACATGCATTTTTGGAACTAATTTAGGAACATTTAGCTGACCAATTAAACAACATTGTTTTAATAATATCAGATTCATATTTGAACAACTAAGCTTCTTTATCTTGATGGGTGGAGCAGTGTTATTATGACACGAAGCACGTATTTTGATCGTATAGTGATCATAAAAGGGGGAAACTCTAAGCATATTTTTTTAGCAAAAGAGGGTTTCCCGTCCGATTTCTATTAAAGAAACCACCACGAAACCAACATGATCAATTAAACCCTAAGCATGATTAATTAAATCGTATTATGGCTGTGCCATGGCCGATTTGATGCTGCAAACCAGAGAAATGATATTTAGCATCCATTGTTTGCTTCGAACTAAGAACTAAATTCTAAGAGCTGAAAACAAAGTAGAGTAACCAAGTTAATAAGATCTATTTTCTGGTTGTGATCAAAAAGTTGAGGAGATATGAAGTACCACCTCTCTTGCGGTGCCGTGTAGGCATCGGGGGTGCGATGGCTGTCGGTGGTGTTGAAGCAGATCTATGATGATAGATGGGTGCATAGGGGGATAAGTCCCTTTGCGGTGGCAGAGAAGGTCGTGTGAGCGGCCCCGGCAAAGAGGACGATGACGCCGATGAAGCGAGAGGACGCGATGCAAGGCTATTGGTCCATCGCCGTGGATGAGAAACGTCCATCTCTCGCAGTGGACGACGCGGTCTTGGTAGGCGCTCCGGCATGGTGGAGGACGGTGGCGATGGATGTGGTGGAGGACGGCGGCGATGGATGGGGTGGCGGACGGAGATTGGTGTGGGGATGGGGTGTTCTAGCGCGGACGGTGTATGAATGGGAAAATGGAGGGAGAGATGCGGGGAACCATGTTTTTGGGTCGCGCCTGTCTGAAATATGGGAAATTTATGAACTTAGCCCCCGTTTAAAATTTGGACGTCTCGTCGGTTGGGGATAGGACGGTAATCTCGCATCTCGCTAACATTTTCCCAGAGCGATTTCGGGCGAGGAGAGGGTGGTTGGCGCCCATGGTTGGCGCCCACGGTGTATGAACGGGGCTGACAGGTAGGGCGGTTGTGTCACGTCTGAGTGAAGTTACAAACCTGCCCCTACTGAAAATATTTGCCTACATCGATTTTGGCCGTGTCGAGTTTGTTTTGCCGCCCATGTTTGACGCCCACCGTGTTGGAATGGTCTCAGAGGCGGTCGTGTCACGTCTAACTGAAGTTACTAACCTACCCCTATTTAGAGCAGTGGAAATCGGGCCGATGGATTGTCTGTGTAATGGGTAGACAGTAATTTCCATCTCCCAAACACTTGGCTTCGGACAGCCGACGTGGGAGTGGACATTTTGCTGCTTCTTTCGAATTTTGGGACAATAAGCATCCATGCTTACCCTGGCAACTAAATTTGAATCCATTTTGTATTCCTATATGAATCTTTATAAATCATTCTATGTGTTTTTATATATCTTCAAAAGGATGACAAAGATGTAATCCACTGTCATATATGAATATGGTTTACAAATGCCGATACTCAAATTCAGAAACTAGAATCCAGTTTAAGGTGAATTCGAATATTTGGAACACTTCATGTCCAACTCAAATGTCACACGCAGCATAATGTGTACTCCCATTTAGATATGTACACAAGCGATGTATCATGATTCAAATACCGAGTCAGTCAACCAAGAATGTATAGAACTAATAGACAAATAAACACTTATAGATTATATGGATCAATAATATCAACTAACATACATAAGCCATGCCGTTGTACTTTTTTTGGCTACAACAACATCCTTTTTTTAGCCAGCATCTTTGCCCTTTCCGATGCGTTCCACTTATGGTCCATCTATACTACTAATATTGCTGAATGCACATTCAGCCCGATTGGCATATTCATAGGTCTGGCACAAAACTCCAAATGAAATGTCTCCGAGTCTTATCAATTAATACAGACTTGTGCTCAAATAAAATTACAAACCAAAAAAAATTATTACATGATCTCTAAAACAAATGGTTTGATTGATTACATGAACAGACAACACAAAGGTTATTCAACTATGGAAAGAACATTTCACCTATGATTTACCAAGTAGGAATTTAATTTCCTTTTTTCCTTCAGGACCTTAACAATCTGGTCAGTCTCAGCTTGCTTCGTTTTGAAATCCACCAAATATTTAATGGTTGTCTTGAGTACTGCTTGTGATTGTGTTGTTTGCTTCCTCAACATGTCAACTTCATCTCTAAGTGTAGAAGCAGAATCTCTTTCTACCACTAGTTTAGCCTCTAGAGCATCAGCAGTTGGCAATTCATAATGCAACGTCCATGGGGACCTCGCTCTTTGATCTTGGGCTAACCTGTTTTGCCATTAAAGTTCCGATTGGATTCAAAAATGTTGAAGTTAGCAAAACATTTCAACTGGGAGTTATAACAGCAAACTAGTTAAACAAACAAGGAATTAAAGAGTTTCAATTGGATGCTGAAAAGTAGTTATTAACATCATTGTAACTCGCTATTGCAGCAGCAAAGCAGTTAAACAAACAAGTAGATATTTAAGTTAAGGCAAACAGGTAATTCTTAACAGTAAGTATCAAACACATAGATAGGCGCAGTCTACAATATGATTAACAGGCTATGCCATTATGTAATCAGTAGCAAACTAAATTAAGCTAAGCAATGTAATTGAGCAATTTTGCAATAAGTGGCTAACTAAAATTCTGAGATGCAGGTAACTGAACTTACGCTAGTTCTTTGTACAGACACACTACAACTTCTTTTTCGCTAACAAGGTTGTACGAAGGAGTCCATGGCATCAATTGCTTGGATAAGCAGTCCCAATACTTCTTTGTTCCCACACTGCATGGGTAAGTCGAATGGTTAATCTGGTAAGATGGTGCGTCCTTGATATGTTATATGATGACGTGTAGTCAGACTAGTTGTAGCCAAACACATGACACTAGCTTTTACTCTATATTTCATGCGATTACTTTTGGCATATCGAGATCTAAGCAATCTACAATAGGATGAAAAGACTGGCATCCTTCACATTATTGGCGAACTCAGTTCATAGAAACAAGCAATTCACCCATTCAGTGGGTAAATCAAAAGCGCCACTAGAATATTTTTCACTATCCAATCATACACGCAAAAAGGGGTGACGCCACCATAGGGGCTGGTATGGGCGGCCGCCTCAGGAGGATGGAAAGTGTGCACCTAGTTTGAGTCATCCAGGTTGGCCCACGCTAGTTTTGTTTCTCCCAACGCATGACCAGGCAATGTAAAAAATGAAGAAAAATGTTTCAATTTGGATGGGCCAATAACATAAGTGCAAGGCAGGCCCTATAGCAGGCTCGCGGCCCAAACGAGCGCCTCCCATATCAATCGACAGCAGGAAAAATCAAAATTCATTGACTCCATCCTCCAGTCTGGTTCGCTCCTAACCTAGCCGCCGCTGGACAGACCGGCACAGCACTTCCTCGCGCCCTCATTGGAGGGCGGTCACCGGGCTTCAAGCGAACGGAAGGACAAGAAGATGAAGATCCAACCCTGGGTGTAGCCTGCGTGGGAGGCAGCGGCGGCAGCATGGGCATGGCATCGAGCTTGCGCAAACGGACAGTTGCAGCTTGCAAGAGTAGTATGCGCAACGAGCAGGTACATCACATCCCTGATTATATCTAATTCAACTCTTCAATTTCTGGCCAATAGTTAAACCTGACGGTGTTGTAAAACTGCTTGTATGTAGGGAATCTATGAGAAAATGAAACCAATTTCCACTTATTTTATAACTCCCCCAATCAATACTGAACTGACTGAATCTGATGTATCTAATCAAGTTTCCGGTGCAAACATACAAGCTCATGTTGTTCTTGAGCCTGAAGTGTCTAATGAACAGACTGCTAATGAAGGATTTGATGCAAACATTTTACATGCTCTTGGTGATGAACAAATAGTGTCTATGCAAGCATTTTGCAAGCTCATCGAAGGATTTAGTGTCTAATAATGATCTACTATGTTGAGAGAGATAGAGATTTGCAGGCATTGATGACAAGCAAATTATAGTGCATTTTCATAGCTTGAGGAAACGTCGAGGCCATCTACCAAAAAGTCCCCGTATCATGACAACATAGCATAAATACTTTTCTAATCTGTTGTTTGAAACTATTGGCATACTTGTGCAGGATAGATATATTGATATGCAGTTTGTGCACTGGTTATACGTGCAATTACACTTCGATATTTTCAGCCAGAGACCGAATAATTCAATCAGGTATACATCATGTTTGTAGTCCTTGTACACCATGTTGCATTTTGTGTTTTTTGGTGCTTGCATCATTTAGTGTTTATAAACTGAACTACTTTGGATCATTAGCTGGTTTTCAAAGTGCATGTAGCTTCACATTTCTCAAGTTATGTTGATTTTCGGAGTGCAAGTGCCTTCGTATTTTTTAAGCTAAATGTTCGCTCCTGGTAACTTGAATTCATGGATCAGCCACTTCACACAAATGATACACGAATGCCAGTACGAATTAAATGCAATACAGGGACTTACGCTAGCTCATTGTACAGGCTCACTGCAGCTCTGCTTGCGCTTGGGATGTTCCTTGTACAAGTCCATGTTACCACTTGCTTGGATGTGCAGGCCTTGTGCTCCTTGCATCCACCTCTGCATTTTTTACACGGCGAATGGTTGATCAAATAAGAGGAATCGACCTTGATGTTGTACCGGAGGACATATACTTACACGGTTATACGGGTGTGCAGGATGTGTACCAGATCCCGTAGCGTCGTCATGCTTCGCTAAAAAATGGATTTGCTTGTTTCAGATGATATCTCCAGAAGAAATAAGAGTTAAAGTCAGAGTTGCATAGGGTGTAAGCTAAGAGAGTAGTGAAAGGATATCCAAACATCGTCGGAACAATGCACAAGGAAGCGATGTGTGGATACCTAGTTTAGGTCGGCATTTGGGCATCCTCGCCTAGCTAGAGTGCGTGTCACTTCAGAGCCGTTGAGGGTAATGCGCTGGCGTTGGCTGGCCGCACACGGATGCAGATCTTGAGTGGCAGTGGAGCGCTATGATGCGGTGGACGAGACCGTTGGTGAAGCCCCAATGGCCTCGGGGGGCGGAGGTGTGATGATGTGCTCGGTGAAGTAGCCCCGGTGAGCTGGGAGACGGCGTCGGTGAAGCGCACCTGATGCGGTGAAACTCGATGTCTGTGAGGCACGTCGGTTGCAGCCGCCGATGTTGTCGGTGGACAACCCGATGCGGTGGACGAGGGCATAGATGAGGTAGCTCCGGTGCGGTGGTGAAGCGCGACCGTCGTCTTCGTCGTCATCGTCCGGCACAAAGGAGGGGAACGGTGGGGAAAGAGACGAGACGAGGGGCGATTCGAGGGTTGGCGGCGAATTAGGGATTTGAGCAATCTGGGCGTGGAAGGGGACGATGGAGAAGGGAGATTTTGTAGGGCTGAAATTGGGGCCGCCAGATATTTCAATCCGAAACGTGGAAGCGCGAACTTATATTGACGTCGTCCTTTTTTTGGGGGGGAGGGGGGGTGGGTGGCTGGGTGCTACGCGTCCGTCCGACACACGCGACCACCCCGACAGGACTATGCTTCGGTGCCTTAAGGCACCTGCCTTTGTGTCCATGACATGTGGGCCCAATAGGTGGCTGGCCCACATGTCAGTGACCTAAAGGCAGTTGCCCTTAAGGCACCGAAGCAGCGTCCACCCCAACACGACCCTGGTGTGCCTGGTGCGCCTACATTTGAGAATGCAAACGAATTTTCTTTCATTTGCAAACGAATCTGTATGTATTACCATGCCTGTGTTTTCCTTGCAATAATTAGTCATTCGAAATGAGATGCTCCATCCGTTCACATTTGTAAGTCGTTTCAGACAACTTAAAATGAACTGTTTTGCACATTGTCTGAAATGTCTTCAAGGTCTTATAAAAGTGAACAGAGGGAGTACTACAAATTAATTAATGAGGAGTTATTTGAAAAAAAAAACAAAATTGTACCCACGGTAACGTGGATTAGAGTGTGTGTCACATAATTAGTTATTTGAATTATAGTGTGTGTCACGTAGTTAGTTATTTGAATTAGAGTGTGTGTCACATAGCGATCGCCAATTCTAACGTGGATTTTGCATTTCACTGTATCCACACTACTTTTGTAATACAAATTCATAGGTATATGATGAACACCATGGTAGTGAGAAAACTTTTGGATGAGTTCAAACATATGACCTAGAAAATAGCACAACAAACTGAGTCAATGTCAAATTTTCGAAACTTAGTATGGCACAAATTCGAAATAATTACCCATATGCCTGGTCCTCGGTTCAAATCTTACAATGTACACCGAATTGAAATATCGATATTAAGTCTCGTACTATGTACATTCAAATGTTGTTTTTAGCCCCCCCCACCCCCCCGCACAAATGTACATTCCCGTATCGGTCAATCTTCCTCTCCAAACCACCTTAGGAAGCTACCGGTTTCCAACACACGTTCATTCTTTCTCTCCATGTTTCGATCTCTAAGTCTCTCAACTACACAAACCCTCTTTCCACTCTGGTACCAAATGTATTTACCTCACACACCCGCCATTGCACCCCATGCTGAGCTCTCTCTCTCCCCCCTCTCCCTCTCACCCTCTAGCGCTAAATACATTCAGTGCCTGTCTAGCCCCCCAACCTCTCGTGCGCACACACGCAAGTTGTATATCTAGGTCACTCCCTCAAGACTGTCTCATTCTTTCTTCCGCACAGCGTGCCACACTCACTCAATCTCGCTCTCTTTATCCGAGCCTCGTTTAACCTCGTTTTCTTTCACACACAAATGATATATCTCCCTGTTCGGGCCTCGATCGACACACTCTATGCTCTCTCACGCAGATTGTCTATCTAGGTCAGTCCATCCATGCCGCCGCCACTCTTTCGACCTCATGGTGGGCCACGCTCACTCAATGTCTCTCTCTCTATCTCTCTCTCTGTATGTCACGATTGACCTCGCTCTTTCTCGGATAAAAACGATATATCACCATGTTTGATCCCAATTTGACCTATTCACATTGTATACTCTCTCACGCACATCGTCTATCTTGGTCACTCTCTCCAACCCGTCTCACTCTTTCGGTCGCACGGCAACCCTATGTGATCGGTTGACCTTGCTTCCTCCCACGCACAAAATATATCCACACGTCTGTGACTGGATCATCTCTCAAGCTCTATCTTACAGCCTTCACCCTTGCCAAAAAGATCAATCGGACAATATCTCTCGAGAGCATATATATTTGTTCAATGAATGTCGGACCACACTCACTTTGTCGCTCTATCTATATGTCTCTCTATTAACCTCGCTTTCTCACACTGTATCTTCCACGCATTGAAGCTACTACCTCTCCATCCCTTGCAAAGCCGAAGCTATTTACATTGCGAGGGGCACTCCAACCTTGGAATAATTTGTGTAGGCATTTGTTTAGATTATATTTTCGTTGCATTCGGCCCACAACTACTCCAAACACCATTGCAACTCACGCAACTCCCCTAGTTGATTTCCCTCTGGCTCGGTCATCGCTCTCTCGCACGTCCTTTCTCGCCTTCAACGTCGCACCATGGTATTATTGAAAAAACTATGTTGTTCTCTTTAATTATTATAAATAGGCTACAAAACGACACACCGATAGTGCACTTGGAGTGGAACAAATTTCGACCCACAAATTAAAGTGCTACAAACTACACACCGAGGGGCCCACATGTCATGAAACAAATTTGGACCCATATACAAACTAAAAAATAAAGGACGAGGATCGAACATGCGACCGGGCCTTCAAACTGCACGTCAATGTTTGTTGTACTCCCTTTGTTCAAATAATGTTTTTATATTACCACAACCTAATTAATGGATAACATGGAATATTATTTTTAGTACTATTCGCCTTCACTTACTGGTGGGTTCCATGTGTGCTCTCTCTCTCCTCCCCTTCTGCGTTGTCGGTGTACAAAAAGAGGGGTACACTTTTTGTACCCCTATAACTGTGCATGGGCAGTTTGAGCCACGGGCACCACCACACCTAGCAAGGCAAGGGAGGTGAGCCAAGGTAAGGCCGAAGCTCAAGAGAAGCAGAACGATGCCAAGACCAAGACCACAAAGAGCAAAGGGGACGAAGTGGACCCCCCTGGCAAGATCCTTGCCGGGAGGCGGTTTTAGAAAACTCGGCAAGACCCTTGCCGTGGCAGCTCGCCCCACACCTACGGAGTGAGTCACCCTTGAGTCCACTACCCCCATGGGGCAAGGATTCGGGAGACATACCCGTGGTGGCATGCAGATCTTTGTGAAGACATTCGAGATCAGATACACCCTTCAGAAGATGATGATCCTTGGCAGGATCCCGGCAAGAGCCTTGCGGGGGATGACAGCAGGTGCCACGGCAAGACCCTTGCCGGGGCCCCGGCAAGGCCCTTGCCAAAAACACCCATTGGGCCACCATCAGGCCCACGCCAGTCAAACCTCCACCGCCGTTTGCATGCAGCTGCCGACCCAACCAGCTGGGCAGGCACCTACGTGGCGGCATGCAGATCTTCCTGGAGACCCACCACTGCGCCACCTCAGATGCCTGCCTGCCTACATGGCACCGCGGGCGCCGCTAGCCAGGGCGCGTGTCGACGCGAGAGGGAGCAGCGACGGACGAGACAGGGCTCTCCCCCGTCCCCGATAAAGCAAGGACACCTGGGCAAGACGCATTAAATGCGCCCTATCATGTAATGTGAGGGATAACCTCGCATCACTGTTCCCTTTCCACCTCCTGGTGCTACTGTGGCCACCCCTTTCCTATAAAAGGAGGCCCGAGGCGACCAGGAGGAGGATTCGGCTTTTTGTTGCTCCTCACGCCCCATAGCTAGCTCAAGAACACAGATATACAACCCACCAAAGAAGGAGTAGGGTTTTACGCATCCCTGCGGCCCGAACCTCGATAAACAAACCGTGTGCTATCTGTTTGATCCGCTCTTCTCACGACCCCGCGCCCTGCAATCGTAGTAGGGATTCTTGTGATCCCATAGGTGTCATTCCCATTGACATCTTTGGCGCGCCAGGTAGGGGAGTTGCGCAGTTGTGAGAATCGTCTTTAGAAGTTAGTTCGACGCTTCTTCATTGTCATGGCGCCCAAGAAGAAGATGACGGTGGCGGTTGGCCCGTCGGAAGCCAGACATCCCGTCCCGACGCGGGCGAGCAGCGGACCGGTCGCAGAAAGGACCCGGGGCACCATTCGCGAACACCAACACCATCCCAGCAGCCGGAGTTTGGGAGGCGGCGATGTTCGTGCGCCTGGTAGCGGGCCACATGCCGCCAAATCCAAAGACGGAGCCAGGCCCTCCGCGGGTGGCGTGGGGCCTTCCAAGATCGCTACCGCCCCGCCCGAAGGCGATGCGAGGGCCTCCAAGACTCCCACGCCGGCGCCGACGGCGAGCTCCTCTCAAGCGGTGCACGACGAACGGCGCAACCACGCCAAAGACCCCGGGCGTCGCCGTGGGAAGAGCCCCGAACGCCACTCCCGGGAGGTAGAAGACCTTCCCGCTCGCCGAGGCGCAGGTGAGGATGGCATGCGACCGCGGGGTCGTGATAGAGCTCCTTCTGACATGGTCAGAAGTCGAAGCGCGTCGTGATCCATGCAGGTTTTGCTGCCACCAACGCCAGCAGAAGCCCTGGCGTGCGCGCAGTTGCTCCTTGATTTTCCTCCCACTACGGGGAAACTCGATGAATGGAGAGCCACTTTCCGAAGCCTTCTTGCGGTGGCCAACAAAGACGAACCGAGTCCAGTGGAGCCCCCGGGTTGATGCTCCGACAGAGTCCCATGCACCAGTGGCTGGAAAGCCGGCGGCGCCACGACCACGGTGCACTCGCCTCCTCCTCGCCCGGTACCGCGGACGCTAGCCCGTCGCGGCGTTGCGGGCGACGAAATCTCCATAGCGTCGTCCGACCCGCGGACCCACTGTGAGTAGCGCCAAGTCCTTCGGGAGCGAGAACATGAAGACGCTCGAACCACTATCGAGCGCCGGTACGGAGCGCGCCACCAGTCAGACAGGCGAGCAGGGCCTGCTGTGAACCACCCGGCACCAGAAAGCCCTGGAGGCCTACCTTACGAGGTAGGCTATCCGGCTTTTACCCGTGAGCTGCGGCAATTCCAGTGGCCCACTCACCGCACCTTCAAACCTGACGTGGGCAAAAAGTACAGCGGCAAGACCCACTCGTCCGAGTTCCTCAGCATCTACACCATTGCGATGCAAGCTGCCGGAGCCCGCGACAATAAGGTGCTTGCGAATTACTTTCCGTTGGCTCTTAAACCCAACGCCATGTCATGGTTGATGCACTTGCCGGTAGACTCTATTTCCTCCTGGTCGGATTTGTGCCATGAGTTTGTGGGCGCCTTTACTGGAGGCCACCAAGCCCATGGCCAAGCGAGCGACCTGCACGTCATTCCCCAGAAGGGAGGCGAGAGTCTCCGCAAGTATATACAGAGGTTCAGCCGGATACAGTACAATATCCCTGATGTGCACCCTGCCGTCATCATCAGCGCGTTCCACCAAAACGTGCATAACCGCAAGATGCGCGAAGAGCTGGCAATGAACAAGGTGGAAGATGTAGCAGAACTCTATGTTCTTGCTGACAGATGTGCCCGGGCTGAAGAGGGAAGGAAGTAACCCGACGAAGACGCCGGCGTGGAAACCGACTCCTCAGATGAAGATACTGCCGCCCTGGCGAAGAAGGGCCAGCGCCACAACAGGAAGTGCAAAGGTAAAGCCGTGCTTGCCGTCGAGGGATCTAGTGACACCGGCTCCACCAAGAAAACCAAGGCAGATGACCCCGGCAAGGAAATTGCCGGATGTGTCGCCTCCTGGGCCTTGGCGGTTGCCGAGAAGCCGGGGAATTCCCACAAGCGATACTGCAAGATCCATCGCACCGAAGGCCATGCTCTCCAAGACTGCCGACAGGTTGAGCTCCTCGCTGAGAAGCAGAGGGCTGAATATGAGAGGCGGGACAAGGAGAAGGGCCAAGACGGTGCTGAGGGGTCCGGCAAGAAGCGTGACTTCCAGGCGGGCCATCGCGGCAAAGATAAACAACAGGAGAGGCCCGCCCGGGGCCGTGACAAAAAGCCAGAAGATGACGATCACGAAGAGGACGACGAGTCCGGCGACCAAGAATTTAAGAAAGCTACAGAGGCCATGTGCATCGATGGTGGCGCATCGCTGCATACTTTTCACCGCCAGCTTAAACAGTGGGCGCGAGAGATTACAGCGGCAGAGCCATCGTTTGATGCCCAAAGGCCGCTGAAGTGGTCCAGCACACCTATCATTTTTGACATTGAGGATCACCCTGATCGCATTACTGTGGTCAGGTGCTTGCCATTGTTGGTTTCAATAACAATACGCAACCTCAAGGTGACAAAGATGCTAGTCGATGGCGGGGCCAGTCTGAACTTGATCTCGCCTGCCGTGATCGAGAAAATGCAGATTCCTGATGGAGACCTCGAGGAGACGGGCACGTTTCAGGGGGTCAACCCGGGAAGAAGCCAACCTAAGGGAAAGGTCACGCTGCCCATGACTTTTGGAAGCGATCTAAACTACAGGACGGAGAGGATCGTGTTTGATGTTGCCAAGATCCCCTTGCCCTACAACGGGATCCTTGGCCGCCTAGCGCTGGCCAAGTTCATGGCGGCGTCACACTACACCTACAATACCCTGAAGATGCCAGGACCTGTGACAATCATCACCATCCCGTCCGATAAGAAAGATGCGATGATTTGCGCTGACCAATTATACCAGCAAGCAGTTGCAGCAGCTGCCACCGCTAGGGCACTTGCTCCTGCCGCTGGGACCCTGGGAGGGAAGAAGAAGAAGAAGACCAGTGGTACCTCGGACACCCACTCCGGCAGTGCACCTCTTCGGAGTGTAGCGCTCCCGTCGAGGACGTGCTAGAGAGCTCCACCGGCGGAAACAAGAAGCCCAGGGCCATACCGCCGGGAACCAAGAAGGTTTCTATCAATGAGGACGGAACGGGAGGGGCTTTCACCATAAGCTCCACCCTGGATGACTAATAGGAAGACGCACTCGTCACCTTCCTGCGGGCGAATGTCGGTGTGTTTGCATGCCAAGCTTCAAACATCCCCGGCGTTCCCAGGGAGGTGATTGAGCACCACCTTGCTGTCTGACCTCATGCGCGGCCCGTCAAGCAGAAGGTTAGAAAGCAAGCTTTGGAACGACAGGAGTTCATCACAGAGGAGATCCGGAAACTGGAAGCAGCGGGTTTGGTAAGAGGAGTGCTCCATCCAACGTGGTTGGCCAATCCGGTCATAGTGCGCAAGGCTAATGGGAAGTGGAGGCTGTGTATTGATTACACAGATATCAATAAGGCCTGTCCTAAGGACCCCTTCCCGTTGCCGCGCATCGACCAGATTGTTGACTCCACAGCTGGGTCTGATCTGTTGTCATTCCTCGATGCCTACTCTGGCTACCACCAGATCTTCATGACAAGAGAAGACGAAGAGAAAACAGCATTCATCACCCCATGTGGTACGTATTGTTTCATGCGGATGCCTTTCGGGCTGCAGAGTGCTGGTTTGACGTTTGCAAGGGCGGTCCAGATTGGTTTTGAACCCCAGCTCCATAGAAATATGGAAGCTTATATGGATGAAATAGTGGTCAAAACCAAGGACAGGGCAACCCTCATACCAGATTTGCAAGAAACATTTGCAAACCTGCGCAAGATCAATCTCAAGCTGAACCCTGAGAAGTGCGTCTTTCGCGTCCTGTCCAGCAAGCTTCTCGGGTTCTTTGTGTCACAGCGTGGGATAGAGGCCATTTCGGACAAGATCGAAGCTGTAGAGCAGATTGAAGCACCCAAGCGAATCAAGGATGTGCGTCGGCTTGCTGGTTGCGTCGCCGCCATGGGCAGATGCATTTCCAAGTCTGCCGAGCGCGCCCTTCCCTTTTTCAAGATCCTGAAAAGGCGGGCCCGCTAGAGTGGACGCCAGAAGCCGAAGCAGCATTGCAAGATTTGAAGAAGTACCTCTCCTCCGCGCCAATACTAGTGGCGCCTAGGCCCCAGGAGCCGTTGCTGCTATACCTGACGGCAATGAACCAGGTGGTCAGCGCCGCACTAGTAGCGCAGAGAGAGGTTGACGACGAGGTAATGGCAGCAACAGAGCCCGACACCACCAATGCAGAGACGACACAGCCAGTTGAAGTGCCGCCGAAGAAGAAAATGATGCAGCACCCGGTCTACTTTGTTAGTTCCCTCCTGCAGGGAGCTAGATCAAGGTACTCCGGTGTGCAGAAACTGCTCTACAACCTTCTTATGGCCTCGAGGAAGCTGCGTCACTACTTCCAGGCACACGAGATCACTGTCGTCACTCGCCTCCCTCTGCAACGGATATTGCACAATCCAGATGCAACGGGAAGAATTGTGGAATGGGCACTGGAGCTGTCCAGCTTTGGCCTCAAGTTTGAAAGTACTTCGACGATTCAGAGCCGAGTCCTGGCGGAGTTCATTGTAGAATGGACCGCAACGCCTGACGAAGAAGCCCAAGAGATTGCTCTCCATGGCAAGGAGGCAAGTTGTAGTTGGATCATGTACTTTGATGGAGCTTTCTCCTTACACGGCGCCGGGGCCGGCGTACTGCTTGTCGCGCCCACCAGAGAGCACCTCAAGTACGTGATCCAGATGCACTTCCCCAGGGAGGTGTCAACAAACAATACGGCAGAGTACGAAGGGCTGCTTGCCGGTCTTAGGATCGCGGCGGACCTCGGAATCAAGAAGCTCATCGTCAGGGGCGACTCACCGCTCGTCGTCAAGCAAGTCAACAAGGACTACCAGAGCCCATTGATGAAGGCCTACGTCACTGAAGTGAGAAAACTGGTAGAGCGTTTCGCTGGTATACAGGCTGAATACGTTCCCCGAGCGGAGAACGATATCGCCGATTACCTTTCAAAACGCGCTACCCTCAAGCTACCTGTGGAACCAGGTACCTTTGTGCTCCAGCTAACTCAGCCATCCGTTGATCCATCAATAGAGAAGAACAAGAGGAGGAAATCAGGACCTGGCAAGAACTTTCCCGCCGAGCTCCCAAGAGCCGCCGGCAAGGATGTTGTCGGGGACACTGAGCCCACCACGGGACGGCTAGCTCCGGAGGAGCATCAAGCTCTTGCCGTCGAGACAGCCGCTCCTATAGCAGAGGAAATGCCTTTAGTCCTCGCCGTTGAGCCTCAGGCTCCAGTGTGGGCACAGCATACCGTCCGATCCCTCCAAATAGGGGAACTTCCTAAAGAGCGGGAAGAAGCGGAAAAAGTAGCCCGTCGCTCTACCATGTACCAGTTCGTCGATGACGTCCTGTACAGAAAGAGGCGGAACGGTGTGAAATTGAAGTGTATCCCTCGGGAGGAAGGACTGGAGCTGTTGGCGGAGATACACAGAGCCATATGTGGATCCCACATCGGGTCAAGGGCCCTTGCCGGCAAGGCATTTCGGCAAGGCTTCTTCTGGCCCACCGCCCTCCAGGATGCGACGACACAAGTCACCAGGTGTGAAGCGTGTCAGTTCCATTCAAAGAAGCTTCATCAGCCAGCTCATGCCCTTCAAAACATTCCTCTCTCCTGGCCTTTCTCGGTCTGGGGGCTCGACATACTGGGCCCTTTCCCCCGCGCTGTCGGGGGCTTTGAGTACTTGTACGTTGCAATCGACAAGTTCACAAAGTGGCCGGAGGTGGAGGCAGTGAGGAAGGTCACAGCTCAGTCAGCCGTCAAGTTCTTTGAGGGACTAGTGTGCCGTTTTGGTGTACCCAACAGGGTCATCACCGACAATGGCACACAGTTCACAAGCCGCACCTTCATGCAATATATCCAAGACCTCGGCAGCAAAGTCTGTTTCGCTTCCGTTGCTCACCCACGAAGCAATGGTCAAGCTGAGAGGGCAAACGCTGAAGTACTGTGAGGCTTAAGGACCAAGACCTTTGACAGGCTGCACAAGAGTGGAGGCGCTGGATTGATGAGTTGCCGACGGTTCTTTGGTCGATCAGGACGACGCCAAATCGAGCCACCGGCCAGACACCTTTTGCCCTGGTATACGGGACAGAAACAGTTCTCCCCACTGAACTCATATACGGGTCACCTCGAGTGCTCTCTTATGATGAGCTTGAGCAAGAGCAACTGCTGCAAGATGACGCAATGCTCCTTGAGGAAGATTGTCTTCGGGCGGCTGTGAAAGCACCATGCTACCAGCAAGCCTTGCGTCGCTACCATAGCCGCAACGTTCATGCCCCAAGCCTTGAGGAAGGCGACCTTGTCCTTCGGTGCGTTCAATCGGCCAAGAATTCCAACAAGTTGACGCCAAAGTGGGAAGGCCCTTATCAGGTAATACGAGTCACCAGGCCCGGTGCAGTCCGCCTGGAGAGCGAAGATGCCGTTCCAGTGAGTATATTCGCAAGTTTTACCTGTGAGGCGCGGCTTGCCGGGCCCACCGGCAAGCCACCTTTTGTACAAGCATTGCCGATGATGCATGTAACCCTTTGTACAAAGCCAGGCGCAGACCCTGAGCATAAATAAATGAAGCGCTGGCGCCCTAAGTTATAGCATGCATGCTATGTCGAGTCTCGTCCTTGGTTAGGGTTGATAGTGCTTAGCGGCGACTAACCCCTAGCTTAGAGGTCGAGTGTTCGTCTCTTTGCCATTCTTTCGTCTTCTTTGGTTCATACGACTCACAGGTATCCTTGCCGGATCACTTGAGGACGAAAAAGAGGAGAGGGACAGACCAGCATCTAGACCGTGGCAAGCCAGTATTGCCGGGGGCTGCAAGAGCAAAGATTCACCCACGGCAAACCAGAGTTGCCGAGGGCTACATCTTCAGATAAGTTCTTCATCCCTTATCATGCATTCCCTTATGGGTTGAGGTATGTGAAACCTCGTTTTTTCCTAAAACTACCGTGCTTCCCTAACTCTAGGCCCTAGGGCTCGTTCCTGGGGCTAGGTTTGGTAGTAGTCGCGGCAGCGAGAGGTTGAAACAAGGAGCCTGAACCCACCTCATCCCTGCCTCCGCCAAAGGGGTGAGAAAGGTCGAGCGAAGTGGGGATACGACAAGGCCTGTTGCTGGGCAGGGAAATGTTTATCTTAAGGATATCAAGGATTTACTCCTTGTCGTGGGTTCTACCCACAAACAAATGACCCGGCAAGCATCCCTTTTTCATTAAAAACATTCCTCTCAGGTACAGTCCATAGGGAATGAAAAACATGAATGATGGGATTACAAGTTTTAAATTCAGCTAAGGCACGAAGGCTTACAAACTAAAAAGAGATAAGGTGCCCGTAATCCCTTTCTTGTCCCTCTCCTCAGGAGGCAGGTCAAGGAGGCAAAAAGGGCAAAAGGGGCGCCTAGGTGAACTACGAGTGGTAGAAGACACCAAGAGAACATCTCGGTGGCCGTCCGAAGGCTGGATGGTGATGGCGGCGCCGGAAGCAGAGCTCGAAGACGAGGCGGGAGGACGTCAACATGCGTCGAAGGCATTGGTGCCCGCGTACTCCGACTTGACGGCCTTGCCCCCCGCCCTCTTCCTCTTCCGCAGCCTCCCAACGCCAGCCACCCAAGGAGACGACCCCGAGAAGTTCAGGGAGCCGGCGACGCAGATGATGGGGTCGCCGGTGCCGCACGGAGCGGCACCGGAAACCTAATCGGACCCGTCATCCTACCACCTACTACCCTCGTCGTTGCTGCCGCTGTCCTCCTCGTCACTCCCGCCCGAGGAGGAGTCTTCACTATCAGAAGAGCTCTCTACGCAGCACCTTGCAAGGGTCCCAAAGCACCCGAAGACCTTGACGGAGAGAAGGCCACCCTCCATCACCTTAAAATGGAGAGTGAGCCCCTCCGTCAAGCGGTGGATATGGGCAAACGTCTTCCATCCCCGATGGAGATACATCACGTGAGGGGCGGAGAAAGCGACGTGGGCCCACGTGCCACTGATCGCGCAGCCCCTCATGTGCAGCCACAACGACTCCGGCGGATCCAGCTCCATCTCCCGCACGAATGGAGTCGGGAGACTAAGGCGACGGCGAGGCGGCCAGCGTAGCCTGACAAAGAACTCGCAAGGGTCATCCCCAACGTGGCCCTCCACGGGGGGAAGAACTGCTGGCGTAGGCAAGGCCGGCGCGCCGCCCCATCCTCCTCTTCCCCGAGCGCCTTGGCCTCACCCCCTCCCCCTTCCCCTCGCGGCTGGCTCTGCCACCGCGGGTGCAGGAGAAGGAGGGACGCGTTGTCGAGCGGCGACCCTCGCCGCCACCGTTGAAGGACCAGGATTCCCACTCTCCATGATGGATGGAAGGGGGGAGCAGAAGCTGAAGGAAGGTGGAGATGAAGGAATGCGGGACGCCATCCCCCCCTCCCGCTCTTTATAAAGTAACGGGGTGGGGGCTCGGCCGCCCCGCTCGGCTAATCAAGACGCGGAAGGCGCAGGGAACTGGGACCGACCCGCCACCCCAGCCCACGGCGGCCTGGTTTCCCGCCTCCACCGTTCACCACCCCAAGCGCATGAGAGCCACGTAGCAGGCGTGCAGGACCGAGGCGACGGGTGAGGCGACCTCTCCCCACCCCGTGATCATGGGGAGTGGACGCCTTGAAGACCATGCCTCGGCCCCGTTAAGTAAATGGGCCGCGCCTCCACGCCTCCCTCCGTTTATGGGGAAGGCGCAAACCGCCCCCTTTACTATGACGTGACGCATGCATGCACAGCTCAGCCCCACGCATGCCGCCCATGTCACACGCGCCTCCCCACGCCGCGCCACACGCGGGAAGCATGGGAAGCGCAGCGCGCGAAGAGACTTACCGCGGTAAAAACCGCCCCGCCTGCCCGCGCACCATTTTTGGGCCTAGCCCAACGACGCGATTGCGCTTACGTGTGGCCCAGACCTGGGGGCTCCTGTCGGTGTACAGAAAGAGGGGTACACTTTTTGTACCCCTATAACTATGCACGGGCAGTCTGAGCGACGGGCACGACCACACTGAGCAAGGCAAGGGAGGTGAGCCAAGGTAAGGCCGAAGCTCAGGAGAAGCAGAAAGACGCCAAGACCAAGACCACAAAGAGCAAAGGGGACGAAGCGGACCCGCCCCCCGGCAAGATCCTTGCCGGGAGGCGGTTTTAGCAAACCCGGCAAGACCCTTGCCGTGGCAGCTCGCCCCACACCTACGGAGTGAGTCACCCTTGAGTCCACTGCCCCCATGGGGCAAGGATTCGGGAGACATCCTCGTGGTGGCATGCAGATCTTTGTGAAGACATTCGAGATCAGATACGCCCTTCAGAAGATGATGATCCTTGGCGGGATCCCAGCCAAGGAGGACCACAAGGCCCCCGGCAAGAGCCTTGCCGGGGATGACAGCAGGCGCCACGGCAAGACCCTTGCCGGGTCCCCGGCAAGGCCCTTGCCAAAAACACCCGTTGGGCCACCGTCAGGCCCACGTCAGTCAAACCTCCACCGCCGTTCGCATGTAGCTGCCGACCCAACCAGCTGGGCAGGCACCTGCGTGGCGGCATGCAGATCTTCGTGGAGACCCACCACTGAGCCACCTCAGCTGCCTGCCTGCCTACATGGCACCGCGGGTGTCGCTGGCCAGGGCGCGTGTCGACGCGAGAGGGAGCGGCGACGGACGAGACAGGGATCTCCCCAGTCCCCGATAAAGCAAGGACACCTGGGCAAGACGCATTAAATGCGCCCTGTCATGTAATGCGAGGGATAACCTCGCATCACTGTTCCCTTTCCACCTCCTGGTGCTACTGTGGCCACCCCTTTCCTATAAAAGGAGGCCCAAGGGGACCAGGAGGAGGGTTCGGCTTTTTGGAGCTCCTCACGCCCCATAGCTAGCTCAAGAACACAGATATACAACCCAACAAAGCAGGAGTAGGGTTTTACGCATCCCCGCGGCCCGAACCTGGATAAATGAACCGTGTGCTATCTGTTTGATCCGCTCTTCTCACGACCCCGCGCCCCGCAACAGTAGTAGGGATTCTTTTGATCCCATAGGTGTCGTTCCCACTGACATGCGTTTAGACGCACGGGAAAACAGGAAGAACTCGTGGGTGATGTTGCCGTTGACCATATCTGGACGCGGTCACAAGTCACGATACCTGTTTCATGTACTAGCAGCACTAGTCAGTGTGTATGTGCAATGCACGTTAATTTGGAAGTATATTAACTACTAGGATATTATTTGCGTGTTGTCATGTGATTAGCACTATTTTTGGCATAAAATTAACTGCACGGTAAACGTGTTGAGCGCTCGACATTGAAGCAGTCTAGGTCGTTGGATGACAAGGAATACATATGACTTGATGACATTTTATATTTAATTTGATACAGCTCTAGCAGAACATTCAATCGATCAAACCATACATTTTGTTCAGTCTGACTCCGACTTTAAATTATACGAAGATCGATATAAAATAAACGGAAATGATAAATGTTCGGATTTTAAGCATGGCAATCCGATCATTTTTCATGGCAAATTTAGATTATGCGGCGGCGGCGGGGGCGTCTTGCGGTGGGAAGCGGCTCCTCTGCCGTGCTCTGTGTGTTGTCGGGCCACTGACCGACGGCGACGGCGGCGTCTTGCGCCGTTGTTGGCGTACTCCTGGACATTGGCCTAGCTTCAAGGAAGGCCAAAATGTTCTGGACTTCGAAGTGAGTCAACTGGCTTGAGGAGGCGATTGGCGTTGGTGCAAGGAAGCGAACGATAGCGGCCATCCATGCCGCTGAGGGCGGCAGTGGCACCCGCGCGGGGGCAGGCGCTGTCAACGGCGCGGCGGAGACATTCGTGTGCACGGGCGCGCATGTCAGTGTACGCGTAGGCGCATGCGCTGGCAGGTGCACGGGCGTGCGCGTCAGTGCATGCGCAGGCGCATGCGCTGGCAGGTGCATGGGGATGGGCGGTGGCGCAGTCGGGGCGATGGGAGCCGGAACGGGAGAGGGGACAGGCGCGGCGTCTTCCCACAAGGCCAGTTCAAGCTCATCCCAAAACGCCTTATGTTCTTGAGACTCTGGCTGGGTGTCTTCCTCTGGAAACTAGAACACTAAGGGCTCGCCTCCCGGTGAGCCTGCACAGTGGTCTACTCGCACGCCTCCCGTCGACTCACACGCTTGCTCAGAGGGCACCTGCCGATGAGAAGCGGGGACTCGTGGCGGCACGTAAATGCCCACGGTTTTAATAGTGAAAGCGTTCGCCTTAACGTGGCAGGTCTTTGTTCCAAAATACCTTGGCTCTTCATTTGTGCAACTTGTCAAAAGCAGCTTGTCTCAAATTGAATAAAAAACTTACGAAGTAATATTTGTGCCGTATCACGTGACCATGCTTAGTTTCAAGAATTTATCCTCATTTTGGATTTTTTGAAATTTAAGATCCAGAATTCGAAACAATATCATAACGTGCATCATGCAATAAATTTTCATGCCATACATCTGTCTTGTTGTATTTCATAAGAAAGGATTTGGTCAAACATTTTGCTTAGTTCGACTTCAGACAAGTTATATATGCAGAGTAAAAGGATAATCCCTCCGTACCAGTGCATTGCCTGATATATTAACTCAAGTACTAGGCACGAACAAACAGGCTCAATTCTGTGCTCATCATCGTGTAGTCGTAGTAGTACTAGGCAATGCAGTTGACGGGTGACCTTGACGAGCGGCGACCGAGGGAATTGAACCGTGCTTGGCACGGTAGGTAACGTTGTCTAGTTACTAAAGCATCCCTCCGTTGTTCATCGGTAGTCATTATGGACCAGGGACATGAGGGGAATTTCCTAGGGCTGCAATTCTGGCCGCCAGATATTTCGACTTGAAATGCTGAGGCTCGACTGGTTGGGGTTGCCTAATGGCGTACCACGCAGGCCACCGAAGGACACGAGCCTGGTTTTTTAGGATCAACATGAGCCAAGGTCTGGCTGGTACGCCGTTGGGTCCTACCATTCAAGAATACGAAAGGAACCTTTTAAATTGCCGAACGAATCTATGTGGTAATTGATTTATTACGAGTTGTTGAATTAGAGTGAGTTTGTGATATAGTGATCCCAACGTGGATTTCACATTTCATGGTATCCCTATTAAGTTTTCCAATGCAAATTCCAATTTAAAAGATGAACAATATGGAGGTGAGAAAACTTTGTATGTATCCAGCATATGACCACACACACACACACACAGAGACACACACGCACGAACACAACAACAATCCAATAAGTATAGTGCATCTATTTTTCCAAACCATGCATGTATGACACGAATTCAAAAATAGTCCTTCTATTCCTAAATATTAGTCTTTTAGAGAGTTCAACAAGTGACTACATACGGAGCAAAATGAGTGAATCTAGAATCTAAAATATGTCTATATACATCCGTATGTGCCAGTCCATTTGAAGCCTCTAAAAAGACTAATATTTAGGAACAAAGGGAGTAAAATGTAAGACATCCATGGTCCTCAGTTCAATATTTAAAATGAACATGAAACTGAAACATGAATATTAAGTCTAGTACTACAGTACATGCAAATGTTGTGTTTAGGCGGAGGTATGATTGTCGGGGTCAACCCCTCGACCTTAGATAAAATTGTGGAGCTCTGTTTAGGGTTGTTTAGATTATATTTGTCCCCACCCTCCCAACCACCGATTGGTTGTGCACCCCCCACCCCTCCTCCCCGGGAGAATATCATGTGCCCCCATATCTTAGATGCTATATGCCGATACGAGTTGCTTGGAGCTTGTAGATCTGAGATATAGCATCTCACATGATGTGTCTTAATATTTTTGCAGGAAACCTTGATGAGTTTGAGAATTGCACACAATTTGTATAAAAACTACTTAGATGCCCTTTGATCCCATATCCATCGACCTCGAAGCTCGTATCACTGTAGCATCTAAAATGAAGGAGGACATCATATTCTCATGTATGTAAGCATATCATGTGCTACCACACCTTAGATGCTTTTGTGATACAAGCTCTTCGGAGGCGTTAGATTTGTGACCCAACACCTCCTCGGTGGTTTGAATGGTTTTTTGCAAAAAAGCCTCAAAAGAGTTCGGCCACTGCTTACAAGCACAAAGACTGCTCAGATGCCGTTTGATCTCAGATCAAACGACCTCCAAGCTCGTATCACCATAGCATCCAAGCTGCGATATCACCTTATGTTTTCTCGCACGGGAGAGTATGAGGTGCTCCCGCACCGTATATTCTATGGTGATACGAGTTCACTGAGATCTAACAGCCCACAGTAGGAGGTTTGAATGTTTTTGCAATATACGGCTGATAGAGTTTGGGAAATGCGCAGAAAGTACAAGTACTATGCATGTGCCATCTGATCACTGATCATACGACCTAGATGCTCATATCACCGTAGCAGGTAATTAAGCTACGGGGAGCACCTAATATGAGCACCGGGGAGACATTGGATCGAAGATGCAGCAGCACACACGAGGCCTGAATGTTTTATTTGCAAAAAAAAACTTCGGAGAGTTTGGAAATTGCGCATAATTACAAAGACTACTCCCAAGCCATTGGATCTCACTTCCAACGGTGTAAAAACTCGTATCACCATAGTATCTAAGTTGCGGGGTGGATGTGATATTCTATGGCACTGTCATTTTTGTTTGTAAACTTGCAAAATACGTGTAACTCGTGTCGTTACTTGTCTAACCGTGCAAAGTGTTTGTTCAAAAAAACCATCCTACACTGAAATATCAGAACAACACACGGGGGTCCCACTTGTCATTAATCAAATTTGGACCTAAAACTAACAAATCTAAAAGACGAGATTCGAACTGGCAACCTCAACTACAAAGCATAAGTCAATAGCCTGAAAAAACGAAAGGTTGTTGGCTTTGTCCCATAACTTGATTTTATACAGTTCTTGCGTTGAGTAGAGTAGAGGGAGTGCCTCGTCAACACTTGCATGACCGTTGCCTCACTTACTGGTGGGTCCCAGGTCTGCGATCTCAATCTCTCTTCTCTCCATCGTCTAACCTTTGCACGGGCACACACGAAGAGCTTCGCTAGCTTGCTGTGCTGTTATTACAACCAAAAAAAAACCTTGGAAAACAGAAGAATCGCCTAGAAGAAGAGACGTTGTGGCTGGTCGAGACAGAGCTAACCACATCTATCCTCCGTGCCACATTTGCATGATGAAGCTGTGTGGCTAGTGGGGTGTTTTTGACCGACTGGCTGGGTCCCGAGGTCGAACCATAGGTACTACGTCTGATACAGTATATTTTCACACGCACATTTTTCCTCCATGCCGAGACGTGGCACACCCTACCGCACGGTTTTGGGGTCCTCCCGGGTGGTGCACGCATATATTCTTCCTAACGTGGGACGCCCTACCGCACGTTTTCTGGGTCCTCCTCGGTCATAACGTCAAAGCAAGTAAATGAGTCGTCAAATCATGAAAGACCACCTTTCTCGTCGAGTACATCAGTGAAGCACGATGGCTAGCTAGTTGGGCTAGTTCGACCGATTAGCTAGGCCGCCACCACATTTGTTTTTTCACCCCTTTTTTATCTACTTGCCAGCAGGAAAATTTAAACATCCACCGTGGCATTGCTCTAGTGTTTGGGTGTGGCAGGATTTTTTATTTTTTGATTGACGGGAGCAGGCGCAGTAGGATTTTTAATTTTTTGATTGATGGGAGCAGGCGCGGCAGCAATTAGTCACGATGACTCCGCCTGTAAAAACCCACTGCACCTTGATGTGAGAAGTCGTTTACTGGTGTTTTACCATGGTGAAAACCAAAAGATTCCCCGCTCCCTCCGCCTTCCCATAGATTGCATTGCCTTTCAGTTGTTTCGCCCCCTTTGGTTCCTCTCCCCATTGATTCTACCTGGTGCCATGGCGGCGCAGCAGATCACGGAGTCCGAGGTGAGGCTCCTAACGCAGGAGCTCCATGCCAAGAATGCGGAGCTCAGGGCCAAGGACGTGGAGATCCGTGAGCTCAAGGAGGAGAGGAGTGCCATGCTCCTCCATTATGTGCGGGAGTTCACGGAGCTTCAAAAGCGGCAGGCGTCCACCACAAAGATGCTCGAGGCGTCGGCGGCGTTGCTACAGTAAGCGGGAGATACAATAGGCCGTCAGGGGAGCCGGCTGGAGCGCGAGCGGGCTGATCCTGACGAGGTCCAGGATCGCCTTAGCCACTTGGTGAACCAAGTTGCCACGCACATGTTGCGGCTGCGTGATGCCTACCATCGTGCCAGCGCGATGATGCCAGCCATCGGGCTAAACCCGTTCGACCACCAGGTCGACTTCAATGAGCTGCAGCTTCCTGACCTGGTCTCCTTCTTCACCTATATCTCCAACGAGCTGAGCCGTCTCCGCGCGATGGTGGGGGGTGAGCTTGACAAGGAGGGGTTGCGGGCTGCCGTCGTCGTTGCCGGGCGAATCCCTTCAGGGCTCCGTCACCGGAATCCATTCGTGCCATTGGATGCCGTCTTTGACGTGCTGGCTCCTGTCGACCGGGAGCGGGCTCTGCGGGCGGTTGCACCTTGCATCACCAACATCGTGCGCCTCAAGAAGCAGAGGGACTTCGGTGGTGTTTAGGCGCCCTCTGCATGGGCATGTCCATGTCTCGACGCAACATGACCATTGGATCAAACTCAGACGGTGCAGATCAGTCACTGTAGCACAAAGCATGTGGGTGTGTTTGGTTGCATTCTCTTCTCAATATAGTTGTTTCCTCTTCATGTATTTTTGTCAACCTACTAGTGTGGACTCATGCACCCTTCATGCACTCTGCCAAACACCCAAAAGTGGGTCGAGAAGGGAACTTTTGCTCCCATCCCGTGCACCCTTCATACACCCTGCCTAACACTATTCGTGCTTCATATGGTTCATGTTTCGTGGACTACTATAGCATCGTACTCTCTGTCCGCTGTGGACCTAGTTCTGTTAACATTAATCTCACCATTCATTCTCGACCGGACAGTCGAAAAAGTGGTACTATGTTACATATAGGAGTAGTTTACATGCGCACAACATCATTTGTTATCGTCATATCTTACTACACTAGCAAAAAGATTGTGTAGTACTGACGTATGAACCACTGCACATGCCTAGTCGTAGGAGCACTGTGTATGTTCAAGTGGCTGCCGTGTTTCGCACTCCTCCGTCGTAAGAGTGGAAACACTTGCTGTAATCATTTTTTTCTTCAGAAAAACAGTGGACATGCTCTACCGTGCGGATCCTCCTCCAGCGATGCACTAAATTACTCACTTTCGCTGACGTGTGGGACAACCAACACCTAGGTCCACCAGCCATGCACTAAATTACTCCGTAGTAGAGTGACGGTAGATTAGCCCGATCGAACCGCCGCAGTAATGTCCAAATGAGCCGTCAAATCACAAAACCCCCTCCTTTCCAGCAGTAAGTTGGACGGATGAAGCAACCATCATTTCACTCTTCTGTCTCAGCTTCCTCTCTTGAAGTAAACCCCCACTCACTTCCCTTCTCCCTCATATAGTTCTTCCTTTCACTCTTCTCTCTCAGCTTCCTCTCTTGGATGGACGCCGGAGCACCGGCCGATGTGATGTCTATGGCTCTGGCCAAAACCGTCGAGGCTCATGGTACGAAGAAGCGCAAGCACCCCGCCGAGACTACGCAGACAAGCTCAAAGCCATCGCCCTGTCCAAGGCCCCCTCTCCGGGATCCCTCATTAAGCAAGTCCAGGTAATGTCTCTTGTTGACGATCTTTTTCTCGATCTTGATCGTGTTTTTTTATCTAACACGCAGTACTAGTACTGGTAGTACAACTTTCTGGGTGATCTTGCATGTGATTTTAGTGTGCCAAATGACGGTTCTAAATTCCTCTTTTGACCAAAACATATGAGAGGTTGACACTGATTTCTTATAGACTACTTTCAACTACTCCCTCTGTCCCAAATTTCTTGTCTTAGATTTGTCTAGATACGGATGTATCTAATACTAAAATGTGACTTGATACATCCGTATCTACACAAATCTAAGACAAGAATTTTGGGACGGAGGGAGTACTTTATGAACATCAATGCTACCTTTTAAGAGGGTATATTTGCCTCAGTAACTTGTGTTATGGATATTGCATGTAATCCCTCTGCTCTTATGCCTTTGAAGACATGTTCTAGTGTCTTTGTTCACTCATTTCTGTGCGTATATGTAGTCATATATGGAGTATAATATCGAAAATCATCTTATATTTCTGAACAGAGGTAGTATAAAATATGGTTTCTGTTTGAATTAGAACTAGGTCTGCGGTGGAGATGAAGTTCTCAAAGTCATTTCGTGTGAACTGGAAGACCTGATGATGAGTTCTACTACTGAACTATCCAGCTGTTGCATCCTTGTCGCCACGTGTCCTGAACTAGTGTTTTCCTGTAGCATTGTTGTCAGGCGTTTTCTCGAGGCTGTACTTGACCACAACAATTTCCTGGCTGTGACTTCGAATACGAATGGTGTGGTTCTTGTAAAGCTTTCCAACAAATCTGATGCGGCATGTCTTCATCATCATGTTTATGAGTGGAAAGACCACTCTGTTATGTTCTCCAAGGTTGAAAAGATGGTGATGGTGCACGTAGACATCTCACACGAAGTCCATGGCCTAGTCAGTTATGCGGGGTTCATCCCATAGGTCGGTGGCAAGAAATAGTCTGCAGAGTTTAGTTAGTGCAACTTTGCTTGTCTGTAGTAAGTACTATTGTTCAGTACTTGATTTGTGTTTGTGAACCATGTATTGTTTATTTGTACTGCCGCTTTTGTTGTGTGGTTAGTCCTGAGAATGGTTTATGTTAATGTCTGTCCACTCAATTCAGTCTGTATATTTTGAAGTATCCAGATCATCTTTTTTGTGAGGACGGTTTATCAATTATGGTTACACTCCAATATCTATATGCATTGCAGGGTTTATCGCACCCACCAGGATTTCCAGTCCCATGGATGTTCGGTCCATACAATTTGTCATGACCTTTGGACTGTCCTGCTTGTGGGAGTAGGCGGGGGCCCTGCATGCCACGCGTAGTTGGACGATCAATCTTCTGTTTAGTACTTCAACATCGTGAATCCCTGGTAAGGATTCACTCGTGTCACATCAAGTAATTCTTATTGATTTACTGTCTAAATCTTATTAATTTAATGTCATGTTTTCTCTCTTTTCCTGCAATTTTATGATGCAGGTTTTGCCATGTGACATTCATCATAGAATAAACCGTTTGGTTTGCTCTATGATGGCTATTTTTGCAGGTTTCACTTCTTATGTCGTGTCAGTAACGAAGGCACTGTCCATCACTTATATTACTGGAAAAAAATGGATCAGTCTGTTGTCTGAGTACAACTTGAATCCCTATAATGAACTGCATTTTGGTTTAACAAAAATGCCACAATTATTCCTTCCCGCGTTTAAAGGAAATGAAGAAAAAAACTGGATCACGGTCACGGATCCTAGTCAAGTTAGAAAGCTGATCATAGCAGACCAGACACGATCGCTGTTGTCTCGCACAGATCATGCACCGGCAGCTGCTCTAGCACTAACAGCGGCAGCAGCTCAGTCTGATCCAGCTGAGGATCGGGCACCGACAGAGTCAGTGGATCAATCTTATCTACCGGAGGATCAGGCATCGACACCGGCACCAGCTCTACAAGGAGCACCATTTCCGGCAGCAGCAGCAACTTTGACACCTGCACCAACACTTGCACTTGCATCTGCTCCAGCCCGTGCTGTTGCACCGGCAACAGACTGGGCTGTAGTTGGCACTTCATATACCAAAGGCCCTACAAAAACCGACATGTCCACCTTCTTGGTAAGCATTGGCCGCCCAAGTGCTTCGTTCTTTTTTCTTTCCATGTTGTTTCACATGATTCACTGTGTTGATCTAACTGTTTGGGTATGTCTTCTTGTTTGCAAACAGAGAATTCCTAGAGCAACGAGGGAGTCGTTCAACAATCTGGGCGACCACGGCCAAGTTTCTCTTACCATGAGCAGCCTTGGTGTTAATCAACCTGCTCAATATACCGTAAGTACAAAGGATGGTCGCATGATGATTGATGCTAAAGGATGGTCAAGGTTCAAATCTAAATCATATCTTGCGGTAGGGGATGATGTCAAAATCGAACTTTCTCGGCAAGGAGAGCTGGTCCAAATCAACTTTGAAATTCTCCAGTAGCAGCACGCAACTGCCGAACTGATCTATCCTCCGAGAGATTTTGATGTAATAATCTGGCATGGTGAAACAAGTGCCTGTGTGTATAAGTAGTACGACAGTATTATTATCACATGGTATATCGTTGATAGAATGGCAACTCTGATTGCTGGTTAGGAACTGTCGTTCGATTTCATTCCAACAGCTGCCCTGTTTTATTCAATTTTATGTATTCTCCTTGCGGCAGCATCTAAAACCAGCGCCATACCGATCGCTTGCAATATGAAAAGCGCTGAGGTAGAACACATGGGCCCCCAAACATGCAGGATCGGCCTGCGGCCCAAAGTCCAGAACCGTGAGCCTATCTGAGTATTATATTCTCAGCTGAACCCCCTTAAAAAAAGCTGAACCCCCATAATGCCCGTGCATTGCAGAGGGAGTATATTTCTCGGCAAGGTGAGCCTGTGATATAAAAGATTTGTATATTTCTTTACAGAGGGAGTATCGCTCTATCAAAAATATATTTATGTGTAACTAGTTACTCAAGTCTTTCTACTTCCTTTCGCTGATATGTGGGGCAACTGGCAACGGGGTCCACGTGCCATATGCACAAATTAGAGTGCACAACTTCACGGTAGACACACCCCGGTCGTAGTGCCGTAGTAATGCCTAATGAGCCGTGAAATCACAACCCCACCTTTCCAGCTTTAGCAGTAAGCTGGACGGACGAATCGGCAATATTTCACTGGGCCTGAATCCCCTTCTCCCTCGTCTTCTTGTTCGGAGAAAACCCCATCTTGGCGATTGCATAGGGTTTTCTCATGGAGAACCAGGTACGAATTCTTCATCCATCCCCGATAAATCCAAGTCCCTTGGTTGCAGGTAATCCTAGGATGGTAGCCGCCGCCATTGATGCATTTTTCTTCCTACTGAATCTAGTATGTTTCATTTGCAGTACCCAAAGTGCGAGTACCCTACAGGTTTCTGCGCCCTCGGCGAGACGCCACACTTGATCCTTCTCATCCTAACACATCATTTTGATACACGCACAGTATGTTCCTAGAATCCTCGTTTCTATCCGGGCGGGTGGGGTTTTTTTTGAACATGCTGTGTTCTCATATTAATTTTCCTGCAATGTATTATTTGCTCTGCCAGAACAAATGTACTCAAGATGCTTGGCCTTGCCATAACTGAATACACTAGTTTAATGGTCACAGCGAAGACAAGCCATGGATATAAGTTCCGAGTTGGGTTCATGAACCAAGAAGATCGCAGCTTTTTTATGGCCGAACTTGGATAAAGTTTCTCAAGAGTTACAGACTGAAAGTTGGCGCACGAATGTTGATGGAAATAGCAGAACCTGGTCTCATCTTCACTGTGATCTTCCACCCCGACGTCGTTCCAATTATTCATCCATGTTAGTTTTGTATCTGGTTATTGCTTGTTGCCTCGATTACTTCTTAATCCACCTATTCTGTCTAACTAATCTCAATTTAACTTTAGAAATAGCAACGATTCTCTCACGAAGGTGCTACTTCTAACTAATATTTTCTTATAATTGGTGGCACGTGTAGGTTTTTTCAAAGTTAAGCAGTCTGCTTGTTTGTTACTCTGTAATAACTCGGCTGTTACTAATGGCACTGAAGTTGACTGGATCGACATCCACAAGTTCCTACACTTTGTAGATCGTCTTGAGGTCCTTGTGGGGTGTTTCAATGGTGGAAGGCCACGTGGGATATGTGTGCCACTACTGCACTCTGTGTCCAACTGTGTCGAGAAACTTATGGTACGAGCTGTTTTCTGTTATATATGTTGTTCATGAACTATTGCTTATACACATTTTTACAGCTGTGATCTTCTTGAAACAAGAACTGCCGAGTTCTATTGTTCCTATACAGATGCCTGACCATGGTCGGGTAAAACTTGTGCTTGGTCGCAACATGATGTTTATGTCGACCTACTCAATTCCCCTTGGAGGTGAAACGATACTTATTCATGGGTGGTCTCAAATAATGAAGGCCCGTCCATCTTGGAGAATATGACAGAAGATTATGTTCCATGGCTCTAAAGCGAATATCCTATTTATTGACCACGTTGCGAGATGAAGCCGCTTTCAGAAGGTTGTGGATGCGTAGGGTGGCACCTGGGCCTTGTTCTGGGGCTTGGCGGCCTCACCCTTGGTTAACTATAGGCAAAGTAGCACTGTTCGAGGCGTGCTTTGTACGGTTGAACCTGTATAAGTACTTATACTGCTTTCAGCTTTGGTTGTTAAGTGCCCCTGCTAGTTTCAGTTAAGGTTGTTAAGTACTCCTGCTGCTTTTATAGTATGTCGTGTTTCTTCAGTCCTGTCTTCCTCCAGCCGCCAAAAACAAACCAGTGCCGGTGGGGCCGCCTGCTTCCGCCTCCCACGGCTGGGTGCGCCTCAGCGCAAGCATCATCGCCCCACCGTCTCCAAAATCGTTAACGCCGACGTCCTCCGCGCGCTTTGGTGCGCTCGCCGCGGCGCCGCCCTCTCGCGTTGTCAACATGGTCAACAAACAACAGGAATCGACAGAAGTATGTGGAGATGATGACAGTAGGGGCCCACCACGTCAGCGTATGGAAAAATAAAATGCTTCCTCCTAGTGTTTTCCTAACATCTGGGACCCACGACATTGTGAGCGTATATAGTCAATAGACAAGAGAACATCACAAGATCGGCTGACACCTGGGACTTAGCTACTCAAGCAGTATTTTTTTATTTTGGTATTGTTGAGACGGAGTACGGTTTGAACTGGGATGTGGCCCGTCTAGCCCAGGCTTATATTTTATGTTCACCATGTGACCAGCCCAGCTATTTTTTCTTTGTGAAAATGAGCCCAGTTTATTTTTTCTGAAGAATACCCAATCCAGGCCTACTTATTTTTCTACGCCCTGATGGGCTGCAACTCTTTCAAGACGCCTGCAAATCTTGAAAGTAATATGAAATGGGTTGTAAATATAAAAACAGATGACAAATTGGCAATTACTTTATAATTTCTGAATTTTTTCACATTTTCAGATTCCTATTTCACTGGGCATTAACCTAATTTAAATATATCTTCAAAGTACTTTAAATCTGGCTCGACATTTCGGTATTAAAAATAGTTTGGAACCCATAGAAATATGCGAAATTGGCGCTGGCCAACCAAAAAAATGACTGCAATAAATTGCATAAGAAGTTGCCATGAGCTATATATAAATTATTAAAAAAAGAGGGAGTGGTTTGACTTGTGGGCATGTTTAGTTGACACGTATGCAAGATTTTTTTAGTTATTATATACGTCAACAAATGTTTCTAGCAGACGTAACCGTTGGATTTCAATCCAACGGCCGTCGTGTTTCTTCAATCTCTGATCTTCTTGCTCCAGCCGCCAAAGCAGCGTCGGCAGGACCGCCTACTCCCGCCTCCCGTGGCCGGCTGTGCTGCCACACAGGCCTCAACGCCCCCTACTACTCCCACCGCTGGCCAGGGCATCCCTCTACTCACCCACACCCCCTGTTATTCTGCGGCGACGACAGCCTCACACCGCAGCTGAACCGGTGAACCATCGTACTCCTCTCCCCGCGGGCTTCCACTACTGCATCTTCCTCGGCTCCGCGTCGTCCCCTTCCTAGGCCTCGCCGTCGTCCAATGCTATGGTGCTCTCGGCGCGGTGTGGTCAATGTGGTCAATGACTGACTTCCATCGAAAGAGTACTGTACGTAGAGAGGCTGACAGCTGGGTAAACGGCAGCCACAAGGAAGTGCCTCCTTATTACGCGGAAAATAATTATTCCTCCACCTGACAGTAGGGACCCACCGGACGGGCCACTAGTATTTCGCGAAAAAAATGTTTCCCCCTGACTGTTGGGACCCATAGGACGGGCCACCGTATTTCACGAAAAAAAACATTCCCCCGCTATCAGCTCGGACCCACCGGAAGTGCCTCCTTATTACGCACAAAAAATTGAATACCCTCTGCTACCTGGGACCCACCTTGGTGGGAGGCTGACTTGTGGGCCTACTAAGTTGACTAGGACGGAGGCCTTTGTCAACTTTAGTCAATATATGAACGATTCTAGCTCCAGTGACCGTACGATGTCCATCCAACGGCCGTAGTGCTTCTTCAACCTCTGGTCTTCTTACTCCAGCCGCCCAAAGCAGCGCCGGTCGTGCCGCTAGCTCCTGCCGCCCGTGGCCGGCTGTGATGCCGCGGAGGCCTCACCGCCCCCTACTACTCCCACCGCTGGCCAGGCCATCCCTCTACGCACCCATGATACGTATCCAAAGTATCTATAATTTTTGATTGCTCCATGCTATATTATCTACTGTTTTGGACATTATTGGGCTTTATTATCCACTTTCATATTATTTTTGGGACTAACCTATTAACCGGAGGCCCAGTCCGGAATTGTTGTTTTTTCCTGTTTTAGGCTTTCGAAGAAAAGGAATATCAAACGGCATTTTTATTTACTTCTATCGGTGGAAGGCATCCCCTCTTTCGTCTACTTCTATCGGTAACTTTACTTGGAGCTTTATTTTTATTTACCACATGATATGTGTTTTGGTGGGAGCGTCTTGTATGATTTGAGTCTTTGCTTGTTAGTTTACCACAATCATCCTTGCTGTACACACGTTTTGAGAGAGCCATACATGATTTGGAATTTTTTAGAATACTCTATGTGCTTCGCTTATATCTTTTGAGTTATATAATTTTACTCTAGTGCTTCACTTATATCTTTTAGAGCACGGTGGTGGATTTGTTTTACAGAAACTATTGATCTCTCATGCTTCACTTAGACTATTTTGAGAGTCTTAATAGCATGGTAATTTTCTTAAAATCCTAATATGCTTGTTATGCAAGATTAATAATAAAACTCTCTTATGAGTGTGTTGAATACTATGAGAAGTTTGATACTTGATAATTGTTTTGAGATATGGAGATGGTGATATTAAAGTCATGCTAGTTGAGTCATTGGTAGAAAAAGGGCCTGTAGTCCCGGTTCGTAAGGGCCTTTTGTCCCGGTTCTAGAACCGGGACTAAAGGGTCGGTACTAATACCTCCCCCCTTTAGTCCCGGTTCAAACCAGAACCGAGACAGATGGGCATCCACGTGGCCGCTGCCGGCAGCCCAGGCAGGGGGGCTTTTGGTCCCGGTTGATGACATAAACTGGGACCAAAAGGCTTCCACGCGTCAGCAGCTGGCTGGAGCTGAGGTTTTTCTTTTTAAAAAAAAGTGGCTGTTTTAGGGGTTTAGGGGGTTATTTTTAGGTTGTTATTAGCTAGCTAATAGAGAGAAGTTTCCTCTCTTATATCTTCATCCTTGGTTTACCAACGCTAGCTACTGCTATGTTCATTTCACCCGCAGATATATAATAACTCATGCATGCTTGCATCATACATCATCATATATAATAACAAGTCCTACTAATCAAGCATCATCATACAACTTCTACTCGTTATTAATAATAAGTCATACGATCATCATCCTCATAGTCATCAAACCCAACCCTACATAATTGTTCTTAGCACATGATCATCAGTATCAGGTAGGACCTAAACACACTTAAGGTAAAATAGCATAAAACAATATAGACCCTGACTCTCCATTATGAAGAATGGAGATCATCATGTCTCCAATTCTTGCGCCTCGCTTCCTTTTGCATCCAAGAAGCTCCTTACGACTGTCCATACATTTTTTCCATCCTTTGATTTTCATGTATCCACTTCTTTTAGAAATCTCATATGGACAGTTGAGATTCATAGGATGACTTGGATATATGTTCAAAACACGAAGGCTTCTGCCATTCTGATACATCAAATGAGGCACACAATCCTCTGGGATTCTCTGTTGAAAAACATAGTAATAACTTCGTAGTTAGCAATGATGTACTAGTTTTAGAAGTATGCAAAAAGATGCACATATGTCGTAATAGTAAAAAATCTTACCAGGGTATCTCCATAGTAGTTACCGTAGTTCAACACATGCACTAGTGGCACGTATTGACCATAATGTTGAGGAGTTCAATTGTAGATATTGTAATTCTCAAGATCATTACAAAATCCAACCAGATGAGTTTTCTCCTTGTAAGTTAACTCAGAGCCATCGGTGTAGTAAGTTCTATCTACCATCTTCTCCACATTCTGTGATACTTCAAAATAAGCTGTCAATGGAAATAAGCTGTCAACTATTTTGAAATGAACAATATAAATTAGTTAATAATTAACAATTTTTGAGAAACTCACATAGCGGTAGAACTGGAGGCGTATCAACAAGGACCCAAATGTCCATATTGTCTTGCTCGATTTTAGGATCACCTAGATCCATGGTGACAAGCATACCCTCATCAAAACCAAACAATTTGCAAAATGCTTCCCAAGTTTTGCAACCAAAATAGGTTACGCTCTCAGCATTATACAACTTTACTTCAAAATCCACATCATGATGGGTCATTAGGTGAATTTTCTTCGGTTCAAAATTTTCATGGTCTTCAAAATCCATCCTCTCTAAGACATAGCGTCTTGCATGGCATGGGATAAACTATACTCGAATTGTAAAAGATGAAAATTACACATTGAAATAGTTGAAGTCATGCTTAATTATGAAAAAAACACTTGTCGTCGTTGTGTACCGTTTCAACTTCGAAGGTCTCCTCGAGCTTAATGATGAAGCGCCGACCATCATCCAGGTGAGGCCTGTCGCACTAACCTCGATCGTCGTGGCACCAGTCGCACTGCCCCGGGAGACTTCCGTCGTCCGATGATGACATTTCCTATACGTTCATAATTCAAAGACTAAATTAGATCATTATTATTCAACTAATCATATGCATATGCCTTGCATAGTGCTCTCCAATTTGAGCATTCAATAAGAAAAATCAAACCGCAAAATAAAGTAGTATTCAAATTAGGATGCATTCAACTATAAGAAAAACTACATCATCTCCATGTGTCCGTACATCGAATATTATCACTAATACACGTCGAATACTATCATACATATCGCCACTACAGCTAGAACCGTAGCGCCCGACGGGTATCGGCGCGGGCGGTGGACACCCAAAGGGAAGGAACCATCACAGGATCATAGCTCCAGTGAGATCCCTGAAGAACCTGCTAGGTATTCTCGAACCTGCCCTCCAACGCAACCATGTAGCGACGGACGTGCTGGTCCTCCTCGCTGACACGGTGACGTACCACCTCCGCGGTGTCCGGAAGCCTCGGCACCGTCACTGGCCCACGCGACCGCCACCAAACAAGGATCGGGTCAACGACGGGCTGGCTCCTCACCAAGCTATGCCCCCCGGAAGGTAGCGCCTCCCAGTACCATCCCGGCTAAAAATAAACTAGTTCTATTAATTTTCTTGCTAAAAATAAACTACTTCTATAGTAAAATAAACCAGTTTTATTAAATCAACTAGTTCAACTACTAAGCACTTACTATAAATAGAATAATGTAGTACTTACTAAAAATAAACAAGTTTACCTAGTTCTAACTAATTCCATTAAACACTTTCTAAGTAGTACTAATTACTAAAAGTTATCGGGGAGGGGGGGTATATCGACAACGACATACCCGATAACAAAAATAAGAAGAGGAAGAAGAAGAAAAAAAGAGGAGAAGAAGAAGGAATAATAGAGGAGAAGAAGAAGAATTCTTCTTCTTCTCCTCTTTTTTTTCTTCTTTGTCATCTTCTTATTTATTTCTCTTGTTATTTCTCTCCTCTTCTTCTTCTTATTCTTCTTGTTCTCCTCCTCCTTCCTCTTCTTATTTTCCTTTTTTCTCTCCTTCTTTTTCTTCTAAATATGAACATATACGTAAATTGACAAAGATAATTCTATGAAAAAAAATCATAAAAATTCTATGAACAAAATTACACCAGAAAAAAATCATAAAAAATCTATGAACAAAATTACAACAGAAAAAAATCATAAAAAATCTATGAACAAAATAAAAATTCTATGAACAAAATTACAACAAAAAAATTCATAAAAATTCTATGAAAAAATTGACATATTCTTTGCATATATATGAACACACAAACTTTTGAATATGCAACAATAATATCTCCCAAAAAATGTATGAACAGTAAAAAAATCTAACTTTTGCATCTAAACTATACATCTAAATTAACTACAACAATTCAATTAACTATACATCTAAACTACGCATCTAAATTAACTACAACAACTCAATTAACTCTACATCCTAAATTACGCATCTAAATTGCCTCCTCATCTAAATTAGGAAATTACGCAATGGGCCGGGGCGGCGATCGACGAGGAGGCCGGCAGGACACAGGGGCGACGGTGAGGGGCGCGGCGACGGCGACGATGAGAGGCACAGAGACGGCGATGGTGAGGGGGCGCGGCGCGACGGGCGATGAGGAGGCAGGGGCAGCGACAACGACGGTGAGGGGCACGGCGTCGGCGGCGAGGAGGCAGGGGGCACGGGGCGGCGACGGCGTCTGCGGCCGCGCGGGACGGCGTCGGAGGTAGGGGCGACGGCGAGGCGCAGCCTGGCGGCGTCGTCAGGCGGGGAAGAACGAACTGAATGAAAATTTTCACAAGTGCTACTTATATAGACGAAGCATTGGTCCCGGTTCATGACATGAACCGGGACGAATGCCCCCTTTAGTCCCGGTTGGTGCCACCAACCAGGACCAAAGGCCACTTTTCGGCAGTCCAAAGGGCGGGAAGCGGCGGCCTGTGGTCTCGGTTGGGGGCACCAACCGGGACTAAAGGGGGCATTCGTCCCGGTTTCTGTCACGAACCGGGACCAATTCCCTTGCGCTGGCGCGGTGGTGGGAGTTTAGTCCCACCTCGCTAGTTGAGAGTGACCAGCACCTGTTTATAAGCTCCGATGCCTCTTCCCTCTCGAACTCCTCTGAAATGCAGGCTTATGGGCCTAATTGGACACTGCAATGCCTGTGGGCCTGCTGGGCCTGCTGCGGGCCTGAATCCTGGCCTATGGTTGGGTTTCTAGTCGTATTCAGGCCGTGCTGGCCAAGTAGGTGGCATTTTTTTATTTTTTTCTATTTAATTTTTCGTATCTACTTAGAACTAAATACTAATAGTTTTTTAGTGATTTCTTTTTTCTTTTAGATGACAAAAATTATAAACTTTCTGTTAGTGCCATTAGCTTTAAAATTTGTATAGTTTAAATTTCATTTTTTTAAAATTTGTGTGAATCACTAGTTTATGAATCACTAGTTTACTAAGTTTGTGTGGAAACACTTTGTAGAATAGTTAAAATTGATTTTTGAGTCAATCTTTTTCCTGCTATTTAATAGTAGGTGGCACTTTTTTTTTGTTGTGTAGTGATTTCTTTTTTATTTTAGGTCACAAAAATTATAAACTTTATGTTAGTGCCATTAGTTTTCAAATTTGAATAGTTTAAATTTGAATTTTTTAAAATTTGTGTGAATCACTAGTTTATGAGTAACTTTACTCAATTTGGTAATTTTAGTTAGTCATAACAAATATTATAGGCATTTTTTTTCTTTTTTGCTATTTATTTTTTCATTTCTACTTAGAACTAAATACTTATAGTTTTATCTTTTAGGTCACAAAAAATAAAAAACTTCTCTGTTAGTGAACATAGATGTAGTTATAGAGAAAATTAAACATAAATTCATAATTAATTTCTATTTATGAATTTAGGTCAATTTCCTCTATAGGTGCATCTATTTTCACTTTGAGAGGAGCTCAACAATGCAAAGAGGGACGGGCTTATAAACAGGTGTGGGCGCCCATTCGGTTGGCGAGGTGGGACTAAACTCTGGGCAAACCCTTTAGTCCCGGTTCATGGCATGAACGGGGACTAAAGGGGAGCCTTTGGTCCCGGTTCATGCCACGAACCGGGACCAATGGTGGTGGGCCAGGAGCCAGGCCCATTTGTCCCGGTTCGTCCCACCAACCGGGACCAAAAGGTCCAGACGAACCGAGACCAATGGCCCACGTGGCCCGGCCAGCCCCCTGGGCTCATGAACCGGGTCCAATGCCCCCATTGGTCCCGGTTCTAGACTGAACCGGGACTAATGGGCTGACCCGGCCTGGACCAAAGCCCTGTTTTCTACTAGTGAGTAGTTGTGAATTTGAGAAATACTTGTGTTGAAGCTTGTGATTCCCGTAGCATGCACGTATGGTGAACCGTTATGTGATGAAGTCGGTGCATGATTTATTTATGGTCTTCCTTATGAGTGGTGGTCGGGGACGAGCGATGGTCTTTTCCTACCAATCTATCCCCCTAGGAGCATGCGCGTAATACTTTTCTTTGATAACTTGTAGATTTTTGCAATAAATATATGAGTTCTTTATGACTAATGTTGAGTCCATGGATTATACGCACTCTCACCCTTCCACCTTTGCTAGCCTCTCTAATATAGCGCACCTTTCGCCAGTATCATACACCTACCATATACCTCCCTCAAAATAGCGACCATACCTACCTATTATGGCATTCCCATAGCCATTCCAAGATATATTTCCATGCAACTTTCCACCGTTCCGTTTGTGACACACTCCATCATTGTCATATTTCTTAGCATGATCATGTAGTTGACATCGTATTTGTGGCAAAGCCACCATTCATAATTCTTTCATACATGTCACTCATGAGTCATTGCATATCCCGGTACACCGCCGGAGGCATTCATATAGAGTCATATTTTGTTCTAAGTATCGAGTTGTAATTGTTGAGTTGTAAGAAAAATAAACATGCGATGATCGTCATTATTAGAGCATTGTCCCAGTGAGGAAAGGATGATGGAGACTATGATTCCCCCACAAGTCGGGATGAGACTCCGGACAAAAAATAAATAAAAGAGGCCAAAGAAGCCCAAATAAAAAAAGAAAGGGAAGAGGCCATTAAAAAAAGAGAAAATGCCCAAATAAAAAATAAAAAAATGAGAGAAAAAGAGAGAAGGGACAATGTTACTATCCTTTTACCACACTTGTGCTTCAAAGTAGCACCATGATCTTCATAGTAGAGAGTCTCTCATGTTATCACTTTCATATACTAGTGGGAATTTTTCATTATAGAACTTGGCTTGTATAATCCAATGATGGGCTTCCTCAAATTGCCCATGGTCTTCATGAGCAAGCAAGTTGGATGCACACTCACTTAGTTTCCTTTTTAGCTTTGATATACTTATAGCTCTAGTGCATCCGTTGCATGGCAATCCCTACTCACTCACATTGATATCTATTGATGGGCATCTCCATAGCCCGTTGATAAGCTAGTTGATGTGAGACTATCTTCTCCTTTTTGTCTTCTCCACGACCACCACTCTATTCCACCTATAGTGCTATATCCATGGCTCACGCTCATGTATTACGTGAAGATTGAAAAAGTTTTGAGAATGTCAAAAGTATGAAGCAATTGCTTGGCTTGTCATTGGGGTTGTGCATGATTTAAATATTTTGTGTGGTGAAGACAGAGCATAGCCAGACTATATGATTTTGTAGGGATAACTTTCTTTAGCCACGTTATTTTGAGAAGACATAATTGCTTTGTTAGTATGCTTGAAGTATTATTGTTTTTATGTCAATATGAACTTTTGTCTTGAATATTTCGGATCTGAATATTCATACCACAATTAAGAAGAATTACATTAAAATTATGCCAAGTAGCACTCCGCATCAAAAATTCTGTTTTTATCATTTACCTACTCGAGGACGAGCAGGAATTAAGCTTGGGGATGCTTGATACGTCTCCAACGTATCTATAATTTTGATTGCTCCATGCTATATTATCTACTGTTTTGGACATTATTGGGCTTTATTATCCACATTTATATTATTTTTGGGACTAACCTATTAACCAGAGGCCCAGCCCAGAATTGCTGTTTTTTGCCTGTTTTAGGGTTTCGAAGAAATGGAATATCAAACGGAGTCCAAACGGAATGAAACCTTCGGGAACGTGATTTTCTTGTCGAATACAACTCATGAGACTTGGACCCTACGTCAAGACACCTAACAGGAGGCCACAAGGTAGGGGGCGCGCCTACCTCCCCCAGGCGCGCCCTCCACCCTCGTGGGCCCCCTATTCCTCCACCGATGTACTTCTTCCTCCTATATATACCCACATACCCCCAAACGATCAGATACAGAGCCAAAACCCTAATTCCACCACCATAACTTTCTGTATCCACAAGATCCTCTCTTGGGGCCTGTTCCGGAGCTCCGCCGGAGGGGGCATCGATCACGAAGGGCTTCTACATAAACACCATAGCCCCTCCGATGAAGTGTGAGTAGTTTACCTCAGACCTACGGGTCCATAGTTAGTAGCTAGATGGCTTCTTCTCTCTTTTTGGATCTCAATACAATGTTCTCCCCCTCTCTTGTGGAGATCTATTTGATGTAATCTTCTTTTTGCGGTGTGTTTGTTGAGACCGATGAATTGTGGGTTTATGATCAAGTCTATCTATGAATAATATTTGAATCTTCTCTGAATTGTTTTATGTATGATTGGTTATCTTTGCAAGTCTCTTCGAATTATCAGTTTGGTTTGGCCTACTAGAATGATCTTTCTTGCAATGGGAGAAGTGACAATACGGGCAGCAAGGCACATATTGTATTGTTGCCACCGAGGATAACAAGATGGGGTTTTCTTCATATTGCATGAGCCTATCCCTCTGCATCATGTCATCTTGCTTAAGGCGTTACTTTGTTTTTAACTTAATACTCTACATGCATGCTGGATAGCGGTCGATGATGTTAAGGAGTATTAGTATTGGTCTAGGAGTCCTTATTAGTCTATGTTTAGTTTCCTTGCACCTCAAGTCTTGTGTAATATATATATGCCCCTTGGACCTTCAATAAAGATAAGTTGCTTTCCTAACATGGTATTAGAGCCTAGGTTTAGGTCTTCGGACGCCGCAACTCGTCCCTACGATCCACTAGTTTTTTTTTCTTGGTCGATCTATTCTTTTCTGGGTCGATCTCGTCTTCCGCTGTCGTTCGCGGGGCACCTGCCGCCCAGCTGCTTCGCTGGATCCAAACTGGTGACGAGTGCGCCCATGACGAGCGCCTGCACAGCCGTGATCGCCTGCATGGATCAAAGCCCGCCTCGCCTGGTTGGCTACTGTGCTGCGTTCACACCTGTGCGCCAGATCGGGTTACCTCGTCCAGCTCCAGATCGATGTGCGTGCTGCTGCGTTCAGGCTGCTGTGCTATAGCTGCTGCTTTGCTGCTGAGTTCGCTCCTGCATACTAGCTGCTGTCTTTCCGTTCCCATCTTGATTTCAACAACAAAAAAAAAGGAGTCCAATGTCTTCTGCATACACGATGGATTTTGCATCTTTGTGTCGTGTATGCTTCCTAGATTTTACCTTCCTTGTTTTCTGCTGTGTCCACCAAATCCGTTGGTATTTTGTGTTTCTCATGTCATGCGAGTCCACCAAACTTTTGTCCGTCCGCCTTTTTCTGGTCATTGTCCTCTCTATAGGATTTCTGTGGCCTCTCTTTGCATTGTTGATCTAAGCTCATTCTCTTGCCGCCGAGCTTCTTTCGCCGTCGGTTTTCATGGGCCATGATTCTTTAAGCAATGCTTCTTCTCTTGATGGCCACCTTCTTTTGACAACCCATCTTCTCTTGATACTTCTATTGTATCTTCTATTGGTGCTGTGTCTTCCTCTGATGTGCCATCTCTTCGTTATCCCCTTTGGCGACTCGACAGGTTTTGAAGACTCTTCATGCTACGACGACACTCTCAAGACGCGGATTTGGATTATCATTTTTTTTAGTATTACACTTCTTCAAATGCAATGCTATTGCATACGCTTTGCATTTGAGGGGGGGGGGGTGTTAAGGAGTATTAGTATTGGTCTAGGAGTTCTTATTAGTCTATGTTTAGTTTCCTTACACCTCAAGTCTTGTGTAATATATATATGCCCCTTGGGCCTTCAATAAAGATAAGTTGCTTTCCTAACAGATGAGTGGAGTAATAGTAGTATATGCAGGCAGGAGTCGGTCTACTTGTCTCAGACGTGATGCCTATATACATGATCATACCTAGATATTCTCATAACTATGCTCAATTATGTCAATTGCTCAACAGTAATTTGTTCACCCACCGTAGAATACTTATGCTCTTGAGAGAAGCCACTAGTGAAACCTATGGCCCCCGGGTCTATCTTTATCATATTAATCTCCTACTACTTTGCTATTTACTTTGCATTTATTTTACTTTGCATCTTTATCATAAAAATACCAAAAATATTATCTTATTATATCTATCAGATCTCACTCTCGTAAGTGGCCCTATAGCGATTGACAACCCCTATTTGCGTTGGTTGCGAGGATTTATTTGTTTTGTGCAGGTGCGAGGGACTCGCGCGTAGCCTCCTATTGGATTGATACCTTGGTTCTCAAAAACGGAGGGAAATACTTACGCTACTTTACTGCATCATCCCTTCCTCTTCGGGGAAACCCAATGCAGTGCTAAAAGAGGTAGCAACCCACACCCCCTGTTATTCTGCGGCGACGGTAGCCTCACACCGCAGCCGAACGAGTGAACCCTCATACTCCTCTACACGTGGGCATCCACTGCCACGTCTTCCCCAGCTTCGCGTCGTCCCCTTCCTAGGCCTCGCCCTCGTCCACCACCTTGGTGCTCTCGGCGCGGCGTGGTCAACGTGGTCAAGGAATGGCTTCCATCGGACGTGGACTGTACGTGGAGAGGTTGGCAGCTCAGTCCACGGTCGCAGCAAGGAAGTGCCTCCTTATTACGCGCAAAATAATTATTCCTCCACCTGACAGCAGGGACCCACCGGACGGGCCACCGTATTTCACAAAAAAAAACGTTTCCCCCTAACTGCTGGGACCCACCAGCTACATCTTCGCACGCAAGGAAGTGTTTCCGAAAAAAATGATTTGCCCCCCTGACTGCTGGGACCCACCAGCTACATCTTGGCACGCAAGGAAGTGCATCGGGAAAAAATGATTCGCCCCCCTGACTGTTGGGACACACCAGCTACATCTTCGCACGGAAGGAAGCGCGTCTGGGCAAAAAAACAAAACGATTCCCCCTTCACTGATGGGACCCAGCAGCTACATCTTCTCATGCAAGGAAGTGCGTCCGGGCAAAAAAAACGATTCGCCCCCCTGACTGCTGGGACCCACCAGCTCCATCTTCGCAGGCAAGGAAGTGCATGACAGTCGGGACCAACCTGGTCAAAGCGTACGTAGCGTTGTCATTCTGGTCGCGAATGTGTACATACATATATACTGGTCGATGTGGAGGCGCGCACGTGTCGTAGTAGAGGCGCATACGTGTCGTAATAGAGGCGCGCACGTAGAATGTACACGTACGTACAACAGCCAGGGTGCAAGAAAGAAAATATGGCCACGTACGTACATACGGGCAGGGTCTCGAACGCCTACTCGCGCATACGTACGGCCAGGGCTCGTGTACATGGCTGGGTCAGAACGGAGAAACATCGTCGTCATCGTGTTCGTGGGGAGGCAACGGAATGCGTCGTTGTCATGGGGAGGCAACGGAATGCGTCGTGTTCATGGGGAGGCAACAGAATGCGTCGTGTTCATCGGGAGGCAATGAAACGCGTGGGAGCCAACCGGCTGGGTTGGAAGGAATGTGTGGTCGTGTTCATCGTCAGGGCTTGGACGGAACAGGCGATGGAAACGTGGCCTGGCGTACCGCAGAATGGAGGAAACGGACCTCCTACGGTCGAAACAGGGGTCCTATTGATCGGGAGGGGTGTGGCGTACCGCAAAACAGAGGAAACGGACCTCCTACGGTCGAAACGGGGGTCATGTTGATTGGGAGGGGTGTGGCGTACCGCAAAGCGGACGAAACGGACTTGTGTTTGAGCGCTATGGTCGAAACATGGGTCCTGTTCATCGGGAGGGGTGTGGCATACCGCAAAACGGGACTCCACGGGATACTGTTCATCTCCACCGTCGACCTCCTCCAGACTCCACGGGCTACCCTCGACCTCCTCCAGCCTCCATGGGCTCCTGTTCATCCATCCTCCACCGCGCGCTACTCCACTGGCTACTATTCAACCACCCTTCCACGGGCCCCCCTCCATCGTCTACTATTCATCCAGCCCTCCACACCACGGGGTCCTGTTCAACCACCCCTCCACGGGCACCCGTCCACCATCTACTGTTCATCCAGCCCTCCACCACACCACGGGGTCCTGTTCATCCAGAGGCAATGCCACCGCTCACTGTTCATCCAACCCCCCCTGCAACGCTCACTGTTCATCCCAGAGGCAGCATCGATCGGCTTCAGTTAGCAGCAGTAGCGAAGGAATTGCTCGATCGGGTTCAGTTAACATCCATCGATTGATCACTCGGGTTCAGTAACGCGTAGCCTGCAGTGCAATCGCTCAGGTTCAGTTAGAGCCCAATGCCTCGCTCGGGTTCAGTTAGAGCCAACGCCTCGCACACATGTGCGTACGTGTATGAGAGAAACACGCATCGCTCGGGCCCCGACCTCCCACCGTAACCGGGAACTCCCCGAAATTTTCCTCCCCCTCGCTTCTACCACGGTTTTTTCCGTCATGGACGACCCAAAGAATGTCATGCAGCTGCGTCTCTGGCCCGCCCAGGACGAAAAGCCCATTTTCTGTCATGATTTTTTGTCATAGACATAGGAGCCCACCACATCTATGATGATACCGGGTTTTGTCACAATTATCGTCATAGAAGTGTCATATGTATGATAGAATTTTTTTTGTTCGGCCCAAAATGTCACGGATGTGTCTTTTTTTGTATTGGGTTCCACATCCTCTAGTCCTTGCCACTCCATTGTTGAACTTATCTAAAACATACTAGGTAGAAGTATTAGTCCAACAAGAGATATGTTCACATTAATTACCAAAATCACCCAAGGGTCACTCGTGCTTTCAATCTCCCCCTTTTTGGTAATTGATGACAACATACATCAAAGCTTTAGATAAAGATATAGAGAATAACAAGTAAAGCTTTGGAAAGATATGTAACATGCATAGGCTCACCCTACATGTATGCAAACATGTAAATATGGAGAATAGGAGCATGTGAGTGCATAAGCATGACAAAGTAAGCAATGTGTTACATGTATCTTGGCTATATGCATCAGAGAAAATGATGTGAATATGGGGAATGTACCTTCATGCTCATGAGTCCTTCTTGCAAACAGTATGTACATCAGCAAGAAATCCTCATACACATGACTGTGATGCATATACTTGCCTTGTGATCTTGAGTTGGCTTAGGAAGAAATGAACCTGAGTAAACAAGGTTAGATAACACAGATACACCTACTAGCCAGAGCAAACAAAAGAAACCACAAGAGTACCAAGACTGGGATGAAATGTAGAGAGTGAGTACTGATCACTCTATTGGATATAGACATGTCCCCAAAGGTAAAGATGTGCAATGAATTCAAGGATTTCCTTCCCTTAGATGTCTTGCTCCCCTTGAATCTTGCATGGGATATTGGGAGAAGATAGGGAACAGAAAATCATAGCAGCGAAAAGAAATAGAGCTAATGCAAATATTCAAATGTGAACATGTCTTTCCCCTCTTAAAGACATGTGACTTCTCTCCTCTGGAATACCAAGCATCTGGGGGTTTCTTACACTCTCCCTGAGTATGTTCTCCCCCTATAGAAAAATTAAGCTTAAGCTTTGATGTGATCTCTCTCTCAAGCTTTGATGTGGTATCTCTCTCCCCCTTTGACATCAATTTCTAAGAATGGCTCTTCTGGATTTTTATTACAAATGGGTTCGATCCTTGAGTCACAATGCAAAGTAGCAAGTCGAATGTGGTGCTGGTAGAGGACAAACCGGTGTGACCGAGTCCATCACAGAGAAAACACTTGTCACCTCAGCTCACTAGGAAATTTAGATCTCACAAGGATTTGCAAGGAATTCGCTGAAAGATTTGCAATGAATTTGATGCAGGGAAAGCAGAACACAAATAAACAGAAAGGAAATCTAGATGAAGTTTTTTTGAAAGGGGAAATAAATATGCATGAGACAAATGCAAGAGCACAGAGAAACACAAGAGAACTTCATATAGAATTGGTCGGCGACAAAGTCACCAATGTTAGAGTATATTGACTTAGGAGTCAAGTGAGGACCCTTGATCATAGGTCATACTCATGGTTTAAGCTCAAAATGGGGTTACCATTTTTAGTTTAAGCATCTTGATGTATTCACATCTTGTTGAGTTGCTTTGACCCATGACTTGGAGTAAAGCTTCTCTAAGATGGAATAACATACCTTGGGTGGTGGTGTTGATCTTGATCATGTATTTGAACTTGTCTGGGTTGCTCAAGGTTGATGTAGCTCATCAAGAGTTGGGAGCACCACTTGGAATTTGAGTTCATCTTCCCACATGGGTTAGCTTTGCAAGGAAGAGCACTTGTATATCCAAGATGACAATCATAACTTAAAGTAGAATTTGTCAAAGGATATGTTTGAAGGGTTTCGTGCTTCCTTGACTTCAACCACCGTTGTGTAGAGACTTGGTGATGTAGAAATTGCTCAAGATATGAGTGAGTTGCAATCTCACAGATTTAGATTCATCCAAGTACCTACAAGGGTTAGATAGCATGCAAGGGTGCAAGTATATCCAGGACATATAAATAGCATTATGAAAGAAATATCAAAGATTAGTCAAAGGCTTATGACTTGCATGTATCCAAATGGAGTTTTCTACTACAAGTTTGAAGCATAAATGATGTTCAATTCTCCTCTCAAACGACAAAAGACTTTCTCATAAATCGGTTTGGTGAATATATCCGCCAATTGCTTATCGGTGCGAACATGCTTAAGATCAATGTCCCCTTTGGCAACATGATCTCGAATGAAATAATGACGAACTTCAATATGCTTAGTTCAAGAATATTGCACCGGATTGTGAGCAATGTTGATATCACTTTCATTGTCACAAAGCAATGGAACATGTTTCACATATATCCCATAGTCTTTAAGAGTTTGGGTCATCCAAAGTAATTGAGCACAACATGAACCAGCGGGAATGTATTCCGCTTCGGCGATGGATAAGGATACCGAGTTTTGTTTCTTGGAAGACCAAGACACAAGATATCTACCAAGAAATTGACAAGTACCCGAAGTTGACTTTCTATCAACCTTGTCTCCGGCATAGTCCTACTCGGAATAGCCAACAAGATCAAAAGAAGACTTCTTAGGATACCAAATGCCAAAATTTGGTGTATATATTAAGTATCTCACTATCCTTTTCACAGCCTTAAGATGACGTTCTCTGGGGGCCGCTTGTTATCGTGCACACATGCACACACTTAGCATAATATCGGGACGAGAGGCACATAGATGTAACAATGAACCAATAATAGAGCGGTAAGCTTTTTGATCAATCGGTTTATTGTCTTTGGTCAAATCAAGATTTCCACTAGTAGGCATGGATATAGTCATACCTTTGCATTCTTGCATGTTGAACTTCTTGAATAAGTCCTTGCTGTACTTTGTTTGAGAAACAAAGGTACCTTCCTTAGTTTTTTTGATTTGCAAACCAAGGACGAATTTGAGTTCACTCATCATAGACATCTCAAACTTCTCCGACATTAGCTTTCCAAACTTCTCACTAAAATGCGGGTTAGTCGAACCAAATGTAATATCATCAACATAAATTTGGCATACAAATAGTTCTCCATTAACCCTTTTAGTAAAAAGTGTACAATCTATTTTTCCAATTTCAAAGCCTTTTTCACTAAGGAACTTGGTCAAGCATTTATACCATGTTTAAGTAGCTTGTTTAAGACCATAAAGGGATTTGTGAAGTTTGTAAACATGATCAGGTTTCTTAGGATTGATGAAGCCGGGAGGTTGTTTAACATAAACGTCCTCCTCGATTTCACCATTTAGAAAAGCACTTTTAATGTCCATTTGGTATAAAGTGATATCATGGTGATTAGCATAGGCAAGCAAGATGTGGATGGACTCAAGTCTAGCAACGGGGGCATATTTCTCACAGTAGTCCATACCTTCGACTTGAGAATAGCCTTGGGTGACGAGACGAGCTTTGTTGCAGACGACTTGACCATCTTCGTCTTAGTTGTTGCGAAACACCCATTTGGTACCGATGATGTTGTGGTTGTTGTCGGGCTTCTCGAGTAATGTCCACACTTGGTTTCTCTCAGAGTTGTGTAGCTCTTCATGCATGGCGTTTATCCAATCCGGATCTTCTAATGCTTCTTCAACCTTCATAGGTTCAATGCTAGAGATGAATGAGTAATGTTCAAAAAAATTAGCCAAACGAGTTTTAGAGCGAGTGATTCTCCCGGTTTGGATATCATTGTAGATATGCTCGACGGGATGGTCTTCGGCGACTCTTGCTCGAACTCGTGGGAGCTTTTTCTTGGCTCGGGGCAGAACATCCTCTTCATCTTGTTCTTCTTCTTGGCCTTCTTCATTGCTGACATTGTCATTCTCTTGTCGTGGTGGAGAAGGACGTTGTTGATGTTCATCTTGGTGTACTTCCTCGTTTTGTTCGTCTTGGTGTGTCCCACTTGTGGATGCTTCCGTATCAACTCTTGGTTCACCTTGTTGTGAGGTGGAAGCTTCCACTTAGACGGACGAGGTACTCTCCTACACCTCTGTTGGACGAATCTTGCCAATAGACAAGTCTTGGATTGCTTCCGAAGGGTCTTTGTCTCCTATATCAATTGGCAATTGCTCTACTTGCGAGCCGTTAGATTCATCAAACTTCACATCTACCATCTCTTCAACCTTTCGGGTGAAATTGTTGTAGACACGGTAAATGTGAGATTTTGAGCCCTAACCAAGTAGGAAACCTTCATGAGATTTAGGAGAAAATTTAGAACGACGATGCTTATCAAGAATGTAGCACTTTGAGCTGAATACTCTAAAGTATCCAACTTGGGGTTTGTTACCAGTGAGGAGCTCGTATGCCGTCTTGCCGAGTAGCTTGTGAAGATACAAGCGATTTGTTGCATGACAAGTTGTCTCAACTGCTTCTGCCCAGAAGTGTTTTGGAGTCTTGTACTCATCAAGCATCGTTCTTGACATCTCAATAAGAGTTCGTTTCTTCCTCTCAACAACTCCATTTTGTTGAGGTGTGCACGTAGCCGAGAACTCGTGTGAAATCCCCTCTTCGTCAAGAAAGGTATCCACATTTGCGTTCTTGAACTCCGTTCCGTTGATCTTCACTTCAAATTGATTTGGGGCCCTTCTAGCAAAGTTTTTGAAGATCTTTTGGACCTGCGATTTATCTTCAGGAAAGAACACCCACGTAAATCTTTAAAAATCATCAACTATGACTAGACCGAATGAGTTACCACCGAGACTCTTGTAGGCATTGGGACCAAAGAGATCCATGTGTAGTAGCTCGAGTGGTCTTCTCGTGGTCATGATGTTCTTCACGGGGTGGCTTCTTCCAACTTGTTTTCCTGCTTGACAAGCACTACAAAGTCTATGCTTGTCAAATATAACATCTTTTACTCCAAGGATATGATAACCTTTAATAAGCTTATCAAGATTTCGCATGCCTACATTACTTAGCCTTCTATGCCACAGTCAGCCTTTAGAGGATTTAGCAATTAAGCAAGTTCTAGGTTGAGCCTTTTTAGTGAAATCAACAATGTAAAGATCACCTCTACATATACCGGTAAAGACCATTTTATGATTGTCTCTTCGAAACACTTGGCAGTCCACTTCAGTAAATAGGACATTCAACGAAACCGAAATTAGGAAATCTAGATTCTGAAAGTAAATTGTACCCAAGAGACTCAACGAGCATCACATTTTGTATGGAGCTATCATGTGAGATGGCCACCTTACCAAGGCCAACCACCTTACCCTTTGAGTTATCACCAAAATTGACATACTTTCGAGGGCCATTGTTTTTAGCAAGCTCACGAAACATATCTTTGTCTCCGGTCATATGATCAGTACATCCACTCTAAAGGACCCATTCCTTTCCTCCAGCCATGTAGCCGCGAAGATTAGCCATTAGACCAAAGTGTATCATTGGATCATGAAGCTCATAGTCACTATCATCATCGTCATCATAGTATCCATGTTCTATATTGTCTTGTGATTGATCAACTCATAAAGAGGGTAATTCATTAGAAGTATGACCGTAACAATGTTCATCTATATAAATTATAATGACTTCGGAAATGATATTGCTAATGATTCCAACATCTCCTTTGGCACTCGTAAGATTTGTAAGCTCAAATAAGCAATCGCCAAATTTGGGGTCATTGGAACTCATCTTACTCAAGGCAATAGACTTATGAAGAATCTCATCTAAGTTCTTCAAGGAATAGTTTGGAAAACGTTCCTCAAGGAATCTCCATATGGTGTAGGCACAGTCAAGAGCAGGCAAGCTATTTAGCAAGTTTCTAGGCAAACCTCTAGTGATTAAATTGCCAGTTCTAAGATTACGGATCATGTCAATAGACTCATCAAGGGTTAGTAGTGTACTTGTTCAAATGATATTCATTGAAAATCTCAAGCATCTCATTTTTCCACTCATGAAAATACTCTCCATCAAGAATAGGCACTCTACGTCTAAGACTCCCCAACATAGACTCATCCATCTCCCTCCAATGGTGATTAAACCAAAGCAATCACTACTAGGGAAAAACCTAGTAGTAGCGCGGGTTTTGAGGCTAGCAGTAGCACGGGTGGCCGCGCTACTAATAAGCCGCTACAGCTAACTTATAGTAGTAGCATGGTCCTTACCCGCGCTACTACTGTTGATGATATCAGCAGCGCTTTTTCTGAACGCGCTACTATTACTTAGCTGTAGCGATTTCGCAGTCCCTCGCTACTGCTATATCTCTCATCATTTTCCCCCGTACCCCTTTCCCTTTCAGTTTCCCTTTCAGATACTAGATAGTAGGTACTGCTAGTAGATATCAAATTCATAAACCATTACTGGGTAGTACTCCCTTCGTTCCAAATTACTGGTCGTGGTTTTAGTTCAAACCACGACGAGTAATTTGGAACTAAGGGAGTACTAGATAACAATTTAATGCATAGTCAACATGCATCCTCAAGCAGTACAAGGTCATATCAACGGCGATCATCATATGTAGTTCTAGATGATATCGACGATGATCATCATATGTAGTTCTAGATGATATAGCCACACACACATATGTAGTTCTAGATGATATATCCACACACACACATATGTAGTTCTAGATGATATCAAAGACAATCATCATCCTCAAGCCTAGGCGGTTGGTGTTCCTGATATAGTAATTAGGATGGCCTGTCCAACATGAAGATTCTTGCCATCGAGGAATTTCTTCCACCCAACCGAGTTTAAGTGTGTGCGACCGTCCATGTCCACACGGTAAGTATAGGTTCTGACGGAGCCCCTTGCAGTAAGGCGTAGTCCAGCTAAGCCTTCTTCATCAGGCTCGATACCATAACTCACAGATATGCTCTTTGCCAATTTCTGAATAAGAAAAACATTTCAATTAATAAATAGCCTCACAAATAAGTACATATGGATTATCTACACTATTAATAGTTTCTTTAGATTCTACACTAATAAGAATTTGATCGAACTCTACACTAAAACATATCATCGACTAGATTCCACACAACATACCATATCATTGGACTGTACACTAAGTGTTTCATCGGATAATTTGCATTTGTAAGTATAACATACCATATCATGTTGATCAACCATGGTATTTGTCAGGCGGGTCACGAATGGCACCCCGACAAAGTCAGCACATGGAGGAATTATGTCCCACAGGTTGGACACCTCCTCCTTGCTCAGCCTTGTTCTTTGAGCTACGATGGCTTCATGAAGTGGGTCCTCATCATCTTCATCGAGTGGGTCCTCATTATCTTCATCATCTTCATCATCATCGTCATCTTCATCATCTTCCACCAAGTTGAGATAAATGACTTGCACAGTCGACATAGTGGTGGTGGTGGTGGCGCCATTTTTCCTAAAGCAATATCAGCAAAGGATTAATGATCCACTTCATAGGAAAGAAAAAAAGTAGCATGAGATATTTTTGGTTCTTCCGCAAGAAGCAATTTGATGGAAAATTATAATCCTAAGATCTAGTAACATATTAGATGACAAGGTACCACCTACATTTTGCCAAAAAGTAACTAAATCAACTAAATGAAAATGTTCTAAATCAACTAAATGAAAATGTTCTAAATCAACTAAATGAAAATGGTGCATACTAAATCAACTAAATGAACTAGCCTACTAAATCAACTAAATCAAAATGTTCTAAATCAACTAAATCAACTAGCCTATTAAATCAACTAAATCAAAATGTTCTAAATCAACTAAATCAACTAGCCTACTAAATCAACTAAATCAAAATGTTCTAAATCAACTAAATCAGAATGTAGGGAGGATGGAGGAGGAGGTCGGTGCCGAGTCCAGCAAGGAGGAGGAGGGGTGGGACGGCGGCTAGTGGAGGGAGGACGGAGGAGGAAGGTGGAGTGAGGAGGGGCTGGCCAGCGGTGGGTGGAGAGGGAGGACGGAGGAGGAGGCCGGTACCGAGTCCAGCAAGGAGGAGGAGGTGACGGCGGCGCAGAGGGAGGAGGGGCGACGGGGGAGGACCTGCGCGGGGGATAGAGAGGGATCCAGTGAATGTGTGACTATGGTTGGATCGGATACAGGAGATGGGGTGGGAGATGGAATGGCATAGCAGTAGCGCGCTAAAGAGAAAGACGCTACTGCTAAACTACCTAGCACCAGCGCCTTTCACAAAGAAGCGCTACTTCTATGTGTCAGCATGTAAAAATAGACTTATAGTTCATTGTATCAAAAATACATTGATCATCAACGATATTTTTGTGTGCAATCTGATTTGTCAATATGATTCCTCACTGGTTTAGGAACAAGTGAATACTCATATTGCAGCCACAAATTCTACACATAGAGTTCAATGAAGACCAAGTACTTGTCAAAGTTTGAGAAGTAACATATTTAAGGTGGTAGAAACTCTCTTCACGGAGCGAGGTGGGACTAAATTTTTGTAGTAAACTTAGCAGTAGCGCTTATTGCTAAAATGCGCTTCTACTATGTTACGTAGCAGTAGCACCCTTCGTTATAACGCGTTGCTGCTATAGCTAGCCTCGCGGCGGCCTTGTGGGAATTATAGCAGTAGCGCATCTTTTAGCTGGCGCGCTACTGCTATATTTAATTTAGCAGTGAGTTATTCTTGAGCTCGCTACGGGTAATTAGCAGCAACGCCTTATTTTAAAGCGCGCTGCTGATAAGATTCTGTGTATAGGCTTTTCCCTAGTAGTGAATGGAGACCAAAGCTCTGATACCAATTGAAAGGATCGAGAAGAGGTGTCTAGAGGGGGGTGAATAGACTTTGAGTAAGAAAATTTGCAGTTTTTAACTTCTTTAGGTTCAAGTAGAGTTTTGGCACAAGTTTAAACATTCACAATAAATATCAAGCAAGCATGACAAGAGTATATGAGCAGCGGAAAGTAAAGCATGCAAGTTGCAACAATGTAAAGGGATGGGATTGGAGTGTGCAAACGCAATTGGAGACACGGAGATTTTTGGCGTGGTTACGATAGGTGGTGCTATCATACATCCACATTGATGGAGACTTCAACCCACGAAGGGTAACGGTTGCATGAGTCCACGGAGGGCTCCACCCACGAAGGGTCCATGAAGAAGCAACCATGGATATCGCACCATGGCCGTCGCCAATGAAGGACTTGCCTCACTCGGGTAGATCATCGCGAAGTAGGTGATCTCCTTGCCCTTACAAACTCCTTGGTTCAATTCCACAATCTTGACGGAGCCTCCCAAGTGAAACCTAACCAATCTAGGAGACACCACTCTCCAAGAGGTAATGAATGGTGTGCTGATGATGAACTCCTTGCTCTTGTGCTTCAAATGATAGTCTCCCCAACACTCATCTCTCGCTCTCATAGGATTTGGATTTGGTGGAAAGATGATTTGAGTGGATAGCATCTTGGGGAATGCTAGAGATCTAGATTTTTGTGGTTGGAGTGGAATATCTTGATCTCAACACAAGTGTAGGTGGTTCTCTCTTAGAAAGTGTATGTTGGAAGTGCAGGCATGTTCTGATGGCTCTCTCCTCGAATGAAGAGTGGGTCGAGGGGTATAAATAGCCTCCACACAAAATCTAACCGTTACACACAAATCACCAAACTCGGTGGGAACGAATCATACAACTCGGTCAGACCGATTTAGTTCAAAATGTGACCGTTAGGGTTTCTGGTAGGACCGATATAATCGATTTCGTGAGACCGATGTGCTAGGGTTAGGGTAAAGCCTCATCTCGGTTTGACCGATTACACAAACTCGGTGGGACCGATTTGGGTAATAAGCAAAACATTAGAGCTGGCCAAGCAAACTCGGTGGGACCGATTGCATGTCTCGGTGGGACCGACATTATTGCAATAGGCAACAGAGAGTTTGCAAGCCCATCTCGGTGAGACCAAGATCCCATCGGTGAGACCGAATTGATTAGGGTTTCTGGCAGTGGCTATGTCAACTAAACTCGGTGGCGCCGGATAGAAAATTTCGGTGGGGCCGAGTTTGATTTTTGGTTTGAGACATATATGGATATGAGAAAGTGGTTGAGGATTTTGGAGCATATCACTAAGCACTTTTAGCAAGCAAGCCATTGAGCAACACCTCATCCCCTCTTAATAGTATTGGCTTTCCTACATACTCAATGTGATCTTGGATAACTAAAATAAAATGTAGAGTCCTGAGCTTTGAGCTTGAGCCAACACTTTGTCCTCAGCATCTTGAAGGTATTCCACATCCTCTAGTCCATGCCACTCCATTGTTGAACTTATCTAAAACATAGTAGGTAGAAGTATTAGTCCAACAAGAGATATGTTGACATTAATTACCAAAATCACCCAGGGAGCACTTGTGCTTTTACCATGTCGAGAGGTAGGAGACCTCTGACAGTACTTTTCCTACAAAGATGGACGAGAATAGCTCAACCAATGAGCATGTGCTCAGATTGTCTGGGTATTGCAATTGCTTGAATCAAGTGGGAGTTAATCTTCTAGATAAGATAGTAATTGACAAAGTTCTCTAGTCACTATCACCAAGTTACTAGAACTTAGTGATGAACTATAATATGCTAGGGATAACGGAAACAATTCCCAAGCTCTTCGTGATGCAGAAATCGACGAAGGTAGAAATTAAGAAAAGCATCAAGTGTTGGTGGTTGACAAGACCACTAGTTTCAAGAAAAGGGCAAAGGGAAAAAGGGGAACTTCAAGAAGAACATCAAGCAAGTTGCTGCTCAAGTGAAGAAGCCCAAGTCTAGACCTAAGCCTGACACTAAGTGCTTCTACTTCAAAGGGACTGGTCACTGGAAGCAGAACTGCCCCAACTATTTGGCTGATAAGAAGGATGGAAAAGTGAACAAAGGTATATTTGATATACATGTTATTGATGTGTACTTTAATAGTGTTTATAGAAACCCCTCGGTATTTGATACTAGTTCAGTTGCTGAGATTAGTAACTCGAAACGGGAGTTGCAGAATGAATAGAAACTAGTTAAGGGTGAGGTGACGATGTGTGTTGGAAGTGGTTCCAAGATTGACATGATCATCATCGCACACTCCATATACTTTAGGGATTAGTGTTGAACCTAAATAAATGTTATTTGGTGTTTGCGTTAAAGCATGAATATGATTTGATCATGTTTATTGCTATACGGTTATTCATTCAAAGTCAGAGAATAATTGTTGTTCTGTTTGCATGAATAAAACCTTCAATGTTCATACACCCAAGGTGAATAGTTTACTGAATCTCGATCGTAGTGATACACATATTCATAGTATTGAATCCAAAACATGCAAATTAATAATGATAGTGCAACTTATTTGTGGCACTACCATTTAGGTCATATTGGTGTAAAGCGCATGAAGAATATACATGCTGATGGGCTTTTGGAATTACTTGATTATGAATTGGTTGATGCTTGCGAACCATGCCTAATGGGCAAGATGATTAAGACTTTGTTCTCCAAAACAATGGAGCAAGCAACAGACTTACTGGAAATAATTCATACTGATGTATGCAGTCCGATGAGGGTTCTGGCTCGCGGCAGGTATCGTTATTTTCTGACCTTCACAGATCATTTGAGTAAGATATGGGTATATCTTCTTGATGAAACATTAATATGAAACATTTGAAAATTTGAAATAATTTCAGAGTTATGTGGAAAATCATCATGACAAGAAAATAAAGTTTCTATGATCTGATCGTGGAGGAGAATATTTGAGTTACAAATTTGGTCTTCATTTGAAACAATGCGGAATAGTTTTGTAACTCACACCACCTAGAACACCACATCGTAATGGTGTGTTCGAACATCGTAACCGTACTATATTAGATATGGTGCAATCTATGATGTCTCTTACCGATTTACCACTATCGTTTTGGGGTTATGCATTAGAGACAGCTGCATTCACATTAAATAGGGCACCATCTAAATCCGTTGAGACTATGCCATATGAACTATGCTTTGGCAAGAAACCAAAGTTGTCGTTTCTTAAAGTTTGGGGTTGCAATGCTTATGTGAAAAAGTTTCATCCTGATAAGCTCAAACCCGGATCGGCGAAATGTGTCTTCATAGGATACCCAAAGGAGATAGTTGGGTACACCTTCTATCATAGATCCGAAGGCAAGACATTCATTCCTAAGAATGGATCCTTTCTAGAGAAGGAGTTTCTCTCGAAAGAAGTGAGTGGGAGGAAAGTAGAACTTGATAAGGTAATTGTACCTTCTACCGAATTGGAAAATAGTTCATCACAGAAATCTGTTCCTGTGACTCCTACACCAATTAGTGAGGAAGCTAATGATGACGATCATGTAACTTCAGATCAAGTTACTAACGAACTTCGTAGGTAAACCAGAGTGAGATCTGCACCAGAGTGGTACGGTAATCCTGTTGTGGATGTCATGTTACTTGACCATGATGAATCTACGAACTATGAGGAAGCGATGATGAGCCCAGATTCCATGAAATGATTTGAGACCATGAAATCTGAGATGGGATCCATGTATGAGAACAAAGTATGGACTTTGATTAACTTGCACAATGATCGGTGAGTCATTAAGAATAAATGGATCTTCAAGAGGAAGACAGACGCTGATAGTAGTGTTACTATCTACAAAGCTTGAATTGTCGCAAAAATGTTTTTGACAAGTTCAAGGTGTTGACTACAATGAGATTTTCTCACTCATATCGATGCTTAAAAGTCTATCCGAATCATGTTAGCGGTTGCCGCATTTTATGAAATCCGGCAAATGGATGTCAAAACTATATTCCTTCATGGATTTCTTGAAACAAGAGTTGTATATGATGCAACCATAAGGTTTTGTCGATCCTAAAGGTGTTAACAAAGTGAGCAAGCTCCAGCGATCCATCTATGGACTAGTGCAAGCATCTCGGAGTTGGAATATACGCTTTGATGAGTTGATCAAAGCATATGGTTTTATACAGACTTGCGGTGAAGCCTGTATTTACAAGAGAGTGAGTGGGAGCACTACAACATTTATGATAAGTATATGTGAATGACATATTGTTGATTGGAAATAATGTAGAATTTTCTGGAAAGCATAAAGGAGTGTTTGAAAAGAGTTTTTTCAAAGAAAGACCTCGATGAAGCTGCTTACACATTGAGCATCAAGATCTATAGAGATAGATCAAAGACGCTTGATAAGTTTTTTCAATGAGTACATACCTTGACAAGATTTTGAAGTAGTTCAAAATGGAACAGTCAAAGAAGGAGTTCTTGCCTGTGTTGTAAGGTGTGAAGTTGAGTAAAGACTCAAAATCCGACCACAACAGAAAATAGAATGAGAATGAAAAGTCATTCCCTATGCCTGAGTCATTGGTTCTATAAAGTATGTTATGCTATTTACCAGTCCTATTGTATACCTTAGCATCATTCTAGCAAGGGAGTACAATAGTGATCTAGGAGTAGATCACTTGACAGCGGTCAAAATGATCCTTATAGGACTAAGGAAGTATTTCTCGGTTACGGAGGTGATAAAATAGTTTGTTGTAAAGAGTTACGTCGATGCAAGCTTTTTACATCGATCTAGATGACTCTGAGTCTCGATCTGGATACATATTGAAAGTGGGAGCAATTAGCTAGAGTAGCTCCGTGCAGAGCATTATAGACATAGAAATTTGTGAAATACATACGGATCTGAATGTTACAGACCCATAGGCTAAACTTCTCTCACAAGCAAAACATGATCATTCTTTGGGTGTTAATCACATAGTGATGTGAACTAGATTATTGACCCTAGTAAACCCTTTGGGTATTAGTCACATGGAGATGTGAACTAATCACATAAAGATGTGAACTAGATTATTGACTCTAGTGCAAGTGGGAGACTGAAGGAAATATGCCCTAGAGTCAATAATAAAGTTATTATTTATTTCCTTATATCATGATAAATGTTTATTATTGATGCTAGAATTGTATTAACCAAAAACATAATACATGTGTGAATACATAGACAAACAGAGTGTCACTAGTATGCCTCTACTTGACTAGCTTGTTGATCGAAGATGGTTATGTTTCCTAACCATGGACATGAGTTTTCATTTGATAAACGGGATCACATAATTAGGAGAATGATGTGATTAACTTGAACCATTCCGTTAGCTTAACACTTGATCGTTTAGTATGTTGCTATTGCTTTCTTCATGACTTATACATGTTCCTTTGACTATGAGATTATGCAACCCCCGTTTACCGGGGGAACACTTTGTGTGCTACCAAACGTCACAACATAAATGGGTGATTATAAAGGTACTCTACAGGTGTCTCCGAAGGTACTTGTTGAGTTGACGTATTTCGAGATTAGGATTTGTCACTCCGATTGTTGGAGAGGTATCTCTGGGCCCACTCAGTAATGCACATCACTACAAGCCTTGCAAGCATTATAACTAATGAGTTAGTTGCGGGATGATGTATTACAGAATGAGTAAAGAGACTTACCGGTAATGAGATTGAACTTGGTATTGAGATACCGACGATCGAATCTTGGGCAAGCAACGTATGTTATTATGCAGTTTGACCGATAAAGATCTTCGTAGAATATGTGGGAGCCAATATGAGCATCCAGGTTCCGCTATTGGTTATTGACCGGAGACGTGTCTCGGTCATGTCTACATAGTTCTTGAACCCATAGGGTCCGCACGCTTAAAGTTCGGTGATGATCTGTATTATGAGTTTATGTGATTTGATGTACCGAAGGTAGTTTGGAGTCCCAGATGAGATCGGGGACATGACGAGGAGTCTCGAAATGGTCGATATGTAAAGATTGATATATTGGACGACTAAATTCGGACATCGGAAAGGTTCTGAGTGATTCAGGTATTTTTTTCAGAGTACCGGAGGAGTTACGGGAATACGGGAGTACATATGGGCCTTAGTGGGCTTTAAGGGAAAAAGAGGAGAAGCCACGAAGGGGAGGGGTTGCGCCCCCTCTTTCCTTCTCCTCCCCTTCTCCATCCTTCCCCTCCTAGTAGGACTAGGAATGGAGGAATCCTACTCCTACTAGGAGGAGGATTCCTCCCCCCTTTGGCGCGCCTAGAGAGGCCTGCCGGCCTCCGCTTGCTCCTTTATATACGGGGGCAGGGGGCACCCTAGAACACACAAGTTGATTGTTCCAAGACGTGTGCGGTGCCCCTGTACCATAATCCACCTCGATCATATCGTAGCGGTGCTTAGGCGAAGCCCTGCGTCGGTAGCAACATCATCACCATCATCACACCGTCGTGCTGACGAAACTCTCCCGTGGAGCTCTACTGGATCGGAGTTCGTGGGACACCGTCGAGCTGAACGTGTGCTGAACTCGGAGGTGCCGTGCGTTTGGTACTTGGATCGGTCGGATCATGAAGATGTACGACTACATCAACCGCGTTGTGCTAACGCTTCCGTATTCGTCCTACGAGGGTACGTGGAATCACTCTCCCCTCTCGTTGCTATGCATCACATTGATCCTGTGTGTGCGTACGATTTTTTTTTGAAATTACTACGTTCCCCAACAGGCACATACAAATTTACTTGGAACGGCGGGTAAATACTGCATATAGGAAGTTGTGGTGGACTCATATGGAATAACTTTTGGGGTTTATGGAAGTGGATGCACAAGCAGTATTCCCTCTTAGTACAAGTGAAGGCTAGAAAGAGACTGGGAAATGACCAGCTAGAGACCGACAATAGTCATGAACAAGCATTAAAATTAATCAACACTGAGTGCAAGCATGAGTAGGATATAATTCACCATGAACATAAATATCGTGGAGGCTATGTTGATTTTGTTTCAACTACATGCGTGAACATGTGCCAAGTCAAGACAGTCGAATCGTTCAAAGGAGGATACCACCCTATCATACCACATCACAACCATTTTAATAGCACGTTGGCACGCAAGGTAAACCATTATAAACTCCTAGCTAATTAAGCATGGCATGAGCAACTATAATTTCTAATTGTCATTGCAAATATGTTTCGTTCATAATAGGATGAATCGGGTGTACAACAACTATAAACAAGATAGGTTGAGTTCATACCAACTTCTCACATCTCAATCAGTCTGTCATATATCGTCATTATTGCCTTTCACTTGTATGACCGAACGGTGTGGATAATAATGATAGTGCACGTGCATTGGACTAAGCTGGAATCTACAACCATTTAATACAAGGGAGAAGACAAGGTAATATGGGCTCTATGTTAGATCAACAATAATGCATATGAGAGCCACTCAATATTTTCATTATGGTCCTCTCCTCTCGACCCCCAAAGAAAATAAATAAAACTATTTACACGGGAAAGCTCCCAACAAGCAAAAGAAGAATGAGAAATATTTTTCAGTTTTCTTTTAATTACTACTACTACAGGCATGGAAAGTAAACTAGCTAAAAGCTACAACTAATTTTTTTGGTTTTTCTTAAGGTTTTTCAAACACAGAAGAAGAAGGCTTAGAAGAGAAATTAAACTATCATGGATAGTACAATGAAAAAGTATGAGCACCGACAACTGGCATGAGTGTGTGAATATGAATGTAATGTCGGTGAGGAATACGTACTCCCCCAAGCTTAGTCTTATGGCCTAAGTTAGTCTATGGCCATGGCTCAAAGCTGCCCTCTCCGGTGTATAGAGGAGTGTCCTCTGTTTGCCACTAGTTGGCGATCTCCTCTGGATGCCACTGATAAACAGACTATCGATAAGGGTCAAGGGATGGCTCCAACTCAGGCTCTGGAGCTGGTATCAAGCTCCAGTATGCATGAAGGGCCTCCAGCAAAATGAGGTACGTGCATGAAAATATGTTAAACAAATAGAGCGCAAGCAAGTTAATAACCTTATAGTCATTTTTATCAAACATCAATTTATACTTAAGCATCTTCTTCTTATCTTTAACAATAAAATCATGTGCTACCATACTCTTATAATCTAGAAAAATAGGGGCAACAACTTTTCCTCTTTCTCATAATGCCTAATAGGTATCCTAAAGTGTGCAGCAAGGCGCAAAGCAAAGATGCCTCTGAAGATGGGGCCCTTTGTATGGTTCAGATTTAATCGTTTAGCAACAATAGCGCCTAAACTGAAAGTGGTATCACGAAACAAAGCATGGCGCAAAATAACAATAGCAGCAGCACTAAGAGATTACTTTCCATAGTCGTGACAGTAAATTTCAGCACACTATATAAATTTTTCCTTACCAAAGGCGCTTCACTCCCCGGCAACGGCGCCAGAAAAGAGTCGTGATGACCCACAAGTATAGGGCATCGATCGTAGTCCTTTAGATAAGTAAGAGTGTCGAACCCAACGAGGAGCAGAAGAAATGATAAACGGTTTCCAGCAAGGTATTCTCTACAACTACTGAAATAATTGGTAACAGATAGTTTTGTGATAGGATAATTTGTAATGAGCAACAAGTAACAAAAGTAAATATCATGCAGCAAGGTGGCCAAATCCTTTTTGTAGCAAAGGACAAGCCTGGACAGACTCTTATATGATGTAAAGTGCTCCCGAGGACACATGGGAATATCGTCAAGCTAGGTTTCATCACATTCATATGATTCGCATTCGGTACTTTGATAATTTGGTATGTGTGTGGACCGGTGCTTGGGTGCTGCCCTTACTTGGACAAACATCCCACTTATGATTAACCTCTATTGCAAGAATCCGCAACTACAACAATAGTATTAAGGTAAACCTAACCATAGCATGAAACATATGGATCCAAATCAGCCCCTTACGAAGCAACGCATAAACTAGGGTTTAAGCTTCTGTCACTCTAGCAACCCATCATCTACTTATTACTTCCAAATGCCTTCCTCTAGGACCAAATAATGGTGAAGTGTCATGTAGCGACCGTCACATAACACCACTAGAGGAGAGACAACATACATCTCATCAAAATATCGAACGAATACCAAATTCACATGACTACTAATAGCCAGACTTCTCCCATGTCCTCAGGAACAAAAGTAACTACTCACAAAGCATAAACATGTTCATAATCAGATGGGTATTAATATGCATATAGGATCTGAACATATGATCTTCCACCAATTAAACCAACTAGCATCAACTACAAGGAGTAATTAACACTACTAGCAACCTACTAGCACCAATCCTGGACTTGGAGACAAGAATTGGATACAAGAGATGAACTAGGGTTTTGAGAGGAGATGGTGCTGATGAAGATGTTGATCGAGATTGCCCTCTCCCGATGAGAGGAGCGTTGGTGTTGACGATGGCGATGATTACTCCGTCCGGGAGGGAAGTTTCCCCGGAAGAACAGCTCCGCCGGAGCCCTAGATTGATTCCGTCAAGGTTCTGCCTCGTGGCGGCGGAGTTTCGTCCGACAAGATGGCTTATGATTTTTTTCCCATCGAGAGACTCCATATAGCAGAAGATGGCCACCGGAGGGCCACCAGGGAGCCCACGAGGTAGGGGGGCGCACCCCCCACCCTCGTGGGCAGGGTGTGGCCCCCTGGTGAAGTTCTTGCTCTCAGTCTTTTTATATATTTGGAAAACGTCTTCCGTGAAGTTTCAGGACTTTTGGAGCTATGCACAATAGGTCTCTAATATTAGCTCCTTTTCTAGCCTAGAATCCCAGCTACCGGCATTCTCCCTCTTTATGTAAACCTTGTAAAATAAGAGAGAATAGGCATAAGTATTGTGACATAATGTGTAATAACAGCCCATAATGCAATAAATATCAATATAAAAGCATGATGCAAAATGGACGTATCAGGAAGCATGGTAAAGAAAGAGAACCATGGGTTCATAAACCCATGCCTTTTCCTCCTAAACCATCCAAGAGAAAGGATGATGAGGATTTTGTGCGCTTTGCTGAAATGATTAGATCTATCTTTTTACGTATGCGTTTGACTGATATGCTTAAAATGAATCCTTATGCTAAGTATATGATAGATATTCTTACAAATAAAAGGAAGATACCGGAAGGTGAAATTTCCACCATGCTTGCTAATTATACTATTAAGGGTGAACTACCAAAGAAACTTGGAGATCCAGGAGTACCAACTATACCATGCTCCATTAAAAGAAACTATGTTAAAAATGCTTTATGTGGTCTTGCAGCCTGTGTTAGTGTTATGCCTCTCTCCTTATCACTACTAGAAAAAGGGCTATAGATGGGATTGACACTAATGGCACACCAGACAAGCGGTGCGCCATTAGTATATACTAATGGCGCACCACCTTCTGATACGCCATTAGAGTTGAAAGTACTAATGGCGCACCTGGCCCAGGGTGCGCCATTAGTATCAATTTTTTTTGAACTAGTGCGCCTGTCCAAACATACTAATGGCGCATCCAGACACAGTGCGCCATTACTAGTTGTAACTAGTAATGGCGCACCTATCGGCAAGTGCGCCACTAATGTTGTTTTGTTTATTATATTTTTTATTCCTTTTTTTGCAAAACTACTAATGGCGCACTGTTCCACCGTGCGCCATTACTAGTTTAAACTAGTAACAGTGCGCCATTAGTATGTTTTTTTTTGCAAAACTACTAATGGCGCACCACACGAAGGTGCGCCATTAGTAACCTGGATTACTAATGGCGCATTTAGAGTTGGTGCGACATTAGTAAGTGGGCAGCAACAAGATATTTTGGACAGCCTCTCCTACCGACACTCACTTTCTCCCCACTTCATTCTCTCCACCTCCTCCTTGTCTCGGGTGCCTCATCTTTTTCACCTCATTTCCACCATAGATTCATTCAATTTAAGTGGTTAAATTACCTTGTTTTGATAGGTAAGCAAGGGGGGAAGCTATATTTATGTTGTTCTCCCTACAAAAATGTGCACATGCACTTTTTATGGCCTAGCTAGATCTATGTATGTTCGTGGTGTTGCATATGTTTGTGGTGTTTCTTATGTGTTTGTGTTTGGAGGTGTACCGGTATTTGAAATGCGATAGTTGCCAATATTTTGCCGGAATGTTGATTCATTTCCGTTTCGGCGAGAATTTTGGCATTAAGCATTCTTTTTGGTCCTATTTTTAGGGAAAGTCATGCCAAATTTTTTCTTGGTTCTAAAATATCGTTTTGCTCTAACCCGCAGGCGACCATGGTCAACACGATGACCGAAGGCATCGTGAATAGGTTTTTGAGGTCCGCGAAGGCCGAGATGCTTCAAAAGAACGAGACGGAGATAAGATGTCTGTGTCGAAGATGCAAGCTGAAGAGCCTTATTGCGGACCCGGATTCCGGGCAGTTGCGGGACCACCTGCTCTTGCGTGGTTTCATGGATGGCTATCGGTGGCAAGGTGATGAAGATGACTATGAAGTCGTCCATGGGGGCCGGGCAAGAAATGAGGAAGGGCAGCAAGACAACCACCGCGGCTCGGGCGGGCGAGAAGACGAAGAATCCCCAGGAGATGATCATGACGGTGATGCTGTACACAGTCATCATGTAGAAGATGCAGGACATGATGATGAGGAAGATGCCGGAGCAGACGATGGGCATGATCATGAAGATGATGATGCCGGCGGAGCAGACGACGCTGGAGCATCGATGGGCTGGGTGCAGGACCCTCATATTCAAGAGCTGCTTCTCAAGCAGACGGATAACGCAAGAGCTGCCGCCTGAGAGAAAGCCAAGATGGATCAAGTTGAGTTAGACGCGGTTACTCCATTGTATGAAGGACGCAGGCCCGAGGATACCCGCCTAAAAGTAACGCTCATGGCTCTGGAGATGAAGGTAAAACACAAAATGACCGACGCATGCTTCGACGAGAACATCTCATTCTGGCACGAACGTCTTCCCAAGGGGAACAAGTGCCCGACCAGTTTGGAGGAGGCGAAGAAAATCGTGTGTCCTCTGGATTTACCGCACGTGAAATACCATGTGTGCATGAACAATTGCATCATTTATCGGGTAGAGCATGCGGAGTCTACCATATGTCCGGTGTGCGGCGTCACTCAATACAAGAAGAGGAAGAAAGCTCCTCGAAAAGTGGTGTGGTACTTTCCGATCACTCCTCGTCTGCAGCGGTATTTCGCGGACCCTAAGGTAGCAAAGCTCCTTCGTTGGCACGCGGATAGGGAGGAGAAGAAGCGAGAAGATGACGCAAATGATCCGGAGATAGATAAAAAAGACAAGATGCTGAGTCACCCTAAGGATGCGAGCCAGTGGCAAGCGTTGAACTTCGAATACCCAGAATTTGGGAAGGATCCAAGAAACATCATGCTGGGCGTGAGCACCGATGGAGTCAATCCGTTTGGCAGCTAGAGAAGCACACATAGCACCTGGCCTGTGTTTGTGTGGATGTACAACATTCCCCCCTGGTTGTGCATGAAGAGGAAGTACATTCACATGAGTATGCTAATTGAAGGGCCGAAACAACCAGGGAACGACATCAATCTGTATCTGGGGCTGATGAAGGAGGAGCTAGACACACTGTGGAAAACGCCAGCCAATACATGGGACGCCACAGAGAAAGAATATTTCCCTATGAGAGCCGCACTGCTCACGACGGTGCACGACTATCTCGGTTACGGATATCTCGCAGGGCAGGTAGTCCACGGATCTTCTGGATGCGTAATGTGAATGGATGACACAATGTATCGCCAGCTAGATAGAGATCCCGGGTCTTCGAAAACCGTGTTCATGGGACATTGAAGGTGGCTTCGCGATGATGACCCGTGGAGGAAACGCAAGGATCTGTTCGATGGTGAAACCAAACCCCGAAAACGCCGGTGTACGAGGAGCGGCGAGGAAATAGACAAGCTGTTGAAAAATTGGAAAGACTGCCCACTGCCGGGAAAGAAGCAAAAGGCGCCAGAGCCAGGAAAGAAGCGAAAGGTGCCAGAGCCACTGCTGAAGGTATGGAAAACGAGGTCTGTTTTCTGGGACTTGCCGTATTGGAAGATCCACCGTGTGCCTCACAGCCTTGATGTCATTCATATCACGAAGAACGTGTGCGAGAGTCTGCTTGGTACCCTGCTCAACATGCCAGAGAGGACCAAAGATGGGCCGAAAGCAAGGGCAGACTTGAAATCAATGGGCATCAGGCAGGAGCTTCACGCTATATATGATGATGATGATGATGATGATGATGATGATGATGATGATGATGAGCCGAAGCAGGACACAACAAGTCGTCGCAAAGGCAAGCAGACCGGAAATGACTACCCTCCCGCGTGCTTCACTCTAAGTCAGGAGGAGATTGAGCAGTTTTTACCCTCAGCGCCTGCCTGAGCTGGCCCCTGCTTTGGCCGAAGAGCCAGATTCGTTTGGGGGCGGGGGACACCACCCCAAAGACAACACCGCCAGTCATGCCGGCGCCAAGTCGGCCCCATGGCAAGACCGCCGCAACGGTGCCAGACATCCCTATGCCACTGGATCCAAACATGCATATGGCACAGGATCAGAACGACGACGACGACGATACATTTGGCAACGTCGATCAGTACTTTGCCGATCATGGGTACGGTGGCAACTTCATGGGGCCTCCTTCTCAAGAACCCAACCCAACAAAAGACGTGCAGGATCTAGCTGGTACCGCTGAGAAGCCAAGTTGCAACAGGCGTCATCTGCCATTCAGCTCTCAGGAGATGCCTCCAGCTGCCGACTTCACCGAGCCTTAGATAGGCGAGGTGCGAAATATTATCAGCCCCAACACACTCAAGAAGGCGGTCTGTGAGCAGAACTCGGTCCCATTACAGGAGAATAAGAAGGCACGCAAAAGAAAGACTAACAAGGGTGCGGGCCAGCCGGCACCGAGTACGATCCATGATCAGGACGGGCCACCTTCACCTGAGGATTTAATGAGGAGGCTACATGTGGCGGGTAGGCGGATGCTACCGAGAAATATGCTCGATGCTGCAACCGGTGCTATGCGGAGTCTGCATGACAGTGTTCTTTCTTTGGAGAAGTGGCGTCTCAGAGAGAAGGATGTGGCATACCCGGTTTTCGCGGCCAAGGTGCCAGAGGGCAAGGGCTTTGTGGATAACTCCATCGGGGGTACGATCGTCCTGCGGTTTGATGACATCCATGCTATGTTGAACCTTCATCCGCTGCACTACACCTTTGTTCGGCTATTTTCGCTGAGTATGGAGATGCGGATCATTCGCGACAAGACCCCGGACATCGTGATAGTCGACCCCTTCTACATGTGTGCCAAGATCTTGGCCAGCGCTGGGGACTGGCAAGTCACGAGTTCTTACCTCGAAGGCGTCATTCTGGCAAACCAAGATAAGGATAACTTCCTCGTGCCTTACTTTCCCGAGTAAGTCCTCCCCTCAACCGCCCCGTAACATATGAATTCTTAGATTTCGATCGTTTTTCTTTTAACATTCCATGTTTTCTGCAGTGACACACATTGCACGCTCATCCTCCTAAGCCCCAAATATTCCATGGCCACGTATTTCGACCCGGACCGTCAGTCGAACGTAGACTACACAAACGTCAAGAAGGTTCTTGATGATGTTCTCCCCGGCTACGCCAAATCTGGAGGCACCTTCCCCAGGTCTATTCGTAAGTACGGCAAGCACGTGTTCTCCCACAATACGATGTTCTACTGCGTCAAGCTGCCGCCTGGCGGTCAGAAGGGTGCCTACTACGCCATCCATCACATGCGGGCGATCGTACGGGACCATCATCAACTGCTCCTACCGAGTAAACTCAGAGATTGGGCCGCGAGCGTGTCGGCAATCCAGGACGCGGACATCAGACAAGAATTCTTTCGCATCCAGTCGGAGTTTGCGGAAATCATCCATCAAGATGTCCTTCGTACCTCGGGGCAGTTCTACCTCAGAAATCAACCGTCCAACATTGACATCGACACAATGCTACAAATGCAGGCTGACAACGCCCGTTATTTCATGACTCCCACGATAGACGGCGGCTTCATCCACGCTCCGGTCCCTTGAGTCGAGACGAAAGCAGTGATGCTGTGTCTAGTTCTGAAACATCGATTGGCTCATGTTGTAATTAAACTTTAATGAACTTATAGTATGTCTCTTTGGTTTCGAGAGTCATTCAACTTAGATGTAATCGATGCTATTAATGTCTTGCTTTTCTCTTCCGATCGTTCTGTTGCATACTTATATATTGCTTATGTATTGTCTGTGAATTGGTACTAACGTTTCGTTTGGCTAGTGCATAGCGATGCCGTCGTATGTCGTGTACAAGGGTAAGGTTCCCGGAGTCTACGACGACTGGGAGGAGTGTCAGAGACAGGTTCACCGATTCAGCGGTAACAGTTACAAATGGTACACCACTAGGGCCGAGGCCGAATCTAGATACGCCCGCTATCTAGCGGGAGAGGGGAGGGAGCGTTGGAGGAACCGTATGAAGACGAGTTTCATCGTGATGATGCTCATCATGATGACCGCAACTCTCTTCTATGTGATGGTAGTTTAGATGATCGATATCGACTTGTAATGTGAAGACAAACTCGCTACTCGCGGTCTCGAGACTTGTAATATAATGTTCTATCTTTGTTCGGTCTTTTCAATTCGGAGACTAATATGATGAATTGTATTCAGAGACTAATATGATGAATTGTATCCAGAGACTAATCTTCTATTGTATTCGATGAATCTGTTGTTGATGTGTGCTGTCTATATTTTGTCCAATTATACATTTTGTAACCCATGCAAAAAACAGAAAATTACAAAATAAAAAAAAACCTAATATTCATACTAATGGCGCATCACATCACAGTGCGCCATTAGTATGCCAAAAATACTAATGGCGCATCATTAAACAGTGCGCCATTAGTATGCCGAAGTTACTAATGGCGCATCTTGTTGTTGTGCGCCATTAGTATGCCAAAGCACCTGGGTATACATGGCCCCCTGGGAGGCATACTAATGGCGCACTATTGTATATACTAATGGCGCATCTGAGGTCCGCCATTAGTATACCAGATACTAATGGCGCACCAGTGGTGCGCCATTAGTAAAATATACTAATGGCGTGGCACTAATGGCGCACCACTAATGCGCCATTAATGGCCAAATTAGGTGCGCCATTAGTACGCCTTTTCCTAGTAGTGTATACTGTAGACTTGATATGAATAAGTTGGCACCACTGAAATATCTTTGCAAATGGCCGATAAATCAACTGCTATACATGTTGGTATATGTGAGGATGTGCCTGTTGTGGTTGCAAGCATTACTTTTTTAACGAAATTTGTTATTCTTGATATTGCCGATGACGATAGTATGTCGATTATGCTTGGTAGAGCCTTTTTGAATACTGCAGGGGCTGTTATTGATTGCAACAAAGGAAATGTCACTTTTGATGTTAATGGTAATGAGCATACGGTACACTTTGCGAGGAAACAACCTCAAGTCAACAGTACCAATTCGATTGGAAAAATTTCAACGATTACTACTGGAGATTTCGAATTCCCTTTTCCTACTATCAAGAAGAAATATAATATTCTTATTGTTGGGGACGTGCATATCCCCGTTGAGGTAACCTAGTGTTGTTTGAAAATTCTCCAGTTTCATGTTATTCGGAAAGAGTTTGTTAACAAGACCTGATCAACCTTGTTAATGGATTCCTTTTTGATGAGCATGAGATGGATGAAGTTAGAAAGCACAACTCTATTACCCTTTTTTACTTTCTATTATTTAGATTAAATAAAGAAGAAATAGTATTTTCTGTCTGTTTTCTGAATTATCCTTCCAATAAAAAATACCCCGGAAATAAAAGTTCTCTAAATGCCCTGAAAATTTTAGATGATTTTTTGTAAAATATTTAAGAATTATTGGAACTGATAGCACACGAGGGGGCCACACCACCTGGCCCCAAGGGTCCAGGGCGCGCCCCCTGCCTCGTGGACCCGACGTGGACCCTCTCCACTTATTCCTACACCCACACACTTTGTCTCCCTCCAGAAAAAAGTCCTCCCATAGCTCAAACCCGTGTTCTAGCTCATCTTGCTGCCATTTTCGATCTCCTTGCTCAAAGCGCCATTCATAGAACTGCTTTGGGGGATTGTTCTTCGGTATGTGACTCCTTCAATGGTACAATTAGTTTTTATTCTAGTCCTTTATTTATTGCTAATTTTTGTTGCTTAGGTGACCCTGTTCTTGAGCTTGCATGTCAAATTTATGTCATCAAAAGTAGTTTTAATGCATGATGTGGCCTCTAGGCACTTGTAGGAGTAGTTGCTATGAATCTTGTTGAGTTTGGTTCACTTTTATTTTTAGTCACTAAAAATTTCAGAATTTTTTCAGAGAAAGAATATGATGAAGAGATTGTTGAGGGGCTCTTCGAGCCCAAGCTCGAAGGATAAGCAAAGTGAAGAGAATAAGAAGCCCAAATATAGTCTCCCTCACATTGCGGAGGTTCGGCCGTGCGAATGGCCTTGTGATGAGTTCTTGAGAGCAGCCAGGATTTATGAGGACTTTTATTATTTGGCTGAGAATGCAGGCCTCATCGATTTCCTCCACGACCAGCGTGAACAGTATCTCCAACTCACTAATATTTTCGTGCAAATTTTTTACTTTCATGCTAAGAGGTCGCCACCTTTAGAGGAATCTCTCTTATATGATGAGGTTAAGGAGATGTCACTATATGTTTTTTGTTGGATCTGTAAGATACCCTTTGCGGGCAGCATAGAGGAACCACATCGTAATGATGTCGAGTTGTTTATTGATACAATTGCTGTAGGGGAAACGAGTTAAGTTTCTGATGCAAGAATTACTAGCACACATTTTCCTGTTCCGCGTTACTTTGCAATATTTGCTAGTAGATGCTTAATTGGTCGCGGGACCAGTGGAAACCTCTAAGGGGCTTGTTCGGGGTATCTTCACCATGACCAGTAGAGCAAAGAGTTGCTCCTCAACCTACTCAACATACTGAAAATGAAAATGAAAATGAAAATGAAAATGCCTGCTTTGAAATTCCTTCTTGTATGATAGTAAAACTGCTAGCTAATCCTTTTTTAGGAGATGGAACAAAACATCCTCATGAGCATCTAATATATGTGGATGAAGTTTGTGGATTATTTAAGCTTGCAGATGTACCCGGAGATGTTGTTAAGAAGAAGGTCTTCCCTTTATCTTTGAAGGGAGAAGCATCAATATGGTACATGCTATGTGATGATATGGGTTCTTGGAATTACAAATGATTGAAATTGGAATTTCATCAGAAGTTTTATCCTATGCATCTTGTTCATCGTGATCGCAATTTTTGGCCTCGCAAAGAAGAAAGCATCACTCAAGCTTGGGGGAGGCTTAAATCAATGTTATATTCATGCCCCAATCATGATCTCTCAAGATAAATGATTATTCAAAAAATTTATGCTTGGCTTTCTGATAACAATCGCACCATGCTTGATACTTCTTGTGCTGGCTCTTTTATGATGAAGACAATTGAATTCAAATGGGATTTATTGGAAAGAAATTAAACGCAACTATGAAGATTGGGACCTCGACAATGGTAAGGAGTCAGGTATGACACCTAGTTTTGATTGTGTTAAATCTTTTATGGATATCGATGTTTTCCATAAATTTAGCACTAAATATGGACTTGACTCTGAGATAGTATCTTCTTTCTGTGAATCTTTTGCTACTTATGTTGATCTCCCCAAGGAGAAGTGGTTTAAATATCATCCTACCAGAGAAGTAAAAGTAGCTGCACCTATTAAAGTTGAAGAAAAGATTGTCACTTATAATGATCCTATTGTTCCTACTTCTTATGTTGAGAAACCACCTTTCCCTATTAGGATAAAGGAACATGCTAAAGCTTCAACTGTAGTTCATAAAAGCAATATTAAAACATATACACCTCCTGAGCAAGTTAAGGTTGAACCTAATTTTGCTATTGTTAAAGATCTCTTGTCTGATAATATTGATGGGCATGTCATTTATTTCTGTGATGAAACTGCTAGAATTGCTAAACCCTGTGCTAAAGATAAACCTAGACCTGTGGCAGGCATGCCTGTTATTTCTGTTAAAATAGGATATCATTGTTATCATGGCTTATGTGATATGGGTGCTAGTGCTAGTGCAGTACCTCATTCCTTATACAAAGAAATTATGCATGATATTGCACCTTCTGAGATAGAAGATATTGATGTCACAATTAAACTTGCTAATAGTGATACTATTTCACCAATGGGAATTGTTAGAGATGTTGAAGTCTTGTGTGGGAAACCTAAATATCCTGCTGATTTTCTTGTTCTTGGTTCCCCACAAGATAGCTTTTGTCCCATTATATTTGGTAGACCCTTCTTAAATATTGTTAATGCTACCATAGATTGCAAAAGGGATGTTGTTACTGTCGGTTTAGATGATTTGACTCGTGAATTTAATTTCTCTAAATTTAGTAGACAACACCATGAAGAAGAATTACCTAGTAAGGATGAAATTATTGGTCTTGCTTATATTGATGTACCTCCTAGTGATCCTTTAGAACAATACTTGCTAGATCATCAAAATGACATGTTTATGAATGAAAGAAGGGAATTAGATGAAGTATTCTTTAAACAGGAACCTATTCTGAAAAACAATTTACCTCTTGAAATCCTAGGGTGATCGCGTATTTGAGTTTAAATCGTTACCTGATACTCTTAAATATGCTTACCTTGATGAGAAAAAGATATATCATGTTATCATTAGTGCTAACCTTTCAGAACATGAAGAAGAGAGATTATTGAAAACTATGAAGAAGCACCGTGCTGCTATTAGTCCCACTCTATGTCAACATAAAATTAATTTGGAAGAAGATGCTAAACCAGTTGGCGATCATCAACGCCGGTTGAATCCTAAAATGAAAGAAGTGCTAAGAAAGGAAATACTAAAGCTCCTTGAGGCAGGTATAATTTATCCCGTTGCTGATAGTCAGTGGGTAAGTCATGTCCATTGTGTCCCTAAGAAGGGAGCTATTACTGTTGTTCCTAATTATAAAGATGAATTGATACCTCAAAGAATTATTACAGGTTATAGGATGGTAATTGATTTCTGCCAATTAAATAAGGCTACTAAAAAGGATCATTACCCCTTACCTTTTATCGATCAAATGCTAGAAAGATTATCCAAACATACACATTTTTGCTTTCTAGATGGTTATTCTAGTTTCTCTCAAATACCCGTGTCAGCCAAAGATTAATCAAAGACTACTTTTACATGCCCTTTTGGTACTTTTTCTTATAGACGTATGCCTTTTGGTTTATGTAATGCACCTGCTACCTTCCAAAGATGCATGACGGCTATATTCTCTGACTTTTGTGAAAAGCTTTGTGAGGTTTTCATGGACGAATTTTCCGTCTATGGATCCTCTTTTGATGATTGCTTGAGCAACCTTGATCGAGTTTTGCAGAGATGTGAAGAAACTAATCTTGTCTTGAATTGGGAAAAGTGCCACTTTATGGTAAATGAAGGTATTGTCTTGGGTTATAAAGTTTCTGAAAGAGGTATTGAAGTTGATAAAGCCAAAGTTTATGCTATTAAGAAGATGCCATGTCCCAAGGACATCAAAGGTATAAGAAGTTTCCTTGGCCATGCCGGTTTTTATAGGAGGTTCATTAAGGACTTCTCAAAAATCTCTCGGCCTCTGACTAATTTATTACAAAAAGATATACCATTTGCCTTTGATGATGATTGCGTAGAAGCATTTGAAATACTTAAGAAAGCATTGATCTCTGCACCTATTGTTCAGCCACCTGATTGGAATTTACCCTTTATAATTATGTGTGATGCTAGTGATTAAGCTGTAGGTGTTGTTCTAGGGCAAAGAGTTGATAAGAAACTAAATGTTATTCAATATGCTAGTAAAACCCTAGACAATGCTCAAAGAAATTATGCTACTACTGAAAAGGAATTCTTAGCAGTTGTATTTGCTTGTGAGAAGTTCAGGCCTTATATTGTTGATTCTAAACTAACTATTCACACTGATCATGATGCTATTAAGTATCTTATGGAAAAGAAAGATGCTAAACCTATACTTATTAGATGGGTTCTCTTGCTACAAGAGTTTGATTTGCATATTGTTGATAGAAAGGGAGCTGAGAACCCCGTTGCAGACAAATTGTCTAGGTTAGAAAATGTGCTTGATGACCCACTTCCTATTGATGATAGCTTTCCTGATGAGCAATTAAATGTCATAAATGCTTCTCATACTGCTCCATGGTATGTTGATTATGCTAATTACATTGTTGCTAAGTTTATACCACCTAGTTTCACATACCAGCAAAAGAAAAAGATCTTCTATGATTTGAGGCATTACTTTTGGGATGACCCACATCTTTATTAATAAGGAGGATGGTGTTATTAGACGTTGTGTACCTAAGCATGAACAGGAACAGATCCTATGCAAGTGTCACTCCGAAGCTTATGGAGGACACCATGCTGGAGATAGGACTGCACATAAGATTTTTTGCAGGAAAACTTATCTCTAAATTGGAAGGTCCTTACGTTATCGAGGAGGTCTATCATTCCGGTGCCATAAAAATCAACAACTTCGAAGGCACAAATCTGAAGGTGGTGAACGGTTAAAGAATTAAACATTATATCTCAGGTAATCACATAAATGTTGAAACCAATGTTATTGAAACTGTAACCCCGCAGGAATACATAAGGGACACTTTCCGGGACGTTTCAGACTCCGAAAAGGAATCGGTATGTGGTACGGTAAGTAAACCGACTCCAAAATAGTTTTTAGGCAATATTTCTCCGTTTTCGAATATTTAGAAAAATCAAAAAAAAGAAATGGTCCGGGAAGGACACGAGGGCTCCACGAGGGTGGAGGGTGCGCCCTACCCTACTGGGTGCGCGCCCCTACCTCGTGGGCACCTCATGTGCTCTCTGGACTCTGTTTTCATACACGACACGTATTTTGGTCGGTAAAAATTCATTATATAATCTCCCGGGGGTTTTGGCTCCCGTATCACGCAAATATCTCCTGTCTTTGTTTCGAGCTGTCCTGCTGCAGATTTGAGCAACATGTCGTCCCAGGATTCGGAAGGAGAGAGCTATGTGGCTGATTACCTTGCAAACTCTAAAGTCTATGGGGATGTGGAGCATTGTGGTTCGACTACGGAAGAAGAAGAGGCCTATGAACCTAAGGGAAAGGAGGAGATGAGCTCAGAAGAAGATGAAGTCCCACTACCTCAACCTGGGGACATGCATGTGGAGTTCAAAAAGTCAAGCCTCCCGGATAGAGTAAAGAAACCTAAGATTGAGTTTATCCCTTTTCGCCTCTTGCAGGAAAACAAGCAGGAACTATGCAAAAAGATATTGACCCTGGAGCAGGAGATCGATGACCTAAGGGACCAAAATTCTGTCCTCAAACGCAAATTAAGGAAGAAGCCTACTCCATCAACAAAACCACCACCTTCTTCATCAACAAAGGAGACATAATCACATGGGTATGGGCACTCCCCTTGGCGACTGCCAAGTTTGGGGGAGTGCCCCGGTATCGTATCACCATCACTTTTATCTTTAACGTTTTTCTTAGTTCTATCCTTTTGGTAATATCTTGATCTAGTAGAATAAAAATTCTTAGTATGATCTAGTCGTGAGTTTTGCTTTATTATCCCTCTATTAATCTAGTCCGTGAGCTATATAATAAAGATTAGTGTTGAGTCAAGGGCTTGATTATTTTGCCATGATCCTTAGGGAATAAAATATAAGAGAAAGAAATAAAAAGAAACAAAGAGATCACGTGAGTGTTATGGAGAGTAATGAGCTCACATAGAAAAAGTATGATGAATAAAAGTTGTTGAGGGTTGACAAACATAGTTTTGGTCATCGTTGCAATTAATAGGAAGTAATAAAGAAAGAGAGGTCTTCACATATAGATATATTATCTTGGACATCTTTTATGATTGTCAGCACTCTTTAAAATATGACATGCTAAAAGAGTTGACGTTGGACAAGGAAGACAACGTAATGGGTTATGTTTTCTCACATATGAGATAAATTATATTGTCTTGGATCCTCCAGCATGTTGAGCTTGCCTTTCTCCCTCATGCTAGCCAAATTCATTGCACCAAGTAGAAATACTACTTGTGCTTCCAAATACCCTTAAACCAGTTTTGCATTAAGAGTCCACCGTACCTACCTATGGATTGAGTAAGATCCTCCAAGTAAGTTGTCATCAGTGCAAGCAATAAAAAATTGCTCTCTAAATATGTATGACTTATTAGTGTGGGAGAAAATAAGCTTTATACGATCGTGTGATATGGAAGAAATAAAAGCAACATACTGCATAATAAAGGTCCATATCACAAGTGGCAATATAAAGTGACGTTCTTTCGCACTAAGATTTTGTGCATCCAACCATAAAAGCGCATGACAACCTCTGCTTCCCTCTGCGAAGGACCTATCTTTTACTTTCACTTCCTACCTTGCATAAGAGTCATGGTGATCTTCACCCTTCCTTTCACATTTTATCCTTTGGGAAGCACGGGATGTTGGAAAGATCTTGGTATATATAGCTAATTGGATGTGAGTTTTCATGAACTATTACTGTTGACATTACCCTTGAGGTAAAACGTTGGGAGGCAAAACTATAAGACCCTATCTTTCTCCGTGTCCGATTAAAACTCCATACCCATAAGTGTTGCGTGAGTGTCATCAATTGTGAAAGACTATATGATAGTTTAGTATGTGGACTTGCTGAAAAGCTCTTATACATTGACTCTTTCCTTGTTATGATAAATTGCAATTGCTCCAATGACTGAGATTATAGTTTGTTAGTTTTCAATGAAGTTTACTATTCATACTTGAGATTGTGATTGAATTATTACTTTAGCATAAGAAATCGTATGGCAAGAATTATATAAGTTGATGTTCTAAGAATGATCATCATGCCCTCATGTCCGTATTTTATTTTTATCGACACCTCTATCTCTAAACATGTGGACATATTTTTCAATTTCGGCTTTACTCTTGAGGACAAGCGAGGTCTAAGCTTGGGGGAATTGATACGTCCATTTTGCATCATGCTTTTAGATCTATATTTATTGCATTATGGGCTGTTATTACACATTATGTAATAATACTTATGCCTATTCTCTCTTATTTTACAAGGTTTACATAAAGAGGGAGAATCACTACAGGAATCAGCTACTTTGCCGTCTGCCACGGCGGACGGCAAAGGCCCGAACGGCGGACGGCAAAGGCCTTTGCCGTCAGCCACGGACGGCAAAAGGCTCCGGCAAAGTAGGCTTCGATAAACAGCTACTTTGCCGTCTGCTACTGACGGCAAAGTCATTGCCGTCTGCGGCGGACGGCAAAGAGAGCGCGGCGGACGTCAAAGAGAGCGGACGGCAATAATTGCGCTGTCAGTCCATTAAGTGGCTAACGGAAGGCCTTTGTCGTCCGCTGCTGACGGCAAAATTTCTAGGGTCTTTGTCGTCCGCCGTATGATGTCATCTATACGTCACTACATGGCAGGTTCTTTGCCGTCCGCCACTGACGGCAAAGTCTTTGCCGTCTGCCACTGTAGGCAAACTGACCAAATGGGTCAGCTCCCAGGAAGCACAGCTGGATGCCACGTGGCTTCTTTGCCGTCAGCGGCAGACGGCAAAGAGCCCGTTGCCGTCAGTGGCAGACGGCAAAGAGCCTGCATTGCCTCTGTTTTTTCATATACCCAACCATTTTCACAACAAATAGATGATACATATATATTTTTCACATGGCAAGTTCACAGCAAACATATGAGATATCCAACACATATAATTTCATCATCCATGCATAGTTCCATCAACCATACATAGCAAGTTCGACATACATGCATCCAACCATACATATTACAATAGTGTCATCCTACCATACATGCATAGTTCATAGATACAAAGGAAACATAGTTCATCCAAACAAGCACTCCATCTATGCAAGCTTCCGTGAAGTGAATGAATTCTGCAAAATGGGAAATAAGAAAGTTAGAAGAAGAAGATTAGAAGAAGAATAAGAAGAAAATGAAGAAGAAGAAGAATATATGACATTTATTAGCTAATTTAGGTGAAATTGATCATTTGTGAGCTAACTTAGGTGAAATGGATCGTTTATGAGCTAACCTAGGTGCAATGGATCGCTTATGAGCAAACTTAGGTAAAATGCATCATTTTAGAGGTAACCTAGGTAAGATGGATCATTTTGGAGCTAACCTAGGTAAAATGGGTCATTTTAGAGCTAACTTGGGTAGAATGGATCATTTATGAGCTAAGTAAGGTTAAATGGGTCATTTTAGAGCTAACGTAGGTAAAATGGATCGTTTATGAGCTAAGTAAGGTAAAATGGATCATTTTAGAACTAACTTAGGTAAAATGGATCGTTTATGAGCTAACTAAGCTAATTATGCCATTTTTGACATAAGTAAGCTAAGTACATGTCATTATTGAGCAAACCTAGTTAACTAAGCATATTAGAGCTAACTTTGGTCATTTTGGAGGAAACAAAGCTAAGTACAGATCGTTTTAGAGCTAACTTAGGTAAAATGGATGGTTTTGGAGGCCAGTAAGCTTATTAAGTCATTTTGGAGGTGAAGAAGCTAAGTCTAGGTCATTATGGTAAGCATTGGAGGAAATAAAGCTAAGTCTAGGTCTTTATGCATGTGTTAAGCAAAACACTAGATAAACTTACCAAGATGTAGGAGGTGTAGGAGCGGGGTGGCTCGTGTCGGTAGCTGGAGAAGGATCGTGCGATGCTTGTCTGGAGTTACGCTGCACCAAAGATCATTTCCAATGTCTTGTTAGCATGATGACACTCAAATGTTAAGACTAGCAAGTAATGTCCATTCAATAAAACTCACCGTGGTCCCAGGAGCAATCACTGGCATCGGCGGAGCGGTCTGACCTGTCTTCTCGCACACAGACTGCACATTTGGTTTTGACAACTCAGTCATACTAGTTAGTAATGAGACAAACACTACATGAAGGTTTTGGCTAATCTGCAGAAGAAACTTACCACAAGGAGCTCGTACATGGCCCTTGCCTGCATGTCATTCCGTGCCCTCTCCTCCTCCATCATCTTTGTCGTCCTCTCCTCCAACTCCCGCTGCCTCTCCGCTGCCTCCGCCAGAAGTTTCTCCGTTCTATCTCTCTCACTCTGTATAGAAGCCTGCAACACCACTCACATGACCATTTGTAATCATTGATGGAAGCGCACATAATGTAATGGAGAAAGATAACTGAGTACGTATCACTAACCTTGATGGCGAGTTGCACTGGCCGTTCACGAGGCCTTATCTCAGGAGCGGAGCTCGACTGGCGCGCCTTGATCTCTGGGAGAGTGCTAGGACAACGAATAAGTCCATCTCCAATGGCTATGGAGCCATGGGACCTCCCGCCACCAGATATCATCAACAGCTCTGGATCAATGGGACCCTGGCTCGGGTTAAAGTCCTCCCCTTTCCTCGCCTTCCCCTCATCTCTATATCTCACGAGCTTGTTGTGGGAGGAGATGTTGGTGAAGTTGTTTGCATCATCGAGGTCAGACTGAGAGAAAGCCTTGACTTTCTTGAAAGAGGCAGTGTGGGCCATGGCATACAGGTCGTACACCTCTGGCACCTTATCCGCCTTATTGTAGCGTGCCTGAAAGAAAGAAACAATGAAAATTAGTAATTAAAGGGCTCAAGCTAGCATGATGAATGAATTGCATGAATCATGAAGCAAACCACATACCCAGTTGCGCCCGAACTGATATAAGTTGGAGCTGCCTTGATGGTGTGGCACACCTTCCATTTGGGCACGTTTGTCCTTGGCCTCGTTGTGGAGGGCTAGCCATTGTGGAGAGCACCACTCATCGACCAACACCTCCCAACAATCCATCCGATCCGCACACCATCTCGGAGGCGCCTAAGTTAGCAAATAGAAACTTGAGCGCTATGGCTAAGAATTACTAAATGAAGGAACTTAAGTAGAGAAGGCCTTAAGAATTACCTTCATGTACTGCTCCTTACTCAGGAACTTACCGCGGCACGCCGGCTTGGTCTTCTTGATACCATGCAAGGCGTAGTAGTCTCGAACAGCCTGCACCCGAGCCTCGTGCCGTAAGTTCTGGAGTAGGCGCTTGCAGACGTTCTCGATAACATGTGCCGCGTCCTCCTCGTATCCCTCCTCACACCTGTAGAATGTCTGCAATAAAATGAGACAATATTGATTAGTACAATTAATAACTAGCTAGTTGAAGATTTTTAAATGTGTAAAGGAGAAATTACCCAAAACTTTCTGATCACCATGTCTGCCCTCGTGTCGCACACGACACCGTCGATAATCTCATCCGGCGGGGCCGGGGCAGCCACGTAGTGCTCCCAGCTCAATCCAAGCTCTGGAAGCCGACCCTCACCAGGCAACGTGACAAACCCCAGGAAGTTTTGCCGGCAAAGAACTCCAAGGACGGAGTTGGGCCGGCGGACACTATGATGGTGGTCCCAACCCCTGCAGCATGACAAGGCCAACGCATTAGTTATTTGATAAAACGTGAATGCACAAGGTACAAAAATATTAAATGCACTTACGTACCTCTCCCCATCAGGGAAAATCAACCACCTCTGCTCGCGGGTCACCGGCACGGACGGGAGCCGTGTAGCACCACGCTGGTAGACGGTGCCCCCCTCCTCCTCAAGATCAGTCAGCTCCCCACCATCATCAGCATGGCCACTCGGCTCCTCGGGCTGATCCGGCCAGATACCCCATCCGGACGTGTGCTCCTCCGGGGTCACGTGGGCCGAACTCTCGTGGGCCGAAGGCCAGTCAACCCGAGGCTCGTGGGCCCAAGAACCGTGGACCGGAGGCTCGTGGACCGGAGTCCGTGTAGCCTCCTCCTCGGACGAGTCCACCCTAGCAGTCACGTGCTCGGGTGAAACAGCCGGGGGTGGCGGCGAGGAAGGCGCCGTAGCCCTACCTCCTCTCCCACGACCACGTGCCCCACCTCCTCTCTTCCTACCTCGAGCTCGTCCCCTGCTGGGCACCGCGGTCGACGAAGAAGGGCCCGGCGGTGTGGCCATACTGTCCAGCAACGCTCGGCGGAGAGGTGCGTCTGGAATGGAAGACCTCAGACCACGCTCCCGACTAGCACCCACCATCTTTCAACACCTGCCATGACAAACAGTAAACGAAATTAGTACAACATAAAAAAAGACCGACATGAATAATAATATGTGTATCACTTAAGTGTATCATCATCAAGTACAACATAAAAAAATGTAATACCTGACACTACTAATAATCTCGATCAGTATCATCAATAAATGCATAATCATCATCATCACTATAATCAATGACGGGCTCATAGGGTTCATTGGCATCAACATGTGCAAGGCCACCTTGACGTAATCGGTCAAGCATTGACAGGTCATCAGCACCAGTAACCTCTTCTTGTTCCGGCTCTTCTTGTTCCTCCTCTGGGGTGATGTCGGATTCATTGTCGCTGTCTACTTCAATGTTTTGGGGTGAAGTATAGCGGTTCTTGAAACGCTTTTTGGAAAGACGTGTCTCTTGGAAGAATTCTCCTTCATATGTGTCTGGGTTAATGTGAGGTTCATAATCCTCATCCTTTGGGGGAGAAAGTCTAGCACGTGGCGGCACTTCATAAACGACATCCCAACCTTTCAGATTTAGATTAGTTTGGCAGGCCCACGGTAGATAGAATACTTGGGTCGCCTGTTGAGCCATAATATAGACATCAGGAACATCTAAATGAGTGCTTTGGTTGATTTCAACTAGCCCTACATGTTCATGAGTCCTTCTAGTCTCCTTCGGATGAAACCAATAACATTTGAAGACTACGACATTCGGTGGATTTTCACCATAGAACAGAAGTTCATAAATTGCTTCAACTCTCCCATAATACTCGGTACCTCCTTCACCGATAGCAGATACACAACAATTTGTTGACTTTCGATCGGCCATAGATAGCTCTTTGCCATAGGTACGAAAGCGATACCCGTTGATGTCGTACTTGTCAAATGAACGGACCTTATAGTCAAAACCATTAGCGACTTGTCTCAATTCGGCGTCCATAGACTCTGAATTAGCCTACAAGTTTAATATGAAAGGATTGTTGCATTATGCACAAATTAGCGAATGATATGAAATTGTCTAATAGAAATTACCGTTTGTTTGAACCAAGAGATGAAACTGGGATAGCCACCTCCTTGCTTTGCGAGAAGCTCATACTCTTCGACGGAATCCTTTTGGATCTCCGCTCCATACGAGAATATGGTGACGTATCGACTGTATGACATATCCAGGAATGAGAGTAGTTCAAAGGAAATAGAAGTTGCAAAACAATGTACCGAGAACTTACTCGATGTACGGCCGCACTTCTATCAGGTTGTTGAAGATATACAACGAAATTGTCCGCCATTCTTCGTTATCCAAAGATACTGGATGTGAAACACTAGCTGGTGCGAGATTCCCTTTGAATAGGCTGAGGTTGGATCCACCCTTTTTAGGCTCGTCAGCATTGTACCGAGGCTTCGAATTATGCAAATGACGATTTTTGGCTTCGTAGTGCGCTGTTACGAGGTTTGCCGCCTCCTCTGTGATGAATGCCTCAGCCATCGATGCTTCAATTCTACGTTTATTTTTACATTTTTCTCGAAGCGTCTTCTGCATCCTCTCAGTTGGGTAGCACCAACGATTTTGCACGGCCCCCCCCCCAATCTTGCCTCGGTCGGGAGATGCAAAATAAAATGCTGCATTGGATTAAAGAAGCCCGGTGGAAAGATCTTCTCTAACTTGCAGATCAACTCCGGCGCCAACTCTTCCATTTCTTCTAGCACGCCAGGCGATAGTTCTTTCGCACAAAGAACACGGAAGAAATAGCTGAGTTCTGCCAGTACTAGCCATTCATCCTCAGGGATGAAGCCACGCAACATCACCGGCATTACCCGCTCAATCCATATGTGCCAATCATGACTCTTGAGCCCAAATATCTTCAGTTTATCAAGATTCGCTCCCCTCTTTAGATTCGCTGCATACCCATCGGGGAACATCAACTGCTGTTGCACCCACAAGAGAATTTCCCTCATAGCTGGCCTTCCAAGATTAAACCATGCCTTTGGCTTCGTCCAGTTCTGCTTTCCTTTCGGTTCTTTCATGTTTTGTAACGGCCTATCACATAGCGCCTCCAGATCGGCTCTAGCCTTAGTATTATCCTTTGACTTCCCATCTATGCCGAACAATGTACCAAAAAGTGCCTCGGTGATATTCTTCTCAGTGTGCATCACGTCGATGTTGTGTGGGAAAAGGAGGTCTTTGCAGTAAGGCAGATCCCATAAGCATGTTTTGTGAGTCCACGCATGCTTAGTATTATACCCCTTGAAGTACCCTGGACGTTGTGGATCTGGCTCGAGAGCGTTTAACTGATCCAGGGTCTGTTGGCCTGTCAATGCAGGTGGTGCAGAGTTTTTGACAACTCTACCCCTCATGAAGTTCTTTTTGTCTTTCCTGAACTTATGGCGAGGATCCAGGAACTGTCTATGCATGTCGAAGCAAGAAAACTTGCGATCGGCCTAAAGCCAACAAAACTCAAGAGCTCCCTTGCATGTGGGGCACGGGAACCTTCCATGCACACACCAGCCAACGAATAGCGCATACGCCGGCAAGTCATGCATCGAGTACATGTACCAGACACGCATTATGAAGTTCCGTTTGCTAAAGGCGTCGTATGTCTTGAACCCATTATCCCAGGCTTCTTGCAATTCATCCTTAAGCGGCTGCATGTACACATTCATATTTTTGCCCGGATAGTTGGGTCCTGGAATTATCAACGTCAGGAAAATGTTCTTTCTTTGCATAATCTGTCCGGGGGGGAGATTGAGTGGAAAGACAAATACGGGCCAACAACTGTATTGGGCTTCCGTCATACCAAACACACTGAACCCATCCGTGCTGATGCCGACTCGAGGATGCCTCGGATCTGCCGCTTTGTCAGCATGTAATTCATCAAACTTTTTCCACGCAACACCATCCGATGTGTGTACCATCATCAGATTCCCATCTGCATCTAGTTCGGTTCTTTTGCCTGTTTGTGCCATGTCATCTGTCTGGCCGTCTCTTCGACCATGAAAAGACGTTGATGTCTTGGTACGATTGGCATATACCGAAGAACAGTAACGGGGATTTTGGTCTGTGTCTTCTCACCCATACCGTTGTCTACCACAATATACCTGGAAGACTTGCAAATGGGACAATAGTTCAAGTCCGCATAGTCAAGCCTAAATAAGGCACATCCTTTCTCACAGGCATGTATCTTCTCATAGGGCATCTTCAGTGCACGGAGGATTTTGTCCGACTGGTACAGGTTTGCAGGCATTACATGGCCTTTGGGTAGAAAGCGTCCAAATACTGTCATAATTGCGTCATAGCATTCTCTGCCCAAGTTGAACTGAGCCTTCAGAGCCATTACTTGTGAGATGGCATCCAACTGACAAAGCTCAGTTTGCTCGTGGAGCGGACGTTTCGAAGACTCCAACATTTCATTGAAGGCCTTTGCAGATTCCTCCATCTCCTCGTCCGAATCCCGAGCATCATCATAGCCTTGCACCATGTTTTCCATCCCGGTACCATGCTCGTCGGTGCGACGACGATCCACCTCAGCTCGGTCACGTTGGGCAGACTCACCATGAAATGTCCACACCGTATAATCGGGCGTAAAACCACTCTTCTGCAGGTGTTTGCCCATTTCAGCCTCTGTCTTCTTTTCCCAATTGCCGCACCGGAAACAGGCGCACCAGGTTTTCTTTTGGCCATTTGCAAATGTTGCTTGCACAAACCCCTTAGTTTTTGTGAACCATTCAGCGCTCCATTTGTTCTGACCAGTGTGACCGGTATACATCCAAGCACGGTCACTCATCTTGACTTTCAGAGCTACTGGACACACAACAATTATATATGTAATTCACCATGTATATATTCATCAGTTGATCTACTTTGTCAATTTTATTACGTCCATGCAACCTACACTCTAATAGGTAATGATAGGTCCTAATCCCACCCGTGTATGTGTAGATTGGGTTTATTTTCCCATGCTATGCTCCGGATCCGACGCAAAATTTCGGCAGCACCTCCCCGCTGTTCTCCTGATACACGTCTCTGCAATAAACAGAGAGGATGTGTACCCGGAGAACAACAGGGGAGGCACTCACGAAATATATGCGTCGGATCCGGAGCAAAGCATATGGGAAAACGAACCCAATCTACACATACTCGGGCTGTCCATGGATAGCGTTGGACAATTCGAAAGAATCAAGGTTATATATATGCAAATGCATGCATATTTATAACTATGATGCTTTCGAACGGGAGACACATATTGGTAACACATACTGATGATTCAAGACACATACATAGCTAGCTATCAAGTTTCATCGGAATAGATCAAATAATTAATGGGGGAGGAGGACTTGTCATTTGTGCTCACCCACGAACGAAGGGGCAGAGCTCGTCAAACGCACGGCGAGGTCGTCGAACACCAAACCTCGCAGCGATGAAACAACTACACATTTAAAACTACACAATCAACACAATTATATATGATGTTTTTCATAACAAAATCGAAAAATATATGACCTAACTAATAATTCACAAATATATGACCCCGTCGGCCTCTGGAAGGCCAAAGAACACCTTTTCGGGAGGTGTCAGGGTGTCCTGTCGGTGTCGGGGTGCCGTGTCGGGGTCGGGTGCTGTTTTGGGGTCGGGGTGTGGTGCCGGGGTCAGGGGGTCAGGGGGTCGGTTGTCGGGGTGTGGTGTCGGGGTCGGGGTGTGGTGTCGGGGTTGGGGGTCAGGGGTCGGGTGTCGGGGGGTCGGGTGTCGGGGTATCGGGGTGTCGTGTCGGGGTCGGGGTGTGATGTCAGGGTGTCGGGGGTCGGGGGTCGGGGTCGGGGTGTCGGGGGTCGGGGGTCGGGGTGTCGGGCCGGGTGTCGGGGTGGCGTGTCGGGATCGGGGTCGGGGTGTCGGGGGTCGGGGTCGGGTCGGGGTCGGGTTGTCGGGCCGGGGTGTCGGGGTGTCGGGGGTCGGGGTGTCGGGGGTCGGGGTCGGGGTCGGGGTGGCGCGTCGGGGTGGCGCGTCGGGGTCTTCTTCTTCTTATTCTTTCTTCTTCTTTCTTCTTCTTCTTTTCTTTCTTCTTCTCCCTCCTCCTCTTCCTCCTCCTCCTCCTCTTCTTTCTTCTTCTTCTTCTTCTTCTTTCTTCTTCTCCTTTTTCCTCTTCTATATTGTTCTGTTTTTCAACTTTCTTCTTATTCTTCTTCCTTTTTTCCCTTTTCCTCTTCTTCTACCTCTTCTTCTTTTTTTCAACTTTCTTCTTGTAATAATAATCTAAACCTAAATCTAGCACTAACCTAAACCACTAACCTAAATCTAGCACTAACCTAAACCTATCAATAACCTAATTAAACCTAAACAGCAAAGAAAAACAGTAGAAAAAAGCTCACCTTGGCTCCTCTCGATGGAGGATGGAGGGGGCGGCATGGCCGCAGGGGCGGCGGCGAGCCTGGCTCCTGGGCGGCGGCGAGCTCCGGGGCGCGAGGCAGACAGGACGGCGAGCTCCGGGGCGCAGGGGCGGCGAGCTCCGTGGCGCAGGGACGGCGAGCTCCGAGGCGCAGGGGCGGCGAGCTCCGGGGCGCGAGCCTGGCTCCGGCGCGGGCGACGGGACGCCGGGGCGGTGGCGGGTGATGGGGGCGGCGGGGCGACGGGGCGAGGGGAGGTGGGGCAAGGGGGCGGCGGGGCGAGGGGAGGTGGGGCAAGGGGGCGGCGGTGGGTGGCGGGGGAGGTGGGGCAAGGGGCAGCGCGGTGGGTGGCGGGGGAGGCGGCGGGTGGCGGTGGTCGTCGGGGAGGAGAGGGAACAGAGAGAGATGGGCGGGGTGGGGGCGCCGTTAGTAACCTAAACGTTTGCCGTCCGCCCCCCTTTGCCGTCCGCTTACTTGCTCTTTGCCGTCTGCTGGCAGACGGCAAAGAGGGGGGCGTTAAGTTTTTTTTAACCAGCTCGTCAGTGGGTCCCCCCTCCCTCTTTGCCGTCCGCTAGCGGACGGCAAAGAACTGGCTGATGGCAAAGAAGTTCTTTGCCATCAGCCAGTTCTTTGCCGTCAGCTTTTGGGTAGCTGATGGCAAAGAGCTTCTTTGCCGTCCGCTAGCAGACGGCAAAGAGGTGGCAGATGGCAAAGTAGCTGATTCCAGTAGTGAATGCCATCAGCTGGGATTCTCGGCTGGAAAAGGGGCAAATATTGAAGACCTATTCTGCATAGCTCCAAAAGTCCTGAAACTTCACGGAAGACCTTTTCCAAATACATAAAAAATACTAAGAGAAAGAACTTCACCAGGGGGGCCACACCCTGCCCACGAGGGTGGGGGCGCGCCCTACCCCCCTGGCGGGATCAATCTAAGGCTCCGGCGGAGCTGTTCTGCCGGGGAAAATTCCCTCCCGGAGGGGGAAATCATCGCCATCATCATCACCAATGCTCCTCTCATCGGGAGAGGGCAATCTCCATCAACATCTTCATCACCACCATCTCCTCTCAAAACCCTAGCTCATCTCTTGTATCCAATTCTTGTCTCCAAGTCCGGGATTGGTGCTAGTAGGTTGCTAGTAGTGTTAATTACTCCTAGTAGTTGATGCTAGTTGGTTTAATTGGTAGAAGATCATATGTTCAGACCCTATATGCATATTAATACCCCTCTGATTATGAACATGTTTATGCTTTGTGAGTAGTTACTTTTGTTCCAGAGGACATGGGAGAAGTCTTGCTATTAGTAGTCATGTGAATTTGGTATTCGTTCGATATTTTGATGAGATGTATGTTGTCTCTCCTGTAGTGGTGGTATGTGAACGTCGACTACATGACACTTCACCATTATTTGGGCCTAGAGGAAGGCATTGGGAAGTAATAAGTTGATGATGGGTTGCTAGAGTGACAGAAGCTTAAACCCTAGTTTATGCGTTGTTCGTAAGAAGCTGATTTGGATCCATATGTTTCATGCTATGGTTAGGTTTAACTTAATACTTTTGCTGTACTTGTGGATGATTGCAATAGAGGTTAATCATAAGTGGGATGCTTTTCCAACTAAGGGCAGCACCCAAGCACCGGTCCACCCACATACCAAATTATCAAAGTACCGAATGCGAATCATATGAATGTGATGAAAGCTAGCTTGATGATATTCCCATGTGTCCTCGGGAGCGCTTTACATCATATAAGAGTTTTTCCAGGCTTGTCCTTTGCTACAAAAAAGGATTGGGACACCTTGCTGCACCTTATTTACTTTTGTTACTTGTACCTTGTTACAAATTATCCTATCACAAAACTATCTGTTACCACTTATTTCAGTACTTGCAGAGAATACCTTGCTGGAAACCGCTTATCATTTCCTTCTGCTCCTTGTTGGGTTCGACACTCTTACTTATCGAAAGGACTACGATCGATCCCCTATACTTGTGGGTCATCACCTCTTAGCAACGAAGTCTCTCTTATCATAACGTGCATTCTTTGTTTGTGGGTTATCAAGATCAACAGTAGGTTCAATCTCTACATCATTGTTATTGCTAGGTTGAGCATCAACATGAACATCATCATTAATATTATAACTACGTTCATGTTCATTACCAGATTGTGTTTCAGCATCATAAATAGAAATATCATTCGGATTCTCAGGTGTGTCAACATACGGTTCACTAGAAGCATGCAAAGTCCTATCATTTTTTTTCTTCTTCTTAGAAGAACTAGGTGCCTCAACATTAGTTCTCTGAGAATCTTTCTCAATTCTCTTAGGGTGGCCCTCAAGATACAAAGGTTCATGAGTCATTTTACCACATCTAGTCACAACTCTATTACCATTATCATTTTTCTTATTATTTAACTCATTGAGCAAATCATTCTGAGCTTCTACTTGAGTGGTAACCATAGAAGCATGCTTACTAATAAGTTTAAGCTCACCTTTAACTCTAGACATATAATCACTCAAGTGTTCAATCATATAAGCATTATGTTTCAATTGTCTACCAAAATAAGCATTGAAGTCTTCTTGTTTAACAATAAAATTATCAAACTCATCCAAGCATTGGCTAGCAAACTTAGTAGATGGGACTTCACCCTTATCAAATCTATAGAGAGAATTTACCTTTACTACCTCTGTCAGGTCCACAGGCCCATAGGCACAGATTGCAGTGTTAGGCCCGAAAGCCTGCTTTAGAGAGGAGCTCGAGAGGGAAGGCGCACCGCACCTTATAAACAGGTGCGCCTCCCTCTCAACTAGCGAGGTGCGACTAAATATTTGGGTTCGGGGCAGCACAGGCCTTTGGTCCCGGTTGGTGGCACCAACCGGGACTAAAGGGGGCATTGGTCACGGTTGGTGCCACGAACCGTGACCAATGCCCCTCTTTAGTCCCGGTTGGTGCCACCAACCGGGACCAAAGGCCGCCGCTTCCCGCCCTTTGGGCTGCTGAAAATTGGCCTTTGGTCCCAGTTGGTGGCACCAACCGGGACTAAAGGGGGGCATTAGTCCCGGTTGGTTTCACGAACCAGGACCAATGCTCTTGCTATATATACATCACTTGTCAAAAATTTCATTCAGTTCCTCATTCTCCCCGCCGCCGACGGCGCCCTCTGCCCCGACGCCCTGCTCCTCGTTGTCCTCGCCCGCGCACGTCGTCGCAGCCCCCGTCATCGCCCGCGCCGCCCCAACGTCGTCGCCGCCCCCGCCGTCGCCCGAGCCCCGCGCTGCCCCGAGCCCGCCGTCCTCGTCGCCCCTGCCCCGTCGCCGCCAGGCGCTGCCCCTACACCGCCCGCCGCCCGCCCCCGCCAACGCCATCGCCGCCTCCGCCGCTGCCCTCGCCGGCCGCCCCTGTTGTGAGCCGCCGCCGTCGAGGCTTTGTTTATATATGCAAAAGTTTATATATGCAAAAATTTATACATATATGCAAGTATATATGTATTTTATATATGCAAAAATTTATATATCTAGCTAGGAAGATGGAAGAAAGGAAGAAGAAGAAAAAATTATATATGAGAAATGTATGTATGTATATATGAGAAATGTATGTATGTATAGATGTATGTATGTAGATACATGAGGGGGGTCGATATACCCCCTCTCTGATAGCAATTTTGTGCATTTTAGGTTAGTGTATATATATGTTGATGTATATATGCAAAAGATAGATTTCTAGAAAAAATACTATTTTTTCTGTTGATAATATGATGATTTTTTTTCATATATGCATTTTTCATATATGTATTAATTTTTTTAAGTTGTTAGTAGATATCGATTTTAGGTTAGTGCATTTTATCACTGATTTTAGGTTAGTTGATCGATTTAGTGCATTTTATGTTTGTTGCATTTTAGGTTAGTGCATTTTATGTTAGTGGAGAGGAAAAAGTGAAATAAGGAAAAGGAAAATAAGTAGAGAAAGAAGGAGAAGAAGAAGGAGAAGACGAGGAGAGGAAGAAGAGGAGGAAGAAGAAAAAAAGAGGAGAAGAAGAAGGAATAGAGGAGCTTCTGAATTTTTTTGTCCATATAGAAGGTGTTTGATGAAATGCTAGATGTTTTTTTCATATGATGTTTTTTTTCATATATGTATACATTTTTTAATTTAGGTTGTTCATTAGTAGATATCGATTTTAGGTTAGTGTAGAGGAAAAAGGAAAATAAGGAAAAGGAAGAAAAGAGGAAGAAGGAAGAAGGAAGAAGAAGAAGAAGAAAAGGAAGGAGTGGAAAAAGGAAAAAAAGAAGAGTAAGACTTCTTTTTTCTTCATGGATATATGCTAAAGAAAAAGAGGGGGTGATAGATGATGATGAGGGGTCGAGAGTGGGACGAGAGGTCGAGAGGTGTCGAGGGGAGAAAAAAATGTTATCAGGGATGAGGGTCATCGAGGGGTCGAGAGAGGGACGACGGGTCGAGAGAACTAAATAAGAAGAAGAAGAGGAGAAATAAATAAGAAGAAGAAAAAAGAAGAAAAAGAAGAGGAGAAGAAGAAATGAATAGTGGAGAAGAAGGGAAAATAGAATATATTCTATTTTTTCTTCTTCTCCACTATTCCTTTCTTCTTCTCCTCTTTTTTTTCTTCTTTTTTTCTTCGATCTTCTCCTCTAGGATTTCAGGGTCGAGGGTTCGAGGGGTCAAGGTTCGAGGGTTCGAGGGTTCTATAGGGTCAAGGGTCGAGGGTTCCAGGGTCGTCTGGGGTCGAGGGCTCCAGGGTCGTTGAGGGTTCGAGGGGCTGAGGATCATCGAGGGGTTGAGAGAGGTTTCCTAGTGTCAAAGTATTGAAGAAATCCATGCCTTCATCATTAGCCGGAAGTAACCAGGGCATGTTGGTACGAAGTTCTGCAAACTTGTTCTGGAATGGAGTCCCGAATAGGATAATCCGCGTTTTGGTACGAATTCAGTAAAGGCCTTCCAAATAGCGATATTCGGAAGGCTCTTGCTGAACTTTGTACCAAAAAGCGAATTATCCTATCTGGGACTCCGTTCCAGAACAACTTTGAAGAGCTTCGTACCATCATGCACATGTTACTTTCGCCTAATGATGAAGACATGGTTTTGTTGAATCCTTTGACACTACGCAACCTCCCGACCCCTCGGCGATCCTCTCGAACATGAGAGGAAGAAGAGGATCGCCGAGGGGTCGAGGGTTCCAGGGTCGTCGAGAGTTCGAGGGGTCGAGGATCGCCGAGGGGTCGAGAGAGGTTTCCTAGTGTCAAAGTATTGAAGAAATCCATGCCTTCATCATTAGCCGGAAGTAACCAGGGCATGTTGGTACGAAGTTCTGCAAAGTTGTTCTGGAATGGAGTCCCGGATAGGATAATCCGCCTTTTGGTACGAATTCAGCAAAGGCCTTTCAAATAGCGATATTCGAAAGGCTCTTGCTGAACTTTGTACCAAAAAGCGAATTATCCTATCTGGGACTCCGTTCCAGAACAACTTTGAAGAGCTTCGTACCATCATGCACATGTTACTTTCGCCTAATGATGAAGACATGGTTTTGTTGAATCCTTTGACACTACGCAACCTCCCGACCCCTCGGCGATGCTCTCGAACATGAGAGGAAGAAGAGGATAAAAAAAGAAGAGGAAGAAGAAAAAAAAAGAGGAGAAGAAATAATAGAGGAGTTCTTCTCCTCTATTCTTTCTTCTCCTCTTTTTTTTCTTCTTCTTCCTCTTTTTTTTATCGGGAACGAGGTTCGTCGAAGGACATAGATGTAGTGTCGTCGTTGTCGATATATACCCCCTCCCGATAGCTTACTATGATTAGGTAGCTAGTTCTACGTTTGGCACTAATATATCCATCTGTCATGTTTGAATAATAATTTCCATGTTGTAAATATTTGTAGAAACTATGGACACCGCCCGAGACGAAGCAAAAGAAGCGTTGTTGCAGGACATAATCACAGAAGGAAGTGATGCCGTCTCGTTGTTTCTCAACGACACCGATGGTCTGGAAGGAGAGGGTGAACAAGCTGGCTACGGTGACCTAATGCAGGTGCAAGAAGAAGAACATGAGGACGGCTCCGGTGACCCAATGCCGGTGCAAGAAGGAGACCGTGATGACGGCTCCGGTGACCGAACCGAGTCTGGCCAGGTATATATGTTAGTTAAGCCTGTGCTGACTAGCTGATTGATGCATTCATTGTTTTGGTATGTACACATATTAATTAAGTCTTTGTTCTTTTTTCTAGCCCTCCGGATCGAGCACAACTTCGGTAAAGAGACGAGGCCCGACGAAAAAGTTGAGCTCGGATGAAAAGCTTGAGATCATAGCAATCACGCCCGACGGCCAACCGATTGAACCCCTCCGGACAAAGAGCGCATTTGTTGCTCAGTGCGGGGTTCTGGTTAGGAACAAGATCCCGATAAGCATCCAGCAATGGTTTAAGCCGGCTACAGAAGACCCTGAGGTGTCTTATGTCAATGATATGCAGAAAAATGACCTTTGGACTGAGCTGAAGTCAAATTTCACCCTACCGCCAGAGGATAATCCAGAGAACCCAGTTAAAGAGAAATTAATCAAGTCTTTTGATCTTAAGAGGATGGCAGAACTATTCAGGAGGTGGGAGAAAGAGCAGAATAAGTTTGTCGAAAATAATGAGACACCAGAATTCAAGGGCAGATATGAGATGATCAGAGATCACTGGCCCACATTTGTGGCCCACAAGACATCAGAAAAGAGTAAGAAGATGTCAGCGACAAACAAGCAAAATGCTGCGAAGAAGATGCTTCACCATCGCACGGGGTCAGGTGGCTACCTCGTAGCCCGGCCTAAGTGGGCCAAGACTAAGAATTAGCGGGCCAGACCGTTGCCGGACTTGGTTCTTCGGGGCTGGCGGAACCTTGGACCCTGTAACAGGGAAGTGCATTTGGACGGACAATCAAATGGACATACCAGTCAGGAAGCTTAAGAAGTATATCGAGGCAGCATAGCAAGGGAAGTTCTTTTCAGACAGAGAGAACGATGAGCTCACAATGGCCCTCGGGAATCCTGAGCACCCTGGACGGACACGAGGCACGCCAGGCTCCATTCCATGGAAGGTTGGGTTTCCGGACGCTGGCGGTTACAAATCCAATGAGAGGAGGAAAAAAGTGCAGCAGACCCAAATGCAGGCGCTGCAAGCAAGGGAAGACGCGATAGAGAAACGAGAAGCAAATCGCAGAAAACGTACGGCCGAAGCCTCCCCAAAAGCTACCCTGCCATCTCAGCGTAGAAGCAGCGTGGCTTCCACCGAGATGCTTCAGCCGGAGCATGCCTTGATGGCTCCTGCCAGCTATCCCGTGGATGCTATAACGGAGTCTCAAAATTGCCACCTTATGACGCAATTGATGAATTTGAAGGTCAAGGCGGCTGTTGGCTCTGTTTATCCTATTGAACCCGGCGCAACTTTTCACTGCCGGCCAATTCCAGAAGGATATGCTAGGGTGATGGTGGATGAAATAACGGAGGGATTTGAGGACCTACAGCTTGACCACACTACCGGTGAAGGGGAGACTCGGCTGGGGTCTGCTCTGAAGACTCCATGCCTATGGCGGAAGGAGCTCATCAACCTTCCGAACTGGACCCCTCCGCCTCCTCCTCCTCCTCCGGCAAGTCAGGGCACTCCGCCTCCTCCACCGCCTCCTCCTCCGGCGAGTGACGATCAGGGCCCTCGGCCGGCTCCTTCTCCGGCGCGTGGAGGCACTCCGCCTCCTCCGCCTGCGCCGACGCGCCCGAGCAGCCAGCCTCCTCCTTCTCCGCCTCGTCAGCAAGGGCGGAAGAGACCTGCCGCCACTCCAGCTGCTCCGGCACGTCGTAGTCCTTCTCCTCCGCCTCGTAAGCAAGTAAAGAAGACAACCGCTCCGTCTGTTCGGTCGGCGTCTAGCAGTACAACCAGAGGCGGGAGGACATACAGATTTGGTCCTTCTCTGAAGACTCCAGAGAAGTTACCATATGAGAGGACCCCGGAGGAGAACGCCGAGATCGCGCGAACCGAAGTGGATGACTGGTGTCAAGGGTTGAGAGCAAAGAGACATCCACCTCCGGAGGAGAAGGTAGATCCGGTGAAAGTGAAGCACACTCTGGCTGCCCTGACAAGACCACCGAAGTCTCCGCCGAAAGGAAACTATGAGCGCATTATTGGAAAGGAATTTGCCGAAGGGGAGCGGTCGGGAAGTACTGTCAGTGATCAAAGGATGAAAGAACGACGAGCTGGAAAAAAATTGCCCAGCTCGGCGAACAAGCGAAGCAATCGTGCCCCCCGCACAAGGTGCCTAGCCACAACGTCGCTAATGATCCGAGGATGGTGCCCGGTTATAGCAATCTTGCAGATTACCTGCCCGACGATGTACATTATGAACCCATGGACGTGCAGATACAAAGATACGAGTACGGGAAGCCTCTCGTCAAAGATGAAAGATCTCTATCAACGATGATGCGAAGATTGCATGATTGGTACTTGAAAATCTGCAGAGACTCTGGGGGGAGGAGTACTTTGTATGTGAAAGTTAAAAAGGAGCATGACCTCGTTGGAATTGAACTATTGCCTATTCCATTTGAGGAGTTCTATCAGTTTTTGAATCAATTGGCCCTCGATAAAACAACGGTCGCCTACTACTGTCTGTAAGTAGTACTACTTCTGTCATTAAGTTTCTCTATATAGCTTAGCTCTTTCATTGCATGTATTTATAATCATCCTCACTATATTATGCAGATTGAAGATCGCCGAATTGAAGAAAAGACAAGTCGGTGATATTGGGTTCATTAACACATATCTCATAGATGCAACTCAGGTTAAATTTCATGCCGCAGCTACCGAGGCCAACTTGCTACGATCGTTGGTAATAAATGAAAACAAAGATATAATACTCTTTCCTTACAACTTCAAATGAGTGTTACTGTCTTGTGCGTATTCGGTTTCCCTTATATATTAGTCAAGGTTATAGTAATGTAATTGATTAGTTATGCATGCGTGTGCAGCTTCCACTATATTCTCCTAGAGATTAAGCTTGAGCAGGGACTAGTAACCGTCTTAGACTCAAGACGAAAAGATCCCTAGGACTATGCAGACATGACTCAAATACTCGAGAAGTAAGTTAAATCGATCATTATCCACCATATCAGCAACTTTGTTCATTTCCTGATATATCAAGTAATTGTTTTCTTTGTCCGGCAGGGTTTGGAGAAATTCACCAGAAAAGCTCTGGGACTGCCGAAGGAGCTGCAATTTAGACACCCGAAAGTAAGTACTATAGTAGCATTTTAAGCGCATCTACTAGTCATTCAAGCGCTAGTTTCATCAATACCATTTGTCATTCTTGCTTATCAGTTTGATTAACCTCTATTTCTTGTAAAGTGGTTGTGGCAGGAACAAGGGAATGATTTCTGTGGATACTACGTTTGTGAGTCCATCCGCCACACGACCTGTGAGCGGGGCTACACTGACGAACAATATGAAGTACATAAATAACCACATTCACAATTTTATTTTATTACCATGATTTGTGTTGAGTTTCATTCATTCATATATATATGTATTGACCCCCTTCTTTAAATTAGATGTTTCGGAAGCGGGATGAACTCCTAGCACCAGCTCGCATGCGAGCAATTCAAGAGGAATTGGCGGCATTCTTTCTTGACCACGTGATCCCTGAAGACGGAGAATACTATGTGGACCCTGAGTCCGTATGATTATATTTGTAAGAGATAATTATTGTATATATGTAGCCGGTAGTGTCAGATAGATATACGAGAACTTGTTGTTCGACCAATCTCTCGGAGAAGGAGAGGTGGTCGATATCACTTCTCTCTGTATGCATATATGTTCATGACGATCTTCTGTTTCCTTCGTTTGCTTACTAGCTAGCTAGCGTGTCTAGTCCTCTCTATACGTATGTATAGTACGTAGCGTCGACCAAGCACGGACATAAGAGAGGACACTTCTCTCTATTAATTATAGCTAGCTAACACAATATATGAAACACCTAAATTAACCCCCCAAAACCCCCAAACCCCCCCTCTTCAAAAAAACAAAAACCCCAGCCACAGAAATGCTGACGCGTGGATGCCTATTGGTCCCGGTTGGTGCCACCAACCGGGACCAAAGGGTCTCCTGCCTGGGCTCTGCGCACTGCCCACGTGGAGGCCCATCAGTCCCGGTTCTGGATTGAACCGGGACTAAAGGGTCGGGGCATTAGTACCGACACTTTAGTCCCGGTTCAGGAACCGGGACTAAAGGCCCTTACGAACCGGGACTATAGGCCCTTTTTCTACCAGTGTAAGGCCCCGTCCCGGTGGTGGTCCCGGGCTGCTCGGAGGCGTAGAAGTACGAAGACTTGTAAGGCTCCGGCCACGGCTACAACTGTACTATTGGCGCGCCTGTCTGGGCACCTTGGCCTTCGCCGCGGCGTCCGCCATGTTTGCCATGACCACCACCCCGGATGCCAGCACCACGACCACCGGCGGCCATCCGCTTCTTGAGCTTATCATCCTTTGCGGCCTTCACTTTGACGCGGCGAGTTTGCCGCGTGGCCGAGTTGATCTTCCGAGCAAGCATGATGCTCGGATCCTCCTGCACCTCTGCCACCACCTCCATCTCCGATAGGTTCTCCGAAGGTTCCATGCGTCGGTTGCGGAAGGATGTAGAGGGTGGGAGAAAAGGGTGGTGTCAGTGTCAAAACTGGCGGATCTCGGGTTGGGTGATGGAGGTAAAACCCTACGTCCTGCTTGATTAATATTGATGATATGGGTAGTACAAGAGTAGATCTACCACGAGATCAGAGAGGCTAAACCCTAGAAGCTAGCCTATGGTATAGACACCGGAGAGGGTTAGGGTTACACAAAGTCGGTTACAATGGTAGGAGATCTGCATATCCGTATCGCCAAGCTTGCCTTCCACGCCAAGGTAAGTCCCTTCCGGACACGGGAGGAAGTCTTCAATCTGGTATCTTCATAGTCCAGGAGTCCGGCTGAAGGTATAGTCCGGCCATCCGGTCACCCCCTAATCTAGGACTCCCTCAGTTGCCCCTGAACCAGGCTTCAATGACGACGAGTCCGGCGCGCAGTTTGTCTTCGGCATTGCAAGGCGGGTTCCTCCTCCAAGTACTTCATAGAAGATTTTGAACACAAAGATAGTGTCCGGCTCTGCAAAATAAGTTTCCACATATTGCCATATAGAGAATAATATTACACAAATCTAATCTGCTGACGTATTCCGTAGTGTGACGCACCACGGCCAAGCCTTTACTCGAATCGTTTTACTATCCCACCTCAGCGCGTCATGCGAGGCGGTTTCCTTGGCACGTCTTGTTAAAGCAGAGATCGTGTCCCCTTATTCCGGGATTCTCATCAATACGGGCGTGGGTAACCCAACCGTGCCATTGATTACGGCGCTTGGAGATAAGCGAGTTTTACCAGGCTGGTGGGGACACGTAGTTGCGTCCACCCATATAAGGGGGTAAGGATCCACCTTTTCACCTACGCCTTCTTCCTTCTTTGCCTATCCATTCTCGCGCACTCGAGCTCCAGCGCCCAAGTCCGCACTACCCACCTCAACCTTCTCCAGCCATGTCCGGAGTGGGAGGCAAGTGGATGGTCTCCTCCGTCACGGAGGGACACATCAAAAAACTGAGGAAGGCCGGATACTTGTCTAACGACATCGCGTACCGGTTTCCCGAAGAGGGGCAGCTCCACCCCACCCCAAGTCCCCATGAGAGGGTAGTGTTCCTTCCCCACTTCCTCCGTGGACTGGGCTTTCCTATCCACCCATTCGTCTAGGGACTCATGTTCTACTACGGCCCGGATTTCCATGATCTGGCCCCGAATTTCATCCTCAACATCTCGGCATTTATCGCCGTGTGCGAGGCTTTCCTCTGCATCCGCCCCCATTTCGTCCTATGGCTCAAGACTTTTAATGTCAAGCCAAAGGTGGTGCGCAGCAACCAAGCCGAGTGCGGAGGCGGCATGGTGGGCAAGATGCCCAACGTCTTATGGCTCGAGGGATCCTTTGTGAAGACCCTGAAGGGGTGGCAATCGGGGTGGTTTTACATCACCGAGCCGCGCGACCCTGAGTGGGTCGCAGCCCCAAGTTCCAGTCCGGACCCCCAACGCGGCTCACGTCCTTGAAAGAGACGGGCCTGTCATGGGGCAGCAAAGGAGAGGTGACTGGACTGCAAACATGCATCCAAACCCTAGTGGACAAGCAGCTCAGGCTTGTCAACGTAGTCCAGGTCATGCTCATCTGTCGGATCCTCCCGTGTCAATAACGGGCCTTCAACCTATGGGAGTTCGACCCGACGCGGCACCGAACTTTGAGCAGGCTCTTCGACACGGCGTATGAAGATGCCTGGAAGGTGCTTTTCAAGGGCGCCGAGGCCCCCGCATCCACTACCGAGGATCACGGATTCAGTACGTAGCGTCACGCTCATGCGGTAAGCTGTTTTTACCTTTTACAGGGTATCAGTTTTTCATTATTTGAATCCATGCGGGATCTAAGCTCCCTTACCTTTGACAGGATTGGCAGGAGACGTCCGGACAGATCAACTGTCCGGCTCCTTTGCTCGAAGGCCCAGCAGACGCTCGTTTGGCGAAGCTGCTGGTTCCGGCACCCCATGTGGTGCCAGAGAAGAACGCCAAGAAGAAGGCCACGGGGACTCGAAAGAGTGCCCGGCGCCTGGAGGTGTTGGATCCCTGATCGGACGACTCCAAGACGCACTTCTCACATGAAGACGAGGAGGAGGAAGAAGAGACCGCTCCCCCTCCAGCGGGGGAAGGGAAGAAAAGGAAGGCCGCCCCAACTAGGGAGGCCGAAGAGTCCAAGAAGGGGAAAACCCTTCCTCCGGACTACTCCACCGACGCCGACGACAGTGGAGAGGAGTGGCCGCTCAAGGCCAAGCCCCTGGCTAAATCGTAAGTATCCAGATACCAGAGTAATTCATAGTATTCCTTTATTTTACAGCTTTCCCTTATGTCGAATATGTTTATGCAGCCCACCCAAAGACTGGCTTGACGCGTCGTCGAGCGGTTCCCTGGACTCGTCGGATGTGAATTCGCTTCCGACGGCTTCCTCCCCCTGCCCTACGGATGACGCCGAAGTGTTGTCCCAACAGGTTCCAAGCCAGGAGGAGGTGGTCCTGGAGGCGCCGCAATGCGACCTCCCGGACTCCAGGAGTAAAGGGGATAAAACCCCCCAGGGCTCCAAGTCCGTTTCTATGCCGGACACCGCTCCGGAACCTTCAAAGGTTCCAGAGTCCGGCGGGCGACCTCCTTCCAAGAGGAGCAAGACCACCGTGCCGGTGACCCCCGTCCAACCGGAGGCACCGGACAATCTGTTGGAGGTGCTCAAAGGCGGCTCCATCGACGAGGAGCACCGCACCATTATGAGTGCGGTGGTCCAGAAGGTTCAGTCCGCCAAGAGCGGACTGACTGAAGCTTGTACTAGCCTTTTAACAGGCTTTGAGGTAAGTAGAGAATGTGTAAATAATATTACCGCATAGACAGTAGCCCCTGATGCTCTGTTTGGCGTTCGGGAAGAAAAGCCGAAGAGAGCATCAAATAAAATTCGCAGGAGTCTAACAAAAAAGGAGTCAATATGCGTATGCAGGCTTTTCTGCTGGTGTCCGCCGCACTGACTGCGGAAGTGGACATGCTAAAGCAGAACCTCGAGCAGTCCGAGCAAGAGCTCGGGCGTGCCAAAAAGCAGCTTGAGCACAAGGAAGGTAAGAAATACCTTGTTTAAATATATATAAAAAGGTGCAATTGCAAAAATGACAGAATTATCGTGGCTATTGTAGGGGCCACGTCGGAAGTGGCGACCCTTAAGCAAGCGCTGGTCGAGGCCGAGAAGAGGGCAGCCACGGAGCGCACCGAGTGAGAGAAGTGTGAGGCCCAGGTTGGCATGGTGCAGCAAGAGCTCCAGGATCTCATGAAAAAACATGAGAGTTTGGAGCTTGACTTGAAGACGCGAGCATCCGAGCTCGCGATGGCTATTGAAAATGCCAAGTCTGCCAAGGCCAAATCCCAGAAGACCCTCCAGGAGTTGGATGTGGTGAAAAAGATAGCGGCGGGTAAGGCATTCTTTATGCAAAGCAAACACATAAGTGTGAGTTACCTGTTACTTACCCGAATCCAGAGCTCTTTAGGAGCATTCGCAGATCTTCCCCGTAGCGTGTCCGATGCCGCCGCATTCTATCGAGCCGAGGAGGGCAGCTCGACAGAGAAGGTGTTCTGGTCTCATTATGATGAGGCCGGACAACCCGTGCCCCTGAGCGACCAGCTGAAGCAACTAGTCGAGCTCCACAAGGCGGCCGAACAGGCCATGAAGGGCCTCATAGTTCGGCTGTGGCCTGGAGAGGCTCTGCCTGGGAGCTATTTCGGGCTGGTGCGGCGGCTGGTGTTGGCCTGTCCAAGGCTCGAAGTCATCAATCGCTCCGTCTACATTGAAGGTGCCCGTAGGGCCCTTGCCCGTGCTAAGGTGCACTGGGGCAAGCTGGATGCTGAGAAGCTTGTGAAGGACAGGCCACCGCCGGGGAAAGAGCATCACAAGCCTGAGAATTATTATACGGATGTTCTGAAGGGTGCCCGCCTTGTGGCGGATGAATGTTCCAGGGATGTAATTTTTGAGTAAAACTCGCTCATTTTGTCCTATGCGCTGAAAACTTGTTCATATGCGCTAAGCAATGCTGTTGGAATTTAAAATATTACCTTCTGTGCGGCTGTTTATCAATTCTGAGAGATGGCAAGTCGTCGGCTTCTTCCCCCGTGCCGCTAGTGCTGGGGTGTTCGGGGATAATCCTGAGCGCTCTTTTTCCCATGTTTGGGTCCTTCGAGGAAGGCGCTTAGCACAACGAACAAGGCAATCGGACTATAATGCATGAACACTCTCACTTAGCCATAGAATTCTATAATTTTAAATTTTGGCGAAGCCCCTGGTATTCGGAAGACCGAGTTCGGGGCGCTATCCATGCCTTGGCTGGACAGATCCGACTCCTCGCTCTAAGCAGCATAAGTCTTTAAGGACTCGAAAAACCTCTCGAACAGCGACCGGCTCTCGCTTCATCATGACAGTCAGTTTTAGCTTTCTCTACTAAGGTGCTCGACCCAGCTCAACTGGGGCACAATCGCAGTAGTTCTCCTAGTGCTACCTTAGCCGATATAGCGGAACGTAAGGCACCAAAACATAGGAGCCGGGCAAACCCAACTATTGACCCAAGACATGATTCGGAGCCGATGCATATAATGCTATAAGTTCAGGGTGCCGCACTGGTTAAAGTGTTCGGACTTCTCACACCATATTGAGGGGTACTAAAGCCCCTGGCGTATTTTGGCCGTACCAAAGTGTACGGGTGCGACATGTCATTAAGGAACATATATTTGTAAAAAAAGAGTAATGCAAAAAGAGACAAAAGCTATGCATTGTTTATTAAAAAGGGCTGCGATCAAAGCGGATTGATACAAATAATGCGATAAGCAAAAGCTTGGACTATTTAACATGTCCGTTCCAGGGGCAGGCTGTGGAATGGTATGCGAAACAGGTATACTGCTCGTGATAGAGACCACCTAGGAGTTCCGTGATGCGGCATGGCTTGTCTGCTTCCCTGGTTCTTGCATTGTTTGTGCGGCAATTGAACTACCGAACAGGCCTTCCGAAGAGTGGAGTCCTGAAAGTAAGAGAAAATTGCTTGTCTGCTTCCCTGGTTCTTGCATTGTTTGTGCGGCAATTGAACTGCCGAATAGGCCTTCCGAAGAGTGGAGTCCTGAAAGTAAGAGAAAATTAAAAATTGGCAGCCCCTGGTGCGGTTTAAGCCGTGTTTCGGGCGTGCCGTTATGGTGCCCTCCCCCTGTACCCATGGTATTTCTAGAGCGTAGTTATGTACGCGAAGTACTGGTGTCGCTTTTTTGCGAGGGCTGGGGTTTTGGTCGCATTGCTATGCCTGCTCGGAACATGCCAGGCGGTCTTGTTGTAGGTTACTCTGGGCACGCTTGACGGTGTCCGAACGTTTAATGGCCGGACTGGAGAACTGCCTGGAGAGGCTGCTTTGTACTTCCGCAGCAAGGGCCGCCGTGTGCTCCTCCATTCGGAGAGAGCGTTCGGTGTTTCCATTGACCGTAATTACTCCTCGAGGGCTTGGCATCTTGAGCTTAAGGTATGCGTAGTGCAGTACCGCATTGAACTTGGCGAATGCGGTTCGCCCGAGCAGTGCGTGATAGCCACTACGGAATGGGACTATGTCGAAGATTAACTCCTCGCTTCGGAAACTATCCGGAGATCCGAAGACCACTTCAAGTGTGAATGAGCCTGTACAGTTGGCCTCTACACCTGGTATTACGCCTTTAAAGGTCATTTTGGTGGGCTTAATCCTCGAGGGATCTATGCCCATTTTCCGCACTGCATCCTCGTAAAGCAGGTTCAGGCTGCTGCCGCCGTCCATAAGGACTCTAGTGAGATGAAATCTGTCAATAATTGGGTCTAGATCCAATGCGGCGAATCCGCCATGACGGGTGCTAGTGGGATGGTCCCGTCGATCAAAGGTGATCGGGCAGGAGGACCACGGGTTGAACTTTGGGGCGACTGGCTCTACCGCGTATACGTCCCTTAACGCGCGCTTCTGCTCCCTCATGGGGATGTGGGTTGCGTATATCATGTTCACCGTCCGGACTTGTGGGGGAAAACCCTTCTGTCCACTGTTATTTGGCAGCCGGGGCTCTTCGTCGTCATCGCTATACAGACCCTTGTCAGTATTTTCGGCATTTAACTTGCCTGCCTGCTTGAACACCCAACAATCCCTGTTGGTGTGATTGGCCGGCTTTTCGGGGGTGCCATGTATCTGGCACAAGCGGTCGAGTATTCGGTCCAAACTGGACGGGCTCCTAGGATTTCTTTTGAATGGCTTTTTCCGCTGACCGGATTTATAGCCTCTGAATCCGGCATTAACTGTCGTATCCTCAACATTGTCGCCGTTAGTGCGGCGCTTATGCTTGTTGCGACGCGACCTGCCACAACTGTCCCTGGTATCCGAATTACCAGGGTTCTTGGTCATATTGTTGCTACAAGCAAGCCAGTTGTCTTCTCCCGCACAAAAGCGGGTCATGAGTGTCGTGAGTGCTGCCATAGATCTCGGCTTTTCCTGTCCAAGGTGTCGGGCAAGCCACTCGTCACGGATATTGTGCTTGAAGGCTGCTAGGGCCTCGGCGTCCGGACAGTCGACTATTTGATTTTTCTTTGTTCGGAACCGTGTCCAGAATTGCCTGGCCGATTCCTCTGGCTGCTGAATTACGTGGCTTAGGTCATCGGCGTCTGGTGGTCGCACATAAGTGCCCTGGAAATTGTCGAGGAATGCGACTTCCAGGTCCTCCCAACAACCGATTGATCCTGCTGGCATGCTGTTAAGCCAATGCCGAGCTGGTCCTTTAAGCTTGTGTTAGAGGTATTTGATGGTGTGGAGATCATCGCCGCGGGCCATGTGGATATGAAGGAGATAATCCTCGATCCATACTGCAGGATCTGTTGTGCCATCATATGATTCGATGTTTACGGGTTTGAAACCCTCGGGGATTTGATGATCCATTACTTCGTCTGTTAAGCATAGTGGGTGTGCGGCACCTCTGTACTGGGCTATATCACGACGTGGCTCCAACGAGCTTTGTCTACTGTGTTCGGCCCTGCCGGATTTGTGTCCGGCGTGACGGTTACCGTCTCGAGTCGTGGGGCGCCCACGCAATCCATAGATCGATCTTGTTTGCCTTGCCTTGTCCTCCAACATATCTCGCGGGTCAGGCGCATTTTCCCGTGCCTTGATACGGGGTGTGGCTTGAGTGGAGGGCCGAGAGGCCTCTCTGTCGCGGCCACGAGGTGGCCGGTCGGCCGTATCAAGTGCTGGTGATGTAGGTTTAAGTGCTTCCTCCTATAATCGGGGTAGCAACCTGCGCTTTGGGTAGCTCTTGGAGGGGCCTTTGAGTTTATGCTCTTCGGCCGCAAGGACTTCAGTCCATCTGTCAACTAGCAAATCTTGATCAGCTCTAACATGTTGTTGTTTTTTCTTGAGGCTTCTTGCCGTGGCCATAAGCCTGCGTTGAAAACGCTCTTGCTCGATGGGATCCTCTGGCACGACGAATTCGTCGTCGTCGAGGCTTGCCTCATCTTCGAAGGGAGGCGTATAGTTATCGTCCTTGACCTCTCTGTCTGCCGCTCTCTCGTGAGGGCTGGCTTCTCCATCCTCATGTGTTGAATCTTGCTGGAGGGGGTTTTCTTCGGTGCTCTCAGGAGTATTATTATCTCTCGTGCTGGAGTCACCGTACTTGCTTGTCAGGACCCCGACTCAATGCCACATCGATCTAGCATGTAACACCTCATATCACTTTGCGGCCTCACGCACGGTATTCCCACGGGTGTCGCCTTACCTTTGCCCGGGACCGTTTGCGCCTTTTGGCACACGTATATGACAGTGTCGCTAGCATCCATATGATAAGGAGCCCGGGCTGACATGGCTAGTCGTAAACCCAAAGCGGCACAGACTTACAGAGACAGGCATCCATGACCCAGCATCGAACGTGTCGGTCATCAGCGAGTGAATCCAGGCTGTAGCACTAGGCTAGCAGGACTCCGGTATTCATCGCGTGACATTTCCCTGAAGGGACAGACACCGGAACGAAGAAGGACACATGCCGGCCAGCCTAAGTGTTCCGGAGCAGTAGCAAGCTACCATGGCTCGGTGGAAACACTAGGAGACATTTCCCCGTAAGAGAGGCTACTAAAGATAAACAACTAGATGGTCAGATCCCACACATACCAAGCATTTCAATAACATACACACAATATGCTTGATATGTGCAAATACAACATGGCATCACAACATGACTCTATGACTCAAGTAATTTATCAATAGGCTCCGAGGAGCGAGATATTACAAACATGGGTCTCATGACCCAACATTCAGAGCATACAAATCAAGCACAAACGGAAGCTATCATGTCTGAGTACAGACATCTATAAATGAAAAAGGCTGAGAAGCCTGACTATCTACCAAATCCTGCCGGGGCACAAGATCGTAGCTGAGGTATCAAGCTAAACGTCGAAGACCACGCGGAAATACTAGTGAGACTGAAGTCTCTCTGCAAAAACATAAAATAGGCAAACGTGAGTACAAATGTACCCAGCAAGACTTACATCAGAACTATCTACATATGCATCATTATCAACAAAGGGGATGGTGGGGTTTAACTGCAGCAAGCCAGCTTTGACTCGGTGGCTATCCTGAACTACGACTGCAAATAACTCTTTTGAGGTGGCGCACACGAGTCCACATATTCACCAACCAATACACCACTATGGATCCACTCCCGTCTCCCTACGAGAACGCCATCCATAGCACTCACGCTTATCTTGCGTATTTTAGAGTATCCACTTTCACTTGTCTATGAACTGATATAAGCAACCCAGCAGTCCTTTTCCGCGGACACGGCTATTCGAATAGATGATGTTAACCCTGCAGGGGTGTACTTCTTCACACACGCTCTCACCACTTACCGCCGTTTACACGACATGTACTCGGCAACCTTCAAGCGGAAGCCCAACGTGGGTGTCGGCCACGGCCTACCTAAACACTCAAGTCTCTAGTCCAGGTTTATCGCCTATTCGGGTTCCATCCATGAGGAGATCCGGCCGGAGTTTCGCTCACAGCCCCAAACGATGTGAACAGGGTTCCCGAGACACCAAACGGGCGCCCGGTACACCGTGCCACGTGCCTACCGCATCACAGCCCACCCCTACGGTCAGCGCTGCGCACGGCCTCCAGCATACTACAAACACCAGAAACTACTTGCAACTCCTGGACAGAGGACAAGGGTGATCAAGAAGCCGAGAGGGTCCATTGGTTTCGGGCCCAATGCGTGGTAGTAGCTGAATCATGGATCACAAACACAGAACTCAGTTCCTGAGGACGGCTGCAATGAGACAACCCACCATGTACTCCTACATGGCCTCTCACCGCTACCTTTACCAAATCGTGTTCACACACTTAGCTCACACACAGTAGGACATGTTCACACGCCTCTGATTCATCCCCGATGAATCAGACCTGACTCAACTCTAAGCAGTAGCAGGCATGATGAACAAACATGAATGAGTAGGCACAACAGGGCTCAAACAACTCCTACTCATGCTAGTGGGTTTCATCTAATTACTGTGGCAATGACAGGTCATGCAAAGGATAAAGGGGTTCAGCTACCGCAGTAAGTAACAGTTGATTCGTTGTTGTCCTAATGCAGTAAAAGAGAGCAGGAGCGAGAGGGTGGGATTGTATCGGAATGAACAAGGGGGTTTTGCTTGCCTGGCACTTCTGAAGATAACATTGAGTCTTCATCAGTGTCAATGATCACATCCTCAGTATCACGTCTATCGAGAGGGGACAAATACCGGCAACACAGAAGGGAACACAATCAATGCAATGCACAATATGATGCATGATCATGACATGGCAAAATGAATGTGTTTTGGGCTAATGCAACTAGCAACAGATTAAATGGGGTTGGTTTGAATACAAGATTCAAATTTAAACTCCATATGTGATTATTTAAATGCCCTTTATATGATTTGTGCTAAACAGCAGCTATAAGTTGTTCTAACATGCATGAAAATGGTACAGATGGATTCCTTTAATTTTTCTGATAATTTTTCATATATAATTTATTTCATTTGGAGTTACGGTTAATTTTCTATGATTTTTAGAAGTTTTAGGTATTTTCTGGAATTTCCTGAATAATATTAAATCCAGAAAATACTTATTGCGTCAGCCCCACGTCACAGTGACGTCAGCAGGGTCAACTGGGCTGGCTCGGTCAAACCTGACGTGTAGGGGCCACACGTCAGTGACACAGGAGCTAATCCCGGTCAAACCCAGCGCTGACTGGGGTTTGACCAGGGGTGGGGCCCGCTGTCAGTGGCCTAGGGGGTTGGTTAGCGCGTCATTAGTGGCTAATGACAGCGCCACGTCACTGGCCACCGGAGTTCGGCCGGCGGCGACCCGAAACGCGGCGGAAGTTCACCGGGGTTGCGCTACGGGCGGCGGCTGGACGTGCGAAGGGCACCAGAAGGTAGCCCGTGCCCGTGCGCATCTAGGGGGCCAACGGGAGGTGCGGGGGTGGCCGGGGTTCGCCGGAATGGAGCCCGAGGCGGCGGCCGGAGCTCGGGTGGGTGCGGGGTTAGCGCTGCAGCTTGCAAACAAGCTAGCTGCCACGCTAGCGTTGCTCCACGGGTCGTTGCGAGTGCAACGGACGCACGCGCGGGGCCATTTGGTCACCGGGGCTTCGCCGGCGACGAGTCCGTGCGGCGGAGCGTCTCGGCTCCGGTAGAGGGGGCGGCTAGAGCTAGTAATCGGGCTTGGGGTTAGGGGGAAACGAAGCAGGGACTCACAGGGATCGTGCAGGGAGGGTCAGCGAGCTCGGGGAAGCGACGATGGTGGCAAATTGACGGTGAAGATCCTCGGCGGCCGGCGATGGAAACGGCGATGCCGGCGGCGTTGTGGCGCGTCCGTAGGGCCGTGGGTCGGTGGGGAGGAAGGAGGGGTCGAGGGGGAGCTCCTGGGCGCATCGGCGAGGCTAGGGGTGGCCGGTGGCCACGGGGAAGCTCGTCGGCGGCGGCGGGTGTGTTCGGTGGCTGCGCGCGAGAGAGCCAGAGGAGGAGAGGAGCTCGGGGAGAGAGTGAGAGGCCTGGGGGGGTGCGTGGCGTCGCGGACGGGGTCCAGGGCGACGAGAGGAAGCAGGAGGTGGCCAGGGGGAAGCAGGAGGTGGCCGAGGCAGCGTCGGCGCGCGCCACGCCTCGCCTCTGTTCGTCCTCCTGGCAGAGGAGGAAGAGGACAAGGGGGAGGAGGTGGGCTGGGCCGGCTGGGCCACTGGAGTTGGGCCAGGTGGGCTGCGAGGTAAGCTGAGGTAAAACTCTCTCTCTGCTTTTATTTACATTCTGTTTTATATTTTTCTTCTGTTTTTGTTTTATTTAAATTATTTTGCCACTGTTTTGAATTTTAAAAATAATTCAAACAATGCCAAAAACTCCACTGAATATTTTATATTGCTAGATGGACTTTTCCAAAAGCTTATAAAATATTTCAGGGATATTTGAAATTATATTCTAATTATATGAATATAATTCAAATTCAAATAACTAATGAATTAAATTCAAAGTCCCAAAAATAACTCCTTAAAAATGTTCAATATTTTGGTTGGGACCAGAATCCTTACCAAAAATTATCAAACACTTAAGAGGAGCATTTTGGAGCAATGAATGAGATTTCTAGGGTTTTTGCCCCTCTTTTATTTAGGGTTTTGAGGCTTCCAATATTCCTCAATTCAAGTTTCAAAAATATAGTCATGATGCACACATGAAGCTAACCTAGAGCAATGCCTGAAGCTAGGGATGTGACAACTCACCCCCACTAAACAAGAATCTCGTCTCGAGATTCAAGCGTAGGGTAAGGTGAAGGGGAAACGTAACTAGTATAATCTTCATGATCCAGGGTGCACTTCATAGAAACGTTGATTCATTCACCATCATTGTCTTGATGTCTTGCTCTGAGAAATCCTGCCAACATGACATGGAGGGAAGAAGGAGACTCTAGAAGGGTCGATCTCCTCGATGATCGAACAACTCACGGAATGAGACATAGGACCATCTCTCGAGTTGAGACACGAGATACACATCAAGAGGGGTGGAAAGAAACGGATGACGAAGGTTCACTAGGTAGACAACAATTCCACATTTAAGAAGGTGGTAAAATATTGTCCACGTAGCGAGGAGTTTAGTTGCCATGAAACCACGACGAAACATCCTGGAGGAGGGTGATTTGTAGATTATTTCCTTAAGTGGCAAAAAGGATTACCTTTGATTCAGAGATCATTGAAAACTCTTCATACCAGCCTAAGGCAATTCACAACGATCGTTTGGAGGGGGTCGGTAGAATGGCATACTCGGACTTGGATGATGTGGATTACCTTGTTGAAGACAACGTAATGGATGAGTTTGCTTATCACCGGAAATGGAAGAGACCCATGGTAGAATGGCACATTGGCGGTGCAAGCTGGGAACAAAATGCAAATGCTGGGAATGATTCTGGTAACTGAGGAAGAACCCAACACTAGAGAGTTAATTCACTGGTTGAAAAGGTCATAGCATTGCCGAGGAAACTGAGAGCAAACCCGGTTAGTGCCGATGATAACACGTAGGGCTTGTGCGTGCTCTCAAGAACTTGAGCATTTCCACAATCATCAAGGTTTTACCAACATCCGTGTCAAGGGTCCGGTAACACAACTCACTACCATGATGAATGGTGATGGAAGATGCAGATGCAAAGGAAGATAACACCTTCTCAGATTTCACCTTAGCGAAGCCAAGGATCAAAATCTGGATGATCGACCGAGAGACATTTAGCACTCCGCTTCTAATGTTCTCCTTGATGTGCTAGTGTAACCCATTCATAGAAACGGTCTGGTATCTAGAACATCAAGTAAAGGTCGGACTTCGGGAGCACAAGAATCCATAAGGAACAACTAGGGAGGTAAATCCTACGAAATTCTTATGGGGAGGTGGCCAACTTCCTCAAACAAGATACTATAATAATAGGTCTACCGGATGGGTGTGTTGGCCGCGACATCCACCTTACCGGTTATCGGGAGACCCATATTATAGTTCTTGGGGAAATGTTCCAACCATCATATCTGCCTGAGATTCAGATCTGGTTGGTGTCAGGATATTCCAGACTCATCGAGTCTAGGAAGAAGAACGAAATTTTGCAACACAAATCGACGAGATGACGTTGCGAGATTCTCGGGGAATGAACTACGATAGTAAGCCCCAAAACATGAGCTGTTTCTGCTACAAACATGTGAACACGTTGTCCCAAACAAGCATGACCACATAGTAGTCTTATAATAAAACACTACCGAGTTCAGAAGGGGGAACCATCAACGAGGGTATCGAAGTCTTGCGCATTACCATGGATTAACACTTAACTCCTTTTCTCGAACAAATCAGTCAGTGGCTTGGGGTGCTACGGAACACATATGGAATGGAGGTTGCAAGTCTCCGAACCACAGAATACTTTCGCACGTATGCATGACTGATTTGGGATGATTCCAAAGGAAACAACATTGACTTTCTCGAATCCACGGCGGCAACTTGCATCAGATGCACATGAGTTAAAGGAAGTCACTACCTTCATCCACAAATACTTCATGAGCTAGCATGAAGAAAATGCTTTCAAAAGTTTCCAACACTAACTTAATGTTCAACAAAATCATGGAGGAGATAAGGATGTTGTCAATGGGCTCAACAACAATTCTTCCGGGTTTCCCCTTAAAAGGAATTCCATAGTTAAGAGAACAAGTGTTAGCATTGGTCAGACCCAAAAGATATAATGGTGTATGCTCGAGGGATCAACCACGAGTAAGACAACATTACGAATATCGTTGGTTCTGGTCTGATTGGATGATAGCCCATACTCAAATTATAGATGGGGTAAGACAATAGGTCCAACAACTGATCACAAGGACCAATTAATGAAGATATCATCTTTCTTCAACACACACACATACACAGAAAGATATCCCTTAACATGAACTAAGTCAGACAAGCTTTTATCTTCCAACTCTCCAAGTTGTTGTCTAGCTTAACCAACTAGCTCCGGGATAACCATCACAGATCCTTGGAGAAAGGGTGGTTCACAAGAACCCGACTTGATCACGAGCTCAACATAGCAGTCAGGTGACAACCTGGTAATACTTCCAAGAAGATATTCGGAAAATCACGAACCACCGGTATGTTACTAAGCTCGAGAACAATCTTGCCTTTCAGGGCAAGACGATATGATCAAATGAGTGAGGACTTGACAAGATCCTAACTCATCAATCGAAGGGTGCACCGAAATAAGGACTAGGTAGCACGATCAGTCTTAGAAGGATGATTCGAAAACCAATATACTAAGAATGAAATTATTATCCTTTAACTACCAAGCAACAGAGTTGCTAGCAGTATTGATTTCACACATCACAATTCATTTGTCGGTATTCCGTTTGCATCAACACGAGGGCCGAGGAATGAACAGTGATGGCAGGAAGTGTCACTGCATCAAGAATTCACAAGAGCCGGTGCAATCCTCATGAAAATCCTGACATAAAGACGGTAATACTTCAGGGTAGAACAGAATCAAAAGCTGGGCTGGCATTTTGATCTGCGGAGCACAATTGCTTTGACCCAATCCTAGATATGGAAGAGGTACTGGAGTTTGTTTCTCCTAGTCATTCTGCGATAGAATGGCTTGACGGACCACAAGAGTAATAGGCATCGATAAACGAACGCACGCATACTCTTGACTATCAATTGATAGACGAAGGTCAGTAGACAACTAAAGAGGGACAACTCAAAGGAACACACGATTTTCTGAGTTGTGGATGCATGGTTTGGCATGTCGAACGAATTCAACATTTCTTCCAGATAACCCATGCAGAGAGGTAGGACTGGCAGAGTCACGATTTATGAATGGAGATCTCCTCAAGAGTACTCTAATTGTGATCTTTTGATCCAATAAACATCTGCCATAAGCGGTTCATAGTATTTGAAAGAAGGAAATACCACGGACCTCGAGGACTATCGCAAAGTTACTAATATCCTGAAGGAACTAGCAAACACTAACAACATGAAGTAAGTAGAGTGAATCTCGGGTTCAAGAACCCAGGAACAGAATACCTATTACTAAGTAGCATCACGGGATGCTTTCGAGAATGATGGCCAGAATCATCACACTGGGAACACAAATCATGGCTAAATTACTAGATGATCCCCTGAGACACCTAGGGTCATAATAATTATTCCAACATAAAGGTCGAGGCAGTAGAATACCTCAACTCAACAATTAGTGTGATTGAGCTGGCATAAAGGAGCATCGAAACCAGAGGGAAAGGATTTTGCAAATGCATCAGACTATTTAGAAACCTGGAATGACTCGGACAGCATAACGGCTGTAAATGCTCAGAAAAGACTTGAGACATTCACAAAAATGGTGGCATAACCACTCAGAAGCACAATATCAAGGTTTCGAGATCAACAATTAACATACGGAAGATAGTAGGAACTGAACTCAAGCTTAAATCCAACAATTTATAAATCTACGGATTAGTAACACGTGATCCTGATAGAAAGAAGAGAAAGCCTAGTTCCTTAACCCCGTAGGAAAGATAAGATGACTCAGATCAGAAGGGCATGAGGTATAAGGAGTAAAAAGAGCCTTACGTTCCATCCCACAATCAATTCCCTTATATAACTAAAGAATTTCTAGACTCGACTTCGACCAGTTTGGCTTGGTAATCCTACAGGCAGTCAAGCTCTGATACCAACGCTGTCAGGACCCCGACTCAATGCCACATCGATCTAGCATGTAACACCTCATATCACTTTGCGGCCTCACGCACGGTATTCCCACGGGTGTCGCCTTACCTTTGCCCGGGACCGTTTGCGCCTTTTGGCACACGTATATGACAGTGTCGCTAGCATCCATATGATAAGGAGCCCGGGCTGACATGGCTAGTCGTAAACCCAAAGCGGCACAGACTTACAGAGACAGGCATCCATGACCCAGCATCGAACGTGTCGGTCATCAGCGAGTGAATCCAGGCTGTAGCACTGGGCTAGCAGGACTCCGGTATTCATCGCGTGACATTTCCCTGAAGGGATAGACACCGGAACGAAGAAGGACACATGCCGGCCAGCCTAAGTGTTCCGGAGCAGTAGCAAGCTACCATGGCTCGGTGGAAACACTAGGAGACATTTCCCCGTAAGAGAGGCTACTAAAGATAAACAACTAGATGGTCAGATCCCACACATACCAAGCATTTCAATAACATACACACAATATGCTTGATATGTGCAAATACAACATGGCATCACAACATGACTCTACGACTCAAGTAATTTATCAATAGGCTCCGAGGAGCGAGATATTACAAACATGGGTCTCATGACCCAACATTCAGAGCATACAAATCAAGCACAAACGGAAGCTATCATGTCTGAGTACAGACATCTATAAATGAAAAAGGCTGAGAAGCCTGACTATCTACCAAATCCTGCCGGGGCACAAGATCGTAGCTGAGGTATCAAGCTAAACGTCGAAGACCACGCGGAAATACTAGTGAGACTGAAGTCTCTCTGCAAAAACATAAAATAGGCAAACGTGAGTACAAATGTACCCAGCAAGACTTACATCAGAACTATCTACATATGCATCATTATCAACAAAGGGGATGGTGGGGTTTAACTGCAGCAAGCCAGCTTTGACTCGGTGGCTATCCTGAACTACGACTGCAAATAACTCTTTTGAGGTGGCGCACACGAGTCCACATATTCACCAACCAATACACCACTATGGATCCACTCCCGTCTCCCTACGAGAACGCCATCCATAGCACTCACGCTTATCTTGCGTATTTTAGAGTATCCACTTTCACTTGTCTATGAACTGATATAAGCAACCCAGCAGTCCTTTTCCGCGGACACGGCTATTCGAATAGATGATGTTAACCCTGCAGGGGTGTACTTCTTCACACACGCTCTCACCACTTACCGCCGTTTACACGACATGTACTCGGCAACCTTCAAGCGGAAGCCCAACGTGGGTGTCGGCCACGGCCTACCTAAACACTCAAGTCTCTAGTCCAGGTTTATCGCCTATTCGGGTTCCATCCATGAGGAGATCCGGCCGGAGTTTCGCTCACAGCCCCAAACGATGTGAACAGGGTTCCCGAGACACCAAACGGGCGCCCGGTACACCGTGCCACGTGCCTACCGCATCACAGCCCACCCCTACGGTCAGCGCTGCGCACGGCCTCCAGCATACTACAAACACCAGAAACTACTTGCAACTCCTGGACAGAGGACAAGGGTGATCAAGAAGCCGAGAGGGTCCATTGGTTTCGGGCCCAATGCGTGGTAGTAGCTGAATCATGGATCACAAACACAGAACTCAGTTCCTGAGGACGGCTGAAATGAGACAACCCACCATGTACTCCTACATGGCCTCTCACCGCTACCTTTACCAAATCGTGTTCACACACTTAGCTCACACACAGTAGGACATGTTCACACGCCTCTGATTCATCCCCGATGAATCAGACCTGACTCAACTCTAAGCAGTAGCAGGCATGACGAACAAACATGAATGAGTAGGCACAACAGGGCTCAAACAACTCCTACTCATGCTAGTGGGTTTCATCTAATTACTGTGGCAATGACAGGTCATGCAAAGGATAAAGGGGTTCAGCTACCGCAGTAAGTAATAGTTGATTCGTTGTTGTCCTAATGCAGTAAAAGAGAGCAGGAGCGAGAGGGTGGGATTGTATCGGAATGAACAAGGGGGTTTTGCTTGCCTGGCACTTCTGAAGATAACATTGAGTCTTCATCAGTGTCAACGATCACATCCTCGGTATCACGTCTATCGAGAGGGGACAAATACCGGCAACACAGAAGGGAACACAATCAATGCAATGCACAATATGATGCATGATCATGACATGGCAAAATGAATGTGTTTTGGGCTAATGCAACTAGCAACAGATTAAATGGGGTTGGTTTGAATACAAGATTCAAATTTAAACTCCATATGTGATTATTTAAATGCCCTTTATATGATTTGTGCTAAACAGCAGCTATAAGTTGTTCTAACATGCATGAAAATGGTACAGATGGATTCCTTTAATTTTTCTGATAATTTTTCATATATAATTTATTTCATTTGGAGTTACGGTTAATTTTCTATGATTTTTAGAAGTTTTAGGTATTTTCTGGAATTTCCTGAATAATATTAAATCCAGAAAATACTTATTGCGTCAGCCCCACGTCACAGTGACGTCAGCAGGGTCAACTGGGCTGGCTCGGTCAAACCTGACGTGTGGGGGCCACACGTCAGTGACACAGGAGCTAATCCCGGTCAAACCCAGCGCTGACTGGGGTTTGACCAGGGGTGGGGCCCGCTGTCAGTGGCCTAGGGGGTTGGTTAGCGCGTCATTAGTGGCTAATGACAGCGCCACGTCACTGGCCACCGGAGTTCGGCCGGCGGCGACCCGAAACGCGGCGGAAGTTCACCTGGGTTGCGCTACGGGCGGCGGCTGGACGTGCGAAGGGCACCAGAAGGTAGCCCGTGCCCGTGCGCATCTAGGGGGGGCAACGGGAGGTGCGGGGGTGGCCGGGGTTCGCCGGAATGGAGCCCGAGGCGGCGACCGGAGCTCGGGTGGGTGCGGGGTTAGCGCTGCAGCTTGCAAACAAGCTAGCTGCCACGCTAGCGTTGCTCCACGGGTCGTTGCGAGTGCAACGGACGCACGCGCGGGGCCATTTGGTCACCGGGGCTTCGCCGGCGACGAGTCCGTGCGGCGGAGCGTCTCGGCTCCGGTAGAGGGGGCGGCTAGAGCTCGTAATCGGGCATGGGGTTAGGGGGAAACGAAGCAGGGACTCACAGGGATCGTGCAGGGAGGGTCAGCGAGCTCGGGGAAGCGACGATGGTGGCGAATTGACGGTGAAGATCCTCGGCGGCCGGCGATGGAAACGGCGATGCCGGCGGCGTTGTGGCGCGTCCGTAGGGCCGTGGGTCGGTGGGGAGGAAGGAGGGGTCGAAGGGGAGCTCCTGGGCGCATCGGCGAGGCTAGGGGTGGCCGGTGGCCACGGGGAAGCTCGTCGGCGGCGGCGGGTGTGTTCGGTGGCTGCGCGCGAGAGAGCCAGAGGAGGAGAGGAGCTCGGGGAGAGAGTGAGAGGCCTGGGGGGGTGCGTGGCGTCGCGGACGGGGTCCAGGGCGACGAGAGGAAGCAGGAGGTGGCCAGGGGGAAGCAGGAGGTGGCCGAGGCAGCGTCGGCGCGCGCCACGCCTCGCCTCTGTTCGTCCTCCTGGCAGAGGAGGAAGAGGACAAGGGGGAGGAGGTGGGCTGGGCCGGCTGGGCCACTGGAGTTGGGCCAGGTGGGCTGCGAGGTAAGCTGAGGTAAAACTCTCTCTCTGCTTTTATTTACATTCTGTTTTATATTTTTCTTCTGTTTTTGTTTTATTTATATTATTTTGCCACTGTTTTGAATTTTAAAAATAATTCAAACAATGCCAAAAACTCCACTGAATATTTTATATTGCTAGATGGACTTTTCCAAAAGCTTATAAAATATTTCAGGGATATTTGAAATTATATTCTAATTATATGAATATAATTCAAATTCAAATAACTAATGAATTAAATTCAAAGTCCCAAAAATAACTCCTTAAAAATGTTCAATATTTTGGTTGGGACCAGAATCCTTACCAAAAATTATCAAACACTTAAGAGGAGCATTTTGGAGCAATGAATGAGATTTCTAGGGTTTTTGCCCCTCTTTTATTTAGGGTTTTGAGGCTTCCAATATTCCTCAATTCAAGTTTCAAAAATATAGACATGATGCACACATGAAGCTAACCTAGAGCAATGCCTGAAGCTAGGGATGTGACATTGCTTTGGAGGGATTTGGAGCGGCGCCGCTGACGCCGGTGCTTAGGCTATTTCTTGGAGGGGTCATCCTCCGTTGTTCCATCGCCATCTCCTTCTTATGGGGTGGCCACCATGTATATGTCATATGCGAGGTGGCTTTCCAGGGCCCAATAGGCGCTGGTTCTTCATCGTCTCCTGCATCGGCGTCCATACCGTCGATGTCGTCGGAGTCGAAGTCGAGCATGTCGGTTAAATCGTCGACAGTGGCTACAAAGTGGGTGGTGGGTGGGCTTTGAATTTCTTCATCGTCTTTATCCTAACCTTGCTGACCGTAGTCCGGCCAGGGCTCTCCTGATAAAGTGAGAGACTTTAGTGTCTTCAAAATATCGCCGAAAGGCGAGTGCTGAAAGATGTCCGCGGCAGTAAACTCCATGATCGGCGCCCAATCGGATTCGATTGGCAGGGGCGCGGAGGGTTCGGAGTCCGGAGAGGAGTCCCGCTCCTTGGAGTCACGAGTCTCGCGGAGTGCGGGGCTGGTGTTCGGCTCGATCGTCATTGGGATCGCAGCCCCCGAGGCGGCGTCCAACCACCTATCCTCGATCGGCGCAATTGGTTCCGAATTAAGGGTCGAAGCCGATGCGGGTGCGGCCTCCAGGACACTGTTCTTCGGCAGAGCTAGATCATGCTCGTCGTGACAGTGCGGCGCGCTCGGCAGTGGCTCGAATCCGTCGAGGATCAAGTCCCCGCGGATGTCAGCCGTGTAGTTTAAACTTCCAAATCTGACCTGACGGCCAGGGGCATAGCTTTCGATCTGCTCCAGATGGCCAAGTGAATTGGCCCGCAGTGTGAAGCCGCCGAAGACGAAGATCTGTCCGGGGAGGAAGGTCTCACTCTGGACTGCATCGCTATTGATGATCGTAGGAGCCGTCAAGCCTGACAGCGACGACACAGAGGAACTCTCAATGAAAGCACCAATGTCGGTGTAAAAACCGGCGGATCTCGGGTAGGGGGTCTCGAACTGTGCGTCTAGGCAGGATGATAACAAGAGGCAAGGGACACGAAGTTTTACCCAGGTTCGGGCCCTCTTGATGGAGGTAAAACCCTACGTCCTGCTTGATTAATATTGATGATATGGGTAGTACAAGAGTAGATCTACCATGAGATCAGAGAGGCTAAACCCTAGAAGCTAGCCTATGGTATGATTGTTGTTCTGTATGCTGTCCTACGGACTAAAACCCTCCGGTTTATACAGACACCGGAGAGGGTTAGGGTTACACAAAGTCGGTTACAATGGTAGGAGATCTGCATATTCGTATCGCCAAGCTTGCCTTCCATGCGAAGAAAAGTCCCTTCCGGACACGGGACGAAGTCTTCAATCTGGTATCTTCATAGTCCAGGAGTCCGGCTGAAGATATAGTCCGGCCATCCAGACACCCCTAATCCAGGACTCCCTCAGGTGGGAATTGAGTGAAGAGAGTAGGAGATTTTAGGGCGGAAACAGTGTGGGTTGCTACAAAAGCATGGGCTCCGGCTTCTTTTTGGGTGGGCCAGAGGCGTCAAATTTCATCGTTTCTTATGTCCAGAATTCCGTAAAACCCATCCACGTTTGATTCTGGTTTGCAGGAAAATCATGGTCCGGACAGCCCTGCAAACCGATATAGGACCGTGTTGGATTGTTTTCATGGTCCGAACAGTACGGTTCAAAAGTATGTGTACGTGTGATTTGAGAGTCGCCGTTGGAGATGCCCAACGGTGTATATCGATCGAGACTTTGCAATGGTGGCACGTCGAATGGTTGGATGCGCCTGGATCCGTCAGTAGTGCTAGACCTCTCCAACTTCATCCCTAATGGCTCCACTTGTGGAACATACAACCAAAGATAGCAGCGGCACGGCGCAACAATATTCCGCTTCAGCGTTGCCGCATAGGACCCGGATGCACCAAAGCCACTTGCATAATAAGCAAAATACGGTTCGCCGTGTCATACATAATACTCCAAAGACATTTCTTCATATAAACTAAATTAATGATTAAAATATACTAGATCTTAATATGACATCAATGAACCATAAGCTGGACAAAGTAAGGAAGGTGGTTGATTGCCAGCACTGCACGACCACATGCAACAACAGATTGGTATAGCTAGTTCAGTCGTCGAGCTCACCAAGTTAATGCACCCAACGACTCCACGGTCGATCATTGTGAGAGTACATGGCGTTACTAATCTTCCCTGTACGCACTAATCAAGCATACTCCACCGGTAGGCATGCTCGGTCGATGGCGGCTCCTACGAATAAACCGTCTCCAAAATTAATTAATACCCCGCAACGGATTCCAACATAAAGGAACCACAATTTATGCACTGGCTAACACCAATCAGATTTATCTCTGTGGACGCAATACTTGGCAGCATCATGATACACGGCAAATTTACCTGAAAGATACTGTCTTCATATAATCTAAGTCAATACTAGTTAAAATGCAGCTCATGATTTGGCAACAATGAATGTTAAACTGTGACAAGGGGACAATGTAAGGCAAGGTAGTTGATCGCCGACAGTGCACGACCACCTGCGTCATCATATGGTGTAGTTCACTAGTCGAGCTCACCAAATTAGAGAGTGCTTGGATACGTTTTAGTCCCATGACTAAAATTAGTAGGACTAAAACATGCTAGCCTCATCCATGTTTGGATCCAAATACTAAAAAATGCTAAAATCAAGTTAATATGCATTTATTATCCTTCAAACCCTCCTATCCAGAACTCGCCTGTGTTAAAGAGAGGAGTTAAATGAGTAGAGAGAGGACTAATCCACATTTTAGTAGGGGTACCCCTGACTAAAAAAATTTAGTTAGCCCCTCTTTAGTCAGGGGTGCTTGGAACTTTAGCCTCTTAAAGAGAGACTAATTTTATTCAGACTAAAATAAATCCCTTGGATCCAAGCACCCTCTTATTGATCAACTACTCCAGGATCGGTGATTTTGAGAGTACATGTCGCTATTAATCAGCCGTGCACGAAGCCACGAATCAACCACACTCCACTGCAAGAATGCACACATGCATGCCTGGTCCATCCATCACATGCCGAATACAACATCCAACCATCTCCAAAACGTATTAATATATCCATCAACCGAATCTAACATCCAACAAAAAAAATTTATGTTCTGACTCGCACTAATCGGATTTATCCATATGGACACAGTAGGTGGTACAATGTTGGTTCAAAGCCCTATTTAAGCCCATGCACCCCTCTACGAAACTCATCACCAGTATAATCACTTAGAAAATCTAGTCATCTCATCTTCTGCAGCGGAGCTCACCACCACTACTATTGCTAGCTAGATCGAGATGGCCCGTGCTGCAGTTGCTCGGCTCGTGCTGGTCGCCCTGGTGGCGACAATGCTCCTCATAGCCACTGACGCGGCCATCTCATGCGGTCAGGTCAACTCCGCCTTGAGCCCCTGCATCTCCTATGCACGAGGCAATGGTGCCAACCCGTCTGCGGCCTGCTGCAGCGGCGTCAGGAGACTTGCGGGCGCAGTGCGGAGCACCACTGACAAGAAAACGACGTGCAACTGCATCAAGAGCGCTGCTGGTGGGCTCAACGCTGGCAAGGCCGCCGACATCCCCTCCAAGTGCAGCATCAGCATCCCATACGCCATCAGCCCTTCCCTTGACTGCTCTACTATTCGCTAATCAACCACTGCCCACCATGGCTGCCGCATATCGCGCCATCCGACGTTTCTGAGTATGCTTAAGTCACAAATACATATGAATAAACGTTCTGACCTGATCTCCATGTGAGGGAGAAAGGAGTGCGTACGCTGAGCCAGCTCTGAATGGCCGGCCACTGTCGTACTATTGTTGCTTTTTACTTTCACTCCCATTGAGGAGACACGAGACTTTATTGTACCTTGTACCATGTACACTTCTAGTATGTGGATTGTACTCATAATTATTTCTCCCAGGTACTTTACTCCACATAACAACGGTGAGAGACGATGAAAATAAAGTGAATGCATAGGACCTCTTACGGGTTTAAATTATAAGGCATCTCAAATGGCAACCCGAAAATTTTCTCCCGCATCCGTCCGCGGACAGGGAACGCCATCCAATGCTAGCCTTATAAAACGAGCCAACAATTCCACCAAAGCTCACGAAATTCTATCAAACGGGCTGCATGGCGGGGACAGGGGCTCCACCTTGACCCGGCGTCCGATCAGGATGCCGCGGTGGTGCGGGGGCGAGGCTGGCTCCTCACCATGCAATGTCCAATATGGATGTGGCAGTTGTGCCGGGGAGGGGTTGGCTCCTACTTCATTGATGTAGCGTGGATGCCGGCTTGGGCTTAACGTGGTGGTGTGGCGGGGACAGCGGATCCACCTTCATGCACGCCGGCGATGGCGGAGAGGGCCCCATGTACGGAGCGACCGCTCCGTCATTATCTCGATCTGGCGGACAATATATTGTCCGTCAGAGCAGCCACCTTGAGGGGTCGGTGCAGCTACAGCGGTGGCTCATGTGGATGCGGGGGCGTTGCCTGGTCCTCCTCGTCACCGGAGGAGATGACGATCTCCTACTTGGTGGGGGAGCCAGCAGCCGTGGATGCTGATGGGCTAGGAGAGTGTGGGCGGCGGCACTAAGAACCATCAGAGGATGAGCTTCCGCCTACTACATCTGCCGGAGCGGAGCACCACGACTTTGGAATCGCCTCAGCTTGGGTCGAAGAGGGGGGGGGGAGGGGCTCAGGAACAAAGAAGGGGGAGGGGAGGGTCCGGTGCTCAGGGAGGGGGACTGCGGCTATGTGCACTGCCGACGCATAGTTTAAAGTGCCGCGGCGCAGGCCAAGCGAAGGGGTTGTCCACTTCAATGCGGCACAATGACCGGAGTTCGTTCCTCGGGAACATGCGTCGGCATTGAAGCGGGAGCTATCGAGAGGTCACGTCGGTCTGTGCCGCCCTCCCTCCCTCCTGTCACATCACGACATAAATGTCGGCCGCTGCGTGCTCCAGGCCGGCATGCATGCGGCGCGGTAAGTGATGTCAATTGAAACTGCGTCGGTATTTCCCGAAAGAGGAAGGGATGATGCAGTATAGCTACGGTAGGTATTTCCCTTAGTTATGAAACCAAGATATCAATCTAGTAGGAGAACCAAGCAACATTATGTAAACGGTATCTTCACACAAAGAAGAGGGGTTGTCAATCCCTCCTAGGTAACGGCACCAGAAATTGGCAAGTTGACGGGAGAATATTTGTGATAGATTGGATAAATAGCTCTAGGTAAAATATAAATAAAATAAGTAATAAAAAATGCAGCAAAATATTTTGGGTCTTTGGAATCGAAAAATAAAAACGAATAAAATAGATGTCCAAGAGACCATTGTATTGAGAATCAAAAGACAGAGAACAAGCCATCTAGCTACTGCCTACGGACCGGTAGGGCTATGGTGGACTATTCACACATCATCGGAGAGGCACCAATGAGAATGATGAACCCCTCCGTGACAGTGTTAGATTGGATCTCGTGGTTCACTTGAGGCAACTGGAATTGTGTTTCGTCGGATCCCCTAGGGTTTCTGGAATATTTTTATAGGGTAAAGAGGCGGTGCAGGGGGACTACGAGGGGGCGGGCGGCACACCCCTGGGCGCGCCTAGGCTCCTGGGCGTGCCCTGGTGGGTTGTGCTCCCCACAGGCCTCCCCTCTGGTACTTTCTTGGCCCATACGGTGTCTTCTGGTCCAGAAAAAATCTCCAAAACTTTCACTACGTTTGGACTTCGTTTGGTACTGATATTCTACTAAGTAAAAAACTAGCAAAAAACAGGAATTGGCACTGGGCACTATGTCAATAGGTTAGTCCCAAAATATGATATAAAGGTGCCATAAAATGATTGTAAAATATCCAAGAATGATAATATAACACCATGGAACAATGAAAAATTATAGATACGTTGGAGATGTATCAGCATCCCCAGGCTTCATTCATGCTCGTCCTCGAGTAGGTAAATGATAAAAACAGAATTTTTGATGTGGAAGGCTGCCTAACATGTTCATCGCACAACAGCTCGTCCTCCTGCTTGTTGAAGCTTTCTCCTCTACCCTTCTTCTTCGAATCGCCGGTTGTATCATCCGGATCATCGTCCTCGCTGTCCTCCTCCTCCTCCTCACCCTCATCCTATTGTTGCTTTCCAGCGCGCAAAATGGTGTTGTCGTTGTGTGCCCATGCCAGTCTGCGTGTAAGACAGTTGCGTGCCCGTTTGGGTGTAGGTTTGCTGTTAAGCATAGTTGCCAGACTGGGTGGGATCCGAGTCTTCCACTGGTCCGTCCTCATAGCCACATTCTCCCCCTTCGCCTCCGTCATGGATGATGTCAAGCATCTCCCTGTCTGGGCCGTCATACGCTGGGTCCCCCGCTCTAGGCATTGTAGCGAACATCGTGCGAGCACCCATCTACTGCCCGCCCGCCGTCCACGCCCGGACAAGTATCAGCGAAGAACACTCGGAGAAGAGTGGCGCCACGTTTACCTCGACCATGTAAGGCACCCTCCCGGCGGCGGTCCCGGGCTGCTTGGAGGCGTAGAAGTACAAAGACTTGTAAGGCTCCGGCCACGGCTACACTTGTACTATTGGCGCGCCTGTCTGGGCACCCTGGCCTTCGCCGAGGCGTCCGCCACGTTTGACATGATCACCACCCCGGATGCCAGCACCACGACCACCGGCGGCCATCCGCTTCTTGAGCTTATCTTCCTTTGCGTCCTTCACTTTGATGCAGCGAGTTTGCCGCGTGGCCGAGCTGATCTTCCGAGCAAGCATGATGCTCGGATCCTCCTGCACATCCGCCGCCACCTCCATCTCCGATAGGTTCTCCGAAGGTTCCATGCGTCGGTGGCAGAAGGATGTAGAGGGTGGGAGAAAAGGGTGGGAATTGAGTGAAGAGAGTAGGGGATTTTAGGGCGGAAACAGTGTGGGTTGCTACAAAAGCATGGGCTCCGCCTTCCTTTTGGGTGGGCCAGCAGCGTCAAATTTCATCGTTTCTTATGTCAAGAATTCCGTAAAACCCATCCACGTTTGAGTCTGGTTTGCAGGAAAATCATGGTCCGGACAGCCCTGCGAACCGATATAGGACCGTGTTGGCTTGTTTTCATGGTCCGAATAGTACGGTTGAAAAGTACGTGTACGTGTTTTGAGAGTCGCTGTTGGAGATGCCCAACGGTGTATATTGATCGAGACTTTGCAATGGTGGCACGTCGAATCCCACCTAGGTAACGGCGCCAGAAATTGGCAAGTTGACGGGAGAATATTTGTGATAGATTGGATAAATAGCTCTCGATAAATAAAATAAGTAATAAAAAATGTTGCAATATATTTTGGGCCTTTGGAATAATAGATCTGAAAATAAAAGCGAATAAAAACAGCACTCCTGTCTGGGGCCGTAAATTTCACTAGTGGTTGCTCTCAAGAAATAGCACACTATGGGTAAAGAAATTATTGTTGGCCAATTGATAGAAGATTGAATAATTATGACGATATCCAAGGCAATGATCAATATATAGGCATCACATCAAGAATACTAGACCGACTCCTGCCTGCATCTACTACTATTACTCCACACATCGACTGCTATCCAGCATGCATCTAGTGTATTAAATTCATGGAGAAACACAGTAATGAAATAAGAACGATGACATGATGTAGATGAGATCTATTCATGTAGGAATAGCCCCCATCTTGTTATCCTTAATAGCAACGATAGATGCGTGTCTTGCTTCCCCTTCTGTCACTGGGAACGAATACCTCAAGATTGAACTCATCACAAAGCATCTCTTCCCATGGCAAGAAAAATCGATCTAGTTAGCCTAACTAAACCAAAGATTTGAAGAAGAAATACGAGGCTATAAATAATCATGCATATAAGAGATCAAAGAAGACACAAATAATATTCATGGATACATATCTGATCATAAACTCAAAGTTCATCACATCTCAACAAACACACCGCAAAAAGAGTTACATCAAATAGATGTCCAAGAGACCATTGTATTGAGAACCAAAAGATAGAGAACAAGCCATCTAGCTACTACCTACGGACCCGTAGGTCTATGGTGGACTATTCTCACATCACCGGAGAGGCACCAATGAGGATGATGAACCCGTCCATGACGGTGTTAGATTGGATCTCGTGGTTCTGTAAATTGCGGCGGCTGGAATTATGTTTCGGCGAATCCCCTAGGGTTTTTGGAATATTTGGTAATTTATAGGGAGAAGAGGCTGTGCAGGGGACTACATGGGGGCGGGCGTGTAACACCCTCGATGCGACTATAGCTCCCACGTGTTGAGGCACGACTTAGAGACATAATCGCATTGGAGGCATATGTCGCAAGTTAGGCAATCTTTACAACATCCCATATAATATGATAATAAAAGGGAGATAACATAGTTGGCTTACACTCGCCACGTCAATCAAGTACATAAATAACATTACATCATCCAAACACTCATGGCCCGACTACGGCGCCAAAATAAAAGAGAACCCAACATGCGACACGGTCCCATTCACCCCCAACTGGGCACCACTACTGATCGTCGGGAAAGAAAACATAGTATCGTTGAGAGTCTTCGTCGAACTCCCACTTGAGCTCATACGCGTCTCCTGGAGCGGAATCATCAGGTCCTGCATCTGGTGTAATAGTAATCTGTGAGCCACAGGGACTCAGCAATCTCGCACCCTCGCGATCAAGACTATTTAAGCTTATAGGTATGGCCAGGTAAAATGTAAGTGGAGCTGCAGCAAGCGACTAGCAAGTATGGTAGCTAACTTATTCGCAAAGGAGAGCGAGAAGAGGAAGCAAAGAGCGAGCGAGAAACTAGAGAACAACCTGCGCAAACATTACTCCAACACCGTGTCCACTTCCCGGACTCCGCCGAGAAGAGGCCATCACGGTAACACACTCAGTTGATTCATTTTAATTTAATTAAGGTTCAAGTTATCTTCAACCGGATATTAACAAATTCCCATCTGCCCATAACCGCGGGCACGGCTTTCGAAAGTTCAATCCCTGCAGGGGAGTCCCAACTTAGCCCATGACAAGCTCTCACGGTCAACGCAGGAATAGACCTCCTCCCAAGACGTTCCGATCAGACTCGGTATCTCGGTAACTCAATACACTTCGACGGGTTAAAACAAGACTAGCAACACCGCCCGAATGTGCCGACAAATCTCGATAGGAGCTGCACATATCTCTTTCTCAGGGCACACTCAGATAAGCAATCCGTACAACTAAAACCAGCCCTCGAGTTTCCCCGAGGTGGCGCTGCAAGGGGCTCTAGTTTGGACCAACACTCAGAGGAGCACTGGCCCGGGGAGGGTTAAAATAAGATGACCCTTGAGTCTGCAGAACCCAAGGGAAAGAAAAGGCTAGGTGGCAAATGGTAAAACCAAGGTTGGGCATTGCTGGAAATGCTTTAATCAAGGCGAAATATCAAGGGGTTCCCATTATAACCCAACCGCGTAAGGAACGCAAAAATCCGGGAACATAACACCGATATGACGACAACTAGGGCGGCAAGAGTGGAACAAAACACTAGGAGAGAGGCCGAGCCTTCCACCCTTTACCAAGTATATAGATTCATTAAGATATCATAGCAATATAATGATATCCCAACAAGTAAATAAAAGATGTTCCAACAAGGAACGGCCTCCAATCTTCACCTGCAACTAGCAACGCTATAAGAGGGGTTGAGCAAACCGATAACATAGTCAATCAACGGTTTGCTAGGACAAGGTGGGTTAGAGGTTTGGCATGGCAATTTAGGAGGCTTGCAAGCAAGTGGTAGGCATCGTAGCAATGGCATAGCAAAAGAGCGAGCAACTAGCATAGCAAAGATAGTAGTGATTTCGAGGGTATGATCATCTTGCCTGCACAGTTGTCAGAGTTGATTGGATCCTCAAGAGCAAACTCAATGGGATCCTTGTTAGCGAACACGTCTCCTAGCTCTACCCAAACAAGACAGACAAGCAACAAGGATACAATCAACCACGTGCAAGACCAAGCAATATGATGAAATGATGATATGCTATGCGGGAAGCGATGCGGGATGCAAAATGCAAGATATGACAGGAAACGCATGAACCTGGCCTCAACTTGGAATTCCAAGTGTGCCACTGGAAAGATGAGATGAAATCGCTTGAAAACGATATAAAGAACGCTGGAATCGGAGTTACGGTTTGGAAATGGCAAGTGATTCAAAAATGACACCGGTCTACGATTTACAGCAAGTAGGCATCTAAATGCAATGAGATGAACATGCTATAGCACCCAAACATGACAACAAAATACATGTCAGGGAAGCATTCAAGATGCTTAACAAAAGTATAGCACTGAGCTACGGCCAATTCATCCATTAGGAGGTTCAAACAAGCATGGCAAAAATGCCAAATGACAAACAGATCTCAGACTTAGTGAAATTAACACTTGTCTGGAATTTCAGATCATATAGCCCTCTTCGGAGCAACAAAACAACATGCTACAGGACCTGAACATGACAAAGAAACACATGGCATGGAGCTACTCAACAAGCTTAACAAAAGTCCCTTAGTGACCTTGAGCCAAAAGGGATCACAAAATATACTAACAAGCATACGAACATAACAAAAACATAATCAATTTTCAGACTTAGTGAAAACTGGGACATGCTGAAACATAACTCACGAAGGCATGTTTATGAGATCGATGCACTCACCACGGGGCAAGTCATGGCAAGACAAGGATACATCCCTTAAGAAGGCACAAAATACAAGCTAGAACTGGCAAGAACAATGGCATAGCATGCACGGGTCAACTACAATAACATCGGCAAAATCGAAAACAAGTTGACGATCTGCCCAGATTCGCAATGAAGCAAAAGTAGAGCTCGATTGACTCAAGCTAGGGTGCTCCATAATTGCAAACAAAGATATGGATGGATAGAGAACTAAAATATTAACAAAACTCTTTTACTGATCATCCTAAAAAGAGGCACGGATCACTAGGAAATAACAAGAACATATGGCATCATGAACTAAACAATCCCAGGACTTAGTGAAATCACTAAGTCCCTGAAAACAGAATTAGCAAGTGCACCACTTTGCAAGCTTGCACAAGTCACCACACACATCCTAAAAATACATGGGTTGCACCTCTGGAAAGATGACAAAACCCTTAACAAAACACATGTAGAACTAACGGGCATAGCATGCACACAATAATCATGGCAAAAATGACAAAAGTGCTAAACGGAGAAACAGATCTGACAATTAACTCAAGTAGCCCTCTTCTAACAGCATTTCGGGCATCAAGATGAGCTCAAATGAAAATGATGCAATGGAATAAAATGATGTACTCTCTGAGATGAACATTTTGATATTCCATATGCATGAATCGGAGCTACGGATGCAAAGTTATGGGGCCTCGAACAGGAGCATATGAACTAAAAATATCCGGGACAGTGAAAAAAACTACCCCTAGGGCACTGTAGCTGGCTGGACCCGAGTTCGCCGGAGCCGGCGTGCAGGAGGGACGAGGCGGCCGGCGAGGGCGCGGTCGCCGGTGGCCGAGGCGGCGGCGGCGGCCGAAGCTGGGGCGACGCCGGCGAGCTTCTATGGCGGCTCGGGGCGGCGACCCCAACGACGAGGCGGCGGCGGACCGGGACGGTGGCGGCGGACGGCTGGGCGGTGACGGCCGGGCGGGCGGCGGCGGCGGCGGAGGCGGCGGCCGGGCCGAGGAGGGAGGCGGCGCGGGGCAGCCGGCTCGCGGGGCCTCGCTTGGGCCGGGCGGCCGGCGGCGGTGGGAGGTGGCGGCCGCCACGTGTCGATGCACGAGTGGCTGGAGGCGGTGGGCGAACGCTGTCCGGCCCCGTCCGGACACGTCCGGCGGCGGCGGCGGATGGATCTAGGGTTTAGGGGGGAGGGGAGACCCGTGAATTTCGGAGGGGGGTGTATATATAGGCATAGAGGGAGCTAGGAGAGTCCAAATGAGGTGCGGTTTTCGGCCACGCGATCGTGATCGAACGCTCTAGGACATGGAGCAGAGTTTGGTAGGTTTTGGGCCAAATTGGAGGGGTGTTGGGCTGCAACACACACGAGGCCTTTTTGGTCCCTCGGTTAACCGTTGGAGTTTCAAACGACGTCCAAATGGTACGAAACTTGACAGGCGGTCTACCGGTAGCAAAACAAGGCCGCTTGGCAAGTCTCGGTCCAATCCGGAAATGTTTAATCCCCACACACGAAATAAAGCTAGAAATGACCGCCGGAGGAGAGCGAAGCGCCGGAATGCAAAACGGACAACGGAGAAAATGCTCGAATGCATGAGACGAACACGTATGCAAATGCAATGCACATGATGACATGATATGAGATGCATGACAAAGACAACAACACACGGAGACAAAGACCCGAACTCGAGGAAATAAATATAACTTAACACCGGAAACGGCAAGAGTTGGAGTATAAATAGGGAAAGTTACATCCGGGGTGTTACAACACTCCACCACTACGAAAGGATCTCGTCCTGAGATCTAGGACTGAAAGAACGCCGGGTACTCAGAACGGAGGTGATCCTCGCATTCCCAGGTAGCTTCACGGTCGGAATGGTGTGACCACTTTACTTTGAGAAATTTGATTGACTTGTTGCGAGTCTTGCGTTCAGTCTCTTCAAGAATAGCAACTGGGTGCTCACGATAGGAGAAATCTTCTTGGAGCTCAATGTCCTCGAAGTTGACGGTGCGGTCAGGAGTCTTGAAGCACTTTCGAAGCTGAGAGACATGGAACACGTCATGAACATTTGCAAAGTTTGAAGGAAGCTCGAGTTGATAGGCGAGGTCGCCTCTCTTGCTGACAATCTTGAAAGGTCCCACGTATCTAGGGGCAAGCTTCCCTTTGATACCGAAGCGACGAGTACCTTTCATAGGAGAGACGCGGAGGTAAACATGATCTCCGATCTCGAAAGCCAAATCACGGTGCTTACTATCATAGTAGCTCTTCTGACGGGATTGGGCTGCTCTGAGGTTATCACGAATGACTTTGCACATTTCTTCTGCTTTTGTGATTAAGTCATTACCCAAAAGCTGACGTTCACCGGTTTCAGACCAGTTGAGAGGGGTACGGCACTTCCTGCCATACAGAATTTCAAAAGGGGCCTTGCCCGAACTTGCTTGAAAACTGTTGTTGTAGGAGAATTCAGCATAAGGAAGACAATCCTCCCATTTCATGCCGAAGGAGATCACACAAGCCCTGAGCATATCTTCAAGAATCTGGTTGACACGCTCGACTTGACCGCTAGTTTGAGGATGGAAAGCAGTGCTGAAGCGGATGTTGGTGCCCATGGCCTTCTGAAAAGAATCCCAAAACTTTGAGGTAAAGATGCTGCCACGGTCTGAAGAGATCACTTGAGGAATACCGTGCAGAGAGACAATACGAGAGGTATAGAGTTCCGCCAATTGAGCTGCAGTAATCGACTCTTTGATAGGCAGAAAATGAGCCACTTTGGTGAGTTTGTCGATGACAACGAATATAGCATCATTGCCATGCTTGGACTTTGGAAACCCAGTCACGAAGTCCATTTCAAGGTGGTCAAACTTCCATTCTGGAATGGCAAGAGGTTGGAGGAGACCTGCTGGCCTTTGGTGTTCTACCTTCACTCTTCTGCAGACATCACATTCATTCACAAATTGAGCGATCTCGCGCTTCATTCGAGTCCACCAATAAGCTTGCTTGAGGTCTTGATACATCTTCGTGCTCCCAGGGTGGATGGAGAGGAGAGAATTGTGAGCCTCATTCATGATCACTTTACGGAGGTCACCTTTGGGTACAACAATACGATCCTCGAAGAAGAGATTGTCCTTGTCATCAAGGCGGTAGCACTTGTACTTGGACTGACTCTTGGCAATCCCAATCTTCACCTTTTTCACCATAGCATCAAGAAGCTGGGTTTGGCGAATCAGGTCTTCCAAGGTAGGAGAGACTAGAAGGTTGGCGAGGAATCCTTGAGGAACAACTTGCAGATTAAGTTTGCGGAAAGCTTCACAAAGCTCGGGTTGATAAGGCTTGAGAATAAGACTGTTGCAGTAAGCCTTCCTGCCCACAGCGTCAGCAATCACATTGGCCTTGCCTGGAGTATACTCGATACTCGGATTATACTCTTGAATCATTTCGACCCATCGAGTTTGCCTGAGGTTGAGATTAGGCTGAGTGAAGATGTACTTGAGACTCTTGTGATCAGTGAAAATGTCCACTTTTCTTCCCAATAGAAGATGTCTCCAAGTCAAAAGAGCATGCACAACTGCCGCCAACTTGAGATCATGAGTGGGGTAGTTCTTCTCATTAGGCTTCAACTGGCGAGAAGTATAAGCAACAACTTTCTTCTCTTGCATCAATACTGCGCCAAGACCTTGGAGAGAGGAATCACAAAAGACCTCGTACGGCTTGGATTCATCAGGCGGAGTCAGAACTGGAGCAGTGATCAATTTCTCTTTCAAAGTGTTGAAAGCAATATCATAGTCCGGAGACCAAACGTACTTGATGTGCTTCTGGAGAAGATTTGAGAGAGGCTTCGCGATCTTAGAAAAGTTTTCAACGAATCTTCGGCAATAGCTTGCGAGACCGAGAAAACTGCGGAGTTGCTTCACGTTCTGAGGAGGTTCCCAATTCACAATTGCATACACCTTCTCAGGATTCACAGCAATGCCCTTGGCAGAGATGATATGACCAAGATAAAGAACCTCATCAAGCCAAAATTCACACTTGGAGAACTTGGCGTAGAACTTATGTTCTCTGAGCTTATCAAGAACCAAACGCAAGTGCTTGGCATGATCTTCCTTGTTCTTGGAGAAAACCAGAATGTCGTCAAGATAGACCAAAATGAAGTCATTGTTGTAGGCATTGAAGATGAAGTTCATCATGCGAGAGAATGTCGGAGGAGCGTTGGTGAGGCCAAAAGACATGACAGTGTATTCATATGAACCAAAGCTTGTTCTGAATGCTGTCTTGGGAATATCTTCTTCACAAATGCGAATCTGGTGATAACCCATACAGAGATCAAGCTTGGAGAATACTTGGGCACCTTTGAGTTGCTCAAACAGCTCATTGATGTTGGGAAGTGGGTATTTGTTCTTGATGGTCTTCTTGTTCACTGGACGGTAATAAACACAAAGTCGGTCCGTTCCATCCTTCTTCTTCACAAAAAGAACACCACAACCCCACGGAGAAGAACTAGGACGGATGAGACCCATTTTCTCTTGCATATCGAGTTGCTTCTTCAGCTCCTTCAACTCTTCAGGTCCGAGCTTGTAAGGACGCTTGCACATAGGTTCTGTGGTGGGCTCAAGATCAATAACGAATTCAACTGGCCGGTGTGGAGGCATTCCTGGGAGCTCTTCTGGAAAGACGTCTTGGTATTCGCAAACGACTGGAATTTGAGAGATGGCATCCAATTCACCCTTCTCATTGAGAGAAAACAGACGGATAGTATCATCAAGAGCGGCAAAGACAATTACATCCTCAGACGAATGAGTCAATTGAATCTTCCTGGCTGCACAATCAAGCTGAGCCTTGTGCTTAGAAAGCCAATCCATTCCGAGAATAAGATCAATATCCGAGTCACCAAGAACATTTGGAGAGGAAAAGAACTTATAGTCACCCAAAGTGATAGTAACATCCGGAACGCATACTCGAGATGTCATTTGATGGGCCGGAGAGACGATAGCCAACGGCTTCGGCAACACTTGAGTAACAAAATCATGCTTAGATGCAAAAGGTCTCGAGATGAAACAATGCGATGCACCAGTGTCAAAAAGAACTTTTGCGGGAATATCATTAACAGGAAGGTTACCCATGATCACATCTGACGAGTCCTCTGCCTGAGCTGCATTCATCAAATTGACCTTGGCATGCTTGGGGTTATGCTTTACCACAGCTGTACTTGCCGATCTGACAGGAGGAGAAGGAGGAAGACGCCTCTGGTTGAGACACTTGTTGGCATAGTGACCCTTCTGTTGGCACTTGTTGCACGTGACCTCTGAAAGCGGACGGTGATACAGAGAACTCGATCTTGGAGCTTGAGACGAAGTCTTGTTCTGAAAGCCAGGGTTGGGTGGGTGGGAAGAACCACTGCCACCTTTGCTCTTCTGCTGAAATGGCTGACGGAACGGAGGAGGAGGAAGCCAAAACTTCTGCTGCTTGGCCACTTGAGTAGAGGAAGAAGGAGTAACATCTCTGACTCGCTTCTTGGAAGCATCACACCTCAACTGAGCAGCCTCTTGCTTCAGTGCCATGTTGTAGAACTCATCGTATCTCAAGGGCTCGAAGAGAACAAGAGCGAGCTGAATTTCTTCTCTGAGACCACCCCTGAACTGGTATATCATGCTCTTCTCATCAGGGACGTCCTGCTTGGCAAAGCGGGTGAGCTTCTGAAACAACTTGTTGTAGTCATAGACAGACAAAGAGCCTTGCTTCAGATTGTGGAATTCCTCACGCTTGCTTTCAACCACGCTCTGAGGAATATGATGAGCTCGGAAATCTCAACGGAAATCATCCCAAGTGATAACACGTCCACCTCTCGAGTCCTTGTACTACTGGAACCATTCTGCAGCTTGATCTTTAAGTTGGAAGGAAGCGAACTTGACAAAGTCCTCAGGCCTGACGTTACTGCACTCGAAATGCTTACACAGATCCACAAGCCAATCGTCAGCATCGGTTGCCTCAACACAATTGCTGAAAGTCTTTGGCCCGTTAGCAAGGAACTGGTTGAGTGTAGCAAAGTGACTCTGATTGCTGCCTTGATTCCCTTGACTGCCTTGATTGCGCTCTTGAAGAATTTGCATGATCAGCTGTGTGTTTGCATTGGTTGCGGCCATCACAGCTTGCCATGCCTCTGGGGGAGGTGGTGGTGGTGGCGGATCAGGATTGGGAGTCATGCGCGTTGGAGGAGCCATCCTGAAGAGGTTGACCACCATTAGCACATTGACAGATAAATATTGAAGCTGAATCCAACAGAATGAAAATTGCAACATATAGTCTTCACATCCGAACAAAATAAACGAATGCATTCCTCTTGAAATTGTCACATATCCATAAATTGAGAAGCCACGTAGAATTAAGGTAGAGAAATAAATCAACAAGGTATGGATCAAGAACGAATAATAGGTAAGAAATCCCAATATCAAACCAATATCCATGGAAGAAGAACTAGAGCTACTAGAATTCCCACCTATGAAACTTCCGAACCTTTCCGGTTATGCAATCAGGTGTTCGGGATACAGGGGAAGCATAATATCTCACCCAAACTAGCAAATCCTACATCCAGCTGTATCCATCCTTCAACACATAACCAAGAAACCTTCGGAATCCATCTACCTCAACCTTCGAAAAGCATCCATTATACAAGTTATGGCGATACTCCCGAACTCCCGCCCCAGTACTGGGTGGCGTCAAGGTTATCTCACCAACGAACTGCATAAAAGAGATTTTCGATGTCGGCGTACTAAACTCAGGTATTCCAGAATTGCAACGATAAAATTATGATGACAACACCTCAGAGCTCAACTCCCCGGGACACTTCCACTAAACCCCTGACAGGAGACACCAAGTCAATGTTCTCATCATAAAACCATCGAAACGATTCCAAGATACCCGCGTGATCCTAAATTTTTTTTAGTGAAATTTGAGAAGAGAAGAGTCAAAACTCTACATCAGGATGCCTTACCAGAGCGATGAGGAGACTGGGAAGTAAAAAGAATTCCTAAACTCTCCGATATATAATTCCTAAAAGACTCAAAACATTTTTTCTAGACACAACTCGTCCGCTAATAACGATCAAGCAATGGGGCTCCTAAGGTCGGGGAAGGCTCTGATTACCAACTTGTAACACCCTCGATGCGACTATAGCTCCCACGTGTCGAGGCACGACTTAGACACATAATCGCATTGAAGGCATATGTCGCAAGTTAGGCAATCTTCACAACATCCACTACTGGAATCAGCTACTTTGCCATCTGCCAGCTCTTTGCCGTCTGCTAGCAGACGGCAAAGAAGCTCTTTGCTATCAGCTACCCGAAAGCAGACGACAAAGGACTGGCTGATGGCAAAGAAAGCCTTTGCCATCAGCCAGTTCTTTGCCGTCCGCTAGCTGACGGCAAAGATTCTTTGCCGTCTGCTAGCAGACGGCAAAGAGGGAGGGGCCCCACTGACGAGCTGCTTAAAAAAACTTAACGGGACCCCCTCTTTGCCGTCTGCTAGCAGACGGCAAAGAGCAAATAAGCGGACGGCAAAGGGGGGCGGACGGCAAAGATTTAACATATCTAACGGCGCGCCCCCCACCCCGCGCCCTCTCTCTCTGTTTCTCTCCCCTGCTCCCATACGCGCGCCGCCGCCACCACCACTCGCCGCCGCCGCGCCCCGGCCCCCCCGCGCCCCACCGCCCCGGGCCCGGCGCCGCCGCCCCGCCCCCCCTCCTCCACCGGCCCCCTGTCTCAGCGCCGCCGCGCCCCGGCCCCCCGCCCCCCCCCCCCCCCGCCCGCCCCACCGCCCTGGGCCCGGTGCCGCCGCCCTAGGCCGCCCCGCCCCCCTCCTCCACCGGCCACCTCCTCCACCGGCCCAGGTGAGCTCTACCTCTCCTCTGTTTTTCCTTTTTTCTGTTTTTTTAGTTTTAGGTTTATGTTTAGTTTGGATTTAGTTTCAGTTTTAGTTTTAGGTTTAGTTTTAGGTTTAGGTTTAGTCTTAGTTTAGTTTTAGGTTTAGATTTAGTTTTTTCCTTTTTTCTGTTTTTTTAGTTTTAGGTTTATGTTTAGATTAGATTTAGGTTTAGGTTTAGGTTTAGTTCAGTTTTAGGAAAGAAAAAGAAGAAGAAAAAAAAACAGGAGAGGAGGAGAAGAAGAAGAGGAAAAAGGAAAGGAGGAAGAAGAAGAGGAGGAGGAGAAGAAAAAAGAAGAAGAGGAAGAAGAAGAAGAAAAAACAGGAGAGGAGGAGAAGAAGAAGAGGAGGAGGAGAAGAAAAAAGAAGAAGAGGAAGAAGAAGAAGAAAAAAACAGGAGAGGAGGAGAAGAAGAAGAGGAAAAAGGAAAGGAGGAAGAAGAAGAAGAAGAAGAAGAAGAAGAAGAAGAAGAAGAAGAAGAAGAAGAAGAAGAAGAAGAAGAAGAAGAAGAAGAAGAAGAAGAAGAAGAAGAAGAAGAAGAAGAAGAAGAAGGAGGAGGAGGAGGAGGAAAAAAGGAAGAAAAGGAAGAAAAGGAAGAAGAGGAAGAAGAAGAAAAGGAAAAAAGACCCCGACCCGGCACCCCGACATGACACCCCGACCCCGAGACCCCGACCCCGACACCCCGAGCCCGACCCCGACCCCGACACCCCGACCCCAACCCCCCGAGCCTGACCCAACACCCCGACCCCGAGCCTGACCCGACACCCTGACCCCGACACCACACCCCGACCCCGAAACAACACCCCAACACCGACACGGGACTACCCTGACATCGACACGACACCCCGACCCCCCGACCCCGAAACAGCACCGCGACCCCGACACGGCACCCCGACACCGACAGGACACCCCGACCACCGACACCTCCCGAAAAGGTGTTCTTTGTCCTTCCAGAGGCCGACGGGGTCATATATTTGTGAATTATTAGTTAGGTCATATATTTTTCGATTTTGTTATGAAAAACATCATATATAATTGTGTTGATCGTGTAGTTTTAAATGTGCAGTTGTTTCATCGCTGCGAGGTTTGGTGTTCGACGACCTCGCCGTGCGTTTGACGAGCTATGCCCCTTCGTTCGTGGGTGAGCACAAATGACAAGTACTCCTCCCCCATTAATAATTTGATATATTCCGATGAAACTTGATAGCTAGCTATATATGTGTCTTGATCATCAGTATGCGTAACCAATATGTGTCTCCCGTTCGAAAGCGTCATAGTTATAAATATGCATGCATTTGCATATTTATAACCTTGGTTCTTTCGAATTGTCCAACGCTATCCATGGATAGCCCGAGTATGTGTAGATTGGGTTCATTTTCCCATATGCTTTGCTCCGGATCCGACGCATATATTTCGTCAGTGCCTCCCCTGTTGTTCTCCGGGTACACATCCTCTCTTTTTATTGCAGAGACGTGTATCAGGAGAACAGCGGGGAGGTGCTGCCGAAATTTTGCGTCGGATCCGGAGCATAGCATGGGAAAATGAACCCAATCTACACATACACGGGTGGGATTAGGACCTATCATTACCTATTAGAGTGTAGGTTGCATGGACGTAATAAAATTGACAAAGTTGATCAACTAATGAATATATACATGGTGAATTACATATATAATTGTTGTGTGTCCAGTAGCTCTGAAAGTCAAGATGAGTGACCGTGCTTGGATGTATACCGGTCACACTTGTCAGAACAAATGGAGCGCTGAATGGTTCACAAAAACCAAGGGGTTTGTGCAAGCCGCATTTGCAAATGGCCAAAAGAAAACCTGGTGCCCCTGTTTCCGGTGCGGCAATTGGGAAAAGAAGACAGAGGCTGAAATGGGCAAACACCTGTAGAAGAGTGGTTTTACGCCCGATTATACGGTGTGGACATTTCATGGTGAGTCTGCCCAACGTGACCGAGCTGAGGTGGATCGTCGTCGCACCGACGAGCATGGTACCGGGATGGAAAACATGGTGCAAGGCTATGATGATGCTCGGGATTTGGACGAGGAGATGGAGGAATCTACAAAGGCCTTCAATGAAATGTTGGAGTCTTCAAAACGTCCGCTCCACAAGCACACTGAGCTTTGTCAGTTGGATGCCATCTCACAAGTAATGGCTCTGAAGGCTCAGTTCAACTTGGGCAGGGAATGCTATGACGCAATTATGACAGTATTTGGACGCTTTCTACCCAAAGGCCATGTAATGCCTGCAAACCTGTACCAGTCGGACAAAATCCTCCGTGCACTGAAGATGCCCTATGAGAAGATACATGCCTGTGAGAAAGGATGTGCCTTATTTAGGCTTGACTATGCATACTTGAACTATTGTCCCATTTGCAAGTCTTCCAGGTATATTGTGGTAGACAACGGTATGGGTGAGAAGACACAGACCAAAATCCCTGTTAGTGTTCTTCGGTATATGCCAATCGTACCAAGACTTCAACGTCTTTTCATGGTCAAAGAGACGGCCAGACAGATGACATGGCACAAAACAGGCAAAAGAACCGAACTAGATGCAGATGGGAATCTGATGATGGTACACACATCGGATGGTGTTGCGTGGAAAAAGTTTGATGAATTACATGCTGACAAAGCGGCAGATCCGAGGCATCCTCGAGTCGGCATCAACACGGATGGGTTCAGTGTGTTTGGTATGACGGCAGCCCAATACAGTTGTTGGCCCGTATTTGTCTTTCCACTCAATCTCCCCCCCCCCGGACAGATTATGCAAAGAAAGAACATTTTCCTGACGTTGATAATTCCAGGACCCAACTATCCGGGCAAAAATATGAATGTGTACATGCAGCCGCTTAAGGACGAATTGCAAGAAGCCTGGGATAATGGGTTCAAGACATACGACGCCTTTAGCAAACGGAACTTCATAATGCGTGTCTGGTACATGTACTCGACACATGACTTGCCGGCGTATGCGCTATTCGTTGGCTGGTGTGTGCATGGAAGGTTCCTGTGCCCCACATGCAAGGGAGCTCTTGAGTTTCATTGGCTTCAGGCTGGTCGCAAGTTTTCTTGCTTCGACATGCATAGAAAGTTCCTGGATCCTCGCCATAAGTTCAGGAAAGACAAGAAGACTTCATCAGGGGTAGAGTTGTCAAAAACTCTGCACCACCTGCATTGACAGGCCAACAGACCCTGGATCAGTTAAATGCTCTCGAGCCAGATCCACAACATCTAGGGTACTTCAAGGGGTATAATACTAAGCACGCGTGGACTCACAAAACATGCTTATGGGATCTGCCTTACTTCAAAGACCTCCTTTGCCCACACAACATCGACGTGATGCACACTGAGAAGAATCTCGCCGAGGCACTTTTTGGTACATTGTTCGGCATAGATGGGAAGTCAAAGGATAATACTAAGGCTAGAGTCGATCTGGAGGCGCTATGTGATAGGCCGTTACAAAACATGAAAGAACCGAAAGGAAAGCAGAACTGGACGAAGCCAAAGGCATGGTTCAATCTTGGAAGGCCAGCTATGAGGGAAATTCTCTTGTGGGTGCAACAGCAGTTGATGTTCCCCGATGGGTATGCAGCGAATCTAAAGAGGGAGCGAATCTTGATAAACTGAAGATATTTGGTCTCAAGAGTCATGATTGGCACATATGGATTGAGCGGGTAATGCCGGTGATGTTGCGTGGCTTCATCCCTGAGGATGAATGGCTAGTACTGGCAGAACTCAGCTATTTCTTCCGTGTTCTTTGTGCGAAAGAACTATCGCCTGGCGTGCTAGAAGAAATGGAAGAGTTGGCGCCGGAGTTGATCTACAAGTTAGAGAAGATCTTTCCACCGGGCTTCTTTAATCCAATGCAGCATTTGATTTTGCATCTCCCAACCAAGGCAAGATTGGGGGGGCCGTGCAAAATCGTTGGTGCTACCCAACTGAGAGGATGCAGAAGACGCTTCTAGAAAAATGTAAAAATAAACGTAGAATTGAAGCATCGATGGCTGAGGCATTCATCACAGAGGAGGCGGCAAACTTCGTAACAGCGCACTACGAAGCCAAAAATAGTCATTTGCATAATCCGAAGCCTCGGTACAATGCTGATGAGCCTAAAAAGGGTGGACCCAACCTCAGCCTATTCAAAGGGAATCTCGCACCAGCTAGTGTTTCACATCCAGTATCTTTGGATAACGAAGAATGCGGACCATTTCGTTGTATATCTTCAACAACCTGATAGAAGTGCGGCCATACATCGAGTAAGTTCTCGGTACATTGTTTCGCAACTTCTATTTCCTTTGAACTACTCTTATTCCTGGATATGTCATACAGTCGATACGTCGCCATATTCTCGTATGGAGCGGAGATCCAAAAGGATTCCGTCGAAGAGTATGAGCTTCTCGCAAAGCAAGGAGGTGGCTATCCCGGTTTCATCTCTTGGTTCAAACAAACGGTAATTTCTATTAGACAATTTCATTTCATTCACTAATTTGTGCATAATGCAACAATCCTTTCATATTAAACTTGTAGGCTGATTCAGAGTCTATGGACGCCGAATTGAGACAAGTCGCTAATGGTTTTGACTATAAGGTCCGTTCATTTGACAAGTACGACATCAACGGGTATCGCTTTCGTACCTATGGCAAAGAGCTATCTATGGCCGACCGAAAGTCTACAAATTGTTGTGTATCTGCTATCGGCGAAGGAGGTACCGAGTATTATGGGAGAGTTGAAGCAATTTATGAACTTCTGTTCTATGGTGAAAACCCACCGAATGTCGTAGTCTTCAAATGTTATGGTTTCTGCCGAAGGAGACTAGAAGGACTCATGAACATATAGGGCTAGTTGAAATCAACCAAAGCACTCATTTAGATGTTCCTGATGTCTATATTATGGCTCAACTGGCGACCCAAGTATTCTATCTATCGTGGGCCTGCCAAACTAATCCAAATCTGAAAGGTTGCGATGTCGTTTATGATGTGCCGCCACGTGCTAGACTTTCTCCCCCAAAGGAAGCGGATTATGAACCTCACATTAACCCAGACACATATGAAGGAGAATTCTTCCAAGAGACGCGTCTTTCCAAAAAGCGTTTCAAGAACCATTATACTTCACCCCAAAACATTGAAGTAGACAGCGACAATGAATCCGACATCACCCCAGAGGAGGAACAAGAAGAGCCGGAACAAGAAGAGGTTACTGCTGCGGATGACCTGTCATTGCTTGACCGATTATGTCAAGGTGGCCTTGCACATGTTGATGCCAATGAACCCTATGAGCCCATCATTGATTATAGTGATGATGATGATTATGCATTTATTGATGATACTGATCAAGATTATTAGTAGTGTCAGGTATTCAATTTTTTTATGTTGTACTTGATGATGATACACTTAAGTGATATACATATTATTATTCATGTCGGTACTTTTTTGTGTTGTACTAATTTCGTTTATTCTTTGTCATGGCAGGTGTTGAAAGATGGTGGGCGCTGGTCGGGAGCGTGCCGAGGCCCCTTCTTCGTCGGCGCGTGGTGCGAGGTCTTCCATTCCACACGCACCTCTCTGCCGAGCGTTGCTGGACAGTATGGCGACACCGCCGGGCCCTTCTTCGTCGACCGCGGTGCCCAGCAGGGGACGAGGTAAGAAAAAGAGAGGAGCTGGAGCACGTGGTCGCGGGAGAGGACGTACGGCGACTGCTAGGGCGCCTTCCTCGCCGCCACCCCCAGCTGTTTCACCCGAGCACGTGACTGCTAGGGTGGACTCGTCTGAGGAGGAGGCTGCATGGACTCCGGTCCACGAGCCTCCGGTCCATGAGTCTTCGGCCCACGAGCCTCGGGGCGACGGGCCTTCGGCCCACGAGACTTGGGCCCACGAGACCCCGGAGGAGCACACGTCTGGATGGGGTACCTGGCCGGGTCAGCCTGAGTATGGCGGGGAGCCGAGTGGCCATGCTGATGATGGCGGGGAGCCGACTGATGAGGAGGGGGAGGAGGGGGGCAACGTCTACCAGCGTGGTGCTACACGGCTCCCGTCCGTGCCGGTGACCCGCGAGCAGAGGTGGTTGATTTTCCATGATGGGGAGAGGTACGTAAGTGCATTTAATATTTTTGTACCTTCTGCATTCACGTTTCTTCAAATAACTAATGCGTTGGCCTTGTCATGCTGCAGGGGTTGGGACCACCATCATAGTGTCTGCCGGCCCAACTCCGTCCTTGGAGTTCTTTGCTGGCAAAACTTCCCGGGGTTTGTCACGTTGCCTGGTGAGGGTCGGCTTCCAGAGCTTGGATTGAGCTGGGAGCACTACGTGGCTGCCCCGGCCCCGCCGGATGAGATTATCGACGGTGTCGTGTGCAACACGAGGGCAGACATGGTGATCAGAAAGTTCTGGGTAATTTCTCCTTTACACATTTAAAAATCTTCAACTAGCTAGTTATTAATTATACTAATCAATATTGTCTCATTTGATTGCAGACATTCTACAGGTGTGAGGAGGGATACGAGGAGGACGCGGCACATGTTATCGAGAACGTCTGCAAGCCCCTACTCCAGAACTTACGACACGAGGCTCGGGTGCAGGCTGTTCGAGACTACTACGCCTTGCGTGGTATCAAGAAGACCAAGTCGGCGTGCCGCGATAAGTTCCTAAGTAAGGAGCAGTACATGAAGGTAATTCTTAAGGCCTTCTCTACTTAAGTTCCTTCATTTAGTAATTCTTAGCCGTAGCGCTCAAGTTTCTATTTGCTACCTTAGGCGCCTCCGAGATGGTGTGCGGATCAGATGGATTGTTGTGAGGTGTTGGTCGATGAGTGGTGCTCAAAACAATGGCTAGCCCTCCACAACAAGGCCAAGGACAAACGTGCCCAAATGGAAGGTGTGCCACACCATCAAGGCAGCTCCAACTTATATCAGTTCGGGCGCAACTGGGTATGTGGTTTGCTTCATGATTCATGCAATTCATTCATCATGCTAGCTTGAGCCCTTTAATTACTAATTTTCATTGTTTCTCTCTTTCAGGCACGCTACAATAAGGCGGATAAGGTGCCAGAGGTGTACGACCTGTATGCCATGGCCCACACTGCCTCTTTCAAGAAAGTCAAGGCTTTCTCTCAGTCTGACCTCGATGATGCAAACAACTTCACCAACATCTCCTCCCACAACAAGCTCGTGAGATATAGAGATGAGGGGAAGGCGAGGAAAGGGGAGGACTTTATCCCGAGCCAGCGTCCCATTGATCCAGAGCTGGTGATGATATCTGGTGGCGGGAGGTCCCATGGCTCCATAGCCATTGGAGATGGACTTATCCGTTGTCCTAGCACTCTCCCGGAGATCAAGGCGCGCCAGTCGAGCTCCGCTCCTGAGATAAGGCCTCGTGAACGGCCAGTGCAACTCGCCATCAAGGTTAGTGATACGTACTCAGTTATCTTTCTCCATTAATTACATTGTGTGCGCTTCCATCAATGATTACAAATGGTCATGTGTGTGGTGTTGCAGGCTACTATACAGAGTGAGAGAGATAGAACGGAGAAACTTCTGGCGGAGGCGGCGGAGAGGCAGCGGGAGTTGGAGGAGAGGACGACAAAGATGATGGAGGAGGAGAGGGCACGGAATGACATGCAGGCAAGGGCCATGTACGAGCTCCTTGTGGTAAGTTTCTTCTGCAGATTAGCCAAAACATTCATGTAGTGTTTGTCTCATTACTAACTAGTATGACTGAGTCGTCAAAACCAAATGTGCAGTGTGTGTGCGAGAAGACAGGTCAGACCGCTCCGCCGATGCCAGTGATTGCTCCTGGGACCACGGTGAGTTTTATTTGAATGGACATTACTTGCTAGTCTTAACATTTGAGTGTCATCATGCTAACAAGACATTGGAAATGATCTTTGGTGCAGCGTAACTCCAGACAAGCATCGCACGATCCTTCTCCATCTACCGACACGAGCCACCCCGCTCCTACACCTCCTGGAACTGGGTAAGTTTATCTAGTGTTTTGCTTAACACATGCATAAAGACCTAGACTTAGCTTTATTTCCTCCAATGCTTACCATAATGACCTAGACTTAGCTTCTTCTCCTCCAAAATGACTTAATAAGCTTACTGACCTCCAAAACCATCCATTTTACCTAAGTTAGCTCTAAAACGATCTGTACTTAGCTTACTTATGTCAAAAATTGCATAATTAGCTTAGTTAGCTCATAGACGATCCATTTTACCTAAGTTAGCTCTAAAATGACCCATTTTACCTAGGTTAGCTTATAAATGATCCAGTTCATCCAAGTTAGCTCAAAAATGACCCATTTTACCTAGATTAGCTCCTAAATGATCCATTTTACCTACGTTAGCTTTAAAATGACCCATTTCACCTACGTTAACTCCAAAATGACCCATCTTACCTAGGTTATCTCATAAACGATCCATTTCAACTAACTTAGCTCATAAACGACCCATTTCACCAAGTTAGCTAAAAAACGATCCATTTCACCTAAATTAGCTCTTAAATGATCCATTTCACCTAAGTTAGCTCAAAAAGATCCATTTCAACTAAATTAGCTCATGAATGATCCATTTCACCTAAGTTAGCTCAAAAACGATCCATTTCAACTAAGTTAGCTCATAAATGATCCATTTCACCTAAGTTAGCTAAAAACGATCCATTTCACCTTAGTTACCTCAAAAACGATCCATTTGACCTTAGTTAGCTCATAAACGACCCATTTCAACTAAGTTAGCTCATAAATGATCCATTTCACCTTAGCTAGCTCATAAACGACCCATTTCAACTTAGTTAGCTCATATATGATCCATTTCATGTAAGTTAGCTCATAAATGACATACTCTTCTTGTTCTACTCTTCTTCTTGTTCTACTCTTCTTGTTCTACTCTTCTTGTTCTAGTCTTCTTCTTGTTCTACTCTTCTTCTTGTTCTACTCTTCTTGTTCTAACTTTCTTATTTTTCATTTTGCAGATTTCATTCACTTGACGAAAGCTTGCATAGATGGAGTGCTCCTTATCCCTTTCTCTGTTTCTTTTGTATCGTTGAACTATGCATGTATCGTTGGATGAAACTATTGTAATATATATGGTTGGATGCCTCTATGTTGAACTTGTTATGTATGATGGAACTATGCATGTAATATATATGGTTGGATGATGAAGTTATGTGTTGGATATCTTATATGTTTGCTCTGTAATGGCCTTTTGAAATATATCTATATATGTCATATATATTTGTGATGAAAATTGTTGGATTTAATAAAAAACAGATAAAAGAGCCAACATGGCAGGCTCTTTGCCGTCTGCCACCGACGGCAATGGGCTCTTTGCCGTCTGCCGCGGACGGCAAAGAAGACATGTGGCATCCAGCTGTGCTTCCTGGGAGCTGACCCATTTCATCATCCGGATCATCGTCCTCGCTGTCCTCCTCCTCCTCCTCACCCTCATCCTGTTGTTGCTTTCAGCGTGCAAAATGGTGTTGTCGTTGTGTGCCCATGCCAGTCTGCGTCTAGGACAGTTGCGTGCCCGTTTAGGTGTAGGTTTGCTGTTAAGCATAGTTGCCAGACTGGGTGGGATCCGAGTCTTCCACTGGTCCGTCCTCATAGCCACATTCTCCCCATTCGCCTCCGTCATGGATGATGTCAAGCATCTCCCTGTCTGGGCCATCATACGCTGGGTCCCCCGCTCTAGGCATTATAGCGAACATCATGCGAGCACCCATCTACTGCCCGCCCACCGTCCACGCCCGGACAAGTATCAGCGAAGAACACTCGGAGAAGAGTGGCGCCATGTTTACCTCGACCATGTAAGGCACCCTCCCGGCGGCGGTCCCGGGTTGCTTGGAGGCGTAGAAGTACAAAGACTTGTAAGGCTCCGGCCACGGCTACACCTGTACTATTGGCGCGCCTGTCTGGGCACCCTGGCCTTCGCCGAGGCGTCCGCCACGTTTGCCATGATCACCACCCCGGATGCCAGCACCACGACCACCGGCGGCCATCCGCTTCTTGAGCTTATCTTCCTTTGCGGCCTTCACTTTGATGCAGCAAGTTTGCCGCGTGGCCGAGCTGATCTTCTGAGCAAGCATGATGCTCGGATCCTCCTGCACATCCGCCGCCACCTCCATCTCCGATAGGTTCTCCGAAGGTTCCATGCGTCGGTGGCAGAAGGATGTAGAGGGTGGGAGAAAAGGGTGGGAATTGAGTGAAGAGAGTAGGGGATTTTAGGGCGGAAACAGTGTGGGTTGCTACAAAAGCATGGGCTCCGCCTTCCTTTTGGGTGGGCCAGCAGCGTCAAATTTCATCGTTTCTTATGTCAAGAATTCCGTAAAAGCCATCCACGTTTGAGTCTGGTTTGCAGGAAAATCATGGTCCGGACAGCCCTGCGAACCGATATAGGACCGTGTTGGATTGTTTTCATGGTCCGAACAGTACGGTTGAAAAGTACGTGTACGTGTTTTGAGAGTCGTTGTTGGAGATGCCCAACGGTGTATATTGATCGAGACTTCGCAATGGTGGCACATCGAATCCCGCCTAGGTAACGGCGCCAGAAATTGGCAAGTTGACTGGAGAATATTTGTGATAGATTGGATAAATAGCTCTCAATAAATAAAATAAGTAATAAAAAATGTTGCAATATATTTTGGGCCTTTGGAATAATAGATCTGAAAATAAAAGCGAATAAAAACAGCACTCCTGCCTGGGGCCGTAAATTTCACTAGTGGTTGCTCTCAAGAAATAGCACACTATGGGTAAAGAAATTATTGTTGGCCAATTGATAGAAGATTGAATAATTATGATGATATCCAAGGCAATGATCAATATATAGGCATCACATCCAAGATTACTAGACCGACTCCTGCCTGCATCTACTACTATTACTCCACACATCGACTGCTATCCAGCATGCATCTAGTGTATTAAATTCATGGAGAAACAGAGTAATGAAATAAGAACGATGACATAATTAATAGCAACGATAGATGCGTGTCTTGCTTCCCCTTCTGTCACTGGGAACGAATACCTCAAGATTGAACTCATCACAAAGCATCTCTTCCCATGGCAAGAAAAATCGATCTAGTTGGCCTAACTAAACCAAAGATTTGAAGAAGAAATACGAGGCTATAAATAATCATGCATATAAGAGATCAAAGAAGACACAAATAATATTCATGGATACATATCTGATCATAAACTCAAAGTTCATCACATCTCAACAAACACAGCGCAAAAAGAGTTACATCAAATAGATGTCCAAGAGACCATTGTATTGAGAACCAAAAGATAGAGAACAAGCCATCTAGCTACTACCTACGGACCCGTAGGTCTATGGTGGACTATTCTCACATCACCGGAGAGGCACCAATGAGGATGATGAACCCGTCCATGACGGTGTTAGATTGGATCTCGTGGTTCTGTAACTTGCGGCGGCTGGAATTATGTTTCGGCGAATCCCCTAGGGTTTTTGGAATATTTGGTAATTTAGAGGGCGAAGAGGCGGTGCAGGGGACTACGTGGGGGCGGGCATGTAACACCCTCGATGCGACTATAGCTCCCACGTGTCGAGGCACGACTTAGAGACATAATCGCATTGGAGGCATATGTCGCAAGTTAGGCAATCTTCACAACATCCCATATAATATGATAATAAAAGGGAGATAACATAGTTGGCTTACACTCGCCACGTCAATCAAGTACATAAATAACATTACATCATCCAAACACTCATGGCCCGACTACGGCGCCAAAATAAAAGAGAACCCAACATGCGACACGGTCCCGTTCACCCCCAACTGGGCACCACTACTGATCGTCGGGAAAGAAAACATAGTATCGTTGAGAGTCTTCGTCGAACTCCCACTTGAGCTCATACGCGTCTCCTGGAGCGGAATCATCAGGCCCCGCATCTGGTGTAATAGTAATCTGTGAGCCACAGGGATTCAGCAATCTCGCACCCTCGCGATTAAGACATTTAAGCTTATAGGTATGGCCAGGTAAAATGTAAGTGGAGCTGCAGCAAGCGACTAGCAAGTATGGTGGCTAACTTATTCGCAAAGGAGAGCGAGAAGAGGAAGCAAAGCGCGAGCGAGAAACTAGAGAACAACCTGCGCAAACATTACTCCAACACCGTGTCCACTTCCCGGACTCCGCCGAGAAGAGGCCATCACGGTAACACACTCAGTTGATTCATTTTAATTTAATTAAGGTTCAAGTTATCTTCAACCGGACATTAACAAATTCCCATTTGCCCATAACCGCGGGCACGACTTTTGAAAGTTCAATCCCTGCAGGGGAGTCCCAACTTAGCCCATGACAAGCTCTCATGGTCAACGAAGGAATAGACCTCCTCCCAAGACGTTCCGATCAGACTCGGTATCTCGGTAACTCAAGACACTTCGACAGGTTGAAACAAGACCAGCAACACCGCCCGAATGTGCCGACAAATCCCGATAGGAGCTGCACATATCTGTTTCTCAGGGCACACTCAGATAAGCAATCCGTACAACCAAAACCAGCCCTCGAGTTTCCCCGAGGTGGCGCTGCAAGGGGCTCTAGTTTGGACCAAAACTCAGAGGAGCACTGGCCCGGGGGGGTTAAAATAAGATGACCCTTGAGTCTGCAGAACCCAAGGGAAAGAAAAGGCTAGGTGGAAAATGGTAAAACCAAGGTTGGGCATTGCTGGAAAAGCTTTAATCAAGGCGAAATATCAAGGGGTTCCCATTATAACCCAACTGCGTAAGGAACGCAAAAATCCGGGAACATAACACTGATATGACGGAAACTAGGGCGGCAAGAGTGGAACAAAACACTAGGAGAGAGGCCGAGCCTTCCACCCTTTACCAAGTATATAGATGCATTAAGATAACATAGCAATATAATGATATCCCAACAAGTAAATAAAAGATGTTCCAACAAGGAACGGCCTCCAATCTTCACCTGCAACTAGCAACGCTATAAGAGGGGCTGAGCAAAGCGGTAACATAGCCAATCAACGGTTTGCTAGGACAAGGTGGGTTAGAGGTTTGGCATGGCAATTTAGGAGGCTTGCAAGCAAGTGGTAGGCATCGTAGCAATGGCATAGCAAAAGAGCGAGCAACTAGCATAGCAAAGATAGTAGTGATTTCGAGGGTATGATCATCTTGCCTGCACAGTTGTCAGAGTTGATTGGATCCTCAAGAGCAAACTCAACGGGCTCCTCGTTAGCGAACTCGTCTCCCGGATCTACCCAAACAAGACAGACAAGCAACAAGGATACAATCAACCACGTGCAAGACCAAGCAATATGATGAAATGATGATATGCTATGAGGGATGCGATGTGGGATGCAAAATGCAAGATATGACAGGAAACACATGAACCTGGCCTCAACTTGGAATTCCAAGTGTGCCACTGGAAAGATGAGATGAAATCTCTTGAAAACGATATAAAGAACGCCGGAATCGGAGTTACGGTTTGGAAATGGCAAGCGATTCAAAAATGACACCGGTCTGCGATTTACAGCAAGTAGGCATCTAAATGCAATGATATGAACATGCTACAGCACCCAAACATGACAACAAAATACATGGCAGGGAAGTATTCAAGATGCTTAACAAAAGTCTAGCACTGAGCTACGGCCAATTCATCCATTAGGAGGTTCAAACAAGCATGGCAAAAACACAAATGACAAACAGATCTCAGACTTAGTGAAATTAACACTTGTCTGGAATTTCAGATCATATAGCCCTCTTCGGAGCAACAAAACAACATGCTACAGGACCTGAACATGACAAAGAAATACATGGCATGGAGCTACTCAACAAGCTTAACAAAAGTCCCTTGGTGACCTTGAGCCAAAAGGGATCACAAAATATACTAAAAAGCATACGAACATAGCAAAAACATAATCAGTTTTCAGACTTAGTGAAAACTGGGACATGTTGAAACATAACTCACGAAGGCATGTTTACGAGCTCGATGCACTCACCACGGGGCAAGTCATGGAAAGACAAGCATACATACCTTAAGAAGGCACAAAATAAAAGCTAGACATGGCAAGAACAATGGCATAGCGTGCACAGGTCAACTACAATAACATCGGCAAAATCGCAAACAAGTTGATGATCTGCCCAGATTCGCAACGAAGCAAAAGTAGAGCTCGATTGACTCAAGCTAGGGTGGTCCATAATTGAAAACAAAGACATTGATGGGTAGAGCACTACAATATTAACAAAAATCTTTTACTGATCATCCTAAAAAGAGGCACGGATCACTAGGAAATAACAAGAACATATGGCATCATGAACTAAACTATCCCAGGACTTAGTGAAATCACTAAGTCCCTGAAAACAGAATTAGCAAGTGCACCACTTTGCAAGCTTGCACAAGTCACCACACACATCCTAAAAATACATGGGTTGCACCTATGGAAAGATGACAAAACCCTTAACAAAACACATATAGAACTCACGGGCATAGCATGCACACAATAATCATGGCAAAAATGACAAAAGTGCTAAACGGAGTAACAGATCTGACAATTAACTCAAGTAGCCCTCTTCTAACAGCATTTCGGGCATCAAGATGAGCTCAAATGAAAATGATGCTTGGGGCGACTTGGGGCGGCGACCCCAACGACGAGGCGGCGGCGGACTGGGACGGCAGCGGCGGATGGCTGGGCGGCGATGGCCGGGCGGGGCAGCAGCGGCGGCGGAGGCGTCGGCCGGGCCGAGGAGGGAGGCGGCGCGGGGCGGCCGGCTCGCGGGCTCGCGGGGGCCTCTCCTGGGCCGGGCGGGCCGGCGGCGGTGGGAGGTGGCGGCCGCCACGTGTCGACGCGCGGGTGGCTGGAGGCGGCGGGCGGACGCTGTCCGGCCCGGTCCGGACACGTCCGGCGGCGGCGGCGGATGGATCTAGGGTTTAGGGGGGAGGGGAGACCCGTGAATTTCGGAGGGGGGTGTATATATAGGTATAGAGGGAGCTAGGAGAGTCCAAATGAGGTGCGGTTTTAGGCCACGCGATCGTGATTGAACGCTCTAGGACATGGAGCAGAGTTTGGTGGGTTTTGGGCCAAATTGGAGGTGTGTTGGGCTGCAACACACACGAGGCCTTTTCGGTCCCTCGGTTAACCGTTGGAGTATCAAACGACGTCCAAATGGTACGAAACTTGACAGGCGGTCTACCTGTAGTAAACCAAGGCCGCTTGGCAAGTCTCGGTCCAATCCAGAAATGTTTAATCCCCACACACGAAAGAAAGCTAGAAATGACCACCGGAGGAGAACGAAGCGCTGGAATGCAAAACAGACAACGGAGAAAATGCTCGAATGCAGGAGACGAACACGTATGCAAATGTAATGCACATGATGACATGATATGAGATGCATGACAAAGACAACAACACACGGAGACAAAGACCCGAACCCGAGGAAATAAATATAACTTAACGCCGGAAACGGCAAGAGTTGGAGTACAAATAGGGAAAGTTACATCCGGGGTGTTACAGGGCGGCACGCCCCCTGGACGCGCTTGGGCTCCTGGGCATGCCCTGGTTGGTTGTGCTCCCCACGGGCCTCCCCTCTGGTACTTTGTTGGCCCATACGGTGTCTTATGTTCTAGAAAAAATCTGCAAAAATTTCACTATGTTTGGACTCCGTTTTGTACTGATATTCTACTAAGTAAAAAACTAGCAAACAACAGCAACTAGCATTGGGCACTATGTCAATAGGTTAGTCCCAAAAAATGATATAAAGTTGCTATAAAATTATTGTAAAATATCCAAGAATGATAATATAACACCATGGATGTAACATCCCAAATTTTCAATTTGGAATGTTATACATTAGATCATCGTGCATATCTTATTTTCTTGCATTTTGGTCGATCCTAGAAATTTCACACAACTCAAGGACCTTCGGAGAGAGTTGGAGATTTTGTTATTTTCATATTTGAGAGTTTTCTCGAATTTGAAAAGAGGATCATTTGATTTATTTATTTCATCTTCAATTATTTTTCCGATATCAAAATATGAGAGAGGGAATAATATGACTTTCCCAAAATATAGGAAAAATGAAGATTTAATAAAGAGATCAAATTTCGTTTTCCAGTGTTTGTTTGTTTTTCTTTGGATAGGGAAAAATGCGCGTTTTCGAAAATTGCATTTTAGGTCCGTAGAAAAGTTCATTTTGTTCGAATCATTTTTAGGAGTCGGGGAAAATTTACTTTAGAATTTTTGGAGTTCGTTTAGTTTCTTTTTCTTTTGTTTTCTGCGCGCGAAACCCAGTTAAAAAAAAAAGAAGCTTCGCCAGGCCTGGGCCAAAGGCCCAGCCGGCCGGCCACCCCAGCCTTGCGCGCGAGCCAGCGCCAGGAAGCCAGGCAGCGCCGCCGCCTCTTGCCTCTTAGCCAAATCCTAGTAGGATTCTTAGCCCCCTTTCCTTTGTTCCGTTTTCCTTTTTCTTTTAGGATTCCCTTTTCCTACTCTATTTCTTGTCCCCTACCCCAAGAAACCCCCTCCCCTCCCCAATACAAATACCCCAACACCCCCCCTCTAAACCCATCAAATCAAGCCCCAAGCCCTCCACCGCACCGCACCCCGCGCCCTACACCGCCGCCGCGCCACCCCACACCCGCGCCGCCGCCGCACCTCACCCACGCCGCCGCCTCCCAGCGCCGCCGCACCTTGCCCACACCCGCGCCGCTGCCCTTGTGCCCTAGCGCCGCCGCCGCACCTCGCCCATGCCGCCGCCTCCCAGCGCCGCCGCCGCCGCCCTAGCATGCCGCCGTCGCCACCGTTCGCCCCGCCTCGCCGGAGGTAGCCCCGTGCCTCTCTTTTTCTTCCCAGCGATTCGGTCCTTTTAAAAGAAACCGTTCCGGTTTTCTTTTCTGGTTTTTCTCTCCGATTCTTCATTTCGGCTTTTTTTTCCGAAACCCTAGATCGGTTTTCCGTTTTCTTTTTCTGTTTTTTTTAAAACCCTAGATCGGTTTTCGTTCGTCTTTCAGACCGTTCGTCTCAACGAACGAGATCGCCGATTATTCCCGGTTAACGACGCCCGTTCTTTTAACCGTTCGTCTCTTTCTTTTCGTCGGATTTATTCCGCGATCGCGATCTCAGATCCGATCTTCGTTCTAGTTTATCTTCTCACCCGTTTATCGGAATCAGCTGACTCAAGCGCCTGGAGTTTCGTCTCGAAACCGCCGTTCCATCTAATCAACTTGAACAAGTTTTTGCTATGGTAAAATTTGACCTAGTTTCAACTTGCAAGAACCGAGTGGTTTTCTTCCGCCGTTTGTTTTCCCGTCCTTTGTTCGGTTCGTTCTTTCTTTGCAACCGGGGTTCTTAAGTTGAACTTTCTGGTTCATTCTCTCATTCGAGTTTTACTTGTGCATTAGATGAGTAATTATTGTGTGGTTACTATTGCTTGATTTCGATAGATTGACCGGAGTGTCACGAGTAGATCTATCAAGAGTTTTGAGTGCAAATCATCTTCATCAACATTGCAGGCAAGTTCACACTTTGATCATACCTTTTCTACAACCCAGTTTTATTGCATTAGATCAATCCTCACACATTGCATGATTAGGATCTAATTAAATTGTGGGATGGGAAGTAGATGAGGTAGTACCTATTACCTGTTTATTATGAAACCTTTGGGAGTTACTTCTACGTTTGCTTATTATGCTATGCTATGCTAGTAGACGTGGATTGGGTGAGTGATATCCATGACAGATGTGAGTTTGATAAATTTTAATGGTTTATTTAAGGTGGCAACTTAAATACACATCTGGGTGGATTGAGGCACCTGGTTTCTATCAGGACTTGCCTGTTTTCTTTTGGACCGCCACCCAGGCTCAAAGGGATCATAAGATTATTCATGCTAGAAACTTCCGTGTGCAGCCACAAGCTATTATGGGCTCTAGCATAGTTGATTAAGTCGTGTGAACTTTTACAGTGGTAGACTAGCAGATGTAGGGGTTGTAGGTGGTAGGGTCTACCCATCGTAAGGTGCAAACGCTTCTGAAAGACTATGTCTCGGTCATCCATTTCTCAAACACCATGTAGTGCGAGAAATCCAACGGAGGCGATCGAGTCTTGTGGGGAAAAGTGCGCAAACCTCTGCAGAGTGTAATAAACTAATCATGGTTAGCCGTGTCCTCGGTTATGGACAATCTTGAGTATCTAGTTCTTGGATTATCCTGTTGATCTCATCACGTTACTTTAAATGAATATTGTTGGGATTAATGATGTTACTTAATTGGGATTGAGAATGCTGTCAACCATTCTCAATGTTCAACCACCACCATGATAGTTAAATAAACTTTATTCCTTTGCAGTAGGGAAAAATTGGCTTTACGCAAAAACCTCATAACCATAGAGCTTTTCCACCAGCCATATATGCATATAGTGATAGCCATTGTTCATCATTTTCTCTATGGTGTGAATTTGCCAGTACATTCAATGTACTGACCCGTTTCGGGCTACAACGTCTCATGTTGCAGGATTATCTTACGACGAGTAAGTGATACGTTAGGGTTATGATTTCTACACTCAACTTTGCCGTTGGTGTTGATGGGAACCCACAACCTTGTTGCTTCCGCTATATGGATTGAGGTAATAGTATTTACGTTACTTTATACATGTGATTTACCTCTGTTATAAATCCTTCGAGTACTGTGTGTGTCAGCATACCGATGCAGGGATGACACTTAAGCACAGAGACTTGATCCATTCGGGTCAGGTCGCTACAAGATGGTATCAGAGCACATATTGACTGTAGGACGTGACCCTAGAAACTGGCAAGCCCATAGCAAAGATTTTTCTCTACAACTTTCCCTTTCAAAAAGATCTTTTACCTCTCTTCTCTTCTGAGCTTATTCAAAAATTCCCTTTAGTGAGACCATACCCTTTTCCCCTTTTGACCATACGAAGATTCGACTGATGAGACCACTCCAAGAAGTACAAGATATCAGACAACTAAGACCACTTCAGAATGAAGATTTTTTCTGTGCATCTGAATAATGAATCTACAACGGTTGAAGACCGAAGACAAGTAGAATTTGAAGGCTCTGGAGAATTCCCAGATTTGTATGACCTAGGAAGGCTACCCTTATGGAACTTGGCAGACTATGGCAGTTGTCAAATACCCGAGATCAAGGTGTATCGGAGAAAGACCGGAGCATGTAGAGTGAAGAAATCAAGGATTTGTCGAGAAAACCCTAAGGCAGGAGATATCAACTATGGAATGATAGCTCATGGAAATGACAAGAGCAGAAACACAGCTATCCATGAAGTTATCTCCCGCTTATGCTATTGTCACCATGCTGAGTTAAGGATGCATGTCATTAGAATGGATTTGATGGAAGAAGGCTGATGGAGCACCTATTAGTAAGATGAAGTTTTAACCTTAGCTGGTGTATCACCAGGATCTGGAGTAGTACATCAAGAAGTTTAAGGTGGAGCTCCATGAAAGCATATTAGACAAGGAAGCATTTCGTGAAGGACTCAGGAACCAAAAGCTGAAAGTAGCCAAGCTAGAAGGGCTACAACCTCGAGATACCGGAGATTTATCAGGAACTGAAGGACAGTATGACCATGGCTCATGCCAAGGATGTTGAAACCCAGAAGTTTGAAATGCAACTCCGGAATATTAAAGGATGTCATGAGAGAATTCACGTCAACGGAGATGATATGGCAAAAGAACTTGAGAAGGACAAGCACGATGGGAAGAAGCCATCGGAGACATAAACAAGACTTGAAGAGTTGGCGATTTTGAAGGTTTATTGACCCTTAGAAGACCAAACCCCTGTTTTATACCTACGTTAGATGCGACGATTGTGAGCTGTCATTTGTTTGATGTTTTCCGACAGCCACAATAAAATCTGTCTTTTAAAAACTTTTGTTTGTATTGTGTGCATCCCTCTCTATCTCCCTTATCTTACCCCAAACCCACATGGACCCAATAGAGGATGAATGAAGATGAGCTTATATTTTCTGGACCGATGAGTCAATTGGAGACGAACTAATGGATTCAGAACATGGAGGATCACATGAAGAATAACCCTATAGTTGGACATGATATGACCCAGCTTGCTCTTCAGTGCTTTGAAAGAGGTGCTGCTACTTGGTGGAGGATATACCAAACCATGAATGGATGGCAAGGAGTAACCACTTTGAGAGAATTAAAGTTGACTCTGCAAAGATCTCACTTGGTGTCCCAGAAGTTGAAGTCTTATGGAAAGGATATAAGGAAACCTTGTGCATGCAAGATTTGTGGAGAAATCGGACACACCCATAAAGAACACAAGGACGAATGCCCTAATTGTGAAGGAAGTCACCCAGTTGTAGAATGCCCAACCAGGCAGATCACTTGTTTCTTGTGTGAAGGGACTACCCACTACCCTACTCAGTGTCACATTTACCCCTTGGTACAAAGAACCATCCAGCAGAAGGAAGAAGCAATGAAAGGAGCCCTCATGGAAGGTTTAGAAGAACCTGTGATGAAGAAAGAGGTGGAGGACACACCCAAAGAGGAACCAATTAAACCCTACACCAAGTCTTGCTATTCATGTGGAGAAGAAGGACACCTCCCCCAGAATTGTATGAATGGGGATCTAGTAGAATTCCCGATAGAGGAAGTAGAATATGACCCACAAGAAATAGAAGCCATGATTGGTATGGAAAGGTCCAGAAAGAGAAACCGATTGGATTCCAGGAAGGACCTAAGTCATATCACCTGTTATAGGTGCAAGGAGTCAGGGCACTACCTCCACAGTTGCCCAAAAAGGAAGCCAAGAACCCAAGGAGGCTATATAATCACAAGAAAACCTCGAAACTTGTCAGATGTAATATGTTTCCATTGTAATAAGCAGGGCACTTTGCCAGAGATTGTCCGAAGGAGAAGGAGACTTGTGATAAATAGTTGAGTTTGTTATAGAAGAAATATAGTAGAAGTGAGAACATTTTTGTTTTATATTGAGGTGTTGACTTGAGACATGTAATGGAAAAGCAAGAGATTGTAAACATTGGAAAATCAATTAAGTTAGCATCGTTGGTAAAGATTGGGTTTTATGAGTTTTTACTCTATGAAGAAGAATTAGGCCATTCTGAGGATATGAGAAATATGGTCTATGGAAGATTTGAGCATTTAAGGGTGGTAGTACCCTGTAAGAACCGTTGACCCCTGGGAAAGATAAGGATACTCCACTGAGTGGATTTCAGACAAAATGAATACGAGTTTTGTCTCGATATGTGTGATACCCTAAGAGTAAGTAGGATGAAGTTGGAGACCGTCCGTTGGACCAAATGTGATCAAGGAGTCAGAAGAGAATGTTAAGTTGAATTGAGATAGACTGAAGGTAGCTCAGTCCAGGCAGAAGAGTTATGTAGACTCAAAAATTCAAGGAGGTAGTCTATGAAATTGGAGATAAAGCATGTCTTCGTGTGTCCCCCATGCGAGGAGTTAAACGTATTGGAGTTAAGGGACAGTTAGCCCCGAGATTTGTAGGACCATACCGAGTTTTGGATCGTATGGGAGAAGTGGCCTACAAGTTGGAGTTATCCGAAGGACTGTCAGGAGTTCAAGATGTGTGTCATGTATCCCAATTGAAGAAGTGCCATGCATAGATGGCCAATATTCCCATGTAAGGACGCTTGACCGCGGAAAGGATAATGATGTTCCACGAAGTGGAATAAGGACTTCATAAGTATAAGTTTTTATCTCGGTATGAGGGATATCCCACAAGGATGAAGAGATAAATTACTATTGGATATAAATGAGGTATGATGTTGGAAATATGGAGCAATGGCAACCCCATGACAAGTCTGAGTACTCACGTCTTGGTTTGGTGCCAATAGAAGGAAGGAAGACAATACAATTGGATGGATTTAAGAATACTAGGAATTTGGAAGATGGAATAATGATAATTTGCCCAATGATAAGTTCAAGGATTACAAGTGACGAGATGGGCCATAACCCACAGGCCCCAGGACCTGCCAAGAAGCAAGCACACTCTTGCTGAAGGAAAAACCCTGGAAGAAGTTACGATTTTATCGACAGATGATTTTATAGGAGTTTACGCAAAACCTGAGAGTTATGAAGGAACGATAGATGTTTGTCTGGCTTGCAGAATCAATGGATTATTCCGAACTTGGTTCGTCGACAAGAGAAATTCTGCAATGCTTGTGAGGATGACCGAGTGTTAGAATGCGAGATTCGCTAAACTGTATACAAGGTAATGATTTGGGTGCGGGATGGATTGATCACCATACTGACTTACTCTTATTATTCGCCTTGCTATATGGGATGGTAAATCTGAGTGACTTACCTATAGTGGAGAGACGACGATCAAAACCTTGTTTAACCCTAGAATGGTATAGCAATTTTCCCCTTGTACAAGGCAGCTTTTGCCAACCGTAGGTCATACGGTGAGGATCAACCAAGACCCATTTCCTGCAGGAGAAACCATAAATTGTTGACCACCATGAGATATCGATAGTTGTTTAGTTTTGGCGCTAGACCCGTCAGCTAAGAAGACCCAATCTCGGAATAACCTTACTAAGAGGAAATGATAGAAGAATTGAGTAAAAGGTTATGCCACTACCTGAAGAGCCTAGAGAAGGAATTATCCTTACGATCTGAGAAGACGGCACTGTCAAGAATAAGGATGGAGTATATGAGTTTTAATGGAACAGTAACCATGCTTCTAAGGGTGGTAGCACCCCAGACACCCCGGTGATGATTGATGGAATTTGAGGAGACACCCAAACCCTAACCTTTTCTTGCTAGCCTCTCCGAATCTCGAGGACGAGATTCCTTATAAGGGTGGTAGGTTTGTAACATCCCAAATTTTCAATTTGGAATGTTATACATTAGATCATCGTGCATATCTTATTTTCTTGCATTTTGGTCGATCCTAGAAATTTCACGCAACTCAAGGACCTTCGGAGAGAGTTGGAGATTTCATTATTTTCATATTTGAGAGTTTTCTCGAATTTGAAAAGAGGATCATTTGATTTATTTATTTCATCTTCAATTATTTTTCCGATATCAAAATATGAGAGAGGGAATAATATGACTTTCCCAAAATATAGGAAAAATGAAGATTTAATAAATAGATCAAATTTCGTTTTCCGGTGTTTGTTTGTTTTTCTTTGGATAGGGAAAAATGCGCGTTTTCGAAAATTGCATTTTAGGTCCGTAGAAAAGTTCATTTTGTTTGACTCATTTTTAGGAGTCGGGGAAAATTTACTTTAGAATTTTTGGAGTTCGTTTAGTTTCTTTTTCTTTTGTTTTCTACGCGCGAAAACCAGCTTAAAAAAAGAAGCTTCGCCAGGCCTGGGCCAAAGGACCAGCCGGCCGGCCACCCCAGCCTTGCGCGCGAGCCAGCGCCAGGCAGCCAGGCAGCGCCGCCGCCACTTGCCTCTTAGCCGAATCCTAGTAGGATTCTTAGCCCCCTTTCCTTTGTTCCGTTTTCCTTTTTCTTTTAGGATTCCTTTTCCCTACTCTATTTCTTGTCCCCTACCCCAAGAAACCCCCTCCCCTCCCCAATATAAATACCCCAACACCCCCCTCTAAACCCATCAAATCAAGCTCCAAGCCCTCCACCACACCGCACCCCGCGCCCTACACCGCCGCCATCCCACCCCACACCCGCGCCGCTGCACCTTGCCCACACCTGCGCCGCCGCCGCACCTCGCCCACGCCGCCGCCTCCCAGCGCCGCCGCACCTTGACCACACCCGCGCCGCCGCCCTTGTGCCCTAGCGCCGCCGCCGCACCTCGCCCACGCCGCCACCTCCCAGCGCCGCCGCCGCCGCCCTAGCACGCCGCCGTCGCCACCATTCGCCCCGCCTCGCCGGAGGTAGCACCGCACCTCTCTTTTTCTTCCCCGCGATTCGGTCCTTTTAAAAGAAACCGTTCCGGGTTGTTTTTCAGTTTTTCTCTCTGATTCTTCGTTTTGGCTTTTTTTCCGAAACCCTAGATCGGTTTTCCGTTTTCATTTTTTGGTTTTTTTTCCGAAAACCCTAGATCGGTTTTCGTTCGTCTTTCGGACCGTTCGTCTCAACGAACGTGATCACCGATTATTCCCGGTTAACGACGCCCGTTCGTTTAACCGTTCGTCTCTTTCTTTTCGTCGGATTTATTCCGCGATCGCGATCTCAGATCCGATCTTCGTTCTAGTTTTATCTTCTCGCCTGTTTATCGGAATCAGGTGACTCAAGCGCCTGGAGTTTCGCCTCGAAACCGCTGTTCCATCTAATCAACTTGAACAAGTTTTTGCTAGGGTAAAATTTGACCTAGTTTCAACTTGCTAGAACCGAGTGGTTTTCTTCCGCCGTTTGTTTTCCCGTCATTTGTTCGGTTCGTTCTTTCTTTGCAACCGGGGTTCTTAAGTTGAACTTTCTGGTTCGTTCTCTCGTTCGAATTTTACTTGTGCATTAGATGAGTACTTATTGTGTGGTTACTATTGCTTGATTTTGATAGATTGACCGGAGTGTGACGAGTAGATCTATCAAGAGTTTCGAGTGCAAATCATCTTCATCAACATTGCAGGCAAGTTCACACTTTGATCATACCTTCTCTACAACCCAGTTTTATTGCATTAGATCAATCCTCACACATTGCATGATTAGGATCTAATTAAATTGTGGGATGGGAAGTAGATGAGGTAGTACCTATTACCTGTTTATTATGAAACCTTTGGGAGTTACTTCTACGTTTGCTTATTATGCTATGCTATGCTAGTAGACGTGGATTGGGTGAGTGATATCCATGACAGATGTGAGTTTGATAAATTTTAATGGTTTATTTAAGGTGGCAACTTAAATACACATCTGGGTGGATTGAGGCACCTGGTTTCTATCAGGACTTGCCTGTTTTCTCTTGGACCGCCACCCAGGCTCAAAGGGATCATAAGATTATTCATGCTAGAAACTTCCGTGTGCAGCCACAAGCTATTATGGGCTCTAGCATAGTTGATTAAGTCGTGTGAACTCTTACAGTGGTAGACTAGCAGATGTAGGGGTTGTAGGTGGTACGGTCTACCCATCGTAAGGTGCAAACGCTTCTGAAAGACTATGTCTCGGTCATCCGTTTCTCAAACACCATGTAGTGCGAGAAATCCAACGGAGGCGATCTAGTCTTGTGGGGAAAAGTGCGCAAACCTCTGCAGAGTGTAATAAACTAATCATGGTTAGCCGTGTCCCCGGTTATGGACAATCTTGAGTATCTAGTTCTTGGATTATCCTGTTGATCTCATCATGTTACTTTAGATGAATATTGTTGGCATTAATTATGTTACTTAATTGGGATTGAGAATGCCGTCAACCATTCTCAATGTTCAACCACCACCATGATAGTTAAATAAAATTTATTCCTTTGTAGTAGGGAAAAATTGGCTTTACGCAAAAACCTTATAACCATAGAGCTTTTCCACCAGCCATATATGCATATAGTGATAGACATTGTTCATCATTTTCTTTATGGTGTGAATTTGCCAGTACATTCAATGTACTGACCCGTTTCGGGCTGCAACGTCTCATGTTGCAGGATTATCTTACGACGAGTAAGTGATACGTTAGGGTTACGATTTCTACACTCAACTTTGCCGTTGGTGTTGATGGGAACCCACAACCTTGTTGCTTCCGCTATATGGATTGAGGTAATAGTATTTATGTTACTTTATACATGTGATTTACCTCTGTTATAAATCCTTCGAGTACTGTGTGTATCAGCATACCGATCCAGGGATGACACTTAAGCACAGAGACTTGATCCATTCGGGTCAGGTCGCTACAATGCAACAATAAAAAATTATAGATGCTTTGGAGACGTATCAGCATCCCCAAGCTTAATTCATGCTCGTCCTCGAGTAGGTAAATGATAAAAACAAAATTTTTGATGTGGAAGGCTGCCTAACATGTTCATCACATATTCTTTGTTTTGTAGCATGGTCATTTGTACTTTTATATGGTTCAAAGCAATAGTCTTTTGAAATGAAGATTTCTATACTCAAGCATATCAACAAGCAACCATGTCTTTCAAAATATCAACACTAAAGAAAGCTATCCCTAGCCCATCATGCTCAATCATTTATCCATTCATGAAACACCCTCGCATATTAGCTACATCCAATGCTCAAGTATGATCATAGTGCAACCTAGTTGGTGCTTTAAAAGAGAAGATGGAGACTCCAATAAAAAAATTATATAAAGTAAATAGATAGACCCTTCACAGAGGGAAGTAGGATTTCTAGAGGTGCCAGGGCTCAAAGCTTAAATTGAGAGATCAAATTTTTTGAGAGACATACTTTTCCGGTAAATGAAAACGAGTGAGTAATCCCAGAACTTTTCATGCTACATATATCATAGGCCATTCTCAAATAGCAAATAAAGTTTATTCTTTTTTCCACCATTTTTTCACAATCATGGCTAGCTGTATCCACGGGTGCCTTCCATACCAACACTTTCCAAGGAATTTATTATTTTACAACATAAAGTAAATTCATTTTTCATTTTGGGACTGGGCATCCCTACTACCACCGTACTCTCGTGCAACGACAAGTGAATAAACACAAATCTTGAGAATAACACATCTACCATGGAAAATATTGGCCACCCCCTGCCTCTTCATGAGAGGTATGAGCAAAAAAAAGGAAGTTCATTTTGAAAATTAGAGATGGCACCTACAAATTTGCTTAGAACGACATGAAAATACCGCATATATGTATGTATGGTGGACTCATATGGCAAAATTGGGTTTAAAGATTTTGGATGCACAAGTAGTATTTCTACTATGGAGGCTAGCAAATAGATTGAGAAGCAACCAACCAAGAAACGGAAAATCACATAAGGGAGCACTAAGCATAACTAACACCGAATAATGCACCATAAGTAGGATGTAATTTCATTGCATAACTATTGACTTTCTTCCTTCCATAGGGAATCACAAACGTTAACACCAATATTCTTAGTAAAGCAGAATTTCTCACCAACATGACTCATATATCACTATCATCATATCTCAAAACTACTACAAAGAATCAAGTTTATTTTGTCCAATGATCTTCATAAATGTTTTAATTATATCCCCCTTGAATATTAATCACTTTGGGACTAGTTTCATATATTGCAATTGCTATTGGATAGCTCAAACAAATTTAAGTGAAGAACATGAGCATAACTTTTTGTCACACAAAATAATATAAGTGAAGCACGAGAGAATTTCTTCAAAATATTAAAGCACACCATGCTCATAAAGATATAAGTGAAGCACTAGAGAAATTCCATAGCTCAAAAAATTTAAGTGAAACATAAAGAGCAATTCTAACAAATCATAACATAATTTTGGATCTCTCAAATAGGTGTGTCCAACAAGGATACTTATGACAACTAAAAAGCAAAACAAGAAAAGACTCATATAATACAACATGCTCCAAGGAAAGCTCATGATATGTGACGAATAAAAATATAGCTCCGAGTAAAATATCGATGGTCGTTGGAAGAAAGAGGGGATGCCTTTTGGGGCATCCCCAAGCTTAGTTGCTTGCTTCTCCTTGAATAATATCTTGGGGTGCCTTGGGGCATCCCCAACCTTAGGCTCTTTTCACTCTTTATCCCTTCATCCATCGTGACCTCACCCAAAACATGAAAAATTCAATCACACAAAACTTAACAAAACCTTCGTGAGATCCGTTAGTATAATAAAGCAAATCACTACTATAAGTACTGTTGCAAACCCGTTCATATTTTATTATTGCATTATACCTACTATATTCCAACTTTACCATGTCTTATATCCCCCGATACAATCCATAGATTCATCAAATAAGCACACAACGCAACGGAAACAGAATCTGTTAAAAACCGAACAGTCTGTAGTAATCTGGAAAGTTCATATACTTCTGTAACTCCAAAGATTCTGGAAAATTAGGATGATGTAGGAAATTTGTAAATCAATCTGGTGTACAAAAATTAGGATATTATCATGCTTCTGTAATTTACAAAATTTATTTTACTAGACGCGAAAGTTCATGTTTTCCAACAAGATCAAATCAACTATCACCAAACATAATCCCAAAGGCTTTACTTGGCACAAACACTGATTAAAATATAAAAACAATCATAATAGTAGCATAATTGTGTGAACACTAAAGAACAAAAAGAAAAAGGCAAAAATAAAATTTATTCATTGGGCTGCCTCCCAACAAACACTATTGTTTTATGCCCCTAGCTAGGCATAATGCATAGATTCAAGTATTGCCATCTTTGGTTTCCAATTCCTCAATCTCACAACCAATATTCTTCAAAAATTTGGCATGCATATTTTCAATAATAATACTTCTAGGAATAAGATTGAAGAATTCATTTTTGCAGGTAGAGTCTTTCACAACTTCAACAAAGTCGGGGTGAATATTAATCATCTTAAGATCCTCTTTGTTATTATTAGAAGTCAGACCCTTGGTCTTAGTGACTTGAGTAGTCTTGCCAATTTTTACGGGAGTTTTTTCAATAGTTTTAGCGAAAGCAAAAGCCGAGCTTAAATTACTAAAAAAAAATCCAACTTATCAATCTGAGAAGGACACTCTCCAATTCTTTCATTAATTATGGTTTCCTTTTCCCTTAGTAATTTGAGAACATGACCAACTTTTGACCCAAATTTATTGGCAAGATTCTGCATCTTTGTACCTAAGTTTTCAATTTTCTCTAAGGTGACCATCTTCTTTTCAATAGCATCTAATATTTGCATAACATGCTCAAGAGTTAAGATTGTTTCAATAATAATGATAGGTGGTGCACCCACTACATCTCCCATGGCATTAAAAGCATCCAAATATGGACACACCAAGAAATTCCCACCGGTAATCGTATTAAGGACGAATCTATACCAAGCGGTTATGCCCTCGTAAAAACTGCGAAGAAGAACGATGGTAGATTGCTTATGAATAGATCTATTATGATCATTGCAAATTCTATACCGAGTGTCTTTTAGATTCTCCCCTCCCATTTGTTTAAAATTAAGAACCTCATTCTCGGGGGTACATGAAACAGAGGAAGAACTAGCCATAACGACAAAGCAAGGAAGATTGCAAACAAAACAGATCTGACGAGAAAAAGGCGAACGAAAGGAAGGCTAATAAAATGGCAAACTTTTGTGTAGTGGGGGGATGAAAATGAAAGGCAAATGGCAAATAATGTCAATTTCAAGGAGATGAGACTGTGTCGGTATTTCCCCATAAAGGAAGGGATGATGCATGATAGCTACAGTACGTATTTCCCCTCAGTTATGAAACCAAGGTATCAATCCAGTAGGAGAACCAAGAAATACTAAGTAAACGGTACCTGCACACAAAGAACACATACTTGCAACCCAACACGTAAGAGGGGTTGTCAATCCCTCCTTGTTAACGGCGCCAAAAATTGGCAAGTTGACGGGAGTATATTTGTGATAGATTGGATAAATAACTCTCGATAAAATGCAAAATAAAATAAAGAATAAAAAAGTGCAGCAAGGTATTTTTTTGGTTTTTGGAATAATAGATCTGAAAATAAAAGCGAATAAAAATAGATCTCAAAGCAAATATGATAAAGAATAGACCCGGGGGACGTATATTTCACTAGTGGCTTCTCTCAATAAATAGCACACAGTGGATAAATAAATTACTGTTGCGCAATTGATAGAAGATTGAATAATTATGACGATATCCAAGGCAATGATCAATATATAGGCATCACGTTCAATATTAGTACACCGACTCCTGCCTGCATCTAATACTATTACTCCAAACATCGACAATTATCCAACATGCATCTAGTCTATTAAGTGAAGGAAATATGCCCTAGAGGCAAAAATAAAGTTGTTATTTATATTTCCTTATATCATGATAAATGTTTATTATTCATGCTAGAATTGTATAAACTGGAAACTTAGTACATGTGTTAATACATAGACAAACAAAGTGTCACTTGTTTGCCTCTACTTTACTAGCGCGTTGAATCAATGATGGTTATGTTTCCTAACCATAGACATGAGTTGTCATTTGATTAACGGGATAAAATCATTAGAGAATGATGTGATTGACTTGACCCATCCGTTAGCTTAGCACGATGATCGTTTAGTTTGTTGCTATTGCTTTCTCCATAACTCCCGAATACCGGAGGAACACTTTGTGTGCTACCAAACGTCACAACGTAACTGGGTGATTATAAAGGTGCTCTACAGGTGTCTCCGACGGTGTTTGTTGAGTTGGCATGGATCAAGATTAGGATTTGTCACTCCGATTGTCGGAGAGGTATCTCTGGGCCCTCTCGGTAATGCACATCACTATAAGCCTTGCAAGAAATTTAGCTAATTAGTTAGTTACAGGATGTAGCATTACGGAACGAGTAAAGAGACTTGCCGGTAACGAGATTGAACTAGGTATTGAGATACCGACGATCGAATCTCGGGCAAGTAACATACCGATGACAAAGGGAACAACGTATACAATTATGCGGTTTTGACCGATAAAGATCTTCGTAGAATATGTAGGAACCAATATGAGCATCCAGGTTCCGCTATTGGTTATTGACCAAAAGTGAGTCTCGGTCATGTCTACATAGTTCTCAAACCCGTAGGGTCCGCACGCTTAACATTCGGTGACGATCGGTATTATGAGTTTATGTGTTTTGATGTACCAAAGGTAGTTCGGAGTCCTGGATTTGATCACGGACATGACGAGGAGTCCCATAATGGTCGAGACATAAAGATTGATATATTGGAAGCCTATATTTGGACATTGGAATGGTTCCAAGTGGTTCGGGCATTTTTCCGGTGTATTGGGAGGTTACCGGAACCCCCCGGGGAGTATATGGGCCTTATTGGGCCTTTAGTGGAATAGAGGAGAGGGAAGGGAAAAGAGGGAGGCGTGCCCCCAAGCCCAATCCGAATTGGGAGGGGGCCGGCCCCCCTTTCCTTCCTTCCTCTCTCCTCCTTCATTCCTATCCTACTCCTATTTCGAAGGGCTCCTACTTCTCCTAGGAAAGGGGGGAATCCTACTCCCGGAAGGAGTAGGACTCCCCTAGGGCGCGCCAAAGAGAGGGCCGGCCCTCCCCCTCCTCCACTCCTTTATATACGGGGGAGGGGGGCACCCCATGGACACACAAGTTAATCATTGATCTTTAGTCGTGTGCGGTGCCCCCCTCCACCATAATCCACCTCGCTTATGTCGTAGCGGTGCTTAGGAGAAGCCCTGTTCCAATAGCATCATCATCTCCATCATCACGCCATCGTCCTGACGAAACTCTCCCTCGAAACTCTACCGGATCGTGAGTTTGCGGGACGTCACCGAGCTGAACGTTTGCAGATCGCAGAGGTGACATACGTTCGGTACCAGGGATTGGTTGATTGTGAAGACGTACGACTACGTCAACCGCGTTTTCATAACGCTTCCGCTTACGGTCTATGAGGGTACGTGGACGGCACTCCTCCCTCTCGTTGCTATGCATCACCATGATCTTGCGTGTGCGTAGGAATTCTTTTTAAATTACTATGTTCCCCATCAGTGGTATCAGAGCCAGGTTTATGCGTAGATGTTATATGCATGAGTATAACACAAGGAGTTGTGGGCGTGGGTATATACATATTGCTTGCCGTCACTAGTTGATTCTTGATTCAGTGGCATTGTTGGATGAAGCGGCCTAGACCGACATTACGCGTACGCTTACGCGAGACTAGTTCTACTGACGTGCTTCGCACATACGTGGCTAGTGGGTGTCTGTTTCTCCAGCTTTAGTTGAATCGGATTCAATGAACAGGGTTCTTTCTAAAGATCAAAAAGCAATCACTATACCGCGTTGTGGTTTTTGATGTGTAGGTAAGAACGGTTCTTGCTCAGCCCGTAGCAGCCACGTAAAACTTGCAACAACAAAGTAGAGGATGTCTAACTTGTTTTTGCATGGCATGTTGTGATGTGATATGGTCAAGACATGATGCTAAATTTTATTGTATGAGATGATCATGTTTTGTAACACAGTTAGCGGCAACTGGCAGGAGCCATATGGTTGTCACTTTATTGTCACTTTACTTTATCACTAAGCGGTAGCAATAGTCATAGAGGCAATAGTTTGCGAGATGACAACGATGCTTCGATGGAGATCAAGGTGTCAAGCCGGTGACGATGGCGATCATGACGGTGCTTTGGAGATGGAGATCAATGGCACAAGATGATGATGGCCATATCATATCACTTATATTTGATTGCATGTGATGTTTATCCTTTATGCATCTTATTTTGCTTAGTTCGGTGGTACCATTATAAGATGATCTATCACTAAATTTCAAGGTATAAGTGTTCTCCCTGAGTATGCATCGTTGCTACAGTTTGTCGTGCCGAGATACCACGTGATGATCGGGTGTGATAAGCTCTAAGTTCACATAGAATGGGTGCAAGCTAGTTTTGCACACGCAGAATACTCGGGTTAAACTTGACGAGCCTAGCATATGCAGATATGGCCTCGGAACACTGGAGATCGAAAGAACTTGCACTCTTTGGAGTGACTCTTTGTTGCATGTTGAGGGATAGTTATATGATCCAATTATGTTATTTTATTGGAAGAACTTGCACTAGTGAAAGTATGAACCCTAGGCCTTGTTTCCTAGCATTGCAATACCGTTTGTGCTCACTTTTACCACTTGCTACCTTGCTGTTTTTATATTTTCAGATTATAAAAACCATTATCTACTATCCATATTGCACTTGTATCACCAAATCTTCGCCGAACTAGTGCACCTATACAGTTTACCATTGTATTGGGTGTGTTGGAGACACAAGCGACTCTTTGCTATTTGGTTTTAGGGTTGTTTGAGAGGGACCATCTTCATCCTATGCCTCCCATGGATTGATAAACCTTAGGTCATCCACTTGAGGGAAATTTGCTACTGTCCTACAAACCTCTGCACTTGGAGGCCCAACAACGTCTACAAGAAGAAGGTTGTGTAGTAGACATCAATCACACGATCACTTACATGATTAGAGAGATGTCTCTCTAAGTGGGAGTTCTTAAGTAATTTGATTAATTAAAATTTAATTTATCATGAACTTAGTAACTGATAGTATTTTGCATGTCTATGTTCTTGTAGATAGATGGCCCGTGCTGTTGTTCCGTTGAATTTTAATGCGTTCCTAGAGAAAGCTAAGTTGAATGATGAGGATAGCAACTACACGGACTGGGTCCGTAACTTGAGGATTATCCTCATTGCTACACAGAAGAATTACGTCTTGGAAGCACCGCTAGGTGACAAACCCGCTGCAGGAGCAACGCCAGATGTTATGAACACCTGGCAGAGCAAAGCTGGTAACTACTCAATAGTTCAGTGTGCCATGCTTTACAGGTTAGAACCGGGACTTCAATGACGTTTTGAACATCATGTAGCATATGAGATGTTCCAGGAGTTGAAGTTAATATTTCAAGCAAATGCCCCGATTGAGAGATATGAAGTCTCCAATACGTTGTACAGCTGCAAGATGGAAGAGAATAGTTCTGTCAGTGAACATATACTCAGAATGTCCGGGTACCACAACCACTTGACTCAACTGGGAGTTAATCTTCCTGATGATAGTGTCATTGACAAAGTTCTTCAATCACTGCCACAAAGCTACAAGAGATACGTGATGAACTATAATATGCAAGGGATGGATAAGACAATTCCCGAGCTCTTCGCAATGCTAAAGGCTGCGGAGGTAGAAATCAAAAAGGAGCATCAAGTGTTGATGGTCAACAAGACCACCAGTTTCAAGAAAAAGGGTAAAGGGAAGAAGGGGAACTTCAAGAAGAACAGCAAGCCAGTTGCTGCTCAAGTGAAGAAACCCAAGTCTGGATCTAAGCCTGAGACTGAGTGCTTCTACTACAAAGGAGCTTGTCACTGGAAGCGGAACTACCCCAATTATTTTGCGGAGAAGAAGGATGGCAAAGTGAAAGGTATATTGGATATACATGTTATTGGTGTGTACCTTACTAATGCTCAAAGTAGTGCCTGGGTATTTGATACTGGTTCAGTTGCTAACATTTGCAACTCGAAGCAGGGGCTTCGGATTAAGCAAAGATTGACTAAGGATGAGGTGACGATGCGCATGGGAAATGGTTCCAAAGTCGATGTGATCACCGTCGGCACACTACCTCTACATCTACCTTTGGTATTAGTATTAGACCTAAATAATTGTTATTTGCTGCCAGCGTTGAGCATGAACATTATATCTGCATCTTGTTTGATGCGAGACGGTTATTCATTTAAATCAGAGAATAATGGTTGTTCTATCTATATGAGTAATATCTTTTATGGTCATGCACCCCTGATGAGTGGTCTATTTTTACTAAATCTTGATAGTAGTGATACACATGTTCATAGTATTGAAGCCAAAAGATGCAGAGTTGATAATGATAGTGCAACTTATTTGTGGCACTGCCGTTTAGGTCATATTGGTGTAAAGCACATGAATAAACTCCATTCCGATGGACTTCTGGAATCACTTGATTATGAATCACTTGGTACTTGCGAACCATGCCTCATGGGCAAGATGACTAAAACTCCGTTCTTAGGATCAATGGAGCGACCAACAGAGTTATTGGAAATCATACATACTGATGTATGTGGTCGCGCCCTAGGGGGGTGCGCCCAAGGGGGGTGGGCGCGCCCCCCACCCTCGTGGGCAGCTCCTGTATCTTCTGACGTGGGGTCCAAGTCCATCAGGTGTATTTCCTTCCAAAAATAACTTCTCCAGATGATTTCGTTCTGTTTCGACTCCGTTTGATATTCCTTTTCTTCAAAACACTGAAATAGGCATAAAACAGCAAATCTGGGTTGGGCCTCCGGTTAATAGGTTAGTCCCAAAAATAATATAAGAGTGGATAATAAAGCCCAATATTGCCCAAAACAGTAGATAATATAGCATGGAGCAATCAAAAATTATAGATACGTTGGAGACGTATCAAGCATCCCCAAGCTTAATTCCTGCTCGTCCCCGAGTAGGTAAATGATAAAAAGACAATTTTTGATGTGGAGTGCTAGTTGGCATAATTTCAATGTAATTTCTCTTAATTGTGGCATGAATATTCAGATCCATAAGATTCAAGACAAAAGTTTAATATTGACATAAAAAATAATACTTCAAGCCAAGCATGTCTTCTCAAAATAACATGGCCAAAGAAAGCTATCCCTACAAAATCATATAGTCTGGCTATGCTCCATCTTCACCACACAACATATTTAAATCATGCACAACCCCGATGACAAGCCAAGCAATTGTTTCATACTTTTGATGTTCTCAAACTTTTTCAATGTTCACGCAATACATGAGCGTGAACCATGGACATAGCACTATAGGTGGAATAGAATGGTGGTTGTGGAGAAGACAAAAAAGGGGGAAGATAGTCTCACATCAACTAGGAGTATCAATGGGCTATGGAGATGCCCATCAATAGATATCAATGTGAGTGAGTAGGGATTGCCATGCAACGAATGCACTAGAGCTATAAATGTAAGAAAGCTCAACAAAAGAAACTAGTGGGTGTGCATCCAACTTGCTTGCTCATGAAGACCTAGGGCACTTGAGGAGGCCCATTATTGGAATATACAAGCCAAGTTCTATAATGTAAGATTCCCACTAGTATATGAAAATGACAAAACAAGAGACTCTCTATATGAAGAACATGGTGCTACTTTGAAGCACAATACATGAAACTCGCTATATGAAGAACATGGTGCTACTTTGAAGCACAAGTGTGGAAAAAGGATAGTAGCATTGCCCCTTTTTATATTTTTTTATTTGGCCTTTACTTTTTTATGGCCTTTATCTTTTTTTATTTGGCCTTCCTTTTTTATTTGGCCTTTTTTTATTTGGGACAATGCTCTATTAATGATGATCATCACACTTCTATTTATTTACAACTCAATGATTACAACTTGATACTAGAACAAAGTATGACTCTATATGAATGCCTCCGGCGGTGTACCGGGATGTGCAATGATGCATGAGTGACATGTATGAAAGAATTATGAATGGTGGCTTTGCCACAAATACGATGTCAACTACATGATCATGCTAAGCAATATGACAATGATGAAGCGTGTCATAATAAATGGAACGGTGGAAAGTTGCATGGCAATATATCTCGGAATGGCTATGGAAATGCCATAATAGGTAGGTATGGTGGCTGTTTTGAGGAAGGTACATGGTGGGTGTATGGTACCGGCAAAAGTTGTGCGGTACTGGAGAGGCTAGCAATGGTGGAAGGGTGAGAGTGCGTATAATCCATGGACTCAACATTAGTCATAAAGAACTCACATACTTATTGCAAAAATCTATTAGTTATCGAAACAAAGTATTACGTGCATGGTCCTAGGGGGATAGATTGGTAGGAAAAGACCATCGCTCGTCCTCGACCGCCACTCATAAGGAGAACAATCAATAAATAAGTCATGCTCCGACTTCATCACATAATGGTTCACCATACGTGCATGCTACGAGAATCACAAACTTCAACACAAGTATTTCTCAAATTCACAACTACTCAACTAGCATGACTCTAATATTACCATCCTCATATCTCAAAACAATCATCAAGTATCAAACTTCTCATAGTATTCAACACACTCATAAGAGAATTTTATTATTCTTGAATACCTAGCATATTAGGATTTTAAGCAAATTACCATGCTATTTAAGACTCTCAAAATAATATAAGTGAATCATGAGAGTTCATCTATTTCTATAAAATAAAACCTCCACCGTTCTCTAAAAGGATATAAGTGAAGCACTAGAGCAACAACAAACTACTCCGAAAGATATAAGTGAAGATCAATGAGTAGTCGAATAATTATGCAACTATGTGAAGACTCTCTAACATTTAAGAATTTCATATCTTGGTATTTTATTCAAACAGCAATCAAAGCAAAAGAAAATGACATCTAAGAATGGCAATCATTATGTGAAGAAGCAAAAACTTAGGATCAACCGATACTAACCGATAGTTGTTGAAGAAGAAAGGTGGGATGCCTACTGGGGCATCCCCAAGCTTAGATGCTTGAGACTTCTTGAAATATTATCTTGGGTGCCTTGGGCATCCCCAAGCTTGAGATTTTGTATGTCCTTAATTCCTCTCATATCACGATTTCCCTAAATCTCAAAAGCTTCATCCACACAAAACTCAACAAGGACTCGTGAGATAAGTTAGTATAAACCATTGCCAAAACCTTATCATACTGTACTGTAGAAAATCACTAAAATTATTATTCAACATTGAATACTAAATGCCTCTGCATATTTAATATTCCTATCCTCAAATAGAATCATTAAAGAAGCAAACATATGCAAACAATGCAAACATAACAACAATCTGCCTAAACAGGATAGTATGTAAAGAATGCTGCAACATCCATACTTCCCTAGCTCCAAAATTATGAAAGAAAATTCTCACTGTAGTAAATTTATCAAGGCTTAATATGCAAAAGGTTTCAACATTTTATCACATTCTTACTTTTCTAGGGAATTATTGCAACAGCGGTAAACTTTCTGTTTTCAAACAGCAACATGTGGACTTCTAACATACGCATAGTAAAGGCTATCAATGCCAATTTTATTGAAATAAAGATGCAAAACATTGTTCTAAATAACAGCAAGCAAATCCTAAAAAAATAAATTGACGCTCCAAGCAAAAACACATATCATGTGGTGAATAAAAATATAGCTGCAAGTAAAGTTACCGATGAACGAAGACAAAAGAGGGGATGCCTTCCGGGGCATTCCCAAGCTTAGGATCTTGGATATCCTTGAATATTACCTTGGGGTGCCTTGGGCATCCCCAAGCTTAGGCTCTTACCACTCCTTGTTCCATAGTCCATCGAATCCTTACCCAAAACTTGAAAACTTCACAACACAAAACTTAACAGAAAACTCGTAAGCTCCGTTAGTATAAGAAAATAAATCACCACTTCAAGGTACTATAATGAACTCATTCTTTATTTATATTGGTGTTAAACCTACTGTATTCGAACTTCTCTATGGTTTATAAACTATTTTACTAGCCATAGATTCATGAAAAACAGAATCTGTCAAAAACAGAATAGTCTGTAGTAATCTGGATCAAACATATACATCTGTAACACATAAAATTCTCAAATAAATTGCTGGACCTGAGTAATTTATCTATTAATCATTTCAAAAAAGAATTAACTCAATATCACTTTCCAAATAAAAATGGCAGCAATTCTCGTGAGCGCTAAAGTTTCTGTTTTTGACAGCATGATCAACAAGACTTTCCCAAAGTCTTCCCAAAGGTTCTACTTGGCACAAACACTAATTAAACACATGAAACCACATATAAGCAGAGGCTAGATGAATTATTTATTACTAATAAAGAACAAAAAGCAAGGAACAAAAATTATATTGGGTTGCCTCCCAACAAGCGCTATCGTTTTACGCCCCTAGCTAGGCATGATGATTTCAACGATGCTCACATAAAAGATAAGAATTGAAACATAAAGAGAGCATCATGAAAAATATGACTAGCACATTTAAGTATAACCCACTTCCTATGCATAGGGATTTTGTGAGCAAACAACTTGTGGTAACAAGGATCAACTTGCATAGGAAGGTAAAACAAGCATAACTTCAAAACTTTAAGCACATAGAGAGGAAACTTGATATTATTGCAATTCCTACAAGCATCTGTTCCTCCCTCATAATAATTTTCAGTAGCATCATGAATGAATTCAACAATATAACCAGAACCTAAAGCATTCTTTTCATGATCTACAAGCATAGAAAATTTATTACTCTCCACATAAGAAAAATTCTTCTCATGAATAATAGTGGGAGCAAACTCAACAAAATAACTATCATGTGATTGAAAATTAAGATCAAGATGACAAGTTTCACGGTTATCATTATTCTTTAAAGCATACGTGTCATGAAAATAATCATCATAGATAGGAGGCATGCTTTCATCAGAATAAATTTGCTCATCAAAGCTTGGGGGACAAAAAATATCATCTTCATCAAACATAGCTTCCCCAAGCTTGTGGCTTTGCATATCATTAGCATCATGGATATTCAAGGAATTCATACTAACAACATTGCAATCATGCTCATCCTTCAAATATTTAGTGCCAAATATTTTATAGATTTCTTCTTCTAGCACTTGAGCACAATTATCCATTCCATCATACTCACGAAAGATATTACAAAGGTGAAGCGTATGAGACAAACTCAATTCCATTTTTTATAGTTTTCTTTTATAGACTAAACTAGTGATAAAACAATAAACTAAAAGACTCGATTGCAAGATCTAAAGATATACCTTCAAGCACTCACCTCCCCGGCAACGGCGCCAGAAATGAGCTTGATGTCTACTACACAACCTTCTTCTTGTAGACGTTGTTGGGCCTCCAAGTGCAGAGGTTTGTAGGACAGTAGCAAATTTCCTCAAGTGGATGACCTAAGGTTTATCAATCCGTAGGATGCGTAGGATGAAGATGGTCTCTCTCAAGCAACCCTGCAACCAAATAACAAAGAGTCTCTTGTGTCCCCAACACACCCATTACAATGGTAAATTGTATAGGTGCACTAGTTCGGCGAAGAGATGGTGATACAAGTGCAATATGGATAGTAGATAATAGTTTTTGTAATCTGAAATAATAAATACAACAAGGTAGCAAGTGATAAAAGTGAGCGTAAACGGTATTGCAATGATGGTAAACAAGGCCTAGGGTTCATACTTTCGCTAGCGTAAGTTCCCTCAACAATACTAACATAATTGGATCACATAACTATCCCTCAACATGCAATAAAGAGGCACTCCAAAGTCACTAATAGCAGAGAACGAACGAAGAGATCATGGTAGGGTACGAAACCACCTCAAAGTTATTCTTTCCAATCAATCCGTTGGGCTATTCCTATAATTGTCACAAACAGCCCTAGAGTTCGTACTAGAATAACACCTTAAGATACAAATCAACCAAAACCATAATGTCACCTAGATACTCCAATGTCACCTCACGTATTCGTGGGTATGATTATACGATATACATCACACAATCTCAGATTCATCTATTCAACCAACACAAAGGACCTCGAAGAGTGCCCCAGAGTCTCTACCGGAGAATCACGACGAAAACGTGTGCCAACCCCTATGCATAGGTTCCCAATGTCACGAAACCCGCAAGTTGATCACCAAGACATACATCAAGTGGCACGTGATAGCCCATTGTCACCACAGATACGCACGACAAGACATACATCAAGTGTTCTCAAGTCTTTAAAGACTCAATCTAATAAGATTACTTCAAAGGGGAAACTCAATTCATTACAAGAGAGAAGAGGGGGAGGAGAAACATAAGATCCAACTATAATAGCAAAGCTTGCGATACATCAAGATCATGCCAAATCAAGAACACGAGAGAGAGAGAGATCAAACACATAGCTACTGGTACATACCCTCAGCCCCGAGGGATAACTACTCCCTCCTTGTCATGGAGAGCACCGGGATGATGAAGATGACCACCGGAGAGGGATTGCCCCCTCCGGTAGGGTGCCGGAAACGGTTCTAGATTGGCTTTCGGTGGCTACGAGACTTCTGGCGGCGGAACTCCCGATCTATTGTGCGTTCTGGAAGTTTTAGGGTACGTGGAGTTATATAGGCAGAAGAAGTACGTCAGGGAAGCCACGGGGGCCCCACGAGACAGGGGGGCGCGCACTAGGGGGGTGGGCGCGCCCCCACCCTCGTGGGCAGCTCCCGTATCTTCTGACGTGGGGTCCAAGTCCATCAGGTGTATTTCCTTCAAAAAATAACTTCTCTAGTTGATTTCGTTCCGTTTCGACTCCGTCTGATATTCCTTTTCGTCAAAACACTGAAATAGGCATAAAACAACAAATCTGGGCTGGGCCTCCGGTTAATAGGTTAGTCCCAAAAATAATATAAAAGTGGATAATAAAGCCCAATATTGCCCAAAACAGTAGATAATATAGCATGGAGCAATCAAAAATTATAGATACGATGGAGACGTATCAAAAATGCCTGCTTTTAAATTCCTTCGGGTATGATAGAAAAACTGCTAGCTAATCCTTTTTTAGGAGATGGAACAAAACATCCTCATGAGCATCTAATATATGTGGATGAAGTTTGTGGATTACTTAAGCTTGAAGGTGTACCCGGAGATGTTGTTAAGAAGAAGGTCTTCCCTTTATCTTTGAAGGGAGATGCATCGATATGGTACAGGCTATGTGATGATATGGGGTCTTGGAATTACAAACTTGGGGGAGGCTTAAATCAATGTTATATTCATGCCCCAATCATGAGCTCTCAAGAGAAATGAGTATTCAAAATTTTTATGCTCGGATTTCTGATAACAATCGCACCATGCTTGATACTTCTTGTGATGGCTCTTTTATGATGAAGACAATTGAATTCAAATGGGATTTATTGGAAAGAACTTAAACGCAACTATGAAGATTGGGACCTCGACAATGGTAAGGAGTCAGGTATGCCACCTAGTTTTGATTGTGTTAAATCTTTTATGGATACCGATGTTTTCCGTAAATTTAGCACTAAATATGGACTTGACTCTGAGATAGTAGCTTCTTTCTGTGAATCTTTTGCTACTTATGTTGATCTCCCCAAGGAGAAGTGGTTTAAATATCATCCTCCCATAGAAGTAAAAGTAGCTACACCTATTAAAGTTGAAGAAAAGATTGTCACTTATAATGATCCTATTGTTCCTACTTATGTTGAGAAACCACATTTCCCTGTTAGGATAAAGGATCATGCTAAAGCTTCAACTATAGTTCATAAAAGCAATATTAGAACATATACACCTCCTGAGCAAGTTAAGGTTGAACCTAATATTTCTATTGTTAAAGATCTCTTGTCTGATAATATTGATGGGCATGTTATTTATTTCTGTGATGAAACTCCTAGAATTGCTAAACCCTGTGCTAAAGATAAACCTAGACCTGCGGCAGGCATGCCTGTTATTTCTGTTAAAATAGGATATCATTGTTATCATGGCTTATGTGATATGGGTGCTAGTGCTAGTGCAGTACCTCATTCCTTATACAAAGAAATTGATATTGCACCTGCTGAGATAGAAGATATTGATGTCACAATTAAACTTGCTAATAGAGATACTATTTCACAAATGGGAATTGTTAGAGATGTTGAAGTCTTGTGTGGGAAAACTAAATATCCTGCTGATTTTCTTGTTCTTGGTTCCCCACAACATAGCTTTTGTCCGATTATATTTGGTAGACCCTTCTTAAATACTTTTAATGCTACCATAGATTGCAAAAGGGATGTTGTTACTGTCGGTTTAGATGATATGACTCATGAATTTAATTTCTCTGAATTTAGTAGACAACACCATGAAGAAGAATTACCTAGTAAGGATGAAATTATTGGTCTTGCTTCTATTGTCGTACCTCCTAGTGATCCTTTAGAACAATACTTGCTAGACCATGAAAATGACATGTTTATGTATGAAAGATAGCAATTAGATGAAGTATTCTTTAAACAGGAACCTATTCTGAAAAACAATTTACCTGTTGAAATCCTAGGGTGATCCCGTGTTTAACCTTAAATCGTTACCGGATACTCTTAAATATGCTTATCTTGATGAGAAAAAGATATATCCTGTTATTATCAGTGCTAACCTTTCAGAACATGAAGAAGAGAGATTATTGAAAACTATGAAGAAGCACCGTGCTGCTATTGGGTATACTCTTGATGATCTTAACGGCATTAGTCCCACTCTATGTCAACATAAAATTAATTTGGAAGAAGATGCTAAACCAGTTCGTGATCATCAACGTCGGCTGAATCCTAAAATGAAAGAAGTGGTAAGAAAGGAAATACTAAAGCTCCTTGAGGTAGGTATAATTTATCCCGTTGCTGATAGTCAGTGGGTAACTCATGTCCATTGTGTCCCTAAGAAGGGAGTTATTACTGTTGTTCCTAATGATAAAGATGAATTGATCCCTCAAAGAATTATTATAGGTTATAGGATGGTAATTGATTTCTGCAAATTAAATAAGGCTACTAAAAAGGATCATTACCCCTTACCTTTTATCGATCAAATGCTAGAAAGATTATCCAAACATACACATTTTTGCTTTCTAGATGGTTATTCTGGTTTGTCTCAAATACCCGTGTCAGCCAAAGATCAATCAAAGACTACTTTTACATGCCCTTTTGGTAATTTTGCTTATAGACGTATGCCTTTTGGTTTATGTAATGCACCTGCTACCTTCCAAAGATGCATGACAGCTATATTCTCTGACTTCTGTGAAAAGCTTTGTGAGGTTTTCATGGATGACTTTTCCGTCTATGGATATTCTTATGATGATTGCTTGAGCAACCTTTATCGAGTTTTGCAGAGATGTGAAGAAACTAATCTTGTCTTGAATTGGGAAAAGTGCCACTTTATGGTAAATGAAGGTATTGTCTTGGGGCATAAAGTTTCTGAAAGTGGTATTGAAGTTGATAAAGCCAAAGTTGATGCTATTGAGAAGATGACATGTCCCAAGGACATCAAAGGTATAAGAAGTTTCCTTGGCCATGCCGGTTTTTATAGGAGGTTCATTAAGGACTTCTCAAAAATCTCTCGGCCTCTAACTAATTTATTACCAAAAGATATACCATTTGTCTTTGATGACGATTGCGTAGAAGCATTTGAAATACTTAAGAAAGCATTGATCTCTGCACCTATTTGTTCAGCCACCTGATTGGAATTTACCCTTTATAATTATGTGTGATGCTAGTGATTATGCTGTAGGTGCTGTTCTAGGGCAAAGAGTTGATAAGAAACTAAATGCTATTCAATATGCTAGTAAAACCCTAGACAATGCTCAAAGAAAGTATGCTACTACTGAAAAGGAATTCTTAGCAGTTCTATTTGCTTGTGATAAGTTCAGACCTTATATTGTTGATTCTAAAGTAACTATTCACACTGATCATGCTGCTATTAAATATCTTATGGAAAAGAAAGATGCTAAACCTAGACTTATTAGATGGGTTCTCTTGCTACAAGAGTTTGATTTGCATATTGTTGATAGAAAGGGAGCTGAGAACCCTGTTGCAGACAACTTGTCTAGGTTAGAAAATGTGCTTGGTGACCCACTTCCTATTAATGATAGCTTTCCTGATGAGCAATTAAATGTCATAAATGCTTCTCATACTGCTCCATGGTATGCTGATTATGCTAATTACATTGTTGCTAAGTTTATACCACCTAGTTTCACATACCAGCAAAAGAAAAAGTTCTTCTATGATTTGAGGCATTACTTTTGGGATGACCCACATCTTTATTAATAAGGAGGATGGTGTTATTAGACATTGTGTACCTGATCATGAACAGGAACAGATCCTATGCAAGTGTCACTCCGAAGCTTATGGAGGACACCATGCTGGAGATAGGACTGCACATAAGATTTTTTGCAGGAAAACTTCTCTCTAAATGGGAAGGTCCTTACGTTATCGAGGAGGTCTATCGTTTCGGTGCCATAAGAATCAACAACTTCGAAGGCACAAATCCGAAGGTGGTGAACGGTCAAAGAATTGAACATTATATCTCAGGTAATCCCATATATGTTGAAACCAATGTTATTGAAACCGTAACCCCGGAGGAATACATAAGGGACACTTTCCGGGACGTTTCAGACTCCGAAAAGGAATATGTATGTGGTAAGGTAAGTAAACCGACTCCAAATTAGTTTTTAAGGCAATATTTCTCCGTTTTCGAATATTTAGAAAAAAAATTGAAAAATAAGAAGTGGTCCGGGAAGGACACGAGGGCTCCACGAGGGTGGAGGGCGCGCCCTACCCTATTGGGCGCGCCCCCTACCTCGTGGGCACCTTGTGTGCTCTTCGGACTCTGTTTTCATACACGACACGTATTTTGGTCGGTAAAAATTCATTATATAATCTCTCGGGGGTTTTGACTCCCGTATCACGCAAATATCTCCTGTCTTTGTTTCGAGCTGTCGTGCTGCAGATTTGAGCAACATGTCGTCCCAGGATTCGGAAGGAGAGAGCTATGTGGCTGATTACCTTGCAAACCCTAAAGTCTATGGGGATGTGGAGCATTGTGGTTGGACTAGGGAAGAAGAAGAAGAGGACTATGAACCTAAGGGAAAGGAGGAGACGAGCTCAGAAGAAGGCGAAGTCCCACTACCTCAACTTGGGGACATGCATGTGGAGTTCAAAAAGTCAAGCCTCCCAGATAGAGTAAAGAAACCTAAGATCGAGTTTATCCCTTTTCGCCTCTTGCAGGAAAACAAGCAGGAACTATGCAAAAAGATACTGAGCCTGGAGCAGGAGATCGATGACCTAAGGGACCAAAATCTGTCCTCAAATGCAAATTAAGGAAGAAGCCTACTCCATCAAGAAAACCACCACCTTCTTCATCAACAAAGGAGACATAATCACATGGGTATGGGCACTCCCCTAGGCGACTGCCAAGCTTGGGGGAGTGCCCCGGTATCGTATGACCATCACTTTTATCTTTACCGTTTTTCTTAGTTCTATCCTTTTGCTAATATCTTGATCTACGAGAATAAAAATTCTTAGTATGATCTAGTCATGAGTTTTGCTTTATTATCCTTCTATGTAATCGAGTCCGTGAGCTATATAATAAAGATTAGTGTTGAGTCAAGGGCTTGATTATTTTTCCATGATCCTTAGGAATAAAAGAAAAGAGAAAGAAATAAAAAGAAACAAAGAGATCATGTGAGTCTTATGGAGAGTAATGAGCTCACATAGAAAAAGTATGATGAATAAAAGTTGTTGAGGGTTGACAAACATAGTTTTGGTCATCATTGCAATTAATAGGAAGTAATAAAGAAAGAGAGGTCTTCACATATAGATATACTATCTTGGACATCTTTTGTGATTGTGAGCACTCATTAAAATATGACATGCTCAAAGAGTTGACGTTGGACAAGGAAGACAACATAATGGGTTATGTTTTCTCACATATGAGATAAATTATATTGTCTTGGATCCTCCAACATGTTGAGCTTGCCTTTCTCCCTCATGCTAACCAAATTCATTGCACCAAGTAGAAATACTACTTGTGCTTCCAAATACCCTTAAACCAGTTTTGCCATAAGAGTCCACCATACCTACCTATGGATTGAGTAAGATCCTCCAAGTAAGTTGTCATCGGTGCAAGCAATAAAAAATTGCTCTCTAAATATGTATGACTTATTAGTGTGGGAGAAAATAAGCTTTATACGATCATGTGATATGGAAGAAATAAAAGCGACAAACTGCATAATAAAGGTCCATATCACAAGTGGCAATATAAAGTGACATTCTTTCACACTAAGATTTTGTGCATCCAACCATAAAAGCACATGACAACCTCTGATTCCCTCTATGAAGGACCTATCTTTTACTTTCACTTCCAGCCTTGCATAAGAGTCATGGTGATCTTCACCCTTCCTTTTACATTTTATCCTTTGGGAAGCGCGGTATGTTGGAAAGATCCTGGTATATATAGCTAATTGGATGTGAGTTTTCATGAACTATTACTGTTGACATTACCCTTGAGGTAAAACATTGGGAGGCAAAACTATAAGACCCTATCTTTCTTTGTGTCCGATTAAAACTCCATACCCATAAGTATTGCGTGAGTGTCAGCAATTGTGAAAGACTATATGATAGTTGAGTATGTGGACTTGCTGAAAAGCTCTTATACATTGACTCTTTCCTATGTTATGATAAATTGCAATTGCTCCAATGACTAAGATTATAGTTTGTTAGTTTTCAATGAAGTTTACTATTCATACTTGATATTGTGATTGAATTATTACTTTAGCATAAGAAATCATATGGCAAGAATGATATAAGTTGATGTTCTAAGAATGATCATCATGCCCTCATGTCCGTATTTTATTTTTATCGACACCTCTATCTCTAAACATGTGGACATATTTTTCAATTTCGGCTTTTCTCTTGAGGACAAGCGAGGTCTAAGCTTGGGGGACTTGATACATCCATTTTGTATCATGCTTTTATATTGATATTTATTGCATTATGGGCTGTTATTACACATTATGTAATAATACTTATGCATATTCTCTCTTATTTTACAAGGTTTAGATAAAAGAGGGAGAATGCCAGCAGCTGGGATTCTGGGCTGGAAAAGGAGCAAATATTAGAGACCTATTCTGTACAGCTCCAAAAGTCCTGAAACTTCATGGAAGACGTTTTACAAATATATTAAAAATACTGAGAGAAAGAACTTCACCAGGGGGGCCACACCCTGCCCACGAGGGTGGGGGTGCGCCCTACCCCCCTGGGCACGCCCCCCTACCTCGTGGGCCCCCTGGCGGCCCTCCGGTGGCCATCTTCTGCTATATGGAGTCTCTCGATGGGAAAAAATCATAAGCCATCTTCTCGGACGAAACTCCGCCGCCACGAGGCGGAACCTTGGTGGGATCAATCTAGGGCTCCGGCGGAGCTGTTCTACCGGGGAAACTTCCCTCCCGGAGGGGGAAATCATCGCCATCGTCATCACCAACACTCCTCTCATCGGGAGAGGGCAATCTCCATCAACATCTTCATTAGCACCATCTCCTCTCAAAACCCCAGCTCATCTCTTGTATCCAATTCTTGTCTCCAAGTTCGGCATTGGTGCTAGTATGTTGCTAGTAGTGTTAATTACTCCTTGTAGTTGATGCTAGTTGGTTTAATTGGTAGAAGATCATATGTTCAGATCCTATATGCATATTAATACCCCTATGATTATTAACATGTTTATGCTTCGTGAGTAGTTACTTTTGTTCCTGAGGACATGGGAGAAGTCTTGCTATTAGTAGTCATGTGAATTTGGTATTCGTTCGATATTTTGATAAGATGTATGTTGTCTCTCCTGTAGTGGTGTTATGTGAATGTCGACTACATGACACTTCACCATTATTTGAGCCTAGAGGAAGGCATTGAGAAGTAATAAGTAGATGATGGGTTGCTAGAGTGACAGAAGCTTAAACCCTAGTTTATGCGTTGCTTCGTAAGGGGCTGATTTGGATCCATATGTTTCATGCTATGGTTAGGTTTACCTTAATACTTTTGTTGTAGTTGCGGATGCTTGCAATAGAGGTTAATCATAAGTGGGATGCTTGTCCAAGTAAGGGCAGCACCCAAGCACCGGTCCACCCACATACCAAATTATCAAAGTACCGAATGCGAATCATTTGAATGTGATGAAACCTAGCTTGATGATATTCCCATGTGTCCTCGGGAGTGCTTTACATCATATAAGAGTTTGTGCAAGCTTGTCCTTTTCTACAAAAAGGATTGGGCCACCTTGCTGCACCTTATTTACTTTTGTTACTTGTACCTCGTACAAATTACCCTATCACAAAACAATCTATTACCACTTATTTCAGTACTTGCAGAGAATACCTTGTTGGAAACCGCTTATCATTTCCTTCTACTCCTCGTTGGGTTCGACACTCTTACTTATTGAAAGGACTACGATCGATCCCTTATACTTGTGGGTCATCACTTCCTAGCAACGAAGTCTCTCTTATCATAACGTGCATTCTTTGTTTGTGGGTTATCAAGATCAACAGTAGGTTCAATCTCTACATCATTGTTATTGCTAGGTTGAGCATCAACATGAACATCATCATTAATATTATAACTAGGTTCATGTTCATTACCAGATTGTGTTTCAGCATCAGAAATAGAAATATCATTGGGATTCTCACGTGTGTCAATATACGGTTCACTAGAAGCATGCAAAGTCCTATCATTTTTCTTTTTCTTCTTCTTAGAAGAACTAGGTGCCTCAACATTAGTTCTCTGAGAATCTTGCTCAATTCTCTTAGGGTGGCCCTCAAGATACAAAGGTTCATGAGTCATTTTACCACCTCTAGTCAAAACTCTAATACCATTATCATTTTTCTTATTATTTAATTCACTGAGCAAATCATTCTGAGCTTTAAGCACTTGTTCTACTTGAGTGGTAACCATAGAAGCATGCTTACTAATAAGTTTAAGCTCACCTTTAACTCTATACATATAATCACTCAAGTGTTCAATCATATAAGCATTACATTTCAATTGTCTACCAAAATAAGCATTGAAGTCTTCTTGTTTAACAATAAAATTATCAAACTCAGCCAAGCATTGGCTAGCAAACTTAGTAGATGGGACTTCACCCTTATCAAATCTATAGAGAGAATTTACCTTTACTACTTGTGTCAGGTTATCAAGACCATGTATCTCTTCAATAGGCAGTAAATTCTTAACATCTTCAGCTTTAATACCATTTTCCTTCATAGATTTCTTTGCCTCTTGCATATCTTCAAGACTGAGAAATAGAATACCCCTTTTCTTCAGAGTTAGCTTAGGAGTTGGTTCAGGAAGTGTCCAATCATTATCATTACTCAACGTATTATTCAATAGCAATTCAGCTTGATCGACAGTTCTTTCCCTGAAAACACAACCAACACAAGTATCCAGGTGGTCTCTAGAAGCATCGATTAGTCCATTATAAAAGATATCAATTATTTCATTTTTCTTGAGAGGGTGATCAGGCAAAGCATTAAGTAATTGGAGAGGCCTCCCCCAAGATTGCGGGAGACTCTCTTCTTCAATTTGCACAAAATTATATATTTCCCTTAAGGCAGCTTGTTTCTTATGAGCGGGGAAATATTTAACAGAGAAGTAATAAATCATATCCTGGGGACTACGCACACAACCAGGATCAAGAGAATTAAACCATATTTTAGCATCACCCTTTAATGAAAAAATAAATAACTTAAGGATATAGTAGTAACAAATTGTTTCCTCATTAGTGAATAGGGTGGCTATATCATTCAATTTGGTAAGATGTGCCACAACAGTTTCAGATTCACAGCCATAAAAAGGATCAGATTCAATCAAAGTAATTATCTCAGGATCGACAGAGAAATCATAACCCTTATCAGAAATACAGATAGGTGAAGTAGCAAAAGCAGGGTTGTCATGGAATTGTCACGGCAGATGTCCTAGTGTGAGGACTTAGTCGTGGAGCCATCGCAACAATGTTAGCTTAAAGGGGTTAATCAGGACAAAGGACACGAGGAGTTTATACTGGCTCGGCCCTTGCGGTGAAGGTAAAAGCCTAATCAAGTTGAGGTGGTATTGCTAGGGTTTCGATGACCAGGGAGCGAATCCGCTTGACCTGGCTCTTGATGTGTTGTTTCTTGTCCCTAAACTGCCGCCGGGTCGTCCCTTTATGTACACAGGTTGACACCCGGTCGATTCACAGAATCCCAGCCGGCTCATAAACATGTCCGGCTCGGTCTCTCCCTCTTTCCTATCTTATAATACAAGTTATACTCCTTATGGCGGTTTACATATATAGGCCTTAACCCACCTTTGGGATTTGGGCCTTACTATTAAGTCTCCTTTGTAAAGCACCATCCTTCATATCTTCATGGGCTTTAATACGGGAGAATCACTATGAGCATAACCCGGCCCCTCCAGGGCGGTTTATACTTAATAGTTATATCCCCAACATTAGGCCCAGGTTGATTTGAACTTGTTCATGTCAATCTTCAATACTTAGAAAAACCCCTTCCTCATTACCTTCACGAAACTTATAACTCGCCATGACGCCATCTTCTAGAATCATGATAATCCGCCATGATGTCACCTGCCATTAATTTTATACAGATCTCGAATCTTTTAATGTACCTTCTTTTCTTTAATGAAACTGCGAAAGTCGAGGCATCTGTATATCAACAGATTCGTTTTTTGACATACACGATTCCTGCGCTTGCCACTTATCCATTTTCCTTATAAATAGGACCGGGGGTCCCTTTCACTTTTCCCCGCGTGGCTGTTCGTCTCATTGTCTTCCTCGCAACGCCCTAGCGCTCGAGCTCCACCGCCGCCGTTGAGCTTCACCTCTGCTTCAACCTTGGCCGCTGCATCAACCTGTTCGGACCATACTCTGCTCGCGCACCTCCGCCATTCAACGGCTTCAGCAAGTTCTTCTTCCTCCCCTCTATAGATCTGTTTAGGGTTCGCACGAGCTCATGGAAGTTCATCGTTTTTATTTCCCTATTCTTCACCATAGCATACATGGCGAATTCAAAACTTGACATATCCCTGTGCGGTAGTACCAATAGTCTTTGTTTTGCCATCAGATCATCTCTTTTGTGGAGAAAACCCAATCTGGAACTTCATAAACTGCTCAAGTACCAACCTTGAGGTCAGAATATTTTTTTGTTTTTCTGACATGCGGTAGATCTGAAATTGCAATATGAAACTGTGAAACCTGTTTTTCATCACTTAGTCGTTTTTCGACTTCAGATCTATACTCTCACTGTCCATGTAGGCGGTTTATCTTCAGAATTTAATAACCCGTGATGTACCATTAGTCCCCTCTTAAACCGCCAACGGCTTATTTCTGCAACTTGATAATGTCAATCTCCGGTTTCACCATACTTGCATGCTTGAACAATTTCTGCCTTTTATCCTTTAACGGATTAATCATAAATCTTAAACCGGCACAAACCTTCCTTCTGGTTGTCGAATAAATGGCCAAGTCTTTTTATGCTTGCAACTGGGTTCCGTCCCGGATTACAGAAGAAGAACTAAACGGATGTGTTGCAACTCACGCTTTATCAAAAAAGAATGACATTCATTAGAGAGCCCCCGGTCCAGAAAATCCTCCTGAGCCCAAGGATGGTGAAGTGGTTGTGTTTGTTGATCATCTGAGCCGCGGGTTTAAACCTCCCGGATCAAAAAAATTCCGTGACGTGCTTCATTATTTTCAACTCTACCCTCAAGATATCGGACCTAACTCTGTGTCCTATATTTGTAACTTCCAAGTATTTTGCGAGGCTTACTTACAAGAAGAGACCATAGTCGAGCTGTTTAGAGATTTCTTCTACTTAAACCGTCATACCGAGTTTACTGATGGGCCCAATACTGAACTTGGCGGGGTGTCAATTCACAAAAGGAAAGACGTCAGCTTCCCTCACGCCAAGCATCACAGGCACCCCAAGGATTGGAATCAGACTTGGTTCTACTGCTAAGACACCTCTCCTGCTGTTGAGAACCCTCTACCGGGTTACCGTGCTCATCAGCTCAACAGTACACATCCACTCCCCCAAATACTCAGCGCAAAGGAATGGGCCAAATATGCCCCACATCTTTCGAAGCTCAGAGCCTTTGTGGCCAACGGTTTGACAGGCATTGATTTTGTTTGTTGCTGGTTCTCTTGGAGCATTTTACCCTTAAGTTGTCATCCTGGTTTAATGTGTGAGTACACAGGGGACGTAAAAGACCCTCAACGACACATTGATATTCAGCTAATTGATGCTGAAATTATTGAATCTGTCAAGAAAATGCTGGATGAACCGGTGGCCGACTATAGTAAAATGGGGCTTAGTCCTTTCTATATCACAAATAAACCGCCAGCTGTAAGAATTACTTAACTCCTGTTTTAATCCATGTTTTTAATACTCTCTTATGACCTTTTTCAATCTTTAATAGGGCGACGATCCATTCTGGAAGAGGAAACCGCAGGATAAACCGACAAAAACACCTCGCGCCAAGACCAAGGTCACGAAGAAACCTACCAAGAAGAAAACAGCTGAATCTTCCGAGTTAATCATTGATAATGATGATCCGGAGTCAGAGGTAGAACTTGATTCACTTGGCTCATTTTTCATACACCTCATTGACAATGATTGCTATCAGGATGACGCGGAAGCCAGCCACTCAAGTGACGTAGAGGTAATTACTCTATCATCCGGTTCAGACCCTCTGCCCACTCAGAAAACCCGACAAGCAATCCGGAAAGTAAAATTTTCTCACACCCTAGCTCACTTGGATCCGAACTTTCTTTTGAAGAAACAACAACATGAAGCTCACCGCACAACCTGGCATAGCGGCCATGTGGTCACTTCGTCCGGTTTACCAAACACACCGGTTCATAAATGCCGCCTAGAGGTCTCTCATATTTGTGACACATCTTATCCCAAGGCGGGTTATTTCCGACAACCTCTTAATCCGTTTGATTGCAACTATTAGGGAACTTCTCATTCATCTTCTGGCGAGTCCACGAGGACACAACTTCCACCTCTCAAAACTATTCCTGGGTGAGCATATTAAATTAACCACTTATACCTTATGTTTTCTTACTAACCTTTACGTTCGTCCCTTTCAGAGCCAAGGCCAAACCCAGCAAAAATGCCAAGTTGAATAAACCGGCTGATGACAACACGGCAGCTGATCCGGAAAAGACCCCAGAGCCTTTGGAACCAAATACTGATGCTATCCTTGATGATTCGCCACCACAAGATCATGAAACCTTTGTTGAACAAATGGAAATTGATCCGATGGCTCATGATGATAAACCGCCAAGCCCAACCAAAACTGCGGATGATAAAACGGATGATGTTATCATTACTGGTATCAGCTATATAGCCCTAGGCAACCCCACTGTTCTGTCATAACATAGTGCTAAGGAAGAATTTTCTGCTATGGACAAGGGCAAGTGGATGGTGGATTTAGAAAGCTAAGCCCATCTCAACGCCCAAGATATTCATTCTGGGTTTTTTAACCGACTCTACACCAGCCGTGACTATGAAGCTGGTTTACTGAACATGATGAAGGAGCGATATGAGGTAAATGCTGCTAATCTCTGCATAATTATTCTTCCCTTATGACCGGTTTAGGCTGTCAACTCCAGTAGCTCCCAAGGGCTGGTTTATAATACCGATATGAATCGGGACTTATAAAATACTTCAACTTTGCTTGTGTAACCCCCAAGGGCCGGTTTATCTTTTCAATATGAACCGGGACTTTAGAATAATATTTCTTCAATTTCACCTGTGTAGCCCTCAAGGGCCGACTTACTTTCCAAGATGAACCGGGTCTTTATACTATAAGACTCAAAATTCTCGTTGAACACCTTTGTAAACCGATGAATCACCAACCTGATTGATGGAAGAAAAAAACCATAGCTTTAACTTGAGCAAATATGCATTAGCCCCCAAGTGCCAAGAATAATACTTGTATTGCGCTTGGGACTTTGTACATTTTTTGGAGAAGAAGCAATAGACATTAGCCCCCAAGTGCCAAGTGTATGACTTATCATGTGCTTGGGACTTCAAATCTGTACTGCCAACTCATAAATTGCATGTCTCTTGCAGGCCGAGCTTAGCAAAAAAGAATCTCAAGTCGCCGACCTTCAAGAAAATATAAAAACTCAACAAGCAGAAACTTCCAAGGCCAAGGAAGAGCTGACCAACGCTTTAGCAGCCATGGAAAAACTGAAGGAGAGCTTTAAGAGTGAGCGGGTAGGCTGGGATACAAAGAAAATAACTCTACTGAAGAGGGCTGAGGACGCTGAAGCGGCCCTTAATCCGGTAGCATAGGAGTTAACTGGCTTGAAACGGCAAATAAATGCCATGACTACAACTGTTTTTGGTAAATAGCCTCTTCATAAACCGTAAACATGTATTATCTAATATACTGCCGGTTTACCAATGTTTTTGACAATGCAGGAAGTCGCGTTGCTCATATTGGCTCGGATATGCGTCAAAGACTGAAAGTTGCCTATACACTTATAGAGCAGTTATATACCGGCGTACAATGGGTCATCTACACAGCCTCCCATAATAAACCGCCCCAACCTTGATCAAGGATACGTTGGTAAGCCTAGCTCTGATGCCTGCTCGGACTGATGAACTGAAGAAATCAGCTGCCAGGTCTGGTGCTCTTACTACATTAACTCGGGAAAAGCATGGATATCTGATATTAACCCAGACGATATTGGAAACGGCTATCCAAGCATAAAAGAGGACAGGTCATATTTTGATAATGATGACCTCAGAGCTTTGATGATGTAAATGCGTCCATTGGCTAGCAAATTGGGTGAAGAAACTAATCTTTCACATTATTAGTCGATTTATGATGCCAACAACAAGAAATTTAATGTGCCAAGTTGTGACGTTCCAAATCTTATTCCGCCAATCCATAAGCATACCTATGCTCCTGACATTGATCCCACCTCACTTATAAGTGATGAAGTTGTATTCAAAGCCTTAACTGGAATCGATTGGTCAACCACTGACTTCCAGCAACTAGGTAGAGAAGAGGAGGATGAACCAGTGCAAGATGATCCGCAACCTTCAAGTCAGCCCGAGCAAGACTCACAAACCGGTAGCCGGTTTAGCTTCTTCATTTTGCAAGACTTATTGAAAAACAATTATTCTTTTGGGCATGAAAATGCCTTGTAATAGGCTAGTTCAAACTCTTTATCTGCTATGCCATCGTGCATATGTTTGTTGCAGGACACCGTTAATCCGCCATGTTAAGATATGCTTATGTTTTCTCATGGTATTTCACAATGTGAAATCTTCTTCTGCATATAACAGAAAGAAAAAAGGTGTCCTGGCGATTTACCGCTAGACAGGTTATCATGCCCGATAACATAGTTCATAAACAAGGCTGGACTCAAGAATAACCGTATAATTGAGCATATAACATACATGTGATACTTGATCACACTTTTGGTTTACCAAGCCAGTCTAAGGGTGATAACCCAAAACATGAACATTGGTAATTATATTGCCGGTTTATGAAATAAACAAGGCCGGGTTAATAAACACCGGATGATATGTTACCTTATACTGACAATTTATAGTGAGAAATCAGACTGGGTTAATAAACACCGGTGTATTATCGGTCATAAAGTATTATAAGCGTCATCAAAATAAACCTCAAAAAATCTGTTTGAAGAAAACAAGCGAAAAAGACAGGATAAGCGAGGCTTTTCATGGGCTGCCAGGCCACTGAATTAAACCATTTGACAAACCTTATAAGATGGACCTCACATTAACCAATCGTCGTTTTAACTTTGACAAGTTCAGGGTCTGCATAAGATTGACTTGTCGAACGTTCAGCGGGTCGTTCCAAGAATACCTGGGTGGAGTGTCTTACTTAAAAAGGCAGGATAACCCTGGGGTTTAGGTGAATACACCTGGCTTCCAAGCCTGGCTTTTATAGCCTATCACAAGGTTATAGACTGTGTTCTTTAGAACAAAAGAGCCCCCAAGAAATATTTGGAGCTACTTAAATGTTCTAGTCATATTCTTCATGATGCTCTCTTTATATTTCAATTCTTATCTTTTATGAGAGCATCATTGAAATCATCATGCCTAGCTAGGGGCGTTAAACGATAGCGCTTGTTGGGTGGCAACCCAATTTTATTTTTGTTCCTTGATTTTTGTTCCTGTTTAGTAATAAATAATTCATCTAGCCTCTGCTCAGATGTGGTTTTATGCTTTTAATTAGTGTTTGTGCCAAGTAGAACCTTTGGGAAGACTTGGGGAAAGTCTTGTTGATCATGCTATAAAAAAAAGAAACTTTAGCGCTCACGAAAATTGCTGCCATTTTTATTTGGAGAGTGCTATTTAGTTAATTATTTTTTCAGATGATTAAGAGATAAATTCCTCAGGTCCATCAATTTATTTTAGAATTTTATGAGTTCCAGAAGTATACGTTTGATCCAGATTACTACAGACTGTTCTGTTTTTGACAGATTCTGTTTTTCATGTGTTGTTTATTTATTTTGATGAATCTATGGCTAGTAAAGAGTTTATAAACCATAGAGAAGTTGGAATACAGTAGTTTTAACACCAATATAAATAAATAATGAGTTCATTACAGTACCTTGAAGTGGTAATTTATTTTCTTATACTAACGGAGCTTACGAGTTTTCTGTTAAGTTTTGTGTTGTGAAGTTTTCAAGTTTTGGGTAAGGATTCGATGGACTATGGAATAAGGAGTGGCAAGAGCCTAAGATTGGGGATGCCCATGGCACCCCAAGGTAATATTCAAGGACAACAAAGAGCCTAAGCTTGGGGATGCCACGGAAGGCATCCCCTCTTTCGTCTTCATTCATCGGTAACTTTACTTGGAGCTATATTTTTATTTACAACATGATATGTGTTTTGCTTGGAGCGTCAATTTATTTTGTTAGTATTTTCTTTCTGTTATTTAGAACAATGTTTTGCATCTTTTATTTCAATAAAAGTGGCATTGATAGCCTTTACTATGCCCATGTTACAAGTATACATGTTGCTGTGAAAACAGAAAGTTTACCGCTGTTGCAATAATTCGCTAGAAAAGCCAGAATGTGATAAAATGTTGAAACATTTTGTATATTAAGCTCTGATAAATTTAATACAGTGGGAATTTACTTTCATAATTTTTGGAGCTAGGGAAGTATGGATGTTGCAGCATTCTTTACAGACTATCCTGTTTAGGCAGATTGTTGTCATGTTTGCATTGTTTGCATATGTTTGCTTCTTTAATGATTCTATTTGAGGATAGCACTATTAAATATGCAGAGGAATTTAGTATGCAATGTTGAATAATCATTTTAGTGATTTGCTACAGTAGAGTATGATAAAGTTCTGTCAATGGTTTATACTAACTTATCTCACGAGTCCTTGTTGAGTTTTGTGTGGATGAACCTTTTGAGATTTAGGGACACCGTGATATGGGAGGAATTAAGGAGACACAAATGCTCAAGCTTGGGGATGCCCAAGGCATCCCAAGATAATATTTAAAGAAGTCTCAAGCGTCTAAGCTTGGGGATGCCCTGGTTGGCATCCCACCTTTCTTCTTCAACAACTATCGGTTAGTATCGGTTGATCCTAAGTTTTTGCTTCTTCACATGATGTTTGCTATTCTTAGAATGCCATTTTATTTTGCTTTGCTTGCTGTTTGAATAAAATACCAAGATCTGAAATTATTAAATGTTAGAGAGTCTTCACATAGTTGCATAATTATTCAACTCCTCATTGATCTTCACTTATATCCTTCGGAGTAGTTTGTCATTTGCTCTAGTGCTTCACTTATATCTTTTAGAGCATGGTCGTAGTTTTATTTTGAAGAAATAGATGAACTCTCATGCTTCAATTATATTATTTTGAGAGTCTTAAATAGCATGGTAATTTGCTTGAAATCCCAATATGCTAGGTATTCAAGAATAATAAAATTATGTTATGAGTGTGCTGAATACTATGAGAAGTTTGATACTTGATAATTGTTTTGAGATATGGAGATGGTGATATTAGAGTCATGCTAGTTGAGTAGTTGTGAATTTGAGAAATACTTGTGTTGAAGTTTGTGATTCCCGTAGCATGCACGTATGGTGAACCGTTATGTGATGAAGTCGGAGCATGATTTATTTATTGATTGTCTTCCTTATGAGTGGCGGTCGGGGACGAGCGATGATATTTTCCTACCAATCTATCCCCCTAGGAGCATGCGCGTAATAATTTGCTTTGATAACTTGTAGATTTTTGCAATAAGTATATGAGTTCTTTATGACTAATGTTGAGTCCATGGATTATACGCACTCTCACCCTTCCACCTTTGCTAGCCTCTCTAGTACCGCACAACTTTCGCCGGTACCATACACCCACCATATACCTTCCTCAAAACAGCCACCATACCTACCTATTATGGCATTTCCATAGCCATTCCGAGATATATTGCCATGCAACTTTCCACCATTTCGTTCATACTGACACATTCATCATTGTCTTATTGCTTAGCATGATCATCTAGTTGACACAGTATTTGTGGCAAAGCCACCGTTCATAATTCTTTCATACTTGTCACTCTTGATTCATTGCATATCCCGGTACACCACCGGAGGCATCCATATAGAGTCATACTTTGTTCTAGTATCGAGTTGTATATAAATAGAAGTGTGATGATTATCATTCAACAGAGCATTGTCCCAAAAAAAGGCCAAAGAAAAAAAAGAAGGCCCAAAAAATATATAAAAAATAAATAAATAAAGAAAATAAAAAGGGGCAATGCTACTATCCATTTACCACACTTGTGCTTCAAAGTAGCACCATGATCTTCATGATAGAGAGTCTCCTATGTTGTCACTTTCATTTACTAATGGGAATCTTTCATTATTGAACTTGGCTTGTATATTCCAATGATGGGCTTCCTCAAAATGCCCTAGGTCTTCATGAGCAAGCAAGTTGGATGCACACCCACTAATTTCTTTTGTTGAGCTTTCATACATTTATAGCTCTAGTGCATCCGTTGCATGGCAATCCCTACTCACTCACATTGATATCTATTGATGGGCATCTCCATAGCCCGTTGATACGCCTAGTTGATGTGAGACTATCTTCCCCCTTTTTGTCTTCTCAACAACCACCACTCTATTCCACCTATAGTGCTATATCCATGGCTCATGCTCATGTATTGCGTGAAGATTGAAAAAGTTTTAGAACATCAAAAGTATGAAACAATTGCTTGGCTTGTCATCGGGGTTGTGCATGATTTAAATATTTTGTGTGGTGAAGATAGAGCATAGCCAGACTATATGATTTTGTAGGGATAGATTTCTTTGGACATGTTATTTTGAGAAGACATAATTGCTTAGTTAATATGCTTGAAGTATTATTGTTCTTATGTCAATATTAAACTTTTGTCTTGAATCTTATGGATCTAAATATTCATGCCACAATTAAGAAGAATTACATTGAAATTATGCCAAGTAGCATTCCACATCAAAAATTCTATTTTTATCATTTACCTACTCGAGGACGAGCAGGAATTAAGCTTGGGGATGCTTGATACCACTCCAATGTATCTATAATTTTAGATTGCTCGATGCTATATTATCTACTGTTTTGGGTAATATTGGGCTTTATTTTCCACTTTTATATTATTTTTGGGACTAACCTATTAACCGAAGGCCCATCCCAGATTTGCTGTTTTATGCCTATTTCAGTGTTTCGAAGAAAAGGAATATCAAACGGAGTCGAAATGGAACGAAATCAACCGGAGAAGTTATTTTTGGAAGGAAACCTACCAGATAGACTTGGACCCTACGCCGGAAGATGAAGGATGAGCTCACGAGGGTAGGGGCGCGCCCACCCCCCCTAGGGCGTGCCCCCTGTCTCGTGGCCCCCCCTTCGGTCCACCGACATACTCCTTTCACCCATATATACCCACATATCCTAAAACTTCCAGAACGGAGATTAGATCGGGAGTTTCGCCACCAGAAGCCTCCGTAGCCACCGAAAACCAATCTAGACCCATTTCGGCACCCTACCGGAGGGGGCAATCCCTCTCCAGTGGCCATCTTCATCATCCCGGCGCTCTCCATGACGAGGAGGGAGTATTTCACCCTTGGGGTTGAGGGTATGTACCAGTAGATATGTGTTTGATCTCTCTATCTCTCTCTCTCTCTCTCGTGTTCTTGAGATGATACGATCTTGATGTATCACGAGCTTTGCTATTATATTTGGATCCTATGATGTTTCTCCCCCCTCTACTCTCTTGTAATGAATTGAGTTTCCCATTTGAAGTTATCTTATCAGATTGAGTCTTAAAAGATTTGAGAACACTTGATGTATGTCTTGCCGTGTGTATCTGTGGTGACAATGGGATACCACGTGATTCACTTGATGTATGTTTTGGTGATCAACTTGCGGGTTCTGCCCATGAACCTATGCATAGGGGTTGGCACACGTTGTCGTCATGATTCTCTGGTAGGAACTTTGGGGCACTCTTTGAGGTTCTATGTGTTGGTTGAATAGATGAATCTGAGATTGTGTGATGCATATCATATAATCATACCCACGGATACTTGAGGTGGCATTGGAGTATCTAGGTGACATTAGGGTTTTGGTTGATTTGTGTCTTAAGGTGTTATTCTAGTACGAACTCTAGGGCTGTTTGTGACACTTATAGGAATAGCCCACCGGATTGATTGGAAAGAATAACTTCGAGGTGGTTTCGTACCCTACCATAATCTCTTCGTTCGTTCTCCGCTATTAGTTACTTTGGAGTGACTCTTTGTTGCATGTTGAGGGATAGTTTTATGATCCAATTATGTTAGTATTGTTGAGAGGACTTACACTAGTGAAAGTATGAACCCTAGGCCTTGTTTCCTAGCATTGCAATACCGTTTACACTCACTTTTATCACTTGCTACCTTGCTGTTTTTATAATTTCATATTACAAATACCCATATCTACTATCCATATACCACTTGTATCACCATCTCTTCACCGAACTAGTGCACCTATACAATTTACCATTGTATTGGGTGTGTTGGGGACACAAGAGACTCTTTGTTATTTGGTTGCAGGGTTGCTTGAGAGAGACCATCTTTCATCCTACGCCTCCTACGGATTGATAAACCTTAGGTCATCCACTTGAGGGAAATTTGCTACTGTCCTACAAACCTCGGCACTTGGAGGCCCAACAATGTCTACAAGAAGAAGGTTGTGTAGTAGACATCAGACACCCCCAAAGAAGGCAATGGCGACGAGACAACGGAGGATGACCCCTCCAAGAAGGAACCCAAGCGCCGGCGTCAGCGGCGCCGTTCTAAGTCCCGCCATAGCAAAAGTAGTGATACTGGCACAAGAGACAATAACACTCCGGATAGTGCCAAACACGACGACAATCCCCTCCAGCACGATTTAGAGCGTGAGGGTGAACAAGCTAGCCCTCTAGAGCGGGCAGCACATGGAGAATCGGAGGAGGACAATTACATGCCTCTCTCCGAAGACAAGGTGAGCCTCAGCAACGAAGAATTTATCGTGCCTGAGGATCCCGTCGAACAGGAGCGCTTCAAGCGCCGGCTTATAGCCACAGCAAATAGCTTGAAGAAAAAGCAATAACGGCTTCAAGCTGATCAAGATTTGCTAGCAGACAGATGGACCGAAGTCCTTGCGGCCGAGGAATACGAACTCGAGCGCCCAATCAAGAGTTATCCAAAGCGCAGGTTGCTACGTCACCTCGAGGAAGAAGCATTGAAACCCACATCACCAGCGTATGATGCGGCTAATGGGCCACCTCGTGGCCAAGACAGAGAGGCATTTCAGCCCGAAGTCCAGCCCGCACCCCGCTACCAATCAAATAAAAATACCAAGGCCAGGGGCAACACGCGGGACCTACGAGACGCATTGGAAAACAAGGCAAAGAATGCAAGATCGATCTATGGACCACGGGGGCGCGCACCAACACGCGAGGATGATCGTCACGCCGGATACACTAAAAGCAAATCCGTCCAAGCCGAACACGGCAGAGAAGACTTGTATGAACCGCGTCGCGACATAGCCCGGCGCAGAGGCGCCGCACACCCCTTATACTTCACTGATGAAGTAATGGATCACGAATTCCCGGAAGGGTTTAAACCCGTCAACATTGAATCATACGATGGTACTACAGATCCCACGATATGGATAGAAGACTTCTTCCTCCACATTCACATGTCCCGCGGGGACGACCTACATGCCATCAAGTATCCCCTGCTAAAACTTAAAGGGCCGGCTAGGCGTTGGCTCAATAGCTTGCTGGCAAACTCCATCAGAAGTTGAGAGAACCCGGCAGAGGCATTCCTGGACAATTTCTAGGGCACTTATGTGCGATCGCCGGACACTGAGGATTTAAGCCATATAAATCAGCAGCCAGGGGAATCGGCTAGGAAATTCTGGACCCGGTTCCTAACCAAGAAGAACCAAATTGTCGACTATCCGGATGCAGAATCCTTAGTGGCATTTAAGCATTATATCCATGACGAATGGATCGCCGGGCACCTCGGCCAAGAGAAGCCAAAATCCATGGCAGCCCTCACGACACTTATGACCTGCTTTTGTGCGGGCGAAGATAGCTGGTTGGCTCGTAGTACCAATTCAGCAAGCAAACCTGGCATATCAGAAGCCAGAGATAGCAACGGCAAACCGTGACGCAACAAACACAAGCGCCGCAAATATGGTGAAAACGTCGAAAATACGGTAGTTAATGCCGGGTTCAGGGGCTCAAAGTCCGGTCAGCGAAAAGGGCCACCCAAAAATAAAAATCCAAGTCCATCCAATCTGGACCGCATACTCGATCGCCAATGCCAAATTCATGGCACCCCAGAAACGCCAGCCACCCATACCAACAGAGAATGCTAGGCCTTCAAACAAGCCGGCAGGGCAGGCGCCAAAGGCGAAGAGGGGTATCAAAGCGATGATAGCGACGAAGAGCCCAGATCACCGAACACAGGAGGGCAAAAGAAATTCCCCCCATACTCAATCGGTGAATGTGGTAAATACCACCTAAATTGCTACGGATCGTCCGGTTAATGCCAATTAGGGCAATCCAGCTGCACTAACCCTCGACCCAATAGTAGACGGGTTCCACCTCACTCATGTCCTTATGGACGGAGGTATCAGTTTAAATCTGCTTTACCAGGATACAGTGCGCAAGATGGGCATCAATCATTCGGCGACCAAACCCACTAAATCCACTTTTAGAGGCATCATACCAGTGATTATCAAGCACTGCTCGGGTGAACCGCGTTCGCTCGATTCAACGCCGTGCCACATTACGCCTACAGGTTCTGATATCACAACCTTTTTATCACATTACTTGTACCCATACGCATAGAAGTATTATTCAAATACAACATGTGGATTTATATGACATTTACATGCTGACTATTTCTTATCGAAATCATTTTGTCAAGTGGCATCCGTACACAGCGATATGCCTTAAATATGCAAGGGCTTTGTTTTTCTCGTAAGATGACAATAAAAGTCCGAAAACTTCATGGAAGTTCGGCACCCCGAACCTATAGCATTGTATGCATCATCTCCGAATCATGTCTTGGGTCAATAGTTGGGTTTGCCCGGCTCCCATGTTTTGGTACCTTACATTCCGCTATATCGGTTAAGGTAGCACTGGGAGAACTACTGCGATTGTGTCCCGGTTCTTCTGAGAAAGCCGAAAACTGACTGTCATGATACGGCGAGAGCTGGTTAGCTGGTCGAGCGGTTACAAAATCTTTAAGGATTTCTCCCGCATAATGCCATAACCAATGCAGCGTGCGATGGATCGGTTTTTTCTCTGATCAGGCGCTTATAGAGCCCCTAGTACGGTCTTTCGAACACAAGGGGCTGCGCCGACCATACTAAGGCTCCTATGGCTAAGTGAGAGTGATAAAGCCCTATTGTCCGATTGTCTGGTTCGTTGTGCTGAGCACCTCCTACGGAGGACCCAAAACTGGGATAAAGAGTGCTCAGGTTTATCCCGAACACCCCCGTACTTCTTACATGGGGGTAGAAGCCGACGACTGGTCAACTCTCAGGTTTAACATAAAAACGGCCGCACAGGAGGGTAAACTTTTATATAACAGGCGACATATAAACGACCTTGTTCAAACATTACAAAGGACAACATGATTGTCATTCATGGAAATATAATTTCCTTGGTGCATAGCTCCGCTGCAAGGTAGGATCCTTTCAGGACACTCTTATAGTATAATTCGGGCTTGCGGTGCTCCTTCCCCTCTGGCGGTCCCCCGGTCACTAGCTTTTCGGCATCCATCTCCCCCCAGTGCACTTTTGCGAGGGCGAAGGCCATTCGCACTCCTTCTATACAGACCGACCACTTGATGACATCAAGTCGAGGGCAAGCGCTTACAAGCCGCCTCACGAGCCCAAAGTAGCTGCTTGGAGTCGGCTCGGCAGGCCATAGCCGAATAACCATATCTTTCATGGCTAGTTCCGCCGCCTTATGCAGTTCGATTAGCTGTTTCGGTTGATTGACAAAAGGCACCGGATAATTCGGCGCCAAATACTGCGACCAAAAGAGATTATCGGCGGTGTTCCTTTCTTCGGCTCGGTAGAATTGGGCGGCATCTGATATGCTGTGAGGTAGCTCGGCAAATACACCTGAGAAATCCGGATTCACAATCAGAAACATAGTTTTGCCTTCAAATACTTGATTTACATGGGAAAAGCCTTACCCGCCGCGATCTTTCTTGCCTCTTGGATCCCCTGCAGGGTGCTTTGGGTTTCCCCCAGGCATCGCTCATGGCTTGATGCGCCTTCATGAGTTCGGACTCTTTCTCCGTTAAACTCTGCTCCAAGGTCTTGCATTTACTTACGGTCTCTTGCAGCTCCTGCTCAGCTTTAATAACTATGGCCTCGTGTTTCTCACAAAGAGTCCGCTTTGTGGCCGCCTTTTCCTCGGCCTCGGCAGCGGCCCTTTTGAGGGCCTCGACTTCGGTCATAACCCCTAGCACAAATTATGCGGCTTATTTCATACTGAACATTTATTTCACAATAAATGCGTGCAACGCTTGTGCATACCTTGTTTATCCCTTAACTGCATTTTCAATTGGCCAAGTTCTTCTATGGCCCGCTCCAGATTTTGATTCAGTCCTGAGATCTTCGTAGTACGAGAGGCAGGAGCCGCTACAGGTATCTGCTTGAAACAGAAGAGAAATCAACGTCATTCAATGAGTCTTCCTGCGATCATCATTTCGATCCCCTGTCCGGTTCTCTCTTTCACCGGACAGTGTATCACGGGCTACTATCTATACTATGACACTCTTCGACAACTTATAAAACATACCTCAAAGCCTCTTATAAGGCTGATACAGGCTTCGTTCAGTCCACTCTCAGTTGACTGAATCATCTCAATCACCACACCCATAAGGGCACGGTGTTTGTCAATGATGGAGGTGTCTCGTAACGCCACCAACAAAGCATCCGGTGGGGAGCCGAACTCAGGATCGCCCCCGCCGTCAGACCCGACGGGAATCTTTTCCCCGACGTGTCCGGCCCCTGCGGTTTGACCTCCAGGTGCCACCTTCAAGGTTTCTTCTTTTCCTCCTTGGCCGGGGTCCTTCTAGGACGAAGCCTCGGTGTTATGCACCTGTTTGGAGGAAGGTGCCTTTGGGGGTGTCCCGCTCTCCATAGCATTTGAGCTCAACAGGTCCTCTGATGAGGATTGTTTGGTACGGGACCTCACCGGACTACAAAAAAAATATGGCTTAAGGTTAAAATACTAAGCCATGATGAGTCCGAGCTCTTAAATGTACTCGGATTTTATATACTTACGAGTTCACCAGGGGCTGGGCCCTGGGATCCCATGCCGGGCTGCTGTCGGCGGCGGCAATGGACCCCTCTGGAAGACGAGCCTTTCCCCTTTTGGGCAGTTAGGCCACCAAGGGAGCGGAGGCCGTCCTTTTCCTTCCCCCCCCCCCCCACAGGGGATTCATCTTCCTCCTCCTCTTCGTCCTCTTCAGAGGCGGAATGGGCATTAGGGCCTTCGGGTATTATGTCCGTAGTGCCACGGTGACGAAGGCCAACCCGGGTCTTTTTGGCCTCCTTCTCGGACATCTTCTTCGGCACCTTGTAAGGCATCGGGGCCAGCATCTTCGTCAGAAGTGGGATGGCCGGGTCTTCGGGCAGCGGGGCCGGACAATGGATCTGCTCCGCCTTCTTCGTCCAGCCCTGGGAGAGTTGAATAAACATGCGTTAAGCGCTTCCTTTGGGTCATGCAGATAGAAAAGTTTGATAAACTCATCAAACATGCAGGGCGAAACAGTTGGTACCTGCGGTCCTCGGCGGAGTCTGGCCATGATTTGCCGGACTTGAAATGCACCTTCCAAATGTCCTTGTGTGAGGAGCCGAAGAACCCTCGCAAGGTTTGGTGCCTGGCCGGATCGAATTCCCATAGATTGCAAGTTTGGTGTTGACAAGGCAGTATCCGGCAGAGTAACATCACCTGGACTATGTTGACAAGTTCAATGTTCTTATCTCCCATATCTTTAACGCGCATCTGGAGCACCAAAAGTTCGTCGGACAAGGACTAGTCCAGGCCTTTCTTAACCCAGGATGTAAGCCGCAGAGGGGCGCCGGATCAAAACTCGGGAGAGGTGGCCCATTCCTTGCTGCATGGCTTAGTGATGTAAAACCATTGCTGTTGCCACTCCTTGACAGAATCACTAAAGGTTCCCGTTGACCATATGACATTGGGCATCTTGCTCACCATAGCGCCCCCGCACTCGGCGTGCTCACCACCCACCACATTGGGCTTCACATTAAAAACCTTCAGCCATAAACCGAAGTGCGGAGAAATTCGGAGAAAAGCCTTGCACATGACAATAAATGTCGAGATGTTGAGGAAGGAATTAGGGGACATATCATGAAGATCAATCCCATAATAATACATGATGCCACGAATGAACGGGTGGAGGGGAAACCCTAGCCCGCGGACAAAGTGAGGGAGGAATACAACCCTCTCGTGGGGTTCCAGAGTGGGGACGATTTGTCCTGCCGTCGAGAGATGGTGGCTGATTTTCTTGGCCAAATACCCGGCCTCCCGAAGCTTTTTGATATCCTTCTCTAGAATGGTAGAGGCCATCCATTTGCCTCCTGCTCCGGATCCGGACATCTTTGAAATACCTTTTGTGGGAACAGAAGGTGAACGCTTGGACGTTGGAGCCTCAGCAGAAAGGAATGAATCGGGAAGAAGGCGTGGGTGAAAAGAGCGAACCCTTGTCCCTTTATATGGGCGGAAGAGGCGATGCGCCTCCCCACTCACCTGGTAAAACCTCTTATTCCCCGAGCACCATAATTGATGGCGCGGTTGGGTTACCCACATCCGTATTGATGGGAATCCCGTGATAAGGGGACACGATCTCTACTTCGACAAGACATGCCAAGGAAACCGCCTCGCAATATGTGTAGTGCTGGTTGAGAAAAACGGTTCGAATAATGATCGGGCCATGACATGGTGTCATGTTGCTAAAAGTGTTAGCAGATTAGATTTGTGGAAATATTATTCTCTCTGCGGTGGTATGTGGAATTTATTTTGCAGAGACGGACACTATCCTTGTGTTCAAAATCTTCTATGGAGTATTCGGGGAAGGAACCCACCTTGCAATGCCGTAGACAAATCTGCGCGCCGGACTCATCGTTATTGAAGCCTGGTTCAGGGGCTACTGAGGGAGTCCTGGATTAGGGGGTCTCTGGACAGCCGGACTATATCCTTTGGCCGGACTGTTGGACTGTGAAGGTACAAGATTGAAGACTTCGTCCCGTGTCCGGATGAGACTCTCCTTGGCGTAGAAGGGAAGCTTGGAAATACGGATATGTAGATCTCCTACCTTGTAACCGACTCTTTGTAACCCTATCCCCCTCCGGTGTCTATGTAAACCGGAGGGTTTAGTCCGTAGGAAAACAATAATTATACCATAGGCTAGCTTCTAGGGTTTAGCCTCTACGATCTCGTGGTAGATCAACTCTTGTAATACTCATATCATCAATATCAATCAAGCAGGACGTAGGGTATTACCTCCATTAAGAGGGTCCGAACCTGGGTAAACATCGTGTCCCCCGCCTCCCGTTACCATCCGCCTTAGATGCAGAGTTCGGGACCCCCTACCCGAGATCCGCCGGTTTTGACACCGACACCGATCATAATTAATGTGTTTATCTTTTTTCGTTTTTTCCTCAATACTCTGTGTGGTCCAGTGATTCAACGATAGTTTCCTATCATGCCCCTGTTCTGGGTTCGCATGCAACAGCTCATAATTACTCCCATACAGAGAGATAGGTTCATGCAGGCATGCAGGAAATAGTGGAAAAATACACAGGCGCATGGAAAAATAGTCAAGTAAATATGGAGCGGGGCTCTACTTGGTATGAGGGTCTAGCCGTATGCGCATACTAAAGAAAATCAGAGGGAAACACGTACGATGACTTCGTAAAATCTTAAGATGATATGACGGCTCAGTCTCTTGAAGATGCTCATAGGGGTAGGGTATGCATGTGTGCGTTCATAGGGATGAGTGTATGCGCGTGTATATGAGGGCTTGCATCTGTACTGTGTTAAGAAAGACAAACAAATGGCTTAGAAGAAAAGGAATGAACAAGACCGATGCCACGTTGTCGCAGGCCTCTTGCCTTACACTCGGCAAAGCTCTAATGCTTTTGCGGACAAGCGGCAAACACATTTAGCAAATTTAAAATATACATCACTATGGGTAGCGGCGGATGACTACCGCGGCAGCCAGGCGTCGCCGATGTGCTCTTCCGCGGTGGTTACAAGCTCTTGCGAGTGTCCTACGCTGACCACACCGTGGTCATGGGTGACAGAAGGCATGGTGAGTACTTCCTTTTGTCCATGCCGGAAGAGACCATATGATATGACTATGGACACGGACCTATGCTCCTGTAGTAGTACCCTGGCGCCGGATCATACCCGTCATCGTAATCCCTGGTGGCGGGCGCTAGGCGGCGGCATAAGTACTTGTACTGCCAGGCACCGTGCTCAAAGGCCTCATGGTTGTTCCCTATGCATCATGGTTGTTGCTGAAGGAAGGCACCACTGCAGTGGAGGCCAGACGTTATCCAGGGATTGTAGGCCGTGCTGTTCTAGCGGTGGCCAGTGCAGCCGGGTATAGCACTACGGCCCCGACGCCGAGGCATGTGAGTCCGTTTGTGGTTTGAAAAGAGAGAGATGATGCTTGTCTGTGGTAAGCAACTATGTTACTAGTTTATATTGCTATGTTCATAAACAGTTGTACAAATGTATGGTATGTCATAAAAGCCTTCCTTCTATATACATTACCTAAGAGTCACCCCATTAATTAATTTATCTCTGCATGGAGGATTGCGAATTATTGACGGGATAAGGCTCACTTCAACAGGCAGCCACGCATGGAAAAGGACCCACCACCACATGCAACCATGCATGTCAATATATTTTTCATCCTATTATTCTACTTACATTAAATAAGTATTTTACAACTATACATAATAAAATATGACAAGTCTTATGCATTTTTAATTTTAGTTCACATGTTATTAATTTAAATCTTTGTGTTCCATACAATCAAATATCATTGAAATATATTTAAACCGATTCCCCCAGTAAAGTCCAGGTTATCATCTATTTTATTTAGATGGAGACCCTTTTGTCTCATGGTGCATCATGTTACAGAAACATATTATCACAAACATCTATCTGATCACTGCCACATAAGTAAATTTGATTCTAAACTCGAGGACAAACGAGTCGTCGTCGCTCCGCTTGGATTTGGTCGATGTCATCATGCGTGTCGGGCGCCGATTGATGGATGGGCTCATGTGATATGAGTCCATGTTGACGGGGCGACTGTGATCCCGCGAAGGTCGACACTTCATGAAACTAGAGGCCATTCGCCCTTGGGATGTTGTAGCGACATTCTGTTGCTCCACTGCCACTTTTCAACATTGCGTGACTCGGCGGTGATCCTCCATCTCTGTCCCATTGGCGGGTGGAATAAGTGAGTCTGTGAGGTCCGCGACTGTCAAAAGGTTGTTGGCAGGAGTGTGATGGACATGGATACCTTATGACCCCTGCATTTCCAAGGATTCATCCATCTCGCGACCCCCACTACAAAAAAATACACTTCCGTGATGATACGTGTTTGTCACAGTAGGTCGCGTTTTTTGTCATGCATGTACATCCATGACGATTTTATGACAGAATCAAGATAGTCATACCTGTGCTGTCGTAGAAGTGTTCCATGACATTACCAAAATTATCATCACGGAAGTGTCCACTTCCATGACAATAAATCACGCGTCACCGAAGTGCTTTCGTCAAGGGTGATCGACACGTGGCATCCACCATAACGGAACGCCGTTAAGCTACCGGGTCCGGTTTTGGATCCGATAACCCGTTAACAGCCCGGACCAATGGGGATTTTCCACGTGTAAAATCATCGTTGGCCGTAGGAAACATGTGTTGCCTCACCGTTGGGACAGATGTCATCCACTCATTGGACAGGAGGCGCCTATGATAGGTCAACACGTGGCACGGCCCAACAGTGGCCCATTCCGGTGAAAAAGGCCGGCCCAGTAAAACTTAGCAGGCCAACCCATATAAGGCCTACTTGTGTCAGGTCCATTTAAGCCCACGGCCCATACGAGATGTGCCAATTTGGCCCGTCAACGGCTCGTTAAAGATTTGACACCATTGCAGCCCATCGTCAGTTCGAGTCCGTTAATAGCTCGCTATATATTTGGGCTCAATATCGGCCCGATGAGATTTCGGCCTGTTAACGGTCCATTTAATGGATGGGCCAATTTTCAGGATGTACATCTTTCGGCCATTTAGCGACACATTTAAATGCTGGGCTAATTTCCGGCCCGGTGTGTCTTTCAGCTTTTTGACGGCCCATAAATCTGATGGGCCATTTTGTAGTCAGACCTGAGTTTCGGCCTTTTAGCGGCCCATTTAAGTGTTTGGCCAACTTGTGGCCCGGTGTCACTTTCAGCCTGTTGACGGCCCATAAATTAGTTGGGCCATTTGTAGTCGGACCTGAGTTTTTGACCTTTTAGCGACTCATTTAAGTGTTGGGCCAATTCCCGGCCCTGTGTGCCTTTCGGCCTGTTAACGGACCATAAATGTGTTGGGCCATTTGTAGTCGGACCTTAGTTTTGGCCTTTTAGTGGCCCATGCCCTTCATGGTCCAATACCAGCCCAGTTTCTCTTTCGGCCTGCTAATGGCCCACAACACAGTTGGGCCGTTTACAATATGACCTGACTTTCGGCGTCATAGCGGCCCATGCTCTTCATGGTCCAGTACAAGCCCACTGTCTCTTTCGACCTGCTAAAGGCCTACAATATAGTTGTGCCATATGTAGCCCAAACTTAGTAACGGCCTGTTAACGGCCCGTGAAATAAATTGGGGCCACCTGTTGCCCGCTTCGATGTCGGCCTATTAACGACCCGGGGGGTAAGAGGGCCGACCATTAACTTTCGGCCTCGTAACGGCCCATTAACTTAGTGGGCCCACTAAAGTTTGTTCATGTCTTTAGGCCAAATTAAATAATTTGAGCCCATTACGAAAAGCAATTATGCACAGGACCAAAACCGATCAAGCAAAGGTACGACATACAGGGAATAACATTGCACATCTAGCATATATTACAGGAAATTACATCCACTGGGCAATCAAAGATTGATGCCAGTGCAAATAAATGAGCAGAACCTAACCATCTACAACGTCACAATCTGCAACCTCAGCACAGATGACGCCCATAAGCATGTGGGCAAGTTCTTGCTGCTTTGCTACACTGTCTCTGAAAACATTGATCAGTTGTTGTGTCGCACGACTCTGCACCTCTGATTCATCCACCATTTCCATCATTGCTTCAGCCATTAATTGGTTCACAAACATACATTTATTCCGTTGCATTCGAGACAGAGGATACTGAACAGATTCAGATGGCGATTTTGGCAGGCGTGTATTATTGATAGTGGAGAGTGTCTCGACCACTGCATCATAACATAAATTAGGACAGGAACCAAACAGATTAATCATGAGTTATTGCCATATTACCTGTCCTAAATTTATTGGAAAGAAACGATGGGGTTGCCTTGCTATTTTCCGAGTTTGTCTTCTTATCTTCAGCAGCCTGCACAAAATTAACACACTAGCATTGTTATGGAAAGCAACATTGACACAACAAAAGTTTGGGCAACTAGCCTACACCAAATTAACACAATATGGCACAGCTATCATCAACCAGGTAAGGTAATACGAAAGCAACATTGACACAATGAATGAATGGGCAACCAGAGAAGCACTACAATTGAGTAATGTGCGTGATATGAGATAGTACATTCATGCAACTCAGTATGCAAAACTACCAGGCAGTTTTCCTTACAAAAATCAACATTGGCGCCTTTAACATTTTGCTACAACTAATTTTAGATCAGATAAAGCTTAGATTCACGCTGATTAACAAAATACGTGCTGATGTAAAAATATAGTGATATACAATAGGTACTTACATCAGCATTGGAGCATAGAGAATTCCCGCAAGATATTTTCCTCGAATACGATCCCAATGGAGGAAGTCTTGTATCGTTTAACCTTATTTTCTAAAATATAGATGGGTAAGAAACATGTAGAAAATATGATCAGAATGCTATAAAATTTCATGATGCAAGGATACGCACATGCTTCTTAGAATGGAGTTGACATTCTTTTGCTGGACTGGAGCGGACTAGTTCTTTGGCCACTGGAATCTTCTTATTATCAGTGGGAGTTGGGTTTCTCTGTGCTGGAGCAGTATCTATGAAAAATGGAGTTGGTTAATTATCTCTTGGCGTTTGGATCTTTTGTAAAGAACTGGTTTGTAACCCTTCAGATTCTAAGATAGTTGTCTTCCCCTTGCATGCCTTATATAGAAGAATGGTGATTAAGTTATAAAACATGCTACATCAAAGATGGAATAGGTACTGAAGAATAGAAAGGCATGACATATTGACATGTATTCCCTCCATCCGGAAATAAATGGATGGGTCTCGACGTATTTTAGTTCTAGATACATCCAGTTTTATCTATTTCTGCGACATTTAGTCCGGACGAAGGGAATATGATGTAAGAGCTAGGGATACGACAGGACAACATAGTAAAAAAACACTGAAAAACCCACTGCAGAACCAAAGTATTCAAACCCACTGATATGAGATAGTACACTCATGCAGCTCAGGATGCAAAACTATCAGGCAGTTTTCCTTGCAAAAATCAACATTGCGGCCTTTAATCATACATTTTGCTACAACTAAATTTAGATCAGATAAAGGTTGGATTCACGCCGATTAACAAAATACATTCTGATATAAAAATATAGTGATATACAACAGGTACTTACATCTACATTGGAGCACAGATAATTTCTGCAAGAATCTTTCCTCATAAACGATACCATTGCAGAAATTCTTCTATCTGTTAAGCTTATTTTCTAAAAGAGAGATGGGTAAGAAACATGTAGACAATATGATCAGCATGCTATAAAATTTCATGATGCAAGGATACGCACACGCTTCTTAGAATTGAGTTGACATATTTTTGCTGGACTGGAGTGGACTAGTTCTTTGGCCACTGGAATCTGCTTATTATCAGTAGGAGTTGGGTTTCTCTGTGCTGGAGCAGTATCTATAAAAACTAGAGTTGGTTTATTATCTCCTAGCGTTTGGATCTTTTGCAAAGGCCTTGTTTGTAACCCTTCGGATTCTAACATAGTCATCTTCCCCTTGCATGCCTTGTATAGAAAAATGGTGCTTTAATTATAAAACATGCGACATCAGAGAGATGGAACAGGTACTGAAGAATAGAAAGACATGACATATTGACATGTTTTCCCTCCATCCGGAAAAAAATGGATGGGTCTAGCCGTATTTCAGTTCTAGATACATCCTTTTTTATCCATTTCGGCAACATGTAATCCGGACGGAGGGAGTATGGTGTAAGAGCTAGGGATACGACATGACAACAGAACAACAAAAAACACTAGTTGAATGTAAATCTGTATGCTAGTGGAATACGTACAGAAATAACTAAGGCAACATACACGTGTATGATTGGGAAAATAAGATGGCATTGCAACAGAGCACTAGAACAACACTTCAATGTAAAAAACATGGTATGGTAGACAGATGAAGTACATACTGATGAATAACAATGCATAAGATATTCAGAAGCATGATGTCCAAATTAAGCAGATGGCATTGCGATAGAGTAGAATGATAGTACTTGAATTTGAAAACATGTTATCATGAATGGAATAGGTTATGAAAAACAGGAAGGCATGACATATTTACATGCATGATCAGCATGCTAAGCACATGGCATTGCAACAGAGTAGATACACTCCAGGACATTATATGCATGTTGTACCCATATCACAAGCCAAGTTAGAGCAAGGACCTTGTGGGGTGAAGAGGATTCAACATCTTTCTGCAAATCTTATGAAGAACTGCCTTTACATGTTCCATCATATTGGGTATCATTGACATCAAGTTTATTAGCCTTTACATTGCTCCGTGAGGTTCTTGTGGATATATCAGTGTGTGCAATTATATCTGACATGCATGGAAGACAACTATTAGTTAGATTTATGTAATGAGTGCATGTAGGAGACGAGATAAATAGTAGGACTGGGGTTAACTAGAAGCAACGGGTCTCATAAACTAAAGGGAGAACACAAATGAAAGCTACAGAATATGTATCATTTATAATCGAGATTAACTAGATGGCACACAAAAGTATTAAAGAACAACATAGGTAATACTAGAAGTGGTATAATAATATAATCACCAGCCTATGGGATAGCATTGGTTGATGGACGACAACTATGGAACAACGTTACCTAAAGAACAAGTATCTTAGCTGAACTATGGAACATCGTTAACTCCTGAACAAGACCCGTAAGAGATCAACATGAATATACAGTGAAATGTGATGATCTATTTTCCATGCTTAGATGAATAACAAAGCCATAAATGTTGCACACAAGTAAGATGAGGGTACATCCTATCTGGCTGCCATCCATAGGAGTGAGCATCATGTGTTGACTTATCGATGGCCTTGCAGTTGTTGTGGCTGTCCATGTCAGGCACATGCATTCCATGCATGGGAACTGTTTATAGGGGACTGTAGCTCCCTTCTGGTGTATGCTTCCCTTGTTGGAGCAGCTGCGGTGAGTCGGAAGACGGTGTTTCTGAAGATGTAGATAATTCATAATGTTAAGAATGACATATCTCTTTGATCTGAAGAAATACACTAAGAGATAAATATCAAGGTACGAGAGTAGTCACACATCTATTGACTGAAGACTAAATTGGGGTCACACGATTTTATTTTATTTTGGCACTGTCCGATCTACGGCAGATGGCTGGCCGTCTAGTGCCTCCCGGCTGACACTGTTCGGAATCTTCCCTGAAGAGCTAGCGACCAACGACAGAGCAGCCTGCCTCCACCGTCCGTGGCCCCGGCCAAAACTCCACTCCCCGCCCCACCGCACTGCAGTGGTTGCGCCGCCCCCGGGCCAATCCACAAAGACTCCCTGTCATCCAGATCCGGCGGCGGCAGTACCTTCAACCCACGCAACTCTAAAAGATAGCCATCTAAGCGTTGCTTCTGCGGCGAACTTGTGGCTCCGCACCCTTACGTTAGACACCAGCCAACCGGCAACCTAGGAGCTCAGCCGCCTCGAGGGATGCTGCTTCCCATTGGGATTCGATTGGCCCAGAATAAAAATTCAGACAAATGACGGCTAAATAAAGTGATTTGAGATGAGGGTGCGACCTATCTGGTGGAATGGTGAAGTAGGCAGGTCCAGCTGCCGAGTCGGTGAGGCCGGCGTGGTTGCTTGTGGCGACCGGCGGCAGGGAAAGAGCGATGTCGCGATGGTCGATGGCTACGCGGAAGCAGCGCCAGGACTCTGGACGGATCCGAAGTTGGAGCCGCTCCGGCGCCATGAACAATGGTGGGGGTGAATCGGCTTCGGTACGGTTCACGCGCCCGTCATCGAGGCAGCACAAGCAGCACAGAGTAACAGGCACACGGCCCAGTGCATGACAGCAAATGGACAGTGTGTCCGGCATTAGGGAGGAGGGCGGCTGTGAAATTGGTGTGGTGGGGGCGCCATGGAGGTGGGGCTGAGGTTTCGCGACTCGGGAGAAGGGAGCTTCCCGGGGAGAAGGTGATTTGGCTCCCACGAGGTATGAATGGGGGCGGGCGGGGGGGGGGGGGGGGGGGGAATTGGGAGGGGAGTGGAACCATGTCTTACGGACGCATTTGTCCGAAATGTGAGGGGGAGTTACAGTTCTACCATTCCCTATAGGCTTCTCGGCTTGGGTCTGTGTAGTGAGGGTCGGGGATAGTAGAGTAACACTACTAGGGAAAACCCTAGTAGTAGCGCGGGTTTTGGGGCTATTAGCAGCGCAGGCAACCGCGCTACCAATAAGGCGCTACAGCTAACTGTTAGTAGTAGCGTGGTCCGTACACGCGCTACTACTCTGGACTGTATCAGTAGCGCGTTTTCGGAATGCGCTACTATTAATTAGCTGTAGCGATTTCCTTGCCCCGCGCTACTGCTATATATTTCATCATTTCCCCCCGGCTTCCTACCCCGTTTCAGCTTCAATAAACAACAATTTCCAGATACTAGGTACTACTAGATATCAATTTCATAAAGCATTATAGGTACTAGGTAGTACTCCCTCGGTTCCAAATTACTCGTCGTGGTTTTAGTTCAAATTTGAACTAAAACCACGACGAGTAATTTGGAACCGAGGGAGTACTAGATAATAATTTCATATATACTCAACATGGATCCTCAAGCAGTACAAAGTGATATCGACGATGATCATCATATGTAGTTCTAGATAATATCGACGACGATCATCATATGTAGTTCTACATGATATCGACGACGATCATCATATGTAGTTCTAGATGATATCGACGACGATCATCATCCTCAAGTCTGGGCGGTGGGTGTTCCTGATAGTAATTAGGATGGCCTATCCAACACGAAGATTCTTGCCAACGAGGAATCTCTTCCACCCAACCGAGTTTAAGTGTGTGCGACCGTCTGTGTCTATGCGGTAAGTACAGGTGGCGACGGAGCCCCTTGCGATAAGGCGTACTCCAGCTGAGCCTTCTTCATCAGGCTCAATACCAGAACTCACAGATAGGTTCTTTGGCAATTTCTGAATAAGAAAAAAATATCAATTAATAAATAGCCTCGCACATACTCTTGCAAATATATTTCTATTAAGTCTAGATTTCTACACTATCAAAAGACACAGTACTACGCATTTGTACTAACTAATCATGAATTCTACTAATAAGTACATATGGATTATCTACAATATTAATAGTTCATTGGATTCTACACTAATAAGAGCATGTGATCAGACTCTACACTAAAGCATATCATCGACTAGATTCCACAAAGCATATCATTGGACTCTACACTAAGAATATCATCGGATTCACTAAGCATATCATCGAATAATTTGCATTTGTAAGTATAACAATAAAGCATATATATATATATATATATATATATATATATATATATATATATATATATATCATCAAATTACTACAGGCAGTACGTATAACATACCATTTCATGTTGATCGACCATGGTACTTGTCAGGCGGGTCACGAATGGCACCCCGACAAAGTCATCACATGGCGGAATTATGTCCCATAGGTTGCACACCTCCTCCTCGCTCAGCCTCATTCTTTGAGATATGATGGCTTCATGAAGTGGGTTCTCATCATCTTCATCTAGCGGGTCCTCATTATCTTCATCATCTTCGTCATCTTCATCATCTTCGACATCTTCCACCAGGTTGAGATAAATGACAACCAGCTTGGGTCTTTCTGCTCTGAAGGAGAAGCTGATCAACTCACCACTAGTAAGACGCATGTGGGCAAGGAAACGGGCCCATCCATCTCCTCCAATCTGTGACATATTGCATCCTTTCTCGACTTCCATAGTGTACGGCCCCCAGAAGCCTCAAATGTCACAGTGTCTCCTGTCAGCTTGTTGAATTTCAACCTCAAATTGCATGGGATGATCTGTGTAAAAAAGCAAAATGACACAATGCAGTAATGCCAACACTAAAAATAAAATAGTTGTTACATTTCATCTAATTTCTTACGACCGCATGACGAAAACTCGGCTGGAAGTAGATGCCGAACAGCTTGCCAGTTGCAAGGCTGCTGGTGCACCTTGACACTAGTAGAAAAAGGGTCAAACGTGAAGCACATTAGTGCCGGTTTGAATTTGAGCCGGCACTAATGGTACCATTAGTGCCGGTTCGAACGACTATGCATTAATGCCGGTTCTTGTTGAACCTTTAGTACCGGTTTGTGCCACGAACCGGTACTAAAGGGGTGATGGCAGGCTGGCGTCAGGCTGGGGCCCCACGATCACCTTTAGTACCGGTTCGTGGCACAAAATGGTACTAAAGGGCTAACCTTTAGTATCGGTTTGTGCCATGAACTGGTACTAAAGGGGTCTGACCTATAGTACTGGTTTGTGACACAAACCGGCACTATAGGGCAATTTTCAAACTCTACCCCCCCCCCCCCCCCCGTGTGTCGCCATTTCAGTTCTGAAAAATCAAAAGAAAATGATAAAAACTTCAAAAAATAAAATCCTTCGAGAGGTAGTTATATTACTACATCTACTAGTTAGGAAAATTTGAAAACTTAAATTTGGACATGTTTTGCAAAAAGTGTAGGGAAAATGTAAAACGGCTATAACTTTTGCATACGATGTCGGAAAAAAATGTATAATATATCAAAAAAATCAGCACGAAAATCCGCATCCGATGGAAACTGCCTACGGCCTGTTTGCAATTTTTTAGAATCCTCAAATTCCAAAAGGAAAAAAAGATATGGTCATATTTAAGTTTTTTTTTAATTTTTTTTGTTAAATCTGGTCAAATACTTATTCAAGAAGTATTAATGTTACTACATAATTATTCAAGAATATTAGTGTTACTAAATAATTATTTCAATTTTTTGAATTTTGGTCAAATCTGGTCAAACTGTGGTCAAACTGTGGTCAAACTATGGTCAAACATGGTCAAACTATGGTCAAACTTATTCAAGAAATATTAGTGTTACTAAATAATTACTGTTTTTTAGAATAATAGTTTCAAACTCAAATAGTGAAATGTGTGACTTCATGCTCAAGCTAGGATTGGCATCTTAGTATTGTCAGGAAAAGAACAAGTGCAGACTTGGAAATGAAGGAGAATAGAACCCGAAAGTTAAGCGTGCTCGGGCTGGAGTAGTGAGAGGGATGGGTGACCAGTCTCGAAGTTAGATTATTTGGAATGAGTGATCCACACTTGAGCAGTTAAGAGAGGTGATTAGAGACTAAATCACCAAATAATTCAGAAAAATTAAAAATCAAAAAAATAAAAAAAAAATTCCAAAATTTTCAAAAAAAAATTCAAAAAAAACCTTTAGTACCGGTTGGTAACACCAACGGGTACTAAAGGTCCCGCATACCAGGGCGCGAGCTCACGCCACGTCACTACTAGAAAAAGGGCTATAGATGGGATTGACACTAATGGTGCACCAGACAAGCGGTGCGCCATTAGTATATACTAATGGCGCACCACCTCCTGATACGCCATTAGAGTTGAAACTACTAATGGCGCACCTGGCCCAGGGTGCGCCATAAGTATCAAAAAAAATTTAACTAGTGCGCCTGTCCAAACATACTAATGGCGCATCCAGACATAGTGCGCCATTACTAGTTGTAACTAGTAATGGCGCACCTGCCGGAAAGTGCGCCACTAATGTTGTTTTTTTATTATATTTTTTATTCCCTTTTTTGCAAAACTACTAATGGCACACTGTTCCACCGTACGCCATTACTAGTTTAAACTAGTAATGGCGCACTGTCCATTAGTATGTTTTTTTTTGCAAAACTACTAATGGCGCACCACCAGAAGGTGCGCCATTAGTAACCTGGATTACTAATGGCACATTTAGAGTTGGTGCGCAATTAGTAAGTGGGCAGCAACAAGATATTTTGGACAGCCTCTCCTACCCACACTCACTTTCTCCCCACTTCATTCTCTCCACCTCCTCCTTGTCTCGGGTGCCTCCTCTTTTTCACCTCATTTCCACCATAGATTCATTCAATTTAAGTGGTTAAATTACCTTGTTTTGATAGGTAAGTAAGGGGGGAAGCTATATTTATGTTGTTCTCCCTACAACAATGTGCACATGCACTTTTTATGGCCTAGCTAGATCTATGTATGTTCGTGGTGTTGCATATGTTTGTGGTGTTGCATATGTGTTTGTGTTTGGAGGTGTACTGGTATTTGAAATGCGATAGTTGCCAATATTTTGCCGGAATGTTGATTCATTTCCGTTTCGGCGAGAATTTTGGCATTAAGCATTATTTTTGGTCCTATTTTTAGGGAAAGTCATGCCAAATTTTTTCTTGGTTCTAAAATATCGTTTTGCTCTACCCTGCAGGCGACCATCACTACTGGAATCAGCTAGTTTGCCATCTGCCAGTTCTTTGCCGTCCGCTAGCGGACGGCAAAGAAGTTCTTTGCCATCAGCTTCCAAAAAGCAGACGGCAAAGAACTGGCTGATGGCAAAGACCAAGTTTGCCAGCAGCCAGTTCTTTGCCGTCCGCTAGCAGACGGCAAAGATTCTTTGCCGTCGGCTAGCGGACGGCAAAGATTCTTTGCCGTCGGCTAGCGGACGGCAAAGAGGGAGGGTGTCACATCCCTAGCTACTGGTAGTGCTCTAGGCTAGCTCATGTGTGCATCATGTTTAAATTCTGAAAATTTGAACTGAGGGAATTTTGGAAGCCTCAAAAACTTAAATAAAAGAGGGGCAAAAACCCTAGAAATCTCATTCATTGCTCCAAAATGCTCTTCTTAAATGTTTGATAATTTTTGGTAAGGGTTCTGGTCCCAACCAAAATATTGAACATTTTTAAGGAATTATTTTTGGGACTTTGGATTTAATTCATTAGCTATTTGAATTTGAGTTATATTCATATACTTAGAATATAATTTCAAATACCCCTGATATATTTTATAAGCTTTTGGAAAAGTCCATCTAGCAATATAAAATATTCAGAGGAGTTTTTGGCATTGTTTGAATTATTTTTAAATTCAAAACAGTGGCAAAATAAATTAAATAAAAATAAACAAAACAGAACAAAATAGAAAACAGTAAATAAAAGAGAGAGAGAGAAGGAAGTTACCTGGCCTTACCCGTGCAGCCCACCAGAGCCTGGCCCAGCTCCCCCACCTGGCCAGCCCAGCCCACCTCCTCCCCCTTGTCCTCTTCCTCCTCTGCAAGGAGGACGAACAGAGGCGAGGCGTGGCGCGCGCCCGAGAGGCCTCGGCCACCTCCTGCTTCCCCCCTGGCCACCTCCTGCCTGGTTGCCTCCCTCCTCGACGCCCGGAGACGCCACGCACTCCCCCTCGCCCCCTGCACCTCTCCTCTCTCCCCCTGGACCCCATTCCCTCCTCTGCTTCCCTCTCGCGCACACCACCGAGCGGAGCTCGCCGTCATCGTCGCCGTACCCATGGCCACCGGCCACCCCTAGCCTCCCCGACGCCTCCCAAAGCTCTGCCTCGACCTACTCTCCCTCCCCACCCCTCCAAGCAACACCCGGAGCCCTGCAGTGACGCCATCACCGCCATCTTCGTCGCCACGGCCGGCGATCGCCGCCGTTCGATTCACCGCCGACAGGTCACCCCCGAGCCCACTGAGACGCGCTCTGCAACCATAGTGAGCTCATGGACCGATTCCCCCTCCTCTCCTGCTCGCGTTCTTGCTCTAGCCCCGTTCCCCACCTCCGCCGAAGCTCGCCGCCGCCACGGCCGACGAGCTCCATGCTCCTGAGCTCGTCCGCTCGCCCGAGCATCACCAGCGTGCTCACCGCGCTCCTGCGAACCCGAAACACCCACGAGTGCTCCCTGCCATGCCCTATAGCGCCATCTCCGCGGTTGCCCGAACTCCGGCCGCCGCCTTTGAGCTCGCCGCCGTCGATATAGGTCGCCCCCGGCCTAACTGACCGCACCACTCGACGCGCGGGATCTTCAGTGTCACGTAGCTGCCCTCCGCCGGCCATTTGGTCGCCGGAGGAGGAATTCTGACCCCCTCCGCCGTCTCGGGCTTCACCGGCGACGAGCCGCGGGTCAACTCCGGCGAGTTGACCCGGGGTTTGACCCCCTGACGTGTGGGCCCAGGCGCCTGCTTGATTAGTGTTAGATTAGTTAGCGCTAATTAACTTAGCTAATTAGATAGGCCACTGACATGCGGGCCCCGCCCAGCTAACTAAGTTAGTTAGGGCTAACTAACTTGGTTAGTTGACTAGGTCACTGACCAGTGGACCCCACTGGTCAGGTTTGACCTGGTCGATGCCTTTGACCTGCTGACGTCACCCCGGCGTCATGCTGACGCAATATTCCTTTTCTGGAATTTAGTTTATTTTAAAAATAATCAGGAAATTCCAGGAAATAGCTAAAACTTCAATAAATCATAGAAATTCAACCGTAACTCTAAATTAAATAATTTATATATGAAAAATTATCAGAAAAATTCAAGGAATCCATCTGTACCATTTTCATGCATGTTAGAACAACTTATCACTACTGTTTAGGGAAAATGCAGTGAATGACATTTGAATAATCACATATGGAGTTTGAATTTGAATCTTGTATTCAAACCAACTTCATTTAATCTGTTGCTAGTTGCATTAGCTCAAAACACATTCATTTTGCCATGTCATGATCATGCATCATATTGTGCATTGCATTGATTGTGTTCCTTTCTGTGTTGCCGGTATTTGTCCCCTCTCGATAGACGTGATACCGATGACGTGATCGTTGACACTGATGAAGACTCAATGTTATCTTCAGAAGTGCCAGGCAAGCAAAACCCCCTTGTTCATTCCGATAAAATCCCACTCTCTCGCTCCTGCTCTCTTTTACTGCATTAGGACAACAACGACATATTTGATACTTGCTGCGGTAGCTGAACCCTTTATCCTTTGCATGACCTGTCATTGCCACAGTAAATAGATGAAACCCACTAGCATGAGTAGGAGTTGTTTGAGCCCTGATGTGCCTACTCATTCATGCTTGTTTGTCATGCCTGCTACTGCTTAGAGTTGAGTCAGGTCTGATTCATCGGGGATGAATCAGAGGCGTGTGAACATGTCCTACTATGGGTGAACTAAGTGTGTGAACACGATTTGGTAAAGGTAGCGGTGAGAGGCCATTTAGGAGTACATGGTGGGTTGTCTCATTGCAGCCGTCCTCAGGAACTGAGTTCTGTGTTTTGTGATCCATGACCAGTTACTACCACACATTGGGTTCCGGTAACTCGACCCCTCTCGACTTATTAATCAACATGATCTCTGTCCAGGAGTTGCAACTAGTTTCTGGTGTTTGTAGGTAGTGTTAGTAGTCTACCAAGTGGCACCCGGTACAGGTGGGCTTGGGACAGACTAGGCACAGTGGCCCGGTGTACCAAGTGGCACCCGGATGGTGGGCTTGGGAACCCTGCACACATCGTTTGGGGCCGTAAGCGACACCCCGGCCGGATCTCCTTGCGGATGGAACCCGAATAGGCGATAAACCTGGACTAGAGACTTGTTTGGTTAGTCAGGTCGTGGCCGACTCCCTCGCCCGGCTTCCGCTTGAAGGTTGCCGAGGTACATGACGTGTACAGGGCGATAAGTGGCGAAAGCGTGTGTGAAGAAGTACACCCCTGCAGGGTTAACATCATCTATTCGAATAGCCGGATTCCTCGGATATGGAAGCTTGGACCCCTTGCATAGTTCATAGACAAGTGAAAGTGGATACTCTAAAATACGCAAGATAAGCGTGAGTGCTATGGATGGCGTTCTCATAGGGAGACGGGAGCGGATCCATAGTGGTGTATTGGTTGGTGAATATGTGGACTCGTGTGCGCCACTTCAAAAGAGTTACTTGTAGTCGTAGTCCAGGATAGCCACCGAGTCAAAGTTGGCTTGCTGCAGTTAAACTCCACCATCCCCTTTGTTGATAATGATGCATATGTAGTTAGTTCTGATGTAAGTCTTGCTGGGTACATTTGTACTCACGTTTGCCTATTTTATGTTTTTGCAGAGAGACTTCAGTCTCACTAGTAGTTCCGCTTGGACTTCGACGTTTAGCTTGTTACCTCAGCTACGATCTTGTGCCCTCGGCAGGATCTGATAGATAGTCAGGCTTCTCAGCCTTTTTCATTTATAGATGTCTGTACCCAGACATGATAGCTTCCGCTTGTGCTTTGACTTGTATGCTCTGAGTGTTGGGTCATGAGACCCATGTTTGTAATGTCTCGCTCCTCGGAGCCTATTGAATAAATTACTTGAGTCGTAGAGTCATTCTGTGATGCCATGTTGTATTGCACATATCAAGCATATTGTGTGTATGTTATTGAAATGCTTGGTATGTGTGGGATCTGACTATCTAGTTGTTTATCTTTAGTAGCCTCTCTTACTGGGAAATGTCTCCTAGTGTTTCCACCGAGCCATGGTAGCTTGCTACTGCTCCGGAACACTTAGGCTGGCCGGCATGTGTCCTTCTTCGTTCCTGTGTCTGTCCCTTCGGGGAAATGTCACGCGATGAATACCGGAGTCCTGTTAGCCCGCTACAGCCCGGTTCACCGGAGTCCTGCTAGCCCAGTGCTATAGCCTGGATTCACTCGCTGATGACCGACACGTTCGATGCTGGGTCATGGATGCCTGTCCCTGTAAGTTTGTGCCACTTTGGGTTTACAACTAGCCATGTCTATACGTGTGCCAAAAGGCGCAAACGGTCCCGGGTAAAGGTAAGGCGACACCCGTGGGAATACCGTGCGTGAGGCCGCAAAGTGATATGAAGTGTTACATGCTAGATCTATGTGGCATTGAGTCGGGGTCCTGACAGCGTTGGTATTAGAGCTTGACTGCCTGTAGGATTACCAAGCCAAACTGGTCGAAGTTGAGTCTAGAAATTCTTTAGTTATATAAGGGAATTGATTGTGGATGGAACGTAAGGCTCTTTTTACTCCTTATACCTCATGGCCTTCTGATCTGAGTCATCATCCTCTCTTCTACGGGGATTAAGAACTAGGCTATCTCTTCTTTCTATCAGGATCACGTGTTACTAATCCGTAGACTTATAGATTGTTGGATTAAGCCTCTGTTCAGTTTTTACTGCTTCTGTATGTTAATTGTTGATCTCGAAACCGTGATATTGTGCTTCTGAGTGGTTATGCCACCCTTTTGTGAATGTCTCAAATCTTTTCTGAGCATTTACAGCCGTTATGCTGTCCGAGTCATCCCAGGTTTCTAAATAGTCGGATGCATTTGCAAATCCCTTCCTCCTGTTTCCGATGTGCCTTTGGTCAGATTAATCACACAAATCAGTGAGTTGAGGTACTTTATTGCCTTGACATATATGTTGGAGCTAGTATTATGACCCTAGGTGTCTTAGGGGATCATCTAGTAGTCTAGCCATGTTTTGTGATCCCAGTGTGATGATTCTGGCCATCATTCCCGAAAGCGTCCCGTGATGCTACTTAGGAGTAGGTATTCTATTCCTGGGTTCTTGAACCCGAGATTCACCCTACTTGCTTATGTTGATAGTTTTGCTCGTTCCTTTAGGTTATTAGTAACCTTTGCATTAGTCCTCGATGTTCGTGGTATTCCTTTCTTCCAAATACTATGAACCGCTTATGGCAGATGTTCCTCGCTGATCGAAAGATCACAATCAGAGTGCTCTCGATGGGTTCTCGATTCTACATTGTGACTCTGCCAGTTCTACCTTTCTGCATGGGTTATCCGGAAGAAATATGTGGAATTCGTTCGACATGCTAAACCATGCATCCACAACTCAGAAAATCGCATGTTCCTTTGAGTTGTCCCTCTTTAGTTGTCTTTTGACCCTCGTCTATCAATTGATAGTCAAGAGTATGCGTGCATTCGTTCGTCGATGCCTATTACCCTTGTGGTCCGCCAGGCCATTCTATTTCAGAATGAATAGGAGAAACAAACTCCAGTACCTCATCCATATCTAGGATTGGGTCAAAGTAGTTGTGTTCCGCAGATCAAGTTACAATTCAGCTTCTGGTCTGCTCTACCCGGAAGTATTACCTTCTTTATGATAGGAATTTCATGAGAATTGCACCACCTTTTGTGAATTCTTGACATAGTGATACTTCTCGCCATCCTTTTTCATTCCTCGGTTCTGTGTTGTTGCAGCCGGAGTGCCGACAAGTGAATCATGATGTGTGAACTCAATACTCCTAGCAACCCCATTGCTTGGTAGTTAAAGGACAATAATTTCATTCTTAGTGTGTTGGTTATTGGATCATCATTCTAAGATTGATCGTGCTACCTAGTCCATTCTCCTGGTTCACTCCTCGATCGATGAGTTAGGATTATTTCAAATCCTTGCTCTATTGATCATATCGTCTTGCCCTGAAAAGCAAGATTGTTCTCGAGCTTAGTAACATACCGGTGGTTCGTCATTTCCGAAGATCTTCTCGGAAGTATTACCAGGTTGTCACCTGACCGCTATGTTGAGCTCGTGATCAAGTTGGTTTCTTGTGAACCACCTTCTCTCCAAGAATCGGTGTTAGATATCCCTGAGCTAGTTGGTTAAGCTAAACGACAACTTGGAGGGTTGGAAGATAAAAGCTTGCCTGACTTAGTTCGTTCCAAAGGGATATTCTTGTGTAGTGTGTGTTGAAGAAAGATGATATCTTCATCGATTGGTCCCTGTGATCAGTTGCTGGACCTATTGTCTTATCAATCCTTTGATTTGAGTGTGGGCTATCGTCAAATCAAGTCAGAACCAACGATGTTCGTAATGTTGTCTTACTCGTGGTTGATCCCTCGAGCATACACCATTATATCTTTTGGGTCTGACCAATGCTATCACCGTGTTCACTTAACTATGGAATTCCTTTTAAAAAGGGAACCCGGATGAATTGTTGTTGAGCCCGTTGACAACATCCTTATCTCCTCCATGATTTTGTTGAACATTAAGCTATTGTTGGAAACTTTGTAAACAATGCCTTCGAGTTCCGTCTCTGAGGTATATGTTTGGATGGAAGAAGTGACTTCCTTTGATTCACGTGCATTTGATGTAAGTTGCCGCCGTGAATTCGAGAAAGCATGTTTTACCTCCTCTGGAACCATCCAAAGTCAGTTATGCACGTGCGAAGTATTCTGTGGTTTGATAGACTGATCATCTTCATTCCATATGTGTATCCTAGCACACCAAGCCACTGACTGATTTGTTCTAGGAGAAGGAGTTCTTTTTAAGAGCTAACCCGGGCTTAATCAAGAACTTTGATATCCTCGATGATGGTTCCCAACCAGAACTCGGTAGTGTTTATTATAAGACTACCATGTGGTCGTGCTTGTCTGGGACAACATGTTCACATGTTTGTAGCAGAACCAGCTCATGTTTTGGAGCTTGCTATCGTAGTTCATTTCCCGAGAATCTCGCAACGTCATCTCGTCGATTTGTGTTGCAAACTTTCATTTTTCTTCCTAGACTCGATGAGTCTAGAATATCCTGACACCAACCAGATCTGAATCTCAGGCAGATATGATGGTTGGAACATTTCCCAACAACTATAATATTGGTCCCTCGATAACCGGTAAAGTGGATGTCGTGGCCAACACACCCAGCCGGAAGACCTATCATTGTAGTATCTTGTTTGAGGAAGTTGGCCACCTCCCCATAAGGATTTCGTAGGATTTACCTCTGTAACTGTTCCTTATGGATTCTATTGCTCCCGAAGTCCGACCTTACTTGATGTTCTAGTTATCAAACCATATCTATGAATGGGTTACACTAGCACGTCAAGGAGAACATTAGAAGCGGAGTGCTAAATGTCTCTCGGTCGATCATCCAGATTTTGTTTCCTTGGCCTCGCTAGGGTGAAATCTGAGTTGATGTTATCTTTCTATGCATCTGCATCGTCCATCGTTGTTCATCATGGTGGTGTGTTGTGTTGCCAGGATCCTTGACACAGATGTTGGTAAAACCTTGATGAATATGGAAATGCTCAAGTTCTTGAGAGCACGCACAAGCGCTAGGTGTTATCATCGGCACTAACTGGGTTTGCTCTCAGTTTCCTCGGCAATGCTATGACCCTTTCAAACAGTGAATTCACCCTCTATTGTTGGGTTCTTCCCCAGTTACCAGAATCATTCCCAGCATTTGCATTTTGTTCCCAGCTTGCACCACCAATGTGCCATTCTACCATGGGTCTCTTCCATTTCCGGTGATAAGCAAATTCATCCATTACGTTGTCTTCAACAAGGTAATCCACATCATCCAAGTCCGAGTATGCCATTCTACCGACCCCCTCCAAACGATCACTCAAGAATTGCCTTGGGCTGGTATAAAGAGTTTCAATGATCTCTGAATCAAAAGTAATTCTTTTTGCCACTTAAGGGGATATATCTACGAGTCACCATCCCTAAGGTGCCCCGTTGTGCTATCATGGCAACTAAAATCCTCGCTACGTTGACAATCGATTACCACCTTCTTAAGTGTGGAATTGTTGTCCACCTAGTGAACCTTCGTCATCCGTTTCTCTCCACCCCTCTTGATGTGTATCTCGTGTCTCAGCTCGAGAGATGTTGCTATGACCCATTCCGTGAGTTAATCCTGAGTTGTTCGACCTTCGAGAAGATCGATTCTTCTAGAGTCTCCTTCTCCTCTCTTTGTCATAATAACTGGAGTTCTCAAAGCAAGACATCAAGACAATGATGGTGATCGAATCAACGTTCCTATGAAGTGCACCCTGGATCGTGAAGATTATACTAGTTGCGTTTCCCCTTCACCTTACCCTACACTCGAATCTCGGGGCGAGATTTTTGTTTAGTGGGGGTGAGTTGTCACATCCCTAGCTGCTGGTAGTGCTCTAGGCTAGCTCATGTGTGCATCATGTTTAAATTCTGAAAATTTGAACTGAGGGAATTTTGGAAGCCTCAAAAACTTAAATAAAAGAGGGGCAAAAACCCTAGAAATCTCATTCATTGCTCCAAAATGCTCTTCTTAAATGTTTGATAACTTTTGGTAAGGGTTCTGGTCCCAACCAAAATATTGAACATTTTTAAGGAATTATTTTTGGGACTTTGGATTTAATTCATTAGCTATTTGAATTTGAGTTATATTCATATACTTAGAATATAATTTCAAATACCCCTGATATATTTTATAAGCTTTTGGAAAAGTCCATCTAGCAATATAAAATATTCAGAGGAGTTTTTGGCATTGTTTGAATTATTTTTAAATTCAAAACAGTGGCAAAATAAATTAAATAAAAATAAACAAAACAGAACAAAATAGAAAACAGTAAATAAAAGAGAGAGAGAGAGAGAGAGAAGGAAGTTACCTGGCCTTACCCGTGCAGCCCACCAGAGCCTGGCCCAGCTCCCCCACCTGGCCAGCCCAGCCCACCTCCTCCCCCTTGTCCTCTTCCTCCTCTGCCAGGAGGACGAACAGAGGCGAGGCGTGGCGCGCGCCCGAGAGGCCTCGGCCACCTCCTGCTTCCCCCCTGGCCACCTCCTGCCTGGTTGCCTCCCTCCTCGACGCCCGAAGACGCCACGCACTCCCCCTCGCCCCCTGCACCTCTCCTCTCTCCCCCTAGACCCCATTCCCTCCTCTGCTTCCCTCTCGCGCACACCACCGAGCGGAGCTCGCCGTCATTGTCGCCGTACCCATGGCCACCGGCCACCCCTAGCCTCCCCGACGCCTCCCAAAGCTCTGCCTCGACCTACTCTCCCTCCCCACCCCTCCAAGCAACACCCGGAGCCCTGCAGTGACGCCATCACCGCCATCTTCGTCGCCACGGCCGGCGATCGCCGCCGTTCGATTCACCGCCGACAGGTCGCCCCCGAGCCCACTGAGACGCGCTCTGCAACCACAGTGAGCTCATGGACCGATTCCCCCTCCTCTCCTGCTCGCGTTCTTGCTCTAGCCCCGTTCCCCACCTCCGCCGAAGCTCGCCGCCGCCACGGCCGACAAGCTCCATGCTCCTGAGCTCGTCCGCTCGCCCGAGCATCACCAGCGTGCTCACCGCGCTCCTGCGAACCCGAAACACCCACGAGTGCTCCCTGCCATGCCCTATAGCGCCATCTCCGCGGTTGCCCGAACTCCGGCCGCCGCCTTTGAGCTCGCCGCCGTCGATATAGGTCGCCCCCGGCCTAACTGACCGCACCACTCGACGCGCGGGATCTTCAGCGTCACGTAGCTGCCCTCCGCCGGCCATTTGGTCGCCGGAGGAGGAATTCTGACCCCCTCCGCCGTCTCGGGCTTCACCGGCGACGAGCCGCGGGTCAACTCCGGCGAGTTGACCCGGGGTTTGACCCCCTGACATGTGGGCCCAGGCGCCTGCTTGATTAGTGTTAGATTAGTTAGCGCTAATTAACTTAGCTAATTAGATAGGCCACTAACATGCGGGCCCCGCCCGGCTAACTAAGTTAGTTAGGGCTAACTAACTTGGTTAGTTGACTGGGTCACTGACCAGTGGACCCCACTGGTCAGGTTTGACCTGGTCGACGCCTTTGACCTGCTGACGTCACCCCGGCGTCATGCTGACGCAATATTCCTTTTCTGGAATTTAGTTTATTTTAAAAATAATCAGGAAATTCCAGGAAATAGCTAAAACTTCAATAAATCATAGAAATTCAACCGTAACTCTAAATTAAATAATTTATATATGAAAAATTATCAGAAAAATTCAAGGAATCCATCTGTACCATTTTCATGCATGTTAGAACAACTTATCACTACTGTTTAGGGAAAATGAAGTGAATGACATTTGAAAAATCACATATGGAGTTTGAATTTGAATCTTGTATTCAAACCAACTTCATTTAATCTGTTGCTAGTTGCATTAGCTCAAAACACATTCATTTTGCCATGTCATGGTCATGCATCATATTGTGCATTGCATTGATTGTGTTCCTTTCTGTGTTGCCGGTATTTGTCCCCTCTCGATAGACGTGATACCGATGACGTGATCGTTGACACTGATGAAGACTCAATGTTATCTTCAGAAGTGCCAGGCAAGCAAAACCCCCTTGTTCGTTCCGATAAAATCCCACTCTCTCGCTCCTGCTCTCTTTTACTGCATTAGGACAACAACGACATATTTGATACTTGCTGCGGTAGCTGAACCCTTTATCCTTTGCATGACCTATCATTGCCACAGTAAATAGATGAAACCCACTAGCATGAGTAGGAGTTGTTTGAGCCCTGATGTGCCTACTCATTCATGCTTGTTTGTCATGCCTGCTACTGCTTAGAGTTGAGTCAGGTCTGATTCATCGGGGATGAATCAGAGGCGTGTGAACATGTCCTACTATGGGTGAACTAAGTGTGTGAACACGATTTGGTAAAGGTAGCGGTGAGAGGCCATGTAGGAGTACATGGTGGGTTGTCTCATTGCAGCCGTCCTCAGGAACTGAGTTCTGTGTTTTGTGATCCATGACCAGTTACTACCACACATTGGGTTCCGGTAACTCGACCCCTCTTGACTTATTAATCAACATGATCTCTGTCCAGGAGTTGCAACTAGTTTCTGGTGTTTGTAGGTAGTGTTAGTAGTCTACCAAGTGGCACCCGGTACAGGTGGGCTTGGGACAGACTAGGCACAGTGGCCCGGTGTACCAAGTGGCACCCGGATGGTGGGCTTGGGAACCCTGCACACATCGTTTGGGGCCGTAAGCGACACCCCGGCCGGATCTCCTTGCGGATGGAACCCGAATAGGCGATAAACCTGGACTAGAGACTTGTTCGGTTAGTCAGGTCGTGGCCGACTCCCTCGCCCGGCTTCCGCTTGAAGGTTGCCGAGGTACATGACGTGTATAGGGCGATAAGTGGCGAAAGCGTGTGTGAAGAAGTACACCCCTGCAGGGTTAACATCATCTATTCGAATAGCCGGATTCCTCGGATATGGAAGCTTGGACCCCTTGCATAGTTCATAGACAAGTGAAAGTGGATACTCTAAAATACGCAAGATAAGCGTGAGTGCTATGGATGGCGTTCTCGTAGGGAGACGGGAGCGGATCCATAGTGGTGTATTGGTTGGTGAATATGTGGACTCGTGTGCGCCACTTCAAAAGAGTTACTTGCAGTCGTAGTCCAGGATAGCCACCGAGTCAAAGCTGGCTTGCTGCAGTTAAACTCCACCATCCCCTTTGTTGATAATGATGCATATGTAGTTAGTTCTGATGTAAGTCTTGCTGGGTACATTTGTACTCACGTTTGCCTATTTTATGTTTTTGCAGAGAGACTTCAGTCTCACTAGTAGTTCCGCTTGGACTTCGACGTTTAGCTTGTTACCTCAGCTACGATCTTGTGCCCTCGGCAGGATCTGATAGATAGTCAGGCTTCTCAGCCTTTTTCATTTATAGATGTCTGTACCCAGACATGATAGCTTCCGCTTGTGCTTTGACTTGTATGCTCTGAGTGTTGGGTCATGAGACCCATGTTTGTAATGTCTCGCTCCTCGGAGCCTATTGAATAAATTACTTGAGTCGTAGAGTCATTTTGTGATGCCATGTTGTATTGCACATATCAAGCATATTGTGTGTATGTTATTGAAATGCTTGGTATGTGTGGGATCTGACTATCTAGTTGTTTATCTTTAGTAGCCTCTCTTACCGGGAAATGTCTCCTAGTGTTTCCACCGAGCCATGGTAGCTTGCTACTGCTCCGGAACACTTAGGCTGGCCGGCATGTGTCCTTCTTCGTTCCTGTGTCTGTCCCTTCGGGGAAATGTCACGCGATGAATACCGGAGTCCTGTTAGCCCGCTACAGCCCGGTTCACCGGAGTCCTGCTAGCCCAGTGCTACAGCCTGGATTCACTCGCTGATGATCGACACGTTCGATGCTGGGTCATGGATGCCTGTCCCTGTAAGTTTGTGCCACTTTGGGTTTACAACTAGCCATGTCAGCCCGGGCTCCTTATCATAGGGATGCTAGCGACACTGTCATATACGTGTGCCAAAAGGCGCAAACGGTCCCGGGTAAAGGTAAGGCGACACCCGTGGGAATACCGTGCGTGAGGCCGCAAAGTGATATGAAGTGTTACATGCTAGATCTATGTGGCATTGAGTCGGGGTCCTGACAGAGGGGCCCCACTGACGAGCTGCAAAAAAAAACCTAACGGGCCCCCTTTTTGCCGTCCGCTAGCGGACGGCAAAGAGCAAGAAGGCGGACGACAAAGGGTGGCGGACGGCAAAGAGGGAGGCCCCACGTAACGTTAACGGGGCCGCGCCCCACACCCCCCCCCTCTCTCTCTTTCTCTCCCACCTCCACCGCCCCGTCGCACCACGCCCCGCCGCCGCCCCAGCGCCCCCCGCCGCCGCCCCAGCGCCCCCCCGCCCCTTTGCCCCCGCCGCCCCCACTGCCCTGCTGTCTGGGCGCCGCCACGCCCCGGCGCCCCGGCACCTCCGCGCCCCGCCGCCCCGGCCGGGCCCGGCGCCGCCGCCCCAGGCCGCCCCGCCCCCCTCCTCCGCCGCCCCAGGGCACCCCGCCCCGCTCCTCCGCCGCCCTAGGCCGCACCGCCCCCCTCCTCTACCCTGCAGGTGATCTTCATCCTTTTTTTCCTTTTTTCTGTTTTTTTAGTTTTAGGTTTATGTTTAGTTTAGATTTAGTTTTAGTTTTAGGATTAGTTTTAGGTTTATAGGTTTAGTTTTAGGTTTAGATTTAGTTTTTTTCTTTTTCTGTTTTTTTAGTTTTAGTTTTAGGTTTAGTTTAGTTTTAGGAAAGAAGAAAAAGAGAAAAAGAGGAGATCAGGAGAAGAAGAAGAAGAGGAGGAGGAGAAGAAAAAAGAGGAAGAGGAAGAAGAAGAAGAAGAAAAAAGAGGAGAGGAGGAGAAGAAGAAGAGGAAAAAGGAAAGGAGGAAGAAGAAGAACAAAAAAGAGGAGAGGAGGAGAAGAAGAAGAGGAAAAAGGAAAGGAGGAAGAAGAAGAAGAAGAAAGAGGAGAGGAGGAGAAGAAGAAGAGGAAAAAGGAAAGGAGGAAGAAGAAGAAGAATAAGAAGAAGAAGGAAAAAAAGGAAGAAAAGGAAAAAGAGGAAGAAGAAGAAAAGGAAAAAAACCCGACCCGACACGGTACCCTGACCCCGACCCGGCACCCCGACACGACACCCCGACCCCGAGACCCCGAACCCGACCCCGAGACCCCGACCCCGACCCCGAGACCCCGACCCCAACACCCCGACCCCGACCCCGACACCCCGACCCCGACACTCCGACCCCCCAAGCCTGACCCGACACCCCGACCCCGACCCCGACACCCCGACCCCGACCCGACACGGTACCCAGACCCCGACCCGGCACCCCGACACGACACCCCGACCCCGAGACCCCGACCCCGACCCCGAGACCCCGACCCCGACACCCCGACCCCGACCCCGACCCCGACCCCGACACCCGACCCCGACACCCCGATCCCGACCCCGACGCCCGACCCCCCAAGCCTGACCCGACACCCCGAGCCCGACCCCGACACCCCGACCCCCAAGCCTGACCCGACACCCCGACCCCGAGCCTGACCCGACACCCTGACCCCGACACCACACCCCGACCCGAAACAACACCCCGACACCGACACGGCACTACCCCGACATCGACACGACACCCCGACCCCCCGACCCCGAAACAGCACCCCGCCCCCGACACGGCACCCCGACACCGACAGGACACCCCGACCACCGACACCTCCCGAAAAGGTGTTCTTTGGCCTTCTAGAGGCCGATGGGGTCATATATTTGTGAATTATTAGTTAGGTCATACATTTTTCGATTTTGTTATGAAAAACATCATATATAATTGTGTTGATCGTGTAGTTTTAAATGTGCAGTTGTTTCATCGCTGCGAGGTTTGGTGTTCGACGACCTCGCCGTGCGTTTGACGAGCTCTGCCCCTTCGTTCGTGGGTGAGCAGAAATGACAAGTCCTCCTCCCCCATTAATTATTTGATCTATTCCGATGAAACTTGATAGCTAGCTATATATGTGTCTTGAATCATCAGTATGCGTAACCAATATGTGTCTCCCGTTCGAAAGCGTCATAGTTATAAATATGCATGCATTTGCATATTTATAACCTTGATTCTTTCGAATTGTCCAACGCTATCCATGGACAGCCCGAGTATGTGTAGATTGGGTTCATTTTCCCATATGCTTTGCTCCGGATCCGACGCATATATTTCGTCAGTGCCTCCCCTGTTGTTCTCCGGGTACACATCCTCTCTGTTTATTGCAGAGACGTGTATCAGGAGAACAGCGGGGAGGTGCTGCCGAAATTTTGCGTCGGATCCGGAGCATAGCATGGGAAAATGAACCCAATCTACACATACACGGGTGGGATTAGGACCTATCATTACCTATTAGAGTGTAGGTTGCATGGACGTAATAAAATTGACAAAGTAGATCAACTGATGAATATATACATGGTGAATTACATATATAATTATTGTGTGTCCAGTAGCTCTGAAAGTCAAGATGAGTGACCGTGCTTGGATGTATACCGGTCACACTGGTTAGAACAAATGGAGCGCTGAATGGTTCACAAAAACTAAGGGGTTTGTGCAAGCCGCATTTGCAAATGGCCAAAAGAAAACCTGGTGCCCCTGTTTCTGGTGCGGCAATTGGGAAAAGAAGACAGAGGCTGAAATGGGCAAACACCTGCAGAAGAGTGGTTTTACGCCCGATTATACGGTGTGGACATTTCATGGTGAGTCTGCCCAACGTGACCGAGCTGAGGTGGATCGTCGTTGCACCGACGAGCATGGTACCGGGATGGAAAACATGGTGCAAGGCTATGATGATGCTCGGGATTCGGATGAGGAGATGGAGGAATCTGCAAAGGCCTTCAATGAAATGTTGGAGTCTTCGAAACGTCCGCTCGACGAGCACACTGAGCTTTGTCAGTTGGATGCCATCTCACAAGTAATGGCTCTGAAGGCTCAGTTCAACTTGGGCAGAGAATGCTATGACGCAATTATGACAGTATTTGGATGCTTTCTACCCAAAGCCCATGTAATGCCTGCAAACCTGTACCAGTCGGACAAAATCCTCCGTGCACTGAAGATGCCCTATGAGAAGATACATTCCTGTGAGAAAGGATGTGCCTTATTTAGGCTTGACTATGCGGACTTGAACTATTGTCCCATTTGCAAGTCTTCCAGGTATATTGTGGTAGACAACGGTATGGGTGAGAAGACACAGACCAAAATCCCCGTTAGTGTTCTTCGGTATATGCCAATCGTACCAAGACTTCAACGTCTTTTCATGGTCGAAGAGACGGCCAGACAGATGACATGGCACAAAACAGGCAAAAGAACCGAACTAGATGCAGATGGGAATCTGATGATGTATATCTTCAACAACCTGATAGAAGTGCGGCCGTACATCGAGTAAGTTCTCGGTACATTGTTTCGCAACTTCTATTTCCTTTGAACTACTCTTATTCCTGGATATGTCATATAGTCGATACGTCGCCATATTCTCGTATGGAGCGGAGATCTAAAAGGATTCCGTTGAAGAGTATAAGCTTCTCGCAAAGCAAGGAGGTGGCTATCCCGGTTTCATCTCTTGGTTCAAACAAACGGTAATTTCTATTAGACAATTTCATTTCATTCGCTAATTTGTGCATAATGCAACAATCCTTTCATATTAAACTTGTAGGCTAATTCAGAGTCTATGGACGCCGAATTGAGACAAGTTGCTAATGGTTTTGACTATAAGGTCCATTCATTTGACAAGTACGACATCAACGGGTATCACTTTCGTACCTATGGCAAAGAGCTATCTATGGCCGACCTAAAGTCAACAAATTGTTGTGTATCTGCTATCGGCGAAGGAGGTACCGAGTATTATGGGAGAGTTGAAGCAACTTATGAACTTCTGTTCTATGGTGAAAACCCACCGAATGTCGTAGTCTTCAAATGTTATTGGTTTCAGCCGAAGGAGACTAGAAGGACTCATGAACATGTAGGGCTAGTTGAAATCAACCAAAGCACTCATTTAGATGTTCCTGATGTCTATATTATGGCTCAACAGGCGACCCAAGTATTCTATCTACTGTGGGCCTGCCAAACTAATCCAAATCTGAAAGGTTGGGATGTCGTTTATGAAGTGCCGCCACGTGCTAGACTTTCTCCCCCAAAGGAAGAGGATTATGAACCTCACATTAACCCAGACACATATGAAGGAGAATTCTTCCAAGAGGCATGTCTTTCCAAAAAGCGTTTCAAGAACCGCTATACTTCACCCCAAAACATTGAAGTAGACAGCGACAATGAATCTGACATCACCCCAGAGGAGGAACAAGAAGAGCCGGAACAAGAAGAGGTTACTACTGCGGATGACCTATCAATGCTTGACCGATTACGTCAAGGTGGCCTTGCACATGTTGATGCCAATGAACCCTATGAGCCCGTCATTGATTATAGTGATGATGATGATTATGCATTTATTGATGATACTGATCGAGATTATTAGTAGTGTCAGGTATTACATTTTTTTTATGTTGTACTTGATGATGATACACTTAAGTGATACACATATTATTATACATGTCGGTCTTTTATTAGTAGTGTCAGGTATTATTCATGTTGTAACTCCAGACAAGCATCGCACGATCCTTCTCCAGCTACCGACACGAGCCACCCCGCTCCTACACCTCCTGGATCTTGGTAAGTTTATCTAGTGTTTTGCTTAACACATGCATAAAGACCTAGACTTAGCATTATTTCCTGCAATGCTTACCATAATGACCTAGACTTAGCTTCTTCTCCTCCAAAATGACTTAATAAGCTTACTGACCTCCAAAACCATCCATTTTACCTAAGTTAGCTCTAAAACGATCTGTACTTAGCTTACTTATGTCAAAAATTGCATAATTAGCTTAGTTAGCTCATAGACGATCCATTTTACCTAAGTTAGCTCTAAAATGACCCATTTTACCTAGGTTAGCTTATAAATGATCCAGTTCATCCAAGTTAGCTCAAAAATGACCCATTTTACCTAGATTAGCTCCTAAATGATCCATTTTACCTACGTTAGCTTTAAAATGACCCATTTCACCTAGGTTAACTCCAAAATGACCCATCTTACCTAGGTTATCTCATAAACGATCCATTTCAACTAATTTAGCTCATAAACGATCCATTTCACCAAGTTAGCTAAAAAACGATCCATTTCACCTAAATTAGCTCTTAAATGATCCATTTCACCTAAGTTAGCTCAAAAAGATCCATTTCAACTAAATTAGCTCATAAATGATCCATTTCACCTAAGTTAGCTAAAAACGATCCATTTCAACTAAGTTAGCTCATAAATGATCCATTTCACCTAAGTTAGCTAAAAATGATCCATTTCACCTTAGTTACCTCAAAAACGATCCATTTGACCTTAGTTAGCTCATAAACGACCCATTTCAACTAAGTTAGCTCATAAATGATCCATTTCACCTTAGCTAGCTCATAAACGACCCATTTCAACTTAGTTAGCTCATATATGATCCATTTCACGTAAGTTAGCTCATAAATGATATACTCTTCTTGTTCTAGTCTTCTTCTTGTTCTACTCTCCTTGTTCTAGTCTTCTTCTTGTTCTACTCTTCTTCTTGTTCTACTCTTCTTGTTCTAACTTTCTTATTTTTCATTTTGTAGATTTCATTCACTTGACGAAAGCTTGCATAGATGGAGTGCTCCTTATCCCTTTCTCTGTTTCTTTTGTATCGTTGAACTATGCATGTATCGTTGGATGAAACTGTTGTAATATATATGGTTGGATGCCTCTATGTTGAACTTGTTATGTATGATGGAACTATGCATGTAATATATATGGTTGGATGATGAAGTTATGTGTTGGATATCTTATATGTTTGCTCTGTAATGGCCTTTTGAAATATATCTATATATGTCATATATATTTGTGATGAAAATTGTTGGATTTAATAAAAAACAGATAAAAGAGCCAATATGCAGGCTCTTTGCCGTCTGCCACCGACGGCAACGGGCTCTTTGCCGTCTACCGCGGACGGCAAAGAAGACACGTGGCATCTAGCTGTGCTTCCTGGGAGCTGACCCATTTGGTCAGTTTGCCTACAGTGGCAGACGGCAAAGACTTTTCCATCAGTGGCAGACGGCAAAGAACCTGCCATGTAGTGACGTGTAGATGACATCATACAGCGGACGGCAAAGGCCTGCCGTTAGCCACTTGACGGACTGACAGTGCAATTATTGCCGTCCGCTCTCTTGGTCGTCCGCCGCAGACGGCAAAGGGCCTTTGCCGTCAGCCGCCAGGAAGCAGACGGCAAAGTAGCTGTTTACCGTAGCCTACTTTGCCGGAGCCTTTTGCCGTCCGCGGCTGACGGCAAATGCCTTTGCCGTCCGCCGTTCATGCCTTTGCCATCCGCCGTGGCAGACGGCAAAGTAGCTGATTCCTGTAGTGCATGGTACGCATGATGACCGAAGGCATCGTGAATAGGTTTTTGAGGTCCGCGAAGGCCGAGATGCTTCAAAAGAACGAGACGGACATAAGATGTCCGTGTCGAAGATGCAAGCTGAAGAGCCTTATTGCGGACCCGGAATCCGGGCAGGTGCGGGACCACCTGCTCTTGCGTGGTTTCATGGATGGCTATCGGTGGCAAGGTGATGAACATGACTATGAAGTCGTCCATGGGGGCCGGGCAAGAAATGAGGAAGGTCAGCAAGACAACCACCACAGCTCGGGCGGGCAAGAAGACGAAGAATCCCCAGGAGATGATCACGACGGTGATGCTGTACACAGTCATCATGTAGAAGATGCAGGACATGATGATGAGGAAGATGCCGGAGCAGACGACGGGCATGATCATGAAGATGATGATGCCGACGGAGCAGACGATGCTGGACCATCGATGGGCTGGGTGCAGGACCCTCATATTCAAGAGCTGCTTCTCAAGCAGACGGATAACGCAAGAGCTGCTGCCCGAGAGAAAGCCAAGATGGATCAACTTGAGTTAGACGCGGTTACTCCATTGTATGAAGGATGCAGGCCCGAGGATACCCGCCTGAAAGTAACGCTCATGGCTTTGGACATGAAGGTAAAACACAAAATGAACGACGCATGCTTCGACGAGAACATGTCATTCTGGCACGATCGTCTTCCCAAGGGGAACAAGTGCCCGACCAGTCTGGAGGAGGCGAAGAAAATCGTGTGTCCTCTGGATTTACCGCACGTGAAATACCATGTGTGCATGAACAATTGCATCATTTATCGGGACGAGCACGTGGAGTCTACCATATGTCCGGTGTGCGGCGTCACTCGATACAAGAAGAGGAAGAAAGCTCCTCGAAAAGTGGTGTGGTACTTTCCGATCACTCCTCGTCTGCAGCGGTATTTCGCGGACCCTAAGGTAGCAAAGCTCCTACGTTGGCACGCGGATAGGGAGGAGAAGAAGCAAGAAGATGACGCAAATGATCCAGAGATAGATAAAAAAGACAAGATGCTGAGTCACCCTAAGGATGCGAGCCAGTGGCAAGCGTTGAACTTCGAAGACCCAGAATTCGGGAATGATCCAAGGAACATCGTGCTGGGCGCGAGCACCGATGGAGTCAATCCGTTTGGCAGCCAGAGAAGCACACATAGCACCTGGCCTGTGTTTGTGTGGATGTACAACCTTCCCCCCTGGTTGTGCATGAAGAGGAAGTACATTCACATGAGTATGCTAATTGAAGGACCGAAACAACCAGGGAACGACACCAATCTGTATTTGGGGCTGCTGAAAGAGGAGCTTGACACGCTGTGGAAAACGCCAGCCAATACGTGGGACGCCACAGAGAAAGAATATTTCCCTATGAGAGCCGCGCTGCTCACGACGGTGCACGACTATCTCGGTTACGGATATGTCGCGGGGCAGGTGGTCCATGGATTTTCTGGATGCGTCAGGTGCATGGATGACACAACGTATCGCTAGCTAGATAGAGATCCCGGGTCTTCGAAAACCGTGTTCATGGGACATCGAAGGTGGCTTCGCGACGATGACCCGTGGAGAAAATGCAAGGATCTGTTCGATGGTGAAAACGAACCCCGAGGACGCCCGCGTACGAGGAGCGGCGAGGAAATAGACGAGCTGTTGAAAAATTGGAAAGACTGCCCACTGCCGGGAAAGAAGCAAAAGGCGCCAGAGCCGAGAAAGAAGCGAAAGGCGCCAGAGCCGCTGCTGAAGGTATGGAAAACGAGGTCTGTTTTCTGGGACTTGCCGTACTGGAAGATCCACCGTGTGCCTCACAGCCTTGATGTCATGCATATCACGAAGAACGTGTGCGAGAGTCTGCTTGGTACCCTGCTCAACATGCCAGAGAGGACCAAAGATGGGCCGAAAGCAAGGGCAGACTTGAAATCAATGGGCATCAGGCAGGAGCTTCACGCTATATATGATGATCATGATGATGATGATGATGATGAGGCGAAGCAGGACACGGAAAGTCGTCACAAAGGCAAAAGGGCCAAGAAGACCGGAAATGACTACCCTCCCGCGTGCTTCACTCTAAGTCAGGAGGAGATCGAGCAGTTTTTCACCTGCCTCGTAGGAGTAAAACTTCCTTACGGTTACGCGGGGAAGATAAGCAGATACCTAGACCCAGCGAAGCTGAAGTTCAGCGGGATGAAGTCTCACGACCGCACATGCTGATGACGCAGATACTTCCAGTTGCAATCCGTGGGATCATGGACGCGCACGTCCGTGAAACCCTATTTGGCCTATGCAACTTTTTCGACGTCATCTCTCGGAAGTCTGTTGGCGTGAGGCAACTCAGAAGGCTACAGGAAGAGATCGTGGTGATACTATGCGAGCTTGAGATGTACTTCCCGCCCGCATTCTTCGACGTTATGGTGCATCTGCTGGTCCATATCGTGGACGATATCATCCAACTCGGGCCGACGTTCCTGCACAGCATGATGCCGTTTGAAAGGATGAATGGTGTCAGCAAAGGATACGTTCGCAACATGTCACGTCCAGAGGGAAGCATAGCCAGGGGCTTTATGACCGAAGAGTGCATCTCCTACTGCATGAATTATCTAGGCATCGAGAACCCCGTTGGTCTGCCCGTCAACAGGCACCTCGGCAGGCTCGCTGGATGGGGTCACCGTGAGGGTCGTCGCGAAATGCATGTCGACTTCGAGGGTCGACTCGCCGACTTTGAAAGAGCAAACCTAGTCGCGCTACAACACATAGACGTGGTCGATCCTTGGGTGGTACAGCACAAAACCTTTATTAAGAAGACGTACAATGACCGGACGGAGATATACTCAAAGAGCACAACTCATGTTTCACGCGTTGGTTCAAGCAGAAGCTTCTGTCGTACCCTCTACATGAGGATTCTTTCGCGGAAGAACAACTCATATTCTCCTTGTCACAGGGTGCCGAGCACAACCTGATGACCTATGAGGCGTACGATATCAACGGCTACACATTCTACACCGAGGCCAAGGACATGAAGAGCGATGGTTATCAGAACTCCGGGGTAACGATGGAATCCTACACCAGTAACAACAAGGACAGATACTACGAAAGGATCGAGGAGATCTGGGAGCTGAGCTACGCTGGAGACAAGGTCCCGATGTTCCATGTCAGATGGGCCAAGAGCGTCCTAAAAGAAGACCGGTATTTCACCACCATGGTTATACCCGAAGCCAAATCCAAGACCGCGGGCGTAAACGTCACCGTGAAAAATGAGACATGGGTACTGGCTTCCCAAGTGGACCAATGCTTCTTCATTACCGACCCGTCAAAGCCCAGTCATGTTGTCGTGAGGAGAGGAAAAAGGAAGATCATCGGAATGGATGGAGTAGCCAATGAGCAAGACTTCGACAAGTACGGCGACCCGAGGATCGAACATGACGACGATGATGAAGTAGCAGCATACACCACAAGAAGAAGCAGGACCACCCTACCTAAAGGACGTCCGTTCCACAGAAGAACTCCATTTGCGAAAAAGAAGGGCAAGAAGATTGTGAACAGATAGCTAGCTAAGATCGATTATATTTAAATCGTAGCCTTCATTTCTCGATTGTATTTCATGGGCACTTTTTGAACTATCATGAATATTTTTAAATTTCATGGACACTCGATCTCGATCCCCCTCCATCTCGATCACTATCCCACCTTGCTAGATCCGGTCCCCCTCACCGCCGAGCACCCCCCGGTCCACTGGCCGCCGCCGCTGACCCGCCGCACCCTCGATTCCCCTACTCAATCGCCACCACCGACCCCCCGCACCCCTCCCCTACTCAACCGCCGCCGCCGACCCCCCGCACCCCGCGCACCCTCCCCCGCTCCACCGGCATTACTGTTTGATAATATTTTCAAAAAAATTATTATTGTCTTATAAAAAAATATTGTTGTTATGATTTAAACAAGTTTGAACATATTTAAACACAAATAAGTATCAAACAGCATTTTAAATGCATAAAAAAATTTGTGGAGCCTGGGAAACGAACCCAGGACCTCCTGGTGTGAGAACTAGCTGCTGACCAGTCGAGCTAGCAGAGGGGACTTGGTGTGGATCAGGTCAGGTGGAAGATAACCTGTTGGCTCGAGCAGAAATCAAAAAAATATTACTAATGGCGCACCACGGTGAGGTGCGCCATTAGTATGGATGTACTTATGGCGCACCGAGGGGTGGTGCACCATTAGTATTGTGCCATTGCTATAAGAAAAAAAAACTACTAATGGCGCACCACGGTGAGGTGCGCCATTAGTATGGATGTACTTATGGCACACCGAGGGGTGGTGCGCCATTAGTATTGTGCCGCCCCCATCCATATTTCCACCCCGGCCCAAACCTATCCCCTCTCTCTTCCTCGCCCTCGCCCACGATCCCCTTCCCCTCTCCTCTCCCGACGCCGCTGCCCCGCCGCCTCGACGCTGCCCCGCCGCCTCGACGCCGCCCCGACGCCGCCTCGACCCTGCCGCGACGTCTCCAACCACCGTCGCCTGAGGCCCCGACGTCGGTGCCGCTCTTCCCGTCGCCCCACCTCGTTGGACGCCATCGCCCCGCCGCCCTCGTCGTCAGCAGCCCAGACGCCGCCCCGTCCACACCACCGTCGCCGGAGCACCACCACCACCCGGACCTCGTCCCCGACATCCTCCCCGCTCCCCACTGCCCTATCCCTATGGCCCCCGTGAGCTCCCCCTCCTCCTCTCCCCCTCTCCCCCTCTCCCCCTCTCCCCGACATGTTATCCACAATTTGCACTCAGTTATCTAGTCCATCCCCCGTTAATTTTATTTGCCTGCCCAATCTCTAGTTAGGTTGTTGGTTTTCATACTCCTGTTTTATAGTGACCAACACAATAATAGAGTTTCTGAAATGTTCAGGGTACAATTATCACAATGAAATTGATATACTAGTTATCACCCTAATACTTATGTTTCTGGAAAACTTGTTAGGTTCAAAGTATTCATATACTTGAAGAGTAGTTAAAGTAGATGCAGTGAATTTCATGGCCATCCTATCTAGTCGCTAGGTGGAAATTTACTGAATTTTATTTGCAGTAGATGCACTGAATTTCACAAAAGAGTAGTTGCACTTCTGAATTGCTGTGAGTACAAGTACTCTTCTCATTGGAGTATGAAAGTTGTCAGCGGTTGCTTATGCCTGAGAAGTACTCCTGAACATTTAGCTGTACAACAATGAGTACACCATGGAGTTACTTACTCCAGTAGCTTAATTAAGTGCAGTTGTTTCACTTACTCCAGTAGCTTAATTAAGTTGCAGTAGTGCTTGTAAGTTTGCAAGTTTTGTGTACTGTACTGCTTGCATCAGTACTTTTGTGTAATCTGACTGTAGTGCTTGTATAGTTTCAGTAGTTTTTCTTCAATTAATTTGTTTGGTTGTATTATTTTAGTGTAGGACAACAATAGTGTAGCACTTGCTGCTGCTGTTAAGTTTCAGTTAATTTGTTTGGTTGAATTTTTGAGTACTCCTGCTTGCATCAGTATTCCTGCTTGCAGTAGTTTGCAGGAGGATTCCAGTAGTGCAATAGTGCAGGAGTATGAACAATAGTGCAGTAGTGCACTGCTTACAATAGCCCTAAAATCCAGTAGCAAGTGCTCTCCTTTAACTGAAACTTTAAGTGAAAATTTAATTTAACTTTAAAATCAACTAAAACTTTAACTGAAACTTTAATTTAAACTTTAACTGAAACTTTAATTAAGCTTCACGTAAGTCTTTTCCTTTAATAAAAATTGTATGGTGGATGTCCTGTTGTAAAATTAGCAATAGAAAAATGTGGTTAAGATTTAAGGCATAAGGACTAAGCTTTGCGGCCTTTATATCTAATTTGTCATGCATGAATTATGATCATGTGAGCCATGAGATCTTGTTTAGTGCATAAACCATTCTTATTTTTTTTCTATCCATTGCTACCCCATCTGTAATTAGTATATCATGCTACTTTCATCTATGGAAGTCTGACTTGTTACTTCTACAAATCGAACCCATCATTTAGTTATGGACCAGTATAATATAATTCGCAGTACTTGGCGATGAGCAGCTAGCACTGCTGAAGCTTAGCAGCAAAAGAGGCCCATTTGCTCATGAGAAAAGAATTTTGATGATAGTATTGCTTTTGCTACCTTTTCTTCCCAGGCGTTGTTTCCACTTACTCAGCACTCTGAACCTTTTATTGAGTGGAAATGTAAATTCTTAAGCATATGTTTTGGCATACAAGTATCTCTGTTTTCAAGACCGGTAAATCAAGTTGGTAAATAGATGCTGCTGCTGGACTATATGTTCTGGACTATATGTTCACTGGTACTATATGTTCAGAATGAGTTAACTTGTTGTCATTTATCGATATTCAGAATCTGCTCGACTATATGTTCATTGGTACTACTTGTGATGTTGCTGCTGTACTACTTGGGAATTTTGTCAACTTGTGATGCTGCTGCTGTACCCCGAGAGGCCCTTGAGTTTGCCGGAATGTCGACTAACTTCCGTTCCGGCAAATTCGGGTACTCCATATGTCCTATTTTCAGCAAAGGTCATGTTCAAATTTTCCGTGAATTTTAGCATGACTTTGCTAAAAATAGGACATATGGGGTACTTGTGACTAATGCATGGGCCGGGGTATCTTAGTACTTAATTGAGTAGGATCAACTGCCCCTTTATTCTTGCTGCATTAAACCATAGGTGGCAATAGAGCCAAGTGATTAGGCCCAACTTAGAATTCTCCTTCCCTTTCCTTCATAGGGTATATTATTAGAAGATACCCATATATATTAGTCAACCTAGGGTGCCTCGGCATCGATAAACCCTAAATGATGAAAACTTAACTTAGCATTCAGGGTGCCTCAGCGTCGACAAACCCTAAATTATAAAACCTTGGCTTTTATGGTGCCTCGGTGTCGATAAAAACCGAAATGATGAAAGCTTAGGCTTTTAGGGTGCCTCGGCGTCGAAAAACCCTCAATGATAAAAGCTTAGCTTTTAGGACGCCTCGGTGTCGACAAACCCTAAATGATGAGACTATGATCTTGTTCCTTGACAATAACCAACTTTTTGACCAAACTTTGTTCCTATTTATAGAGAAACATGGCCAACAACGATGAGGCCGGGGGTACGGGCGGCAAGAAATTCTGGGAGCTGTCCCAAGAGATGGAGGAATAACCTCACTTGTATGAGGATGCCGCCTTCCCCATCGATCCTAAGACCACTGATGGTACCGCCGAGGATGACCCCACTGATGCCACCACTGATGGTGCCGCCGAGGATGCCACCACTGATGATGGCGGCGCACGCACAGATGGCAGCCAACCGAAGAGGCAACAGAAGGACCGGCGCCCGACCGTGCTCCGCACCCTCAAGGAGGAAGTTACTGAAGTGGACTCCGATGGGAATCCAACGGCACCCGAATGAATAGTCAAGGGGTACTCGCTTCAGCTCGGGTGCATTCTCCGGAGCACCGTCTCGATCAACACTGAGAACCTGAGGCATCCTGACCGAGGGAATTTGCGCAACCTCCTCTTCACGAAGCTGCACGAACGATACAAGTTCCCCGCTGAATTTGAAAACACAAGCCTCAAAGGGAATAAAGTGAACAATGCTGCCCTCACAAAGATGAGCAAGGCCCTGTCTACTTGGAAAAGCAATGTGAAGAGAATGATCGAGAAAGGTGAGAGTTATGAGAAGATCAAGGAGAAAAATCCTTTGAGCACCGAAGATGACTACAACGACTTCAAGATCAATTGCTCGAGCACCGCAAACTCCGAATCATGTAAGTGGGGGAAAGAAATGCGGGAGATGAACTTAGGGGAACACACACTCGGTCCCGGCGGTTACAGAGTGGCGGAGCCTATATGGGACAAGGAGGAGGCAGACCGTGCTGAGCACGGCCTACCACCCCTCTTCGATAAATACGGTGACAAGCAGACCAGGAACTTTGTCAGGGCCCGGTACAAGAAAGACCCGAAAACAAAGGAGCTTACCAAGGATCCGAAGACCACGGCGCTTGAGCTTGTTCTGGTAAGGAATACACCCCCGCGTAATTAGCTCCATATGGTTGCATTCTAATTAATGAAGCCAAATTTCTAAATGGTTCACATTCCTTCCGCAGGCGACTGAAAGCAGTAGCGCGGGGTCGACTAAGAGCAACCCTTGGGACACCACTCTAAATAGGGCGTTGAATGTAATGAAGAACAAGGATAATCTCAGTAAGCCGACGTCAGCTGGTCGTGTGGCCGGCAAAGGCTTGTCGACAAAATGGTTGTCATACTATAACACTGGTGGGTGAAAGGAGAAAAAGACTAGCTCGGAAAGCCAGGCGCGCGAGGTTCAAGAACTCAGGGCACAGGTGGCGCGGATTCCAGAGATTGTCCAAGAGCAAGTGCAACAACAACTCGGAGCGACGATCACCGCCATTGTGCCAACCTTGATCTAGGGGATTAGTGCATGGATTGCGGGCGGCCAACAGGGGCCACCCCCGATTCCTAGCTTCACGGCCAGCAACTCGCAGAACGCGATGGCGGGGCCATTGGTGTCTCCGGCGGAGGCGGCATTGGTGTCTCCGACACCGGCACGGGAGGTTAATGCACCCGGGTGTACGCCGGCCGGCACCTCTGCAGCAAGCGGCCCCTCCGTCAACTACACGCTCGTCGTTGGCGGTGCCTCGACATTAGCCGAGCTCGACGCCATCATCACGGTAACTAATTAAGCCTCTCTCGGCCAAGGACTTCATCTCCTTGCCTTTGACTGGGCATCCCTGATGCCCTACATGTTTTCGCAGGGCGCCGCCGATGTTCCATGCACTCTCCTACACTTCGTGAACAACGAGTTGGTCGATGTCGCCAAGGTAAAAATCGTTCAACCGGGCAACCCCTTGTTCCACGGTACCCAGATGCCACCCAACTTGTTTAGGGTTCAACTGGTTCGGGTGCTGCCAGGCTGCGACGAGTTGTTACCTCCGATTCGACCCGTCGGGGCCGACGATGATGACGTGATGACCCTCAGTGCCTGCCTGAGCTGGCCCTTGCTTTGGCCTTAGAGCCAGATTCGTTTGGTGGCGGGGGACACCACCCCAAAGACATCACCGCCAGTCGTGCCGGCGCCAAGTCGGCCCCATGGCAAGACCGCCGCAACGGTGCCGGACATCCCTATGCCACTGGATCCAAACATGCATATGGCACAGGATCAGAACGATGACGACGACGATACATTTGCCAACGTCGATCAGTACTTTGCCGATCATGGGTACGGTGGCGACTTCATGGGGCCTCCTTCTCAAGAACCCAACCCAACAAAAGATGTGCGCGATCTAGCTGGTACCGCGGAGAAGCCAAGTTGCAACAGGCGTCATCTGCAGTTCAGCTCTCAGGAGACGCCTCAAGCTGCCGACTTCACCGAGCCTCAGATAGGCGAGGTGCGAAATATGATCAGCCCAACACACTCAAGAAGGCGGTCTGTGAGCAGAACTCGGTCCCATTACAGGAGAAGAAGAAGGCACGCAAAAGAAAGACTAACAAGGGTGCGGGCCAGCCGGCACCGAGTACGATCCGTGCTCAGGACGGGCCACCTTCACCTGAGGATATCTCGAGGAGGGTGCATGTGGCGGGTAGGATGATGCTACCGAGAAATATGCTCGATGCGGCAGCCGGTGCTATGCGGAGTCTGCATGACAGTGTTCTTTCTTTGGAGAAGCGGCGTCTCGGAGAGAAGGATGTGGCATACCCGGTTTTCGCGGCCAAGGTGCCAGTGGGCAAGGGCTTTGTGGATAACTCCATCGGGGGTACGATGGTCCTGTGGTTTGATGACATCCACGCTATGTTGAACCTTCATCCACTGCACTACACCTTTGTTCGGCTATTTTCGCTGAGTATGGAGATGCGGATCATTCGCGACAAGACCCCAGACATCGTGATAGTCGACCCCTTCTACATGCGTGCCAAGATCTTGGGCAGCGCTAGGGACCAACAAGTCGCGAGTTCTTACCTCGAAGGCATCATTCTGGCAAACGAAGATAAGGATAACTTCCTCATGCCTTACTTTCCCGAGTAAGTCCTCCCCTCAACCGCCCCGTAACATATGAATTCTTAGATTTCGATCGTTTTTCTTTTAACATTCCGTGTTTTCTGCAGTCACACTCATTGCACGCTCATCCTCCTAAGCCCCAAATATTCCATGGCCACGTATTTCGACCCGGACCGTCAGTCGAACGTAGACTACACAGATGTCAAGAAGGTTCTTGATGATGTTCTCCCCGGCTACGTCAAATCTGGAGGCACTTTCACCAGGCCTATTCGTAAGTACGGCAAGCACGTGTTCTCCCACAATACGATGTTCTGCTGCGTCAAGCAGCCGCCTGGCGGTCAGAAGGGTGCCTACTACGCCATCCATCACATGCGGGCGATCGTACGGGACCATCATCAACTTCTGCTACCGAGTAGACTCAGAGATTGGGCCGCGAGCGTGTCGGCAATCCAGAACGCGGACATCAGACAAGAATTCTTTCGCATCCAGTCGGAGTTTGCGGAAATCATCCATCAAGATGTCCTTCGTACCTCGGGGCAGTTCTACCTCAGAAATCAACCGTCCAACAGTGACATCGACACAATCCTACAAATGCAGGCTGACAACGCCCATTGTTTCATGACTCCCACGATAGACGGCGGCTTCATCCACGCTCCGGTCCCTTGAGTCGAGTCGAAAGCAGTGATGCCATATCTAGTTCTGAAACATCGATTGGCTCATGTTGTAATTAAACTTTAATGAACTTGTAGTATGTCTCTTTGGTTCCGAGAGTCGTTCAACTTAGATGTAATCGATGCTATTAATGTCTTGCTTTTCTCTTCCGATCGTTCTGTTGCATACTTATATATTGCTTATGTATTGTCTGTGAATTGGTACTAACGTTTCGTTTGTCTACTGCATAGCGATGCCGTGGTATGTCGTGTACAAGGGTAAGGTTCCCGGAGTCTACGATGACTGGGAGGAGTGTCGGAGACAGGTTCACCGATTCAGCGGTAACAGTTACAAAGGGTACGCCACTAGGGCCGAGGCCGAATCTAGATACGCCCGCTATCTAGCGGGAGAGGGGAGGGAGCGTTGGAGGAACCGGATGAAGACGAGTTTCATCGTGATGATGCTCATCGTGATGACCGCAGCTCTCTTCTATGTGATGGTAGTTTAGATGATCGATATCGACTTGTAATGTGAAGACAAACTCGCGGTCTTGAGACTTGTAATATAATGTTCTATCTTTGTTCAGTCTTTTCAATTCGGAGACTAATATGATGAATTGTATTCGGAGACTAAAATGATGAATTGTATTCAGAGACTAATCTTCTATTGTATTCGATGAATCTGTTGTTGATGTGTGCTGTCTATATTTTGTCCAATTCTACATTTTGTAACCTGTGCAAAAAACAAAAATTAAAAAAATAAAAAAACCTAATATTCATACTAATGGCGCATCACATCATAGTGTGCCATTAGTATGCCAAAGGATACTAATGGCGCATCATTACACATTGCGCCATTAGTATGCCGAAGTTACTAATGGCGCATCCTGTTGTTGTGCGCCATTAGTATGCCAAAGCACCTGGGTATACATGGCCCCCTGGAAGGCATACTAATGGCGCACTGTTGTATATACTAATGGCGCATCTGGGGTGCGCCATTAGTATACCAGATACTAATGGCGCACCAGTGGTGCGCCATTAGTAAAATATACTAATGGCGTGGCACTAATGGCGCACCACTAATGCGCCATTAATGGCCAAATTAGGTACGCCATTAGTAGGCCTTTTCCTAGTAGTGCGTGGTGGCACTTTAGCGCCAGTTCGTGCCGAATCGGTACTAAAGGGGGGGCTTTCACTATGGGAAACAGGTAATTTGCCGTCAGGGAGATACAGACGGCAAAGGCCAAATTACTGACGGCAAAGGCTTTGCCGTCAGCTTCGGGCAGACGGCAAAGACTTTGCCGTCAGCCAATCTTAGTCTTTGCCATCAGCACAAAAATAACAAACGGCAAAAATCACGATTCTTTGCCGTCAATCAAACTACTTCACAGACAGCAAAACACGATTTTTTTGCCATCAGCCAACCTACTTTACAGACAGCAAAATATTTTTTTCTAATTTAACAAATTGGTAGGACACTTCAATATCAAAATATTATAACATTCTTTATAGTTGGATTTACACAACAAATTTACCATAATCAATTCATAGGACACCTGAACATATTTTTTTTCCAGCTACAACATTGTTTTTGAGATAGCTCACCATCCATTCTGAATGGTTTTTACTGCTACAACATTGTTTATAGATCGATTTACACAACAAATTTACAAACCTGAACATCAATGTTTCCCATAATTGATTTACAAAACTCTGCTACAACATTCTTTACAGATAATTTTACAGAGAGAGGGCTCGGGTGCACCGGGGAGGAACTCCAGAGCCCTGCTGCAAGACCGCACCGGGCGCGGTTCTCCTGGCATGGGGTAGCACCCGTCGGCAGCCGCACGGACCATGGAGCCGCTCGGTGTCCTGAAACCGATGGGGATGAGCGTACACGGGCGGAGGCGGGCGGAGAAGCAGGCAGAGGTCGCGGACGACACTCCACGGCGCACGGCGCTCGGACGCGGACGGAGGTGGGCTACACACTGAGGCGAGCACATGCAGCGGCGACCGGTGGCGTGGGCGCACGCGAGCGGAGGTAGGCGGCGCGCGGTCGCGGGTGGCGTGCCGAGGCGGGCACAGGCAGCGGCGACCCATGGAGTGGGGGAATGCGGGCGACAGCGTGCGCGGACGCGGGAGGAGGCAGGCGGCGCTCGGCGGCACGCGGACGCAAGTGGCGCTCGGCGCGCGTGGACGCGGCATCCTGTGGAGGCGAGGCTGCCGGTGCTTCGAGCGAGAGAGAGAGGTGTGGGCAGAGGAGAGGACAGAGATGAACGAGGGGAGAGGATAAGGCAGGGGCCAGCGGGTGGTGGTGGGCCAACGGGTGGGGGCGTGGGTGGGTGGGTGGGTGGGTCGGGGCGCGCGTGGTGCGAGGGAGGGGCTTGTGCGGGCGGCGCAGATCGTGCCATGTCACCGATCCATGAGATGGATCCGCGCGCTGTGTTTCTTCTTTGCCGTGTGTCTTCTTATTTACAGACGGCAAAGTGTTCGCTTTGCCATCTATAAATAAAAAGACAGACGGCAAAAAACTTTGTCATCTGTTTTTTTATTCACAGACATCAAAGTGTTTATTTTGCCGTCTGTCTTTTTTTTTGCCGTCTGTTTTTTTATTTACACAAGGCAAAGTGCTCACTTTGCCGTCTATAAGTAAGAAAACAGACGGCAAAGCATATTTTGCCATCTGTAAGTAAAACAACAGACGGCAAAGTATGCTTTGCCGTTAGATGTTCTTTGCCGTCAGCAGCTGCTGGCAAAATTAGCCTTTGCCGTCTGTCTCGAGAAAAAACTGACGGCAAAGAACAATACTGACAACAAATTTCCTGTTTCCTGTAGTGAATTTAGTGCCCACCAATTAGTGCCGGTTACGGAACCGGCACTAAAGGCCCTTACGAACCGGTTTTAAAGCTCCGTTTTCTACTAGTGTGACTTGCACAGTCGACATAGTGGTGGTGGTGGTGGCGCCAGTTTCCTAAAGCAATATGAGCAAAGGATTAATGATTCACTTCACAGGAAAGAAAAACAGTAGCATGTGATATTTTTGGTTCTTCCGCGAGAAGCAATTTTATGGACAAAGCATTTCGGTGGCACCTATTGCCGAAAAAACTTTTCACAAATATCTATCAAATAAAGGTACCAACTACCAAGACATTTCATCTCATCTGGCCCCTATTGCCTAAGTTAATTGATTAAAAAAAAGTGGCAAATTTAACTAAATTGGCATCTACATTTTGCCAAAAAATAACTTATTACAAAAAAACAAAAGCATCTATCTATCCATGTACAAAAAAATAACAATAAAATGGTGCATACTAAATCAACTAAATCAACTAGCCTACTAAATCAACTAAATCAAAATGTTCTAAATCAACTAAATCAACTAGCCTACTAAATCAACTAAATCAACTAGTCTACTAAATCAACTAAATCAAGATGTTCTAAATCAAGTAAATCAACTACATACTAAATCAACTAAATTAAAATGTTCTAAATCAACTAAATCAACTAGCCTACTAAATCAAAATGTAGCAGGGAGGAGGGGTTATGGATGGAGGAGGGAGGAGGGAGAAGGAGGGGCGACTCGAGGAGGGAGAAGAGAGTAGGACGGAGGAGGGAGACGGAGCGAGGAGGGGCCAGCCGGCAGCGAGTGGAGGGAGGACGGAGAAGGAAGGCAGAGCGAGGAGGGGCAGCCAGCAGCGACAAGAGGGAGGACGGAGGAGGAGGCTGGTACCGAGTCCAGCGAGGAGGAGGTGGCGGCAGCGCAGATTGGAGGAGGGGCGACGGGGGAGGACTGGCGTGGGGGGTTGAGGGGGAGATCAAGTGAGTGTGAGTGGATCGGATAGGTCGGAGAGTGGGGGAGATGGAATGGCTTAGCAGTAGCGCGCTAGAGCAAAAGGCGCTACTGCTAAACGACCTAGCAGTAGCGCCTTTCACAAAGAGCGCGCTCCTGCTATGTGTCAGCATGTAAAAATAAACATCAAAAATACATTGATCATCAATGATATTTTTGTGTACAATCTGATTTGTCAATATGAGTCCTCACCAGTTTAGGAACCGCTGAAGACTCATATTGCGGCCACAAAATTTACACATAGAGTTCAATGAAGACCAAGTGGTTGTGAAAGTTTGAGAAGTAACATATTTAAGGTGGTACAAACTCTCTTCACGAAGCGAGGTGGGACTATTTTTTTTAGTAAACTTAGCAATAGCGGTTATTGTGTAAATGCGCTACTACTATGGTCCGTAGCAGTAGCGCTCTTCATACAAGCGCGCTGCTGCTAGAACTAGCCTCGCAGCCGCGTCGTGGCAATTATAGCAGTAGCACGTCTTAGAGTGGGCGGGCTACCGATACATTCATTTCAGCAGCGAGGTTTGTGCGCGAGCGCTACTGCTAGTTAGCAGCAGCGCCTTATTTTAAAGCGTGCTGCTGGTAAGATTCTATGTATAGGATTTTCCCTAGTAGTGTAACTTTGCTTCTCCCCAAATAGTGGGCGGCAGCGATTTCGAGTGAGGAGGGCGTGTTTTGAAATATAGTGGGCACGAGCGATTTCGGGCGAGCAGAGTGTGTTTTGAAATAGTGGGCGCGAGCTATTTCGGGTGAGGAGAGCATGTTTTGCCGACCATGGTTTATGAATTATTCGGCACATGTCTTTTCGGCCGAGGAGAAGGCGCGCTTGGATGAAGTTACGAACCTACCCTCGATGTACAACGGGCCAATTGATGTGTGTCCCACATAGGATGGTAATTTCGCGTCTCCCATTTATTTGCTCGGGCGAAATCCACCGAGCAGAGAGGATGTTTAACGGTTCGTTCAAATTCTGCGAGAACAAGCATCCACGTCTACCTTACCAAGTCGATTTCGATCAAATTATGAAATATTAGCTTGCGATTTCTTTTTTAGATGGAGAGATGATGCTCGGGAGTAATGTTTTTACATGCTCGTTGCTAGCGATTTACTCTATGACAAATAGTTGACCCACTCAAAAACGCGAATAAAACCCAAAAAGATATATCTCTATTCAACGAAATAGCTCGTTCAGTAGGTCAAAATAGTGAACTAAATCCAAAATTGAACGCCTCAATCGAGTAGCATGTTGTACAGTATTATAGTACTCCATGAACATGTTGAAAGTCAAATTAATGAACTTGTTTGATATACGCATATATCCGTTCATGTGTGGATTGCAGACAACATGTTCTCCAATTTAAATATTTGAATGCAAGTTTATATCAAAACATGGTTTATATCAGTCTTTGATGCATAAAACGTGACCTCCCTCTCTCCCGGACTCTTGTTCTCTCTCTCTCGCCGACAATCTTCAATTCTATGGCACGCATCCGACACAAAAACCTTGTTGGTCCCTCTCCCTTTCTCCCCATCTCTCTCTCTCTCTCTCTCTCTCTCTCTCTCTCTCTCTCTCTCTCTTTGTGTGTGTGTGGGGGGGGTCTTTCTAGTTTGCATGCATATATACACCATCTACAGGTCTCTCTCGCACACTATGTATGATACTCTAGCTAGTCGAAGCTAGATATCTTGGGTGCACTCATCGTACGCACACAAATTCCTTCGCTCTTTGCCCGTAACTCTCTCACGCACCACTATGTCGTCTCAGAGCTCTTCCCCCCTCTCCCAAACTCTCCATCCACCTGGGTCACACATACACATGCATATCTCACTCGCACTCGATAGGCCTATCTAAAACTCTATCTCTCCCCCTCGTTCTCTCTCTATCTCACATGTGCGCACACACACCATCTCATGCCCAGCTAGCCAAGTATGATGGTCTCTCACTCAATTGTAGGCACACGCAGTCCCCCCTATATGTATATGACTAGCTAATCTTAGTCTCCATCACAAACATGTGCATGGTCTGTCTCGATTTCTCTCATGGCATCTTTCTATCGCGCACACACTCCCTCGATCTCCCACCATATAGTCCCCTCACGATCTCGACGGGATCTCTCTATCACAAACACACCCTCTCTCCCTCCCCATGCGTCCATGCCATCCATGTGTCCCTCTCGACCGTTGTTCCTTGTTGGCCAGACCTCTATTGGACATGTGCTACAGGGGTGTCTCTCTCCGTTGCAAACAATCACACACTAGCTATCTTCGTGTATCTCCTCACCTCGCTTTTCCATATCGGAGATGCATGCGTGATATGTTCGCATAAGAAACGAAAAAACACACTCTCTCTAATTTATCGTTTGTTGTCACTCTCTCTTTCACACACATACTCTTTTTGCACACTTACTCATTCTCCTTCACACGCACGTGATCTGTCTCGACTGAGGCACTCTCCTCGGTCCATAGCATATAGATTTATTGAAAAGTCAAACATCACAAAGTTTAACCATGTACGTGGAGAAAAAGAATTACATCTAGTCCGGCAAACATATACCATTAGATTCTCCATGAGATGTAGTTTTGTATGATTTATCTTTGGTATTGTAGATATAAATAACATTTGCGTAAACCTGATCAAAGTTTCCAAAGTTTGACTTCTAAAAAATTTACATGCACTGCATTATCGAGCGGATGGAATATCTCTTTCCCCCTCTCAGCTATCTGACGCACCACTCAGCCTTATTGTGGCTCCTCAATCTCTCTCAAATTTTATTGGTCAGTTTGGTTCGTGACCTGACCCTCATGCCTTGATGGCCGATACTGCCTGGTGTGGACGTCAGATCTAAAATATTTCTGCCTGGCCAAGCTTGTGTGGTGCTGAAGCGTTTGGTTCATGCCTCGGCCAGGAAAATCATCAACGTCCCATCAATCAATCCATGCATCAATTATTTAATGCTAATATCCATCCATGTTGCTGTTAGCCTCGTGGCCACACGACCAGGCACGGCCAGTCGTTCGAAATCGGTCGCCTGGGCCAGGCTACTTGCAGTGTCTGGAGTTCAGCCAGGCTAATTAAAGTGCAAGGGAACCCAGGCCAGGCGGGCTTTCTTTTTCATAGGGTAGCAACCAAACAAGCATGCATGAAATCCAGCCACAACCCCAGGCCAGGCAAAAGATGCTCAGGACGCAAACGAAACTGGCCTTATATCTCCCTGGTTCATACATACACATGTCTCGCTCGCGCTATACATATAGACCCATCCAACACTCTCCGCCCTTGTTCTCTCTCCATGTGACATGCACCCCCCTAAGTACCATAATCCCTCACTCCATCATAGGCGCAAGCACTCCCACCTCCTAAGTATGATTATCTCTTACTAGCCATCAGGAACACACGTATTGTCTCCTTCCATCCATACGTCTATCTCGATATCTCTCGGGGCATCTTCTATCGTGCACACACCTTGTCACTCGATCTCCCACCCATGTAGTCCCATCAAGATCTCCAGCGGATCTCTCTATGACAAACATACACTCTCTCCTCCCCATGTCTACATTGTCTCCGTATGTCTCTCTCGACCTCTCTCCCTTATTTGTTAGACCCCTCTTGCCACGTGCTAGGGGTCTTGCTCTCTTGGTTCCAAACAACCACACACTATCTCCAAACCTTGCCTCCGTTGTCGAAGATGCATGTGTGATATGTTTGCATAAGACACGCACGCTTTTTCTCTACTTTTATCATGTGTTGTCCATGTCTCTTTCACACACGCACACACACTTTTCTCTCTCTCTCTCTCTCTCTCTCTCTCTCTCGTTAGGGACTCTGTCACGTCCATAAGCATATGTATGTTTTGAAAAGTCAAACCTCTGAAAAGTTTGACCAGGTATATGTGGAGAAAAACATTTACATCTGGAACGATCATTAGATTCATCACAACATGTACTTACTTCATACTATCATTTATCTTTGTATTGTAGATATAAGTAATTTCTTTATAAACTTGGTCAATGAGGGAGTCCTAGATTAGGGGGTATCCGGACAGCCGGATTATATCCTTTGGCTGGACTGTTGGACTATGAAGATACAAGATTGAAGACTTTGTCCCATGTTCGGATGGGACTCTCCTTGGCGTGGAAGGCAAGCTTGGCAATACGGATATGTAGATCTCCTTCCTTGTAACCGACTCTGTGTAACCCTAGCACCCTCCAGTGTCTATATAAACCGGAGGGTTTAGTTTGTAGGACGGACAACAACAATCATACCGTAGGCTAGCTTCTAGGGTTTAGCCTCTTCGATCTCGTGGTAGATCAACTCTTGTAATACCATATCATCAAGAACAATCAAACAGGACGCAGGGTTTTACCTCCATCAAGAGGGACCGAACCTGGGTAAACATCACGTCCCCTGCCTCCTGTTACCATTCACCTAGACGCACAGTTCGGGACCCCCTACCCAAGATCCGCCCGTTTTGACACCGACATTGGTGCTTTCATTGAGAGTTCCTCTGTGTCATCATCATTAGGCTTGATGGCTCCTTCGATCATCGATAGCAATGCAGTACATGGTGAGACTTTTCTCCCCGGACAGATCTTTGTATTCGGTGGCTTCGCACTGCGGGCCAACTTGCTTGGCCATCTGGAGCAGATCGAGAGTTACGCCCCTGGCCACCAGGTCAGGTTTGGAAGGTTAAACTACACGGTCGATATCCGTGGAGACTTGATCCTCGACGGATTCGAGCCCTTACCGAGTGCGCCACACGGTCACGATGAGCATGATTTAGCTCTACCATCGGACAGTGTTCGGGAGATCGCACCGGCAACCGCTCCGACCGTCAATTCGGAGCCAATTGCGCCATCCATGGATAGGTGGATAGACCCCGCCACGGAGGCCGCATCCTCAGCGGCGATCGAGCCGAGTATCGACCTTACCCTTCACGGGAGCCGTGACGCCGAATTGTCGGATTCTTCCCCGGCCACGGACTTTGAACCGCCTGCGCCCGTGCATATCGAATCTGACTGGGCGCCGATCATGGAGTTCACCTCCGCGGATATCTTTCAGCACTCGCCCTTCGGCGACATACTGAACTCATTAAGGTCTCTCTCCTTGTCAGGAGAGTCCTGGCCGAACTATGTCCGGAAGGATTGGGATGTGGATGACGAAGAAATTCGCCACCCACCCACCACCCACTTAGTAGCCACTGTCGACGATTTGACCGACATGCTCGACTTCGACTCCGAAGACATCGACGGTACGAACGACGATGCGGGAGACGAACAGGAACCACTGCCCATAGGGCACTGGACAGCCACCTCATCATATGATACATACATGGTGGACACACCCAAAGAAGGCAATGGCGACGGAACAACGGAGGATGACCCCTCCAAGAAGCAACCCAAGCGCCGATGTCAGCGGCACCGCTCTAAGTCTCGCCAAAGCAAAAGCGGTGATACCGACACATGCGATAATAACACTCCGGATAGTGCCGAAGATGACAGCAATCCCCTCCGGCAAGATTTAGAGCAGGAGGATGGACAAGCCAACCCTCCCGAGAGAGCGGCAGATGGAGAGGCGGAGGATGATAATTACATGCCTCCCTCCGAAGACGAGGCAAGCCTCGACGACGACGAATTTTTCATGCCTGAGGATCCCGTCGAGCAAGAGCGCTTCAAGCGCCGGCTTATAGCGACGACAAATAGCCTTAAGAAAAAGCAACAGCAACTTCAAGCTGATTAAGATTTGCTAGCTGACAGATGGACTGAAGTCCTTGCGGCCGAGGAATATGAACTCGAATGCCCCTCCAAGAGTTACCCAAAGCGCAGGTTGCTACCCCGACTGGAGGAGGAAGCATTAAAACCTACATCTCCAGCGTATGACGCAGCTGATCGGCCACCTCGTGGCCGCGACAGAGAGGCATTTCAGCCAAAAGCTCAGCCCGCACCCCGACGCCACTCAAATAAAAATGTCAAGGCACAGGGAAACACGCTAGACCTGCAAGACATATTGGAGGACAAAGCGAAACATGCAAGATCGATCTACGGATCACGAGGGCGCGCCACTACGCGAGATGATAACCGTCATGCCGAATACAGTAAATGTAAATCCGGCCGGGCCGAACACAACGGACAAGACTCATTTGAGCTGCGTCGCGATATAGCCCAGTACAGAGGCCAAACACCCCCTAGGCTTCACAGACGAAGTAACGGATCACCAAATCCCAGAGGGTTTCAAACCAGTAAATATCGAATCATACGACGGCACAACAGATCCTGCGGTATGGATCGAGGACCTCCTCCTGCACATCCACATGGCCCGCGGTGACGATCTACACGCCATCAAATACCTCCCACTTAAACTCAAAGGACCAGCTCGGCAATGGCTCAACAGCCTGCCAGCAGAATCCATTGGCTGTTGGGAGGATCTGGAAGCCGCATTCCTCAACAACTTCCAGGGCACTTATGTGCGACCACCAGATGCCGAGGACTTGAGCCACATAATTCAGCAGCCGGAGGAATCGGCCAGGCAATTCTGGACACGGTTCCTAACAAAGAAAAATCAAATCATCGACTGTTCGGATGCAGAGGCTCTAGCAGCTTTTAAGCACAACATCCACGATGAGTGGCTCGCCCGGCAACTTCGCCAGGAAAAGCCAAAATCTATGGCAGACCTCACGACACTCATGACCCGCTTTTGCGCGGGAGAGGATAGCTGGCTGGCTCGAAGCAATAACATATCAAAGAACCATGGTACTTCGGATACCAAGGATAGCAACGGAAGGTCACATCGCAGCAAACACAAGCGCCGCATCAACAACGACAATACCGAGGATACGACAATCAATGCCGGATTCAGAGGCTCTAAACCCGGTCAGCGGAAAAAGCCATTCAAAAGAAGCACTTTGGGCCCGTCCAGTTTGGACTGTATACTCGATCGCTCGTGCCTAATACATGGCACCCCCGACAATCCAGCCAACCACACCAACAGGTAATGTTGGGTTTTCAAGAAGGCCAGCAAGTTAAATGCCGAAAATAAAGATAAGGGGTTACAAAGCGAAGACGAGGAGGAGCCCCGGCTGCCGAACACCGGAGGACAGAAGAGGTTCCCCCCACAAGTGCGGACGGTGAACAGGATATACACAACCCACATCCCCAAGAGGGAGCGGAAGCGTGCGCTAAGGGACGTATATGTGTTGGAGCCAGTCGCCCCAAAGTTCAACCCATGGTCCTCCTGTCCGATCACCTTCGATCGCAGGGACCACCCAACTAGTATCCGTCATGGCAGATTCGCCGCAGTGGTCCTACACCCAATCATCGACGGATTTCACCTCACTCGAGTCCTTATGGACGGCGGCAGCAGCCTGAACCTGCTTTATCAGGACACAGTGCACAAAATGGGTATAGACCCCTCAAGGATCAAACCCACAAAAACAAACTTCAAAGGTGTCATACCAGGTGTAGAGGCCCAGTGCATAGGCTCAGTCACACTAGAAGTGGTCTTCGGATCCCGGGATAACTTCCGATGTGAGGAGTTAATCTTCGATATAGTCCCGTTCTAAAGTGGTTATCATGCACTGCTCGACCGAACCGCATTTGCGAGATTCAATGCGGTACCGCATTATGCATACCTCAAGCTCAAGATGCCAGGGCCTCGGGGGGTCATCACAGTCAATGGAAACATAGAGCGCTCTCTCCGCACGGAGGAGCACACTGCAGCCCTCGCTGCAGAAGCACAAAGCAGCCTCTTTAGGCAATCCACTAGTTCGGCGATTAAACACCCGTACACCTTCAAGCGTGCCCGGAGTAATCGGCAACAAGACCGCCTGGCACATTCCGAGCTCGCATAGCAATGCGGCCCCACCCAGTCCCAGCCAAACGGCGAAATCCGTGCCACGCGTAAATAATAACGCATTGAAAATACCATGGGCAGAGTTGGGGGGCACGACTATGGCACGCCCCAAAACGTGGCTCACCCACACTAGGGGCTTCCCGCCTTATTATTTTTTCTCTCTTTCAGGACTTTACTCTCTGGAAACCCCGTCCGACAGTACGATTGACGGACACATGATACAACAACCAAGGAGGCAGAAAGCTACATCGCATCATGGAATTCCCAGGTGGTCTCTGATAACGAGTGAAATACCTTCTTTAAATACCATTCCTCAGCTTGCCCTTGGAGGGGACATGTCAAATAGTCCTACTTTTTGCTTATCGCACTACTTGTATCATTCTGCTTCGACGCACCTTTTTGAGTAAACAATGCATAGCACTAGACTATTAACGCATTCTCTATTCTTTTATATATATATGTTCATTCATGACATTCAGCACCCGTACACTCTGGTACGATCAATACGCCAGGGGCTTAAGCATACCCCATAATACGGCGTGAGAAGTCCGAACACTTTCGACAGTGCGGCACCCCGAACTTATAGCATTATATGCATCTGCTCCGAATCATGTCTTGGGTCAATAGTTGGGTTTGCCCGGCTCCCATGTTTTGGTACCTTACGTTCCGCTATATTGGCTAAGGTAGCACTGGGAGAACTACTGCAATTGTGCCCCGGTTCATCTAGGCAAGCAACTCAGTAGAGAAAGCTAAAACTGACTGTCATGATAAGGCGAGAGCTGGTCGCTGTTTGAGAGGTCTCGAGTCCCTAAAGACTTATGCCGCTTAGAGCGAGGAGTCGGCTTTTTCTGGCTTAAGGTGTGTATAGCGCCCCGAATTCGGCCTTTCGAATACTAGGGGCTTCGCCAAAATTTAAAATTGTAGACTTCTATTGCTAAGTGAGAGTGATAAAGCATTATAGTCCGATTGCCTTGTTCGTTGTGCTGAGCACCTCCCTCGAAGGACCCAACAATGGGAAAAGAGTGCTCAGATTTATCCCGAACACCCCACCACTCGTGGCATGGGGGCAGAAGCCGACGACTGGCCATCTCTCAGATTTGATAAACAGACGCACAGAAGGTAATATTTTAAATTCAAACAAGTGTTGCATAGCACACATGAACATGTTTTCATAATACAGGATCACACGAGCAAGTTCATTCAAAAATTACATCCTTCACACACTCGCCCGCCACAAGACGGGCACCCTTCAGGACACCCTGTGGCGGCCCCTCCTTCACCAGCTTCTCGGCGTCCATCTTGGCCCAGTGCACCTTCACACGGGCAAAATCCCGGCGTGCACCTTCGATGCAGACGGACCTCTTTATGACTTCCAGCGGTGGGCAGGCATCCACAAGCCGCCTCACCGGGCCGAAGTAGCTGTTGGGAAGGGAGTCGCCAGGCCACATTCGGACTATAAGGCCCCTCATGGCCTGTTCGGCCGCCTTGTGCAGCTCGACCAGTTGCTTCAGCTAGTCTCTCACAGGCATCGGGTGTTCGGTCCCAGTATACTGAGACCAGAACAACTTCTCCGTCGACCTTCCCTCCTTATCCTAGTAGTACTTTGCGGCATCTGACACGCTGCGGGGCAAATCTGCGAATGCTCCTGGAGAGCTCCGGACTCGGGTAAGTAATAAGTAATTTGCTTTCACATGCTTTCTTTGCATAACGAATGCCTTACCCGCCGCTATCTTCCTCATTGCCTCAACTTCCTGGAGGGCCTTTTGGGCTTCAGCCTTGGCATGCTTTGTGCTCTCGACGGCCGCGGCAAGCTCGGACTCTCACGTCTTCGAGTCAAGCTCCAACGTCTCATGTTTCTTCACGAGAGCCTGGAGCTATTGCTGCACCTCGCCCACCCGTGCCTCTTGTTTCTCCCGCTCGGTGCGCTCCTTGGCCGCTTTGTTTTCGGCCTCGGATAGCGCTTGCTTCAGGGTCGCCACTTCGGTCGTGGCCCCTGGCACATCCATGATGATCCTGTCATTTTGCAACCACATCTTTTTTATATATATAGACAAGGTATTACTTACCTTTGTTCTCCTCGAGCTGCCTCTTGGCAAGGCCAAGCTCTTTCTCGGACCGCTCGAGGTTCTGCTTCTGTGCGGCGACCTCCACAGTCAGTGCGGCAGAGTTCAACAGCGAAGCCTGCATACGCATACAGACATACTTATATTAGACTCCTGCAGATATTATTTGATCCTTTATTCGGTTTTTCTTTGAGAACACCAAACAGAGCATCAGGGGTTACTGTCTATGCGGTAATATTTTCCTATATTTTAAATACTTACCTCAAAGCCTGTTAGAAGGCTGGCACAGGCTTCAGTCAGTCCGCTCTTGGCGGACTGAACCTTCTTGATCACCACACTCATAATAGTGCGGTGCTCTTCATCGATGGAAGCGCCGCGAAGCGCTCCCAGCAGGTTGTCCGGTGCCTCTGGATGGACAGAGGTCACTGGCACGGGCGGCTTGCCCCTCTTGGAAGGGGGCTGTGGGAGTCCTTGATAGGGGGTCTCCGGATAGCCGTACTATCTCCATTGGCCGGACTGTTAGACTATGAAGATACAAGATTGAAGACTTCGTCTCGTGTCTGGATGGGACTCTACTTGGCATGGAAAGCAAGCTAGCCAATACGTATATGGATATCTCCTCCTTTGTAACCGACCTTGTGTAACCCTAACTGAGGGAGTCCTGTATTAGGGGGTGTCCGGATAGCCGGACTATATCTTCGGCCGGACTCCTGGACTATGAAGATACAAGATTGAAGACTTTGTCCCCTGTCCGGAAGGGACTTTCCTTGGTGTGGAAGGCAAGCTTGGCGATACGGATATGTAGATCTCCTACCATTGTAACCGACTCTGTGTAACCCTAGCCCTCTCCGATGTCTATATAAACCGGAGAGTTTTAGTCTGTAGGACGAAGAACAATCATACCATAGGCTAGCTTCTAGGGTTTAGCCTCTCTGATCTCGTGGTAGATCTACTCTTGTACTACCCATATCATCAATATTAATCAAGCAGGATGTAGGGTTTTACCTCCTTCAAGAGGGCCCGAACCTGGGTAAAACATCCTGTCCCCTGCCTCCTGTTACCATCCGACCTAGACGCACAGTTCGGGACCCCCTACCCGAGATCCGCCGGTTTTGACACCGACATTGGTGCTTTCATTGAGAGTTCCTCTGTGCCGTCGCCATCAGGAAGGATGCCTCATCCCGTATTTAAAGACGGTACCATTGCTAAGGGAGCTTTGGCTGTCGGCCAAACTCTCCGGCTAGGCGGTTTCCTTATGACCGCCTGTTCGGCTGCTGCGCCGACGATGACCTCTCGGGTCATCGAAAGCAATCTTCACGTCAGCTCGGAATTCACCGAGCAGCTAGATCTAATGGAGCTCTCTTCCCTAAACGAGCTCTTGGATCGCTTCGCCACCCTGGGAGTCGCTACGGATTACGACCAGATTGGGTCTAAGCCCGATCTGAGAGAGATTAACTCCCCCAGGTCACCCATCACGTTGCCGTGGTTGAGGGACAGTGCGGCGACCCTTCATCTATCTTAAGGACTAGATATGTCCGGATTCCCGATCCCTCCAAGTCGGATAGCCGCGGAGGGGAGGACATCACTCAGCGTTTACGAGCAAAGGCAATACTGCTAATGAAAATAAAATTAAATGGAAAGCAAATAAAAAAGAGAAGGAATAGTAGTAGCGCTTGTCAGGAAACGCGCTATAGCTACCGTAGCAGCAGCGCACTTCCTGGAACGCACTACTGCTACTTTTAACTTAATCGCGTGGTTCGTTCTTCCCCCACGACCACTTCCCCCAAATCCCTACTACTCCGCTGTCAGCCGCCGCGCACGACCCATCGCTCTCCGCACACCTTCGACGCTGCCCCCGCCCCCGACCCTGACCTCGACACCCCCCTACATCGCCGCCCTCCGCCATGCGCCCGCCGCCCCGACCCCGTCCCCAACCTCGATGTCGCGTGCCCCTCTCCCTAACTCCGCCGGCGCCAGAGGTGAGCACGCCCTCCTCCTCCTCCTCCCCTACCTCTGCCTATCTAGGGTTCTTAGGATTAAATTTCAGAGTTCATCTAATTAGTTAGGGTTAAATTCTAGTAAGTGTTTAGTAGAATTAGTAAGAAAATTAATATAACTAGTTGAACTAGTTTAGTTTTAGTAAAAACTAGTATATTTTTAGTAAGTAAATTAATAAACTAGTTGAACTACTTTAGTTGTAGTTGAACTAGTTTAGTAAGTAAATTAATAAACTAGTTGAACTAGTTGAATTAATAGAACTAATGTATTTTTAGTAAGATAATTAATATAACTAGTTGAACTACTTTATTTTTAGAAAGAACTAGTTTTTTTCTATTTATAGTAAGTTTATATTTAGTAAGAACTAGTTGAATTAATAAAACTAGTTGAACATGTAATATTTGCTCAAATAGGATATATGGTTGCCCAAGTGGCCGTTCATGTTCAGTGTACACCTCCGAGTGGCCTATGTTTTGCCGGAGTGTTGATTAATTTCCGTTCCGGCAAATTTCAGGCGCTCGATATGTCCTTTTTTAGCAAAGGCCATGTCGGATTTTTCCGTGAATTCTGGCATGACTTGTGCTAGAATATGTAGGAAATATCGAGTGGCCTGGATTTTCTCAAAAAATAATGATCTAATTTAGGTTTTTTAGTACATATATTTAATTGTACAAGTTTAATATTTGAATTATGAACGTAGGAAATGTCGTACTCGGACGATGATAGTCTCCCGGGGGAGTGCAGCTAGTACCACGATGATCGAGGTATGTGCGACATGTTCGTTGAGCTGGACGAAGATCGGCGCTTCAGCATTAAGCTCGAGGAGACCTTCGATGTTGAAATGGTACGCAACAACGACAAGTGTTTTTTTCGTAATTAAGCATGACTTCAACTATTTCAACATCTAATTTTCATCTTTTACTATTCGACCAGCTTATCCCATGCCATGCAACACGCTATGTCTTGGAGAGGATGTCTTTTGAAGACCATGAAAATTTTCAAACAAAGAAAATACACCTAAGGACCCATCATGAGATCGATTTGAAGTAAATATGTACAATTCTCAGAGCGTAACCCATTTTGGTTGCCAAAATTGGGAAGCACTTTGCAAAATGTATGGTTTTTATGAGGGTATGATTGTCACCATGGATCTTGGTGATCCTGACATCGAGCAAGACAATATGGACATTTTGGGTCCTTGTTGATACGCTTCCGATTCTACCGCAATGTGAGTTTCTCAAACATAGTTATTAACTAATTTATATTGTTTATTTCAAAATAGTTGACAGCTTATTTCCATTGACATCTTATTTTGAATCTTCAAAGAATGTGTAGAAGATGGTAGACAAAACCCACTACACTGATGGCTCCGAATTAACTTATAAGGAGAAAAGTCATCTGATTGCTTATTGTACTTATCTTCAGAATTACAATACCTATTATCGAATTCCTCCAAATTATGATGAATACATGCCACTAGTGCACGTGTTGAACCACGATAACTTCTATGGAGATACCCTGGTAAGATTTTTTACTATTACGACATCCGTGCATCTTTTGCATACTTCTAAAACTAGTACATCATTGCTAACTACGAAGTTATTACTATGTTTTTCAACAGAAAATCCTGATGGATTGTGTGCCTCATCTGATGTATCAGAATGGTCGCCTTGCAGTTCTGAACATACACCCAGGTCAATCTAAGGAGCTCACCTGTGCATATCAGATTTCTGAAACCGGTGAACACATGCTAATCAAAGAATGGAAAAAATGTTTGGACATTCGCAAGGAGGTTCTTGGAAGTAACATTAATCGAAAGGCAAGTATTGGAGACATGATAATCTCCATTCTCCATAATTGAGAGTCAGGGGCTATCTTGTTTATTGCTATTTTACCTTAGAGAATATAGTAGGTCCTTAGGTCCTAAGAGAATGTAGTAGGTGCTATGAGGTACAATATGTTTATTATGTGATACAATATGTTAGAGTTGATGATGAGGAGTACTTGTGATTACGACTAGTGACCAATTTGCTACCTGATGTCTCATTGATGAAAACGATGATCTTGAGGAGGTGTTATATGACAATGATGTATTATGATGATAAGTTGTTAATGATATGATGATGATGATATTTATTATATCATCGGGTGAAAGAACCGCGGATTAGTTTCAAGTGGATGTCCATCCACTTGAAACTAGTGCACAGTTCTTTCACCTCGTGATGTAATAACTCATTATGATGTAAAAACAATTTCTAAATTCCTGTTGTATGAAAACATGTGTAAAGGTGTACGAATACAACATGAAATAAAAAAGAAATAAAATATGAAATAATAGTAGCAGCGCGGGCAGGGAGAAGCGCTACTACTAATTACCAGTAGCGCTCCTCCGGGAAGTCGCTACTACTAAGTCGATTTAGCAGTAGCGTTGTCGGAGGCACGCTACTGCTATACGTTAGCTGTAGCGCCTTATCAATAGCGCATCGCCCAGCGCTACTGATAGGCCTAAAACCCGCGTTGCAGCTAGGCTTTTCTCTAGTAGTGATTGTTGATTGGCCTCATCCGATAACCTGTTGCAATGCACGTACAATTATGTATTTGGAAAATATTTTTTTTCCTCGTCACACCACTCACTCAGAGAAGCGACTCGAAAGCCATTCATAAATTTAGTAAGTTTATCACAGGCATATCATTTCATTACATACAACAGGTCATCAACCCACATCGACAACGAGGATACGTTATAAATACTAAAGTTTTCACCACACAACAAATTACAAGCAATGAAATGAACTTCAACTCAACCATTCCTTGGCGTTGGAAGCGCTTGCTTTGAACCACAAGTGATTCTCTGGGACGGGCCATCGATTGTCGATCTGGAGACCTATGCAGGACTGATCATCCAGACTGAAGCGGCCTACTATATCAGTACCAGGGTAGGGAACCATCCAAAGTCCGAGGTATAGACACAGTTGCTTCTCATAAATGGTACTAGTAACGTTGTGTCAACAGCAGTTGGATCGCCTTTCACCATCATCGGATAGTTTTGTCCAAGGAAGAGCGAGTTTTCTCCTAGACTATCAATTCTATACCAGGGAGAAGGAGTTGGCGCTAGCACACTAGTACCCATCCCGAATACCATGCAACTTGTGTTGGAATAGGTCCGGAGAGTGCGACCATGGGAGACTACACCAGCTTCCTTAGCAGTAACATCATCAGTGGGCTGTATACACACAAGAAGAGGTGATCCATCAGAATTAGTTGCCAGGCGCCACAGAGTATATGGGCGCTCCTCGTCCTCATGCTCGTGATCATCACCATCGTCATCTCCCCCTTGGTTATAAAAATTTTCAAGTATAGGTGGTGGGATGTTCACAGGACCTTGGAAACACAAGAAGAAGGTTAATTAGTAAAAGGAAACTTGCTAACCCGCATGCATGTGGATGAAACAATTATAATTACGATGGAAGACAAACGTACCGAAACTACGAGGATCCCATGCAAAAATAGTGCCACGAGTGGTGGCAGGAAACACAAGGACCTCGTATTGAATTGCATCACAGTACTCATTCGTGTACAGAAACTGATTTTTGAGCAATATCCATCGAGTCAAACCACCAAGGACGGCAACAAGCTTGTCGAAGATAGCAACAACTTTATAGTTGTTGTAATTCCAAGAGCGGTTGGGAACTCGACAAATTGCTATCTTCCATAGAAGACAGTCAACATGATCGCATTTGAACGTGCGTACAATACCGGTGTGCTCAACCTTTGGGCAGTGTGCTGAGATTTTTGGAAGTGGAACCCGGTCACGAGTGTACACATTCACAAGTTCCCACTCGCAGTTGGACCCAATGTAAACAATCCAATGTCCAATTGCGGCCGCCCAAACCTTGCCCTCAAGCGATGGCATCTTAACATCATATGTATCATTATCAAGCGGCATCAACTTGCAAAGGGCGAGGCCTCCGTCGTGCCGGCGCTAGTCATCAGGGTCACGGCGAAGAACATAGGGGAGATCAAACCACTCCTTGACTCTTGGGTTCTTTGTAATGATGTTGTTAGTTGAGTCGAGAATGGTCTTGAACGAACCTGCCATGCTAGCCGAGGTGATGACGTCGCACCGATCAATGAGTTCCTCCACCACGTCATCTTTCAGATCGGGGCAAGAATAACGGGGTCGTTTCCATCCTGTTCCCTCCATGGAGAAGACGATCGAACAATGGCAGAAGAAAGGGTCAAGGGCTGAAGGAAAATGGAGGAGGGAGAGGAAGAGCGTGCGACAACAGTTCCAAATCAAGAGGGAAAGGCGAAGAGTCGGTGGACGGTTGCGAGTTTGCCATGGTTCACGAAGAGACGCCCCTGCCTACACGTCCGTTCAGAAATACTCCTACTACTCGCCGTCGTCTCACTGATATGTTGGAACGGGACCACATGTGAATGAAACATGGTGTGTAATTTCTCGTTTAAAATGCGATCTAGCTGCGTTGGCCCGAGGTGCCGCATTAGTTATCGACCTTTATTTTTTTAATGGCGTGCCGATCAATTTTGAAGCACGACTAACTGGTATTGTACGCAGAGAAAATATAAACTACTCTACCACTACTCCACCTCTAGTACTAGTAGTATAAAAAAATATATAGGATGGAGCTTCAGCGCTTTCTTGCTAAGGGCTGCCCACTTGCTTCTCACACTACCACCCTCTCTCCAGATCTAAAAAAGATGGCCCCTCTCTCCCTCCTTACCGGTGGTCACAGATCCGCCTGGGAAGAAAAGGAAGTGCAGCGTTGACGCACTAGTCGTCGGCGAGCGAGGTCACGCATTGACGACAAGGCCGTCCTCTCAGACCAAGCGCCCGCGCAGGATGGCCTCCGTCCCCAAGCTCGCTGCCGTAGTGTGTGCGGAGGACGACGACCACGAGCGAAGCCACTTCCCGCCGACACTCAGGTATGCTACCTCTTTTCGAACCATAACCTTGTTCTATTTCCCCATCTGCCACGTCGTTGCATGTGGATCTTTTTCCACTCCACCATCTTCCCAATTTGCTATCCTTTGCTCTGCTGGCCACGCAGACGAAAACCATAATTTGCACTATTAAAGGAAACCCTACTTCATGCAGACTAATCCATGTCTAGGTTGAATAAGGAAAGGAAGGGAGACTGTACTGTCCAAGAGAGTAGGCATCGAACCCGCATCTAGGTTGAAAAGGGGAAAATCAGTAGCTAAGGAACGAGTCTCGTGTCTCTTGGTTGAAGAAGGGTAGAAAGGCATGACAACGCAATAGAGAATGACCAGGTCGATCGGTTTGTTGTCCTCGCATAGGAAAAAGGTGGCTAAAGCGAACAAAAATAGGATGTAATCCACATATGCTGCCTGGATATTTGTTGCTCTGGGCAACCATACCTCCCTCACCACTCTGCGTCCGTGGAGGTACATCGTACTAGTGCGCCCACTATTCGAATGGGCCTCCCATGCTCTTATTGCCACTTTTTTTTGTTAGTATAACGCCAGCAGTCAAGTCAAGCAATGCTACTGCTAAAGTGATGCCACATTTAACTAATGCCGCTCTCAGTCTAATGCCACCGATAAATTTAAGCAATGCCATTTAATGTGATTGGATTATTTCAGGGTTAGCTGTTGATTGTGGATGTATTAAAGATTTTTCAGCTAAGGCATTCTAATGCTGTTGCACAGCCAGTATGCCAACGATGAAACTTGTTACTACCTTCAGATTTTTACACTGTTAATGCTTATAGATTACATACCTCACTTTCATGAGATAAGTTAATTTTTTTGTACAGTGTCACCAAAATGCCAAGGTGTTGATGTCATTTTATTTTGGTTAAACTGCCTAAACAATTATGAAGACAAGAGGAAAGGTCAAGAGTGGGCACCTCCTCCTCTGGCTGTTCTCTTGATTCGTTCGATCAAGTTTTTATGTTTGATCGATTATCAAGATTGGGATAGCAATTTTGAAGGTCCCCCTGAGTTCGAAATGATATTTACCTTGGAGGTACATGCTTTGGAATTTTTTATGTTGTCATTAGTTAATAATGCTAGTTACCTTCAGACTTTTGTATTTGGTTTAATGCTCATGCACAGCTAGTATGCCAATGCTGAAACCTGTTACCTTTACATTTTGTATTGTTAATTCTTATAGAAACCTTCCAGTGCTAGAGTTTATTGAAATCTGTTCAGTAAAACCATTGTACTATACCATGTAATAAACTAACTACTCTACTATTGCACTAGCCACTGGATTAGTGTATATTTGTAGTATTCGAATGGTGTTGCATTAGCGTATGGACATAAATAAAGTGTGGCAAGCTTTCCTAGATATGTGCTCAGGAAAACTACTACCTGTATTTCTAAATACTAGACGTTTGGGTACTTTAAATTGAACCGCAAAAACATCTTATATTAAGGAACAAAGGGTGTAGACTTCACTCAAATTATCCCGGTAAAGCTAGTCACACCTTTGTTAAAATTAATGTTCATTATGTTATCGGAGGAGGTCTGTATGTTTGTCTCTAATGCCTATCGACTACATACCCGACATCATGATGTAATGTTAAGTCATTTCCTTTTGTAGAGTGTCACTTAATTGTCAAGGCGGTGATGGCATTTTATTTCAGTAGAACTGCACAAAATTTGCTTAAAAGAAGAGGAAAGGTAAGGAATGGCTCAGTTTTTCAGAAAAAACTATGTATGCCTTCCTGACATCAGCCGCTATTGCTTTATTTATTCCTTCAAACAGGTGGTTAGAAACAGTCTTGCTACCTTTTCCCATTAAGAAATTGGAATGCTTATATTTGTGAGTCTATGCTTCAGCTAGTGCCACTTTTAGAGTAATCACACTTCCAATATCTATGCAAACAGGGATGCTCGATTTTAGTGGAACTGCACAAAAAGTCCAACTAGTTCAACATTAGGAGCATGTTTTTTTTCAAACCTTTATATCCAATTGGTGGCACTATGAGCTGTTCATTAAGAAGGTACATGGTTTGCTACTATCTTGCTAATCTTTTTGTATTGTCATTAGATAGTAATACTAGTGGTTTGCATGTGAATTTATTGGTAGGGTGGACCTACATTGGAGGTGCAGGACATGATTCAATGATTGGATGCTCAATTTCGGTTGTATCAATTTCACCTCTTCCATCACTGCGAACATGGATATCCTTGGTCTGATGAAGAATAGGCACTATATTTCTGCTCTGAACCAGCAAATCAATTCAGTATGAAATTGTCTAGGGCAAAACATAACTGTATCAGATTGTCCAGTGCTGAACATGACAGATGCTAAGCGGAAGAGACATGTTTAAACCAAAAATACAAGGTCTAGTATATTTTTACTAGCTGCTTGATATTTGTGCAAACAGAGATGTCTTCCCGTTGCTATTTGGCAAACAAACAAAGTGTCCGCAATTTTGGTTGAACTGCACAAGAGAATAGTATAGTCACTGCATGAAGTGCCATTTGAAAATAGACCCAGAAAGATTGGATAGTCACTTCATGGACTGCCGAAAAGTAGTACTATACTATTTATTGGCCAACACTAGGTGCTTCATTGCTTTGGTCTGATTATACAATGGGCATCATTTTGCCTAAGTTAAAGTTTGTATTCTGAAAATATTCTCGCGGTGTGATCGAGAGAAGACCAAATCATATTGAAGTGGGTGTTCCTCCATCATGTCTGGTTCATTCTCATGGTTCCAGCTATTGGTGAAACCACTTACGTTTGCAAGAGGAATTATAGACTTCACAAACAAATTTGTCTTTCAGTCTGTACTGAATGTTGGCCAAGAGAAGCATCCATGTTAGTAGGAAGAACAGATGTTTTTTCTAGAACTTTGCGTTTAGAGCTACATATTTGTATATGATCTGTGAATCATTGAGATGCATTAACATGTTGATCTTATTTATGGGAATCATACTAGTTAGTTTTAGTTGCGACGCAAGATCTGAAGTGGCTGATCTTTGCTTTTGGAGCTACATATTTGTATATGATCTGTGAATCATTGAGATGCATTAACACTTACTTATTTCTGTTCGCTCAGTGTTTCCAAGTTACTGATCGATCACTAGCTAGCCTACAAATGCGCTCCTGGCAGTTTTATTTGCGACGCAAAATGCAAAGTGGTAGTTTTTGAATAAAAATGCCTACCTCTGAAGAAATTGACAAGCTACACTATCGATCCTACACGGATAAAAATGCCTACCTCTGAAGAAACTGACAAGCTACACTATCGATCCTACACGGAAAAATAGCGGAACACGCACGTACTACCTCCTTTCCGGTTTGTAGGGCTCAATTCAAGAAACGACCTACTCGATCCTACACAAATAAATAACAGATCACACACGTACTAGTACCTCCTTTCCAGGTTGCAGGGCTTAATTCTAATCTCTCACCAACCAAGGTACTCCCTCCTCCGAGTTTATTAGTCCCGTGAGCAAAGCAGCAAGACCAAGGCATGGCAATAATTAATGGCATGCAGAAGTTTAAGCCTAATTATTTCCAGCGATTTAAGTGGTTGCATGCGTGCCCTCGGCTGCAACTCGTTGCATGCTGCATCGCGTACTGCCTGCGAGCGATTCTGAGTGTCTGCATGCAGCCGGCCATAATTAAGGCAACAAACTGATGGGAAAAAAGATACGATTTAATTGTTGTGGGCTTTTTAAATCTGTGGAATCATTATTAACAAGGAGGGATATGATTCGATTGCACTTGTTTGACCACCATGCCGGCGTGCGACCCAGACGGGACGGGACGGCATAGTCATAATTTCAGTTTCTCTACTTTTCCATAGCAAGCTGGCGCGCTAAGCCATTATGCATTGAATTTCGATGACCGTCGCGCTACCTTCCGCCTATAAGTACTATTTCCCAGCCTTCTCCGGTGCCACCGTGACCCAACTCGCCATATCCTCATAAGCCCCCACCGGCCCGACGTCGCTCGCCACGTCCGCCATGCCCCTGCCCGTCCGCGGTAGGCGACGCGGGAGGCGGTCACCGCCGAAACTAGTGTTCAGGTTTTCACCGGAAGGCAGACGGAGGGAGGAGGCATTCTATCTGTCTTTAGATGCCAATGTGGAGATCGAGGAGTTGTTGGAGCATGACCGCATGGCAGGGGAGCAGGAGTTGTTGGAGCGTGACCGCCTGGCGGAGGAGCAGCGTATCGCCGATTTGCGCCGCCAGCAGGACATGGAGCAGCAGCGCACCGACGCTCTGAGTCGCAAGCAGAGCGCCCGCAACTGGGCCGACAACGTGGAGGCCGGCGCCTGGCAATTAGCCCTAGAGGCTGTCGGGCACGCACGCGTTCGCGACGCCGAGTTTTACTACCAGCTCGTTAAGTTGGTTTCTCGCTTGGAAGCCGAAGCTTCGGTGGACCACGCCGGCATGGAAAGGGCCAACGCGCGCGAGCAACGCGCCCTATCGCGGCTCTTCCAAGTCTAAGGCGAGGCGCACGATGCCGGTGCCGACGTTTAGCGTGTAGCATAGATGGCGGCCGGCATCGTCTAGTTAGCTAAGAGTAAGTTAGTACTTGTACGCTACTAGAGTATTAGTGGGAGTAGATAGTTAACTTGGCTATGATGGTTGTCAATGTGGAAGTTCAGTACTCTATATGTGGATCAGACATGTTACTTTGCTCTGAATATTGAACTTTCCGTTTGAACGTATGGAATGGGACGTTATTTTTTTAAATGCCATGTATTTGTCCTCCACGGGTTTAGAGGCTGACTTGTGGGCCTAGCAAGTTGACGTGTGCTACGTCTTGATGCAGCAGAGTAGCGTAAGTATTTCCCTCAGTTTTTGAGAACCAAGGTATCAATCCAGTAGGAGCCCACGCTCAAGTCCCTCGTACCTGCACAAAGCGATAGCTACCCGCAACCAACGCAATTAGGGGTTTTCAAGCCCTTCACGGTCACTTACGAGAGTGAGATATGATAGATAGAATATTTTTTGGTATTTTTGATATAAAGATGCAAAGTAAAAAGTAAAAGCAAAGTAAATAGCAAAACAATATAAAAGTGATGGAGATTGATATGATGAGAATAGACCCGGGGGCCATAGGTTTCACTACTGGCTTCTCTCGAGAGCATAAGTTTTCTACGGTGGGTGAACAAATTACTGTTGAGCAATTGCCAGAATTGAGCATAGTTATGAGAATATCTAGGCATGATCATGTATATCGGCATCACGTCCGTGACAAGTAGATCGAAACGATTCTACATCTACTACTATTACTCCACTCATTGACCCAGAGTAACGCTTTAAGCAAGATGACATGATGTAGTTTGATAAATTCATGCAATATGAAATAAACCCCATCTTGTTATCCTCGATGGCAACGATACAATATGTGACTTGCTGCCCCTTCTGTTACTAGGAAAGAACACCGCAAGATCGAACCCAAAGCTAAGCACTTCTCCCATGGCAAGAACTACCAATCTAGTTGGCCAAACAAAACGGATAATTCAAAGAGACTTGCAAAGATAACCAATCATACATAAAAGAATTCAGAGAAGATTCAAATATTGTTCATAGATAGACTTGATCATAAACCCACAATTCATCGGTCTCAACAAACACACTGCAAAAGAAGAAGATTACATCGAGTAGATCTCCACAAGAGAGGGGGAGCACATTGTATTGAGATCCAAAAAGAGAGAAGAAGCCATCTATCTACTAACTATGAACCCGAAGGTCTGAAGTAAACTACTCACACTTCATCGGAGAGGCTATGATGATGTAGAAGCCCTCCGTGATGATGGCCCTCTCCGGCGGAGCTCCGGAACAGGCCCCAAGATGGGATCTCGTGGATACAGAAAGTTGTGGCGGTGGAATTATGTTTTTGGCTCCTGTTCTGATCGTTTGGGGGTACGTGGTTATATATAGGAGGAAGGAGTATGTCGGTGGAGCACCAAGGGTCCCACGAGGCAGGGGGCGCGCCCTAGGGGGGGCGCCCCCTACCCTCGTAAGCACCTCTTTGCTTCCTTGCAGTAGGGTCCAAGTCTCCTGGATCACGTTCGGTGAGAAAATCACGTTCCCGGAGATTTTATTCCGTTTGGACTCCGTTTGATATTCCGTTTCTTCGAAACACTGAAATAGGCAAAAAAAAACAGCAATTCTGGGTTGGGCCTCCGGTTAATAGGTTAGTCCCAAGAATAATATAAAAGTGGAAAATAAAACCCGATATAGTCCAAAACAGTAGATAATCTAGCATGGAGCAATCAAAAATTATAGATACGCTGGAGACGTATCAGGCATCCCCAAGCTTAATTCATGCTCGTCCTCGAGTAGGTAAATGATAAAAAGAGAATTTTTGATGCGGAGTGCTACTTGGCATAATTTCAATGCAAAATTTCTTAATTGTGGTATGGATATTCAGATTAGAAAGATTCAAGACAAAAGTTCATATTGACATAAAGAATAATAACACTTCAAGCATACTAATAAAGTAATTATGTCTTCTCAAAATAACATGGCCAAAGAAAGTTATCCCTACAAAATCATATAGTCTGGCTATGCTCTATCTTCACCACACAAAGTATTTAAATCATGCACAACCCCGATAACAAGCAAAGCAATTGTTTCATACTCTAACTTTTCAAAACTTTTTCAATCTTCACGCAATACTTGAGCGTGAACCATGGACATAACACTATGTGGAATAGAAGGGTGGTTGTGGAGAAGACAAAAAGAGGGGAAGATAGTCTCACATCAACTAGGCGTATCAACGGGCTATGGAGATGCCCATCAATAGATATCAATGTGAGTGAGTAGGGATTGCCATGCAACGGATGCACTAGAGCTATAAGTATATGAAAGCTCATCAAAAGAAACTAAGTGGGTGTGCATCCAACTTGCTTGCTCACGAAGACCTAGGGCAATTTGAGGAAGCCCATCATTAGAATATACAAGCCAAGTTCTATAATGAAAAATTCCCACTAGTATATGAAAGTGACATAACGAGAGACTCTCTATCATGAAGATAATGGTGCTACTTTGAAGCACAAATGTGGTAAAAGGATAGTAACATTGTCCCTTCTCTCTTTTTCTCTCATTTTTTATTTGGGCCTTTTCTTTTTTTTTATGGCCTCTTTTTTTCGTCCGGAGTCTCATCCCGACTGATGGGGGAATCTGTTGGGTTTCGTAGTAATTTCAAAAATTTTCCTACGCGCACACAGGATCATGTGATGCATAGCAACGAGAGGAGAGTGTTGTCTACGTACCCAACGCAGACTGACTGCGGAAGCAATGACACGACGTAGAGGAAGTAGTCGTACGTCTTCACGATCCAACCGATCAAGCACCGAAACTACGGCACCTCCGAGTTCGAGCACACGTTCAGCTCGATGACGATCCCCGGACTCCGATCCAGCAAAGTGTCGGGGAAGAGTTTCGTCAGCACGACGGCGTGGTGACGATCTTGATGAACTACAGCAGCAGGGCTTCGCCTAAACTCCGCTACAGTATTATCGAGGAATATGGTGGCAGGGGGCACCGCACACGGCTAAGGAATCGATCACGTGGATCAACTTGTGTCAACTTGTGTGTTTAGAGGTGCCCCTGCCTCCGTATATAAAGGAGGAGAGGAGGGGAGGCTGGCCGGCCAAAGAGGGAGGCGCAGGAGAGTCCTACTCCCTCTGGGAGTAGGATTCCCCCCCCCCCCCCAATCCTAGTCCAACTAGGATTCCTCGGAGGGGAAGGGAGAGAGGGGGGCCGGCCACCTTCTCCTAGTCCTAATAGGACTAGGGGAGGGGAAAGAGGCGCAGCCACCTTGGGCTGCCCCTTTCTCCTTTCCACTAAGGCCCATGATGGCCCATATGGCTCCCGGGGGGTTCCGGTAACCTCCCGGTAACCCGGTAAAATCCCGATTTCACCCGGAACACTTCCGATGTCCAAACATAGGCTTCCAATATATCAATCTTTACGTCTCGACCATTTCGAGACTCCTCGTCATGTCCGTGATCACATCCGGGACTCCGAACAACCTTCGGTACATCAAAATGCATAAACTCATAATATAACTGTCATCGTAACCTTAAGCGTGCGGACCCTACGGGTTCGAGAACAATGTAGACATGACCGAGACATGTCTCTGGTCAATAACCAATAGCGGGACCTGGATGCCCATATTGGCTCCTACATATTCTACGAAGATCTTTATCGGTCAGACCGCATAACAACATACGTTGTTCCCTTTGTCATCGGTATGTTACTTGCCCGAGATTCGATCGTCGGTATCCAATACCTAGTTCAATCTCGTTAACGGCAAGTCTCTTTACTCGTTCCGTAATACATCATCTCACAACTAACATATTAGTTGTAATGCTTGCAAGGCTTATGTGATGTGTATTACCGAGAGGGCCCAGAGATACCTCTCCGACAATCGGAGTGACAAATCCTAATCTCGAAATACGCCAACCCAACATCGACCATTGGAGACACCTGTAGTACTCCTTTATAATCACCCATTTACGTTGTGACGTTTGGTAGTACCCAAAGTGTTCCTCCGGTAAACGGGAGTTGCATAATCTCATAGTCGTAGGAACATGTATAAGTCATGAAGAAAGCAATAGCAACATACTAAACGATCAGGTGCTAAGCTAATGGAATGGGTCATGTCAATCAGATCATTCTACTAATGATGTGACCTCGTTAATCAAATAACAACTCATTGTTCATGGTTAGGAAACATAACCATCTTTGATTAACGAGCTAGTCAAGTAGAGGCATACTAGTGACACTCTGTTTGTCTATGTATTCACACATGTATTATGTTTCCGGAAAATACAATTCTAGCATGAATAATAAACATTTATCATGATTATAAGGAAATAAATAATAACTTTATTATTGCCTCTAGGGCATATTTCCTTCAGTCTCCCACTTGCACTAGAGTCAATAATCTAGATTACACTGTAATGAATCTAACACCCATGGAGCTTTGGTGATGATCATGTTTTGCTCGTGGAAGAGGCTTAGTCAACGGGTCTGCAATATTCAGATCCGTATGTATCTTGCAAATCTCTATGTCTCCCACCTGGACTAGATCCCGGATGGAGTTGAAGCGTCTCTTGATGTGTTTGGTCTTTTGTGAAATCTGGATTCCTTTGCCAAGGCAATTGCACCAGTATTGTCACAAAAGATTTTCATTGGACCCGATGCACTAGGTATGACACCTAGATCGGATATGAACTCCTTCATCCAGACTCCTTCATTTGCTGCTTCCGAAGCAGCTATGTATTCCGCTTCACATGTAGATCCCGCTATGACGCTTTGTTTAGAACTGCACCAACTGACAGCTCCACCGTTTAATGTAAACACGTATCCGGTTTGCGATTTAGAATCGTCCGGATCAGTGTCAAAGCTTGCATCAACGTAACCTTTTACGATGAGCTCTTTGTCACTTCCATATACGAGAAACATATCCTTAGTCCTTTTCAGGTATTTCAGGATGTTCTTGACCGCTGTCCAGTGATCCATTCCTGGATTACTTTGGTACCTCCCTGCTAAACTTATAGCAAGGCACACATCAGGTCTGGTACACAGCATTGCATACATGATAGAGCCTATGGCTGATGCATAGGGAACATCTTTCATATTCTCTCTATCTTCTGCAGTGGTCGGGCATTGAGTCTTACTCAATTTCACACCTTGTAACACAGGCAAGAACCCTTTCTTTGCTTGATCCATTTTGAATTTCTTCAAAATTTTGTCAAGGTATGTGCTTTGTGAAAGTCCAATTAAGCGTCTTGATCTGTCTCTATAGATCTTAATGCCTAATATGTAAGCAGCTTCACCGAGGTCTTTCATTGAAAAACTTTTATTCAAGTATCCCTTTATGCTATCCAGAAATTCTATATCATTTCCAATCAGTAATATGTCATCCACATATAATATCAGAAATGCTACAGAGCTCCCACTCACTTTCTTGTAAATACAGGCTTCTCCAAAAGTCTGTATAAAACCAAATGCTTTGATCACACTATCAAAACGTTTATTCCAACTCCGAGAGGCTTGCACCAGTCCATAAATGGATCGCTGGAGCTTGCACACTTTGTTAGCTCCCTTTGGATCGACAAAACCTTCTGGTTGCATCATATACAACTCTTCTTCCAGGAATCCATTCAGGAATGCAGTTTTGACATCCATTTGCCAAATTTCATAATCATAAAATGCGGCAATTGCTAACATGATTCGGACGGACTTAAGCATCGCTACGGGTGAGAAGGTCTCATCGTAGTCAATTCCTTGAACTTGCCGAAAACCTTTTGCGACAAGTCGAGCTTTGTAGACAGTAACATTACCATCAGCGTCAGTCTTCTTCTTAAAGATCCATTTATTCTCAATCGCTTGCCGATCATCGGGCAAGTCAACCAAAGTCCATACTTTGTTCTCATACATGGATCCCATCTCAGATTTCATGGCTTCTAGCCACTTTGCGGAATCTGGGCTCACCATCGCTTCTTCATAGTTCGTAGGTTCATCATGATCTAGTAGCATGACCTCCAGAACAGGATTACCGTACCACTCTGGTGCGGATCTTACTCTGGTTGATCTACGAAGTTCAGTAGTATCTTGATCTGAAGTTTCATGATCATTATCATTGGCTTCCTCACTAACTGGTGTAGGTGTCACTGAAACAGTTTTCTGTGATGAACTACTTTCCAGTAAGGGAGCAGGTACAGTTACCTCGTCAAGTTCTACTTTCCTCCCACTCACTTCTTTCGAGAGAAACTCCTTCTCTAGAAATGATCCATTCTTAGCAACAAATGTTTTGCCTTCGGATCTGTGATAGAAGGTGTACCCAACAGTTTCCTTTGGGTATCCTATGAATACACGTTTCTCCGATTTGGGTTCGAGCTTATCAGGTTGAAGCTTTTTCACATAAGCATCGCAGCCCCAAACTTTAAGAAACGACAACTTCGGTTTCTTGCCAAACCATAGTTCATAAGGCGTCGTCTCAACGGATTTTGATGGTGCCCTATTTAACGTGAATGCGGCCGTCTCTAAAGCATATCCCCAAAATGATAGCGGTAAATCTGTAAGAGACATCATAGATCGCACCATATCTAGTAAAGTACGATTACGACGTTCGGACACACCATTACGCTGTGGTGTTCCGGGGGGCGTGAGTTGCGAAACTATTCCACAGTTTTTCAAATGTACACCAAACTCGTAACTCAAATATTCTCCTCCACGATCAGATCGTAGAAACTTTATTTTCTTGTTACGATGATTTTCAACTTCACTCTGAAATTCTTTGAACTTTTCAAATGTTTCAGACTTATGCTTCATTAAGTAGATATATCCATATCTGCTCAAATCATCTGTGAAGGTGAGAAAATAACGATATCCGCCACGAGCTTCAATATTCATCGGACCACATACATCGGTATGTATGATTTCCAACAAATCTGTTGCTCTCTCCATAGTACCGGAGAACGGTGTTTTAGTCATCTTGCCCATGAGGCACGGTTCGCAAGTACCAAGTGATTCATAATCAAGTGGTTCCAAAAGTCCATTAGTATGGAGTTTCTTCATGCGTTTTACACCGATATGACCTAAACGACAGTGCCACAAATAAGTTGCACTTTCATTATCAACTCTGTATCTTTTGGTTTCAACATTATGAATATGTGTATTACTACTATCGAGATTTAGTAAGAATAGACCACTCTTCAAGGGTGCATGACCATAAAAGATATTACTCATATAAATAGAACAACCATTATTCTCTGATTTAAATGAATAACCGTCTCGCATTAAACAAGATCCAGATATAATGTTCATGCTCAACGCTGGCACCAAATAACAATTACTTAGGTCTAATATTAATCCCGAAGGTAGATGTAGAGGTAGCGTGCCGACCGCGATCACATCGACTTTGGAACCGTTTCCCACGCGCATCGTCACCTCGTCCTTTGCCAGTGCCCGCTTATTCTGTAGTCCCTGTTTCGAGTTGCAAATATTAGCAACAGAACCAGTATCAAATACCCAGGTGCTACTGCGAGCATTGGTAAGGTACACATCAATAACATGTATATCACATATACCTTTGTTCACCTTGCCATCCTTCTTATCCGCCAAATACTTGGGGCAGTTCCGCTTCCAGTGACCAGTCTGCTTGCAGTAGAAGCACTCAGTTTCAGGCTTAGGTCTAGACTTGGGTTTCTTCTCTTGAGCAGCAACTTGCTTGCCGTTCTTTTTGAAGTTCCCCTTTTTCTTCCCTTTGCCCTTTTTCTTGAAACTAGTGGTCTTGTTAACCATCAACACTTGATGCTCCTTCTTGATTTCTACCTCCGCAGCTTTTAGCATTGCGAAGAGCTCGGGAATAGTCTTGTTCATCCCTTGCATATTATAGTTCATCACGAAGCTCTTGTAGCTTGGTGGCAGTGATTGGAGAATTCTGTCAATGACGCAATCATCTGGAAGATTAACTCCCAATTGAATCAAGTGATTATTATACCCAGACATTTTGAGTATATGCTCACTGACAGAACTGTTCTCTTCCATCTTGCAGCTATAGAACTTATTGGAGACTTCATATCCCTCAATCCGGGCATTTGCTTGAAATATTAACTTCAACTCCTGGAACATCTCATATGCTCCATGACGTTCAAAACGTCGTTGAAGTCCCGATTCTAAGCCGTAAAGCATGGCACACTGAACTATCGAGTAGTCATCAGCTTTGCTCTGCCAGACGTTCATAACATCTGGCATTGCTCCAGCAGCAGGCCTGGCACCCAGCGGTGCTTCCAGGACGTAATTCTTCTGTGCAGCAATGAGGATAATCCTCAAGTTACGGACCCAGTCCGTGTAATTGCTACCATCATCTTTCAACTTTGCTTTCTCAAGGAACGCATTAAAATTTAACGGAACAACAGCACGAGCCATCTATCTACAATCAACATAAACAAGCAAGATACTATCAGGGACTAAGTTCATGATAAATTTTAAGTTCAATTAATCATATTATTAAAGAACTCCCACTTAGATAGACATCCCTCTAATCCTCTAAGTGATCACGTGATCCAAATCAACTAAACCATGTCCGATCATCACGTGAGATGGAGTAGTTTCATCGGTGAACATCATTATGTTGATCATATCTACTATATGATTCACGCTCGACCTTTCGGTCTCCGTGTTCCGAGGCCATATCTGCATATGCTAGGCTCGTCAAGTTTAACCTGAGTATTCTGCGTGCGCAACTGTTTTGCACCCGTTGTATTTGAACGTAGAGCCTATCACACCCGATCATCACGTGGTGTCTCAGCACGAAGAACTTTTGCAACGGTGCATACTCAGGGAGAACACTTCTTGATAATTTAGTGAGAGATCATCTTATAATGCTACCGTCAATCAAAGCAAGATAAGATGCATAAAAAGATAAACATCACATGCAATCAATATAAGTGATATGATATGGCCATCATTATCTTGTGCTTGTGATCTCCATCTCCGAAGCACCGTCATGATCACCATCGTCACCGGCGCGACACCTTGATCTCCATCGTAGCATCGTTGTCGTCTCGCCAATCTTATGCTTCCACGACTATCACTACCGTTTAGTAATAAAGTAAAGCATTACATCGCGATTGCATTGCATACAATAAAGCGACAACCATATGGCTCCTGCCAGTTGCCGATAACTTGGTTACAAAACATGATCATCTCATACAATAAAATTCAGCATCATGCCTTGACCATATCACATCACAACATGCCCTGCAAAAACAAGTTAGACGTCCTCTACTTTGTTGTTGCATGTTTTACGTGGCTGCTACGGGCTTAAGTAAGAACCAATCTCACCTACGCATCAAAACCACAACGATAGTTTGTCAAATAGACTCCGTTTTAACCTTCGCAAGGACCGGGCGTAGCCATACTTGGTTCAACTAAAGTTGGAGAGGCAGTCGCCCGCAAGCCATCTCTGTGCAAAGCACGTCGAGGGAACCGGTCTCGCGTAAGCGTACGCGTAAGGTTGGTCTGGGTCGTCTCGTCCAACAATACCGCTGAACCAAAATATGACATGCTGGTAGGCAGTATGACTTGTATCGTCCACAACTCACTTGTGTTCTACTCGTGCATATAACATCAACATCATTAACCTAGGCTCTGATACCACTGTTGGGTTTCGTAGTAATTTCAAAAATTTTCCTACGCGCACACAGGATCATGTGATGCATAGCAACGAGAGGAGAGTGTTGTCTATGTACCCAACGCAGACTGACTGCGGAAGCAATGACACGACGTAGAGGAAGTAGTCGTACGTCTTCACGATCCAACCGATCAAGCACCGAAACTACGGCACCTCCGAGTTCGAGCACACGTTCAGCTCGATGACGATCCCCGGACTCCGATCCAGCAAAGTGTCGGGGAAGAGTTTCGTCAGCACGACGGCGTGGTGACGATCTTGATGAACTACAGCAGCAGGGCTTCGCCTAAACTCCGCTACAGTATTATCGAGGAATATGGTGGCAGGGGGCACCGCACACGGCTAAGGAATCGATCACGTGGATCAACTTGTGTCAACTTGTGTGTTTAGAGGTGCCCCTGCCTCCGTATATAAAGGAGGAGAGGAGGGGAGGCTGGCCGGCCAAAGAGGGAGGCGCAGGAGAGTCCTACTCCCTCTGGGAGTAGGATTCCTCCCCCCAATCCTAGTCCAACTAGGATTCCTCGGAGGGGAAGGGAGAGAGGGGGGCCGGCCACCTTCTCCTAGTCCTAATAGGACTAGGGGAGGGGAAAGAGGCGCAGCCACCTTGGGCTGCCCCTTTCTCCTTTCCACTAAGGCCCATGATGGCCCATATGGCTCCCGGGGGGTTCCGGTAACCTCCCGGTAACCCGGTAAAATCCCGATTTCACCCGGAACACTTCCGATGTCCAAACATAGGCTTCCAATATATCAATCTTTACGTCTCGACCATTTCGAGACTCCTCGTCATGTCCGTGATCACATCCGGGACTCCGAACAACCTTCGGTACATCAAAATGCATAAACTCATAATATAACTGTCATCGTAACCTTAAGCGTGTGGACCCTACGGGTTTGAGAACAATGTAGACATGACCGAGACATGTCTCTGGTCAATAACCAATAGCGGGACCTGGATGCCCATATTGGCTCCTACATATTCTACGAAGATCTTTATCGGTCAGACCGCATAACAACATAGGTTGTTCCCTTTGTCATCGGTATATTACTTGCCCGAGATTCGATCGTCGGTATCCAATACCTAGTTCAATCTCGTTAACGGCAAGTCTCTTTACTCGTTCCGTAATACATCATCTCACAACTAACATATTAGTTGTAATGCTTGCAAGGCTTATGTGATGTGTATTACCGAGAGGGCCCAGAGATACCTCTCCGACAATCGGAGTGACAAATCCTAATCTCGAAATACGCCAACCCAACATCGACCATTGGAGACACCTGTAGTACTCCTTTATAATCACCCATTTACGTTGTGACGTTTGGTAGTACCCAAAGTGTTCCTCCGGTAAACGGGAGTTGCATAATCTCATAGTCGTAGGAACATGTATAAGTCATGAAGAAAGCAATAGCAACATACTAAACGATCAGGTGCTAAGCTAATGGAATGGGTCATGTCAATCAGATCATTCTACTAATGATGTGACCTAGTTAATCAAATAACAACTCATTGTTCATGGTTAGGAAACATAACCATCTTTGATTAACGAGCTAGTCAAGTAGAGGCATACTAGTGACACTCTGTTTGTCTATGTATTCACACATGTATTATGTTTCCGGAAAATACAATTCTAGCATGAATAATAAACATTTATCATGATTATAAGGAAATAAATAATAACTTTATTATTGCCTCTAGGGCATATTTCCTTCAGAATCATAGTCTCCATCATCCTTTCCTCACTTGGGACAATGCTCTAGAAAATGATGATCATCACACTTTTATTTTTCTTACAACTCAACATTTACAACTCGATACTTAGAACAAATATGACTCTATATGAATGCCTCCGACGGTGTACCGGGATATGCAATGAATCAAGAGTGACATGTATGAAAGAATTATGAATGGTGGCTCTGCCACAAATACGATGTCAACTACATGATCATGCTAGCTATATGACAATGATGGAGCGTGTCATAATAAACGGAACAGTGGAAAGTTGCATGGCAATATATCTCGGAATGGCTATGGAAATGTCATGATAGGTAGGTATGGTGGATGTTTTGAGGAAGGTATATGGTGGGTGTATGATAGCGGCGAAAGGTTTGCGGTATTAGATAGGCTAGCAATGGTGGAAGGATGGGAAAAAGTGCATATAATCCATGGACTCAACATTAGTCATAAAGAACTCATATACTTATTGCAAAAATCTAGAAGTTATCAAAGCAAAGTATTACGTGCATGCTCCTAGGGGGGTAGATTGGTAGGAAAAGACCATGGCTCGTCCCCGACCACCACTCACAAGGAAGACAATCAATAAATAAATTATGCTCCGACTTCATCACACAACGGTTCACCATACGTGCATGCTACGGCAATCACAAACTTTAACACAAGTATCCTTTAAATTCACAACTACTAAACTAGCATAACTCTAATATTATCACCTCCATATCTCAAAACAATTAGCATGCTTCAATGTTCTCTTAGTATTCAACGCACTCAAAAAAAATTCACATATCTTGAACACCAAGCATATTTCTATTAAGCAAATTACCATGCTATTAAGACTCTCAAAATAATTTAAGTGAAGCATGAGAGATCAATAGTTTCTTTAAAACAAACCACCACCGTGCTCTAAAAGATATAAGTGAAGCACATAGAGCAAAATTATAATGCTCAAAAGATATAAGTGAAGCACATAGAGAAAAACTACATAGCTCAAAAGATATAAGTGAAGCTCATAGAGTATTCTATCAAAATTTAATTCATAAATGACTCTCTCAAAAGGTGTGTACAGCAAGGATGATTGTGGAATACTAACAAACAAAGACACAAATAATACAAGACGCTCCAAGCAAAACACATATCATGTTGGTGAATAAAAATATAGCTCCAAGTAAATTACCGATGGAAGTGGACGAAAGAGGGGATGCCTTCCGGGGCATCCCCAAGCTTTGAATTTTTGGTGTCCTTGGATTATCTTGGGGGTGCCATGGGCATCCCCAAGCTTAGGCTCTTTCCACTCCTTGTTCCATAATCCATCAAAAGAATTCACCCAAAACTTGAAAACTTCACAACACAAAACTCAAAATAGAAAACTCGTGAGCTCCGTTAGCGAAAGAAAACAAAAGACCACTTCAAGGTACTGTAATGAACTAATTATTTATTTGTATTGGTGTTAAACCTACTGTATACCAACTTATCTATGGATTATAAACTATTTTACTAGCCATAGATTCATCAAAATAAGCAAACAACACACGAAAAACAGAATCTGTCAAAAACAGAACAGTCTGTAGTAATCTGTAGCTAGCGCAAAATATGAACCCCAAAAATTCTAAAATAAATTTCTGGACGTGAGTAATTTATCTATTAATCATCTGCAAAAAGAATTAACTAAATATCGCTCTTCAAATAAAAATGACAGCAGTTCTCGTGAGCGCTAAAGTTTCTGTTTTTTACAGGAAGTTCAATAAGACTTTCCCCAAGTCTTCCTAACGGTTCTACTTGGCACAAACACTAACTAAACACGAAAAACACAACCAAAACAGAGGATAAATAATTTATTTATTTAATAACAGCAAGGATAAATATTGGGTTGTCTCCCAACAAGCGCTTTTCTTTAAATCCTTAAAGCTAGGTATTGATAATTTTAATGATGCTCACATGGAAGACAAGAATTGAAGCACAAACAGAGCATCATAAAACACATGACAAACACATCTAAGTCTAACATACTTCCTATGCATAGGCATTTTATAGGCAAACAAATTATCAAGGCAAGCGAAAACTAGCATATGCAAGGAAGCGGAAAGAAACAATAGCAATCTCAACATAACGAGAGGTAATTTAGTAACATGAAAATTTCTACCACCATATTTTCCTCTCTCATAATAATTATATGTAGGATCATAAGCAAATTCAACAAAATAGCTATCACATAAAATATTTTCAACACACTCCACATGCATGCAAAGTTGACACTCTTCCAAAATAGTGGGATTAACATTAACTAAAGTCATGACCTTTCCAAACCCACTTTCAATATTATTGCAAACATTATAATCAATCTCATATTCATCATGGGGTTTAAATAAATTTTCAAGATCATAAGAAGAATCACCCCAATCATGACCATTGCAACAAGTAGTAGCAATAGCAAAACTAGCATCCCCAAGCTTAGGGTTTTGTATATTATTAGCACAATTGACATTAATAGAATTTATAACAGAATCATTGCAATCATGCTTTCTATTCAAAGATCTATCGTAAATCGCTTCATGAGGTAATTCATCACACTTTTCAGATTCACGAATTTCAGGCAAAAGCTTATAAAGATAATCTAGTGCATCCAAATCACTAGGAATTGGTTCATCATAATTGGATCTCTTAAAAAGATTGGCAAGCGGATGAGGATCCATAGATATTAGCTTCTCTGTTTAGTAATAAATAATTGACTATTCCAACCATACGAGCAAACAAGAAACGGGCAAAAGAGGCAAATAGAGAGGGAGGATAGGGAGAGAGAGGGCGAATAAAACGGCAAGGGTGAAGTGGGGGGAGAGGAAAACGAGAGGCAAATGGCAAATAATGTAATGCGAGAGATTGGGATTGTGATGGGTACTTGGTATGTTGACTTTTTGTGTAGACTCCTCGGCAACGGCGCCAGAAATCCTTCTTGCTACGTCTTGAGCTTGCGTTGGTTTTCCCCGAAGAGGAAGGGATGATGCAGGAGAGTAGTGTAAGTATTTTCCCTAGTTTTTGAGAACCAAGGTATCAATCCAGTAGGAGGCCACGCTCAAGTCCCTCGTACCTGCACAAAGCGATAGCTACCCACAACCAACGCGATTAGGGGTTGTCAAGCCCTTCACGGTCACTTACGAGAGTGAGAGCTGATAGATATAATATTTTTGGTATTTTTGATATAAAGATGCAAAGTAAAAAGTAAAATCAAAGTAAATAGCAAAACAATATAAAAGTGATGGAGATTGATATGATGAGAATAGACCCGGGGGCCAATGGTTTCACTACTGGCTTCTCTCGAGAGCATAAGTTTTCTACGGTGGGTGAACAAATTACTGTTGAGCAATTGACAGAATTGAGCATAGTTATGAGAATATCTAGGCATGATCATGTATATAGGTATCACGTCCGTGACAAGTAGATCGAAACGATTCTGCATCTACTACTATTACTCCACTCATCGACCGCTATCCAACATGTATCTAGAGTATTAAGTTAAAAACAGAGTAACACTTTAAGCAAGATGACATGATGTAGAGAGATAAATTCATGCAATATGAAATAAATCCCATCTTGTTATCCTCGATGGCAACGATACAATACATGTCTTGCTGCTCCTTCTATCACTGGGAAAGAACACCGCAAGATCGAACCCAAAGCTAAGCACTTCTCCCATGGAAAGAACTACCAATCTAGTTGGCCAAACCAATCGGATAATTCGAAGAGACTTGCAATGATAACCAATCATACATAAAAAAATTCAGAGAAGATTCAAATATTGTTCATAGATAGACTTGATCATAAACCCACAATTCATCGGTCTCAACAAACACACCGCAAAAGAAGAAGATTACATCGAATAGATCTCCACAAGAGAGGGGGAGAACATTGTATTGAGATCCAAAAAGAGAGAAAAAGCCATCTAGCTACTAACTATGGACCCGAAGGTCTGAGCTAAACTACTCACACTTCATCGGAGAGGCTATGATGATGTAGAAGCCCTCCGTGATGACGGCCCTCTCCGGCGAAGCTCCGGAACAGGCCCCAAGATGGGATCTCTGAAGGAAATATGTCCTAGAGGCAATAATAAAGATATTATTTATTTCCTTATATCATGATAGATGTTTATTATTCATGCTAGAATTGTATTAATCGGAAACATAATACATGTGTGAATACATAGACAAACAGTATGTCACTAGTATGCCTCTACTTGACTAGCTCGTTGAACCAAAGATGGTTAAGTTTCCTAGCCATAGACATGAGTTGTCATTTGATTAACGGGATCGCATCATTAGGAGAATGATGTGATTGACTTGACCCATTCCATTTTCATAGCACTTGGTCGTTTAGTTTGTTGCTATTGCTTTCTTCATGACTTATACATGTTCCTATGACTATGAGATTATGCAACTCCCGTTTACCAGAGGAACACATTGTGTGCTACCAAACGTCTCAAGGTAACTGGGTGATTATAAAGGTGCTCTACAGGTGTCTCCAAAGGTACTTGTTGGGTTGGCGTATTTCGATATTAGGATTTGTCACTCCGATTGTCGGAGAGGTATCTCTGGGCCCTCTCGGGAATGCACATCACTTAAGCCTTGCAAGCATTGCAACTAATGAGTTAGTTGCGGGATGATGTATTACGGAACAAGTAAAGAGACTTGCCGGTAACGAGATTGAACTAGGTATTGAGATACCGATGATCGAATCTCGGGCAAGTAACATACCGATGACAAAGGGAACAACGTATGTTGTTATGCGGTCTGACCAATAAAGATCTTCGTAGAATATTGGGGAGCCAATATGAGCATCCAGGTTCCGCTATTGGTTATTGACCGGAGACATGTCTCGGTCATGTATACATAGTTCTCGAATCCGTAGTGTCCGCACGCTTAAAGTTTCCGTGATGATTGTATTATGAGTTTATGTGATTTGATGTACCGAAGGTAGTTCGGAGTCCCGGATGAGATCAGGGACATAACGAGTAGTCTCGAAATGGTTGAGACATAAAGATCGATATATTGGACGACTATATTCGGACATCCGAAAGGTTCTGCGTGATTCGGGTATTTTCGGGGGTAACGGGGAGTTATGGGAATACGAGGAAGAAGTAATGGGCCTCATGGGCCAAGTGGTGGAAGAGAGGAGGCAGGGCGCGCGGCCCCCTAGCCCAAACCGAATTGGACTAGGGGGCCGGCCCCCCTTTCCTCCTTTTCCTCCTTCTCCTTCCTTCTCCTTCTCCTCCTTCCTTTCCTCCTCCTAGTAGGAGTAGGAAAGGGGAGTCCTACTCCTACTAGGAGGAGGACTCCTCCTCCTGGCGTGCCCATAGAGGGCCGGCCAGCGTCCCCCCTTGCTCCTTTATATACAGGGGCAGGGGGCACCTCTAGACACACAAGTTGATCAGTTGATCTCTCCCAGTCGTGTGCGGTGCCCCCCTCCACCATATTCCACCACTAGTAGAAAACAGGGCTTTGGTCACGGGGCAATATTCACATTAGTCTCGGTTCAGTCATGAACCGAGACCAATGTGAGCATTGGTCCCAATTTTTGCGGCTAAGGCATTAGTCCCGGTTCACCTGAGCCCTTTAGTCCCGGTTTGGGACACGAACGGAGACTAAAGGGTGTGATGCCCTTTAGTCCTAGTTTGTGTCTCAAACCGCGACTAAAGATTAGACCTTTAGTCCCGGTTTGAGACACGAACCGGGACTAAAGGGTGCGATGCCCTTTAGTCCCTGTTTGTTTCTCAAACCGGGACTAAAGGTCCCATTTTCAAACTCTACCCCCCTCCCCCGGTGGATCGCCTTTTTTGTTTTGAAAAAATCAAAAGAAAATGATAAAAACATCAAAAATAAAATCCTTCGAGAGGTAGTTATATTACTACATCTACTAGTTAGGAAAATTTAAAAACTTAAATTTGGACATGTTTTGCAAAAAATGTAGGGAAAATGTAAAACGGCTATAACTTTTGCATACGATGTCGGAAAAAAAACGTATAATATATCAAAATTCAAAATGTTCGGAACGAAAATCCGCATCGGATGGAAACAGCCTACGGCCCGTTTGCAAATTTTTAGAATCCTCAAATTCTAAAAGGAAAAAAAGTTATGCTCAAATTTCAGTTTTTTTAATTTTTGTTAAATCTGGTCAAACTATGGTCAAACTACTTATTCAAGAAGTATTAGTGTTACTAAATAATTATTTAAGAATATTAGTGTTACTAAATAATTATTTCAGTTTTTTTTGAATTTTGGTCAACTATGGCCAAACTATGGTCAAACTACTTATTCAAGAAATATTAGTGTTACTAAATAATTATTGATTTTTAGAACAATAGTTTCAAACTCAAACAGTGAAATGTGTGACTTCATGCTCAAGCTAAATTCCTGAGGGTTAATAGGATTGACATCTTACTATTGTCAGGAAACCAACAAGTGCAGACTTGGAAACGAGGGAGAATAGAACCCGGAAGTTAAGCGTGCTCAGGATGGAGTAATGAGAGGATGGGTGACAGTTCAGGAAGTTAGATGATTTCGAATGATGAGGGGTGATTAGAGATTAAAGGTTAATTGAGCAGTGATGAGGGGTGATTAGAGATTAGAGGTTAAAATAATTCAGAAATTTGAAATTCAAAAAAAAATTCAAAAAAAATCATAAAATTTCCTTTAGTACCGGTTGGTGTTATCAACCGGGACTAAAGGTGGACCTCCAGGCAGTGGCCACGTGCAGGGCCTTTAGTCCCGGTTCTAACTGGAACCGGGACTAAATGGGGAGGCTTTATTACCGACCCTTTAGTCCCGGTTCCAGAACTGGGACTAAAAGGCCCTTATGAACCGAGACTAAAGGCCCTTTTTCTACTAGTGCACCTCGGTCATATCGTAGCGGTGCTTAGGCGAAGCCCTGCGTCGGTAGCAACATCATCACTGTCACCATGCCGTCGTGCTGACGGAACTCTCCCGTGAAGCTCTGCTGGATCGGAGTTCGCAGGACGTCATCGAGCTGAACATGTGCTGAACTCGGAGGTGTCGTGCTTTCGGTACTTGGATCGGTCGGATCGTGAAGACGTTCGACTACATCAACTGCGTTGTGCTAACGCTTCCGCTTTCGGTCTACGAGGGTGCGTGGACAACACTCTCCCCTCTCGTTGCTATGCATCACCATGATCTGCGTGTGCGTAGGAATTTTTTTGAAATTAGTACGTTCCCCAACAGTGGCATCCGAGCCTAGGTTTTATGCGTTGATGTTGTGCACGAGTAGAACACAAGTGAGTTGTGGGCGATATAAGTCATACTGCTTACCAACATGTCATACTTTGGTTCGGCGGTATTGTTGGATGAAGCGGCCTGGACCGACATTACGCGTACGCTTACGCGAGACTGGTTCTACCGACGTGCTTTGCACACAGGTGGCTGGCGGGTGTCAGTTTATCCAACTTTAGTTGAACCAAGTGTGGCTATGCCCGGTCCTTGCGAAGGTTAAAATAGCACCAACTTGACAAACTATCATTGTGGTTTTGATGCGTAGGTAAGAACGGTTCTTGCTAAGTCCGTAGTAGCCACGTAAAACTTGCAACAACAAAGTAGAGGACGTCTAACTTGTTTTTGCAGGGCATGTTGCTATGTGATATGGTCAAGACATGATGCTAAATTTCATTGTATGAGATGATCATGTTTTGTAACCGAGTTATCGGCAACTGGCAAGAGCCATATGGTTGTCTCTTTATTGTATGCAATGCAATTGCGCTGTAATGCTTTACTTTATCACTAAGCGGTAGCGATAGTCGTGGAAGCATAAGATTGGCGAGACGATAACGATGCTACGATGGTGATTAAGGTGTCGTGTCGGTGACGATGGTGATCATGACGGTGCTTCGGAGATGGAGACCACAAGCACAAGATGATGATGGCCATATCATGTCACTTATATTGATTGCATGTGATGTTTATCTTTTATGCATCTTATCTTGCTTTGATTGACGGTAGCATTATAAGATGATCTCTCACTAAATTTTAAGATAAAAGTGTTCTCCCTGAGTATGCACCGTTGCCAAAGTTCATCGTGCCCAGACACCACGTGATGATCGGGTGTGATAAGCTCTACGTCCATCTACAACGGGTGCAAGCCAGTTTTGCACATGCAGAATACTCAGGTTAAACTTGACAAGCCTAGCATATGCAGATATGGCCTCGGAACACTGAGACCGAAAGGTCGAGCGTGAATCATATAGTAGATATGATCAACATATTGATGTTCACCATTGAAAGCTACTCCATTTCACGTGATGATTGGTTATGGTTTAGTTGATTTGGATCACGTGATCACTTAGAAGATTAGAGGGATGTCTTTCTAAGTGGGAATTCTTAAGTAATATGATTAATTGAACTTTAATTTATCATGAACTTAGTCCTGGTAGTATTAGCACATCTATGTTGTAGATCAATAGCTCGCGATGTTGCTCCCAGTTTATTGTGTTCCTAGAGAAAAATTATGTTGAAAAATGTTAGTAGCAATGATGCGGAGTGGATCCGTGATGTGAGGATTATCCTCATTGCTGCACAGAAGAATTATGTCTTTGATGCACCGCTAGGTGACAGACCTATTGCAGGAACAGATGCAGACGTTATGAACATTTGGCTAGCTCAATATGATGACTACTTAGTGCACCATGCTTAACAGCTTAGAATCGGGATTTCAAAGACGTTTTGAACGTCATGTACCATATGAGATGTTCCAAGAGTTGAAGTTAATATTTCAAGCAAATACCCGAGTTGAGAGATATGAAGTCTCCAAAAAGTTCTGTAGCTAAAAGATGGAGGAGAATAGCTCAAGCAGTGAGCATGTGCTCAGATTGTCTGGGTACTACAATCACTTGAATCAAGTGGGAGTTAATCTTCCAGATAAGATAGTGATTGACAGAATTCTCTAGTCACAATCACCAAGTTAGTAGAACTTCATGATGAACTATAGTATGCATGGGATGACGAAAACAATTCCCGAGCTTTTCATTATGATGAAATCATCAAGAAAGAGCATCAAGTGTTGATGGTAGACAAGACCACTAGTTTCTAGAAAAGGGCAAAGGGAAGAAGGGGAACTTCAAGAAGAACGGCAAGCAAGTTGCTGCTCAAGTGAAGAAGCCCAAGTCTGGTCCTAAGCCTGAGACTAAGTGCTTCTACTGCAAAGGGATTGGTCACTGGAAGCGGAACTGCCACAAGTTTTGGCGGATAAGAAGGATGGCAAAGTGAACAAAGGTATATTTTCTATACAGATTATTGGTGTGTATTTTACTAGTGTTCGTAGCAACCCCTCGGTATTTGATACTGGTTCAGTTACTAAGAATAATAACTCGAAACGGGAGTTGCAGAATGAATAGAGACTAGTTAAGGGTGAAGTGACGATGTGTGTTGGAAGTGGTTCCAAGATTGATATGATCATCATCGCACACTCCCTATACTTTCAGGATTAGTGTTGAACCTAAATAAGTGTTATTTAGTGTTTGCATTGAGCATGAATATGATTTGATCATGTTTATTGCAATACGGTTATTCATTTAAGTAAGAGAATAAATTGTTGTTCTGTTTACATATATGGTTACACACCCAATGAAAATGGTTCGTTGGATCTCGATCGTAGTGATACACATAATCATAATATTGAAACCAAAAGATGCCAAGTTAATAATGATAGTGCAACTTATTTGTGGCACTGCCGTTTAGGTCATATTGGTGTAAAGCGCATGAAGAAACTCCATGCTGATGGACTTTTGGAATCACTTGCTCATGAATCAGTTAATGCTTGCAAACCATGCCTCATGGGCAAGATGACTAAGACTCCGTTCTCTGGAACAATGCAGCAAGCAACAGATTTGTTGGAAATCATGCATACTGATGTATGTGGTCCAATGAATATTGAAGCTCGCGGCAGGTATCATTATTTTCTGATCTTCACAGATGATTTGAGCAGATATAAGTATATCTACTTGATGAAACACAAGTCTGAAACATTTGAAAAGTTCAAAGAATTTCAGAGTGAAGTGGAGAATCATCGTAACAAAATAAAAGTTTCTACGATATGATCGCAGAAGTAAAATATTTGAGTTACGAGTTTGGTCTTCAGTTAAAACAATGTGAAATAGTTTCACCACTCACGCCACCTGGAACACCACAGTGTAATGGTGTGTCCAAACGTCGTAACCGTGCTTTATTAGATATGGTGCGATCTATGACGTCTCTTACTGATTTACCGCTATTGTTTTGGGGTTATGCATTAGAGACAGCTACATTCACGTTAAATAGGGCACCATCTAAATCCGTTGAGACGACACCGTATGAACTATGGTTTGGCAAGAAACGTAAGCTGTCATTTCTTCAAGTTTGAGGTTGCAATGCTTATGTGAAAAAGTTTCAACCTGATAACCTCAAACCCAAATCACAGAAGTGCATCTTCATAGGATACCCAAAAGAAAATGTTGGGTACACCTTCTATCACAGATCCGAAGACAAGATATTCGTTGCTGAGAATGGATCCTTTCTAGAGAAGGAGTTTCTCTCTAAAGAAGTGAGTGGGAGGAAAGTAGAACTTGATGAGGTAACGATACATGCTCCCTTATTGGAAAGTAGTTTATCACAGAAATATGTTCCTGTGACTACTACACCAATTAGTGAGGAAGCTAATGATGATGATCATGTAACTTCAGATCAAGTTGCTACCGAACCTCGTAGGTAAACCAAAGTGAGATCTGCACCAGAGTGGTACGGTAATCCTGTTCTGGAAGTCATGTTACTTGACCATGACGAGCCTAGGAACTATGAGGAAGCGATGATGAGCCCAGATTCCGCGAAATGGCTTGAGGCCATGAAATCTAAGATGGGATCCATGTATGAGTACAAAGTATGGACTTTGATTGACTTTCCCATTGATCGGTGAGCCATTGAGATTAAATGGATCTTCAAGAGGAAGACGGACGCTGATAGTAGTGTTACTATCTACAAAGCTAGAATTGTCGCAAAAAAAGGTTTTCGACAAGTTCAAGGTGTTGACTACGATGAGAGTTTCTCACTCATATCTATGCTTAAGTCTGTCCGAATCATGTTAGCAATTGCCGCATTTTATGAAATCTGGCAAATGGATAAACAAAACTACATTCCTTAATGGATTTATTAAAGAAGAGTTGTATATGATGCAACCAGAAGGTTTTGTCAATCCTGAAGGTACTAAGAAAATATGCAAGCTCCAGCGATCCATCTATGGACTGGTGCAAGCATCTAGGAGTTGGAATATACGCTTTGATAAGTTGATCAAAGCATATTGTTTTATACAGACTTGCGGTGAAGCCTGTATTTACAAGAAAGTGAGTGGGAGCACTACAGCATTTCTGATAAGTATATGTATGACATATTGTTGATCGGAGATGATGTAGAATTATTCTGCAAAGCATAAAGGAATGTTTGAAAGGAGTTTTTTTTCAAAGAAAGACCTCGGTGAAGCTGCTTACATATTGAGCATCAAGATCTATAGAGATAGATCAAGACGCTTGATAAGTTTTTCAATGAGTACATACCTTGACAAGATTTTGAAGTAGTTCAAAATGGAACAGTCAAAGAAGGAGTTCTTGCCTGTGTTACAAGGTGTGAAGTTGAGTAAGACTCAAAACCCAACCATGGCAGAAGATAGAGAGATAATGAAAGTCATTCCCTATGCCTCAACCATAGGTTCTATAAAGTATGCCATGCTGTGTACCAGACCTATTGTATACCCTCCCTGAGTTTGGCAAAGGAGTACAATAGTGATCTAGGAGTAGATCACTGGACATTGGTCAAAATTATCCTTAGTGGAATAAAGATATGTTTCTCGATTATGGAAGTGACAAAAGGTTCGTCGTAAAGGGTTACGTCGATGCAAATTTTGACACTAATCTAGATGACTCTAAATCTCAATCTGGATACATATTGAAAGTGGGAGCAATTAGCTAGAGTAGCTCTGTACAGAGCATTGTTGACATAGAAATTTGCAAAATACTTACGGATCTGAATGTGGCAGACCCGTTGGCTAAACTTCTCTCACAAGAAAAACATGATCACACCTCAGTACTCTTTGGGTGTTAATCACATAGCGATGTGAACTAGATTATTGATTCTAGTAAACCCTTTGGGTGTTGGTCACATGTCGATGTGAACTATGGGTGTTAATCACATGGTGATGTGAACTATTGATGTTAAATCACATGGCGATGTGAACTAGATTATTGACTCTAGTGCAAGTGGGAGACTGAAGGAAATATGCCCTAGAGGCAATAATAAAGTTATTATTTATTTCCATATATCATGATAAATGTTTATTATTCATGCTAGAATTGTATTAACCGGAAACATAATACATGTGTGAATACATAGACAAACAATATGTCACTAGTATGCCTCTACTTGACTAGCTCGTTGAATCAAAGATGGTTAAGTTTCCTAGCCATAGACATGAGTTGTCATTTGATTAATGGGATCACATCATTAGGAGAATGATGTGATTGACTTGACCCATTCCGTTAGCATAGCACTTGGTCGTTTAGTTTGTTGCTATTGCTTTCTTCATGACTTATACATGTTCCTATGACTATGAGATTATGCAACTCCCGTTTACCAGAGGAACACTTTGTGTGTTACCAAACGTCACAATGTAACTGGGTAATTATAAAGGTGCTCTACAGGTGTCTCCGAAGGTAATTGTTGGGTTGGCGTATTTCGAGATTAGGATTTGTCACTCCGATTGTCGGAGAGGTATCTCTGGGCCCTCTCGGTAATGCACATCACTTAAGCCTTGCAAGCATTACAACTAATGAGTTAGTTGCGGGATGATGTATTACGGAACGAGTAAAGAGACTTGCCGGTGACGAGATTGAACTAGGTATTGAGATACCGACGATCGAATCTCGGGCAAGTAACATACGATGACAAAGGGAACAACGTATGTTGTTATGCGGTCTGACCGGTAAAGATCTTCATAGAATATGTGGGAGCCAATATGAGCATCCAGGTTCCTGTATTGGTTATTGACAGGAGACATGTCTCGGTCATGTCTACATCGTTCTCAAACCCGTAGGGTCCGCACGCTTAAAGTTTCGGTGACGATTGTATTATGAGTTTATGTGATTTGATGTACCGTAGGTAGTTCGGAGTCCCGGATGAGATCGGGGACATAACAAGGAGTCTCTAAATGGTCGAGATGTAAATATCGATATATTGGACAACTATATTTGGATATCGGAAAGGTTCCGAGTGATTCGGGTATTTTCGGGGGTACCAGGGAGTTACGGGAATACGAGGAAGAAGTAATGGGCCTCATGGGCCAAGTGGTGGAAGAGAGGAGGCAGGGCGTGCGGCCCCTCTAGCCCAAGCCGAATTGGACTAGGGGGCCGGCCCCCCTTTCCTCCTTTTCCTCCTTCTCCTTCCTTCTCCTTCTCCTCCTTCCTTTCCTCCTCCTAGTAGGAATAGGAAAGGGGAGTCGTACTCCTACTAGGAGGAGGACTCCTCTTGGCGCGCCCATAGAGGGCCGGCCGGCCTCCCCCCTTGCTCCTTTATATATAGGGGCAGGGGGGCACCTCTAGACACACAAGTTGATCAGTTGATCTCTCCCAGCCGTGTGCGGTGCCCCCCTCCACCATATTCCACCTTGGTCATATCGTAGCGGTGCTTAGGCGAAGCCCTACGTCGGTAGCAACATCATCACTGTCACCATGCCGTCGTGCTGACGGAACTCTCCCGTGAAGCTCTGCTAGATCGGAGTTCGCGAGATGTCATCGAGCTGAACGTGTGCTGAACTTGGAGGTGCCGTGCGTTCGATACTTGGATCGGTCGGATCGTGAAGACGTTCGACTACATCAACCGTGTTGTGCTAACGCTTCCGCTTTCAGTCTACGAGGATACGTGGACAACACTCTCCCCTCTCGTTGCTATGCATCACCATGATCTTGCGTGTGCATAGGAATTTTTTTGAAATTACTACGTTCCCCAACAATCTCGTGGATACAGAAAGTTGCGGCGGTGGAATTTGGTTTTTGGCTCCTGTTCTGATCGTTTGGGGGTACGTGGGTATATATAGGAGGAAGGACTACGTCGGTGGAGCACCGAGGGTCCCACGAGGCAGGGGGCGCGCCCTAGGGGGGGCGCCCCCTACCCTCGTGAGCACCTCTTTGCTTCCTTGCAGTAGGGTCCAAGTCTCCTGGATCACGTTCGGTGAGAAAATCACGTTCCCGAAGATTTTATTCCGTTTGGTATTCCGTTTCTTCGAAACACTGAAATAGGCAAAAACAACAATTCTGGGCTGGGCCTCCGGTTAATAGGTTAGTCCCAAAAATAATATAAAAGTGGAAAATAAAGCCCAATATAGTCCAAAATAGTAGATAATATAGCATGGAGCAATCAAAAATTATAGATAAGTTGGAGACGTATCAACGCGTACACAATCAGAAGATGATTGTACGTGGAGAGGATGACAGTAGGGACCCGCCAAGGTCATGGCAGTACGCAAGCAAGTGACTCCTTATTTCAAGCCAATAAAAAAATGGCTCCTCCTAGTGGATTTCTGACATCTGGGTCTCATGCCATTGTAAACGTAGTCAATAAACGAGAGAATTGCACAACGAGCGGCTGACACCAGGGACCCAACAGCTCGCCCAGTTATTTTTGTTTTGGGTTAATTTGATAAATGCCCCTTCAAATCTTGTGTATCGAGAAATGCCACTTCAATTTCCAAACTTTAAAAAATGCCATTTCATGCCATTTCGAGTGGCATTTGTCGAATTTTGGAGTGGCGTTTTTTAAAGTTTGCAAACTACAGTGGCGTTTTTCAAAGTTTGCAAAAATTGCAGTGGCATTTTTCAAAGTTTGGAAATTGCAGTGGCATTCTTATGAATCGCCATAATTGGAGTGGCATTTATCTAATTTGTTTTTGAGACGGAAGCAGGGTGTCAACTGGGTTGTGCGGGACACTCTGGCCTGTCTAGAGAGCCTTTTCTTTTATGTTTACCATAAACCAGCCCAGTAGTTTTTTTTTCTTTCTGAAAATGGATAGCCCAGTTTTTTTGTGATTTGTCAAGTAAGTCGCTTTATCAGGCCTGTTGGGCTGCAAAATCTTTCAAGACGAGGAGAGCTTCATTCGGCTGGCCGAGAAAATGGCCTATCAGTAATGAGAAATGGGTTATACATTTTTAAAACACATCAAACCGGCAATTAGTTTCAAATATATTTTTTTCATTTCGAGATTTTAAATTGCATTGATTTTTATGCGTGGACAATTTATTGGATTCTATGTTGATATACATTTATCTTTAAAATCAGTCTGACTGTGACTCGAAATTTCATGATTAAAAACAGTTCAGACCACACCGACATATGCAAAATTTTGTATAATTTTTTAACCGTGGCCACAATATGGGCTGTAATGCTAACAAAAACAATATGGGCTTAAAAACCCGTAAGAATTAGCAAATGGGCTGTAAATTATTTGAAATAATGGCAGATGGGCTGTATGCTGTTTTCCACATATTTGAGGCTTTCCACAGATGGCCTGTATACTGTTGGATGTCCATCCAACGGCCGTCGTGCTTCTTCAATCTCTTCTCTTCCTGCTCTAGCCGCTCAAACAAGCGCCGACGGGACTGCCTGCTCCCTCCTCCCGGCGACCGGCTGTGCTGCCGCGCAAGCCTCACTGCCCCACCGTACTCCCATCGCTGGCCTAGCCATTCCTCTACTCACCCACACCTGCTGTTATTCTCCGGCGACGGCAGACGAACCAGTAAACCCTCGTACAGTCGTACTCCCCTCCGCGTGGGAAACAGAAACAACTGTCGTGTCTTCCCTGCCTCCATGTCGTTCCCTTCCTAGGCCTTGCAGTCGTCCACCGCCCTGTGCTCTCGGTGTGGCGTGGTCAACGTGGTCAACGACCGACATGCATCTGAAGTGGACTGTATGTGGAGAGGCTGACAGCTGGGTGCATAGCCACATGCAAGGAAAGGCCTCCTTATTACGCGCAAAATAATGATTCCTCCACCTGACATCTGGGACCCACCAAAAGGGCCTCTATGTTTCACGAAAAAACGTTACAGCCGCTGACAGCTCGGACCCACCAGCTATATCTTCGCACGCAAGGAAGTGCCTCCTTATTACGCAAAAAAATGGATACTCCCCCTCTTAGCTGGGACCCAGTATAGTGGGCCTACTAAGTTGACGGGGACGAAGGGCTTTGTCAACTTAGTCAATATGCACGATTCTAGCTCGACTGACCGTACGATGTCCATCTAACGGCCGTAGTGCTTCTTCAACCTCTGGTCTTCTTGCTCCAGCCCCCCAAAGCACTGCCGGTCGTGCCGCCTGCTCCTGCCTCCCATGGCCGGCTGTGCTACCGCAGAGGCCTCACCGCCCCCATAATACTCTCACCGCTAGCCAGGCCATCCCTCCACTCCACTCACCCACACCTCCTGTTATTCTGCGGCAACGGCAGCGCAGCCAAACCAGTGAACCCGCATACTCCTCTCCATGTGGGCATCCACTACCGCGTCTTCCCCGGCTCCGCGTCGTCCCCTTCCTAGGCCTCGCCGTTGTCCACCACCGTGGTGCTCTCAGCGCGGCGTGGTCAATGTGGTCAACGACCGAATTCCATCGGAAGAATACTGTACATGGAGAGGCTGACAGCTGGGTCCACGACAGCCGCAAAGAAGTGCCTCCTTATTACGCGCAAAATAATTATTCCTCCACCTGACAGCAGGGACCCACAGGACGCCCACCAGTATTTCACGAAAAAATGTTTGCCCCTAACTGCTGGGAACCACCCGACGGGCCACCGTATTTCGCGAAAAGAATGTTCCCCCAGCTGTCACACTACAAGAAATCTGTTAATACGTGACGGATCTAGTCTGTCACAGATTAGTGAAAAACTGTCACGGGTGCTCATCCTTGACGGATTTGAAATCCGTCATGTATATCGCGTCATAATTTGATATGGTACCAGTCATGACAGTTCTTGGCTGTCATGGATCTGCCGCAGGCCCGCCCAGGCCCAACCCTTTGTGACGGAACACTCCGTCATGGACTAACGCCACGTAGGATTTTCAATTCACTTATTCGAATGATGTGGCTGCCTACGTGGATACTATTTTTCGTCACGAAATCCATCATGGATATAGGCAAAATTTAAAGGGCCGTTAAATTTGCTTGAGCCCAATATCCCATTTCTTGTAGCCAAAATTGGACCTAGTATGTTTTTAACATAATGCGTTACACAAATCCTAATGCCAATTTTGGCCCAACAAAAAATATTTGCAAGGTGTGAAACATTACAAAGTTTATCACATCCATCTGTACGTATCTACAACATAGCAGTTTAAAAAATCCTCTACAAAATCATAACATACAACATAGATTGAGAAAATATATCACACAACAGAGTTATGAACCAATACAATCCATTTTACATCAACAAAACATATAAAATACTGAGGCTGTTGTTTTTCAGGCTCTTGCCGTTGATATTTACACGAATATTAGATATTTGCAGATATGAATGGATAGTAGAAATAAGAGAATTTCAACAAAAATAAAAAATGAATTACATGTTGTCGAGAATAACATTTTTTCTACTATAAAACAAGAGTAAACATGTGGTTTCTTAAAATTAATCCAAAGAAAGTGTGTCAAATGAAATTCAAATGACAAAGTGACAAAATACACATCATAGAACTCCAAGTACTATAGCAGCAGTAGTTGAGCCATATAAACCCGCCAACGAAATGGCATATCACAAACAAACAATCCCCACATGATGTGTAGACTTGTTGACACATGAACATTTGAAGTTTATGTCATCCGGGTCGACGAGCAGCGGCAATATTTATGTTGCAACTACATCTCAAAGGGCTGACAAATAGTAAACCATACTTGCTTGCCAAGTGAACTTCAAATGGCATAGAAAATTTCAACAAAGAGTATGATACAGTTTCCTTGAGCGATCTCCCACACTTAGTTTTATTCATGAAACATTAAGCTATGTATTTGTTATTAGATGAAAATTCAAAATTTGTAATGTACTGGACTATGAAACTTGAAAATACCTGATAAACAATAAAATAATAGATAGGGAAGTGCAGCTTGAAATGATCATGCATCGTTTATATTCATTCACGATATACAGAAAAGCTTTTCTATCATAAACCCATTGTTTTTATTATCTGTGTTACTTCTGTGCATAACAATTTTATATGCTGCCGACTTGACCAGCATAGTACTATTATTTATAAAAGAAAACATTAATGAAATGAAATGAACCAGTATATATTTATACAAGGTGGCAGCAGTAGGAACAAGCCTTGCTCCTACTTCACGAATCAGACTACAAATTTAGTCTGATGCACGGATATATAGGTACGTTCAGACTACAAATGTGAAATAGGAGCAAGGCTTGCATGAGCCAGTATATATTTATACAAAGTGGCAGCAGTAGGAACAAGGCTTGCACGAATCAGACCACAAATTTAGTCTATACATATCTTAAAAATTACTTTACGTTAATGAAGGTACAAGCTGAATCAGAACACATGTAGAAGCAATCACGGATATAGGTATAGATGCTGAAACCTTCCAGGACACAAGCGAGAAGATAAATTGGATTGTTTTTTTATATAACATCAAGGTCTATAAATGCACAAAGATATTCAGTGGTGGACATTGTGAAGACAATACTATTTTTTGTCTAAATTTACGAAATGAATAATCTGATTGTGTTAGGTAGTTGTCAAGCATGTCTTACCATCAAAGCTGTGTGCATCTAGGCATTCTAGTTGTCCTACGTTTATGCCAGCTACTGGACTGTAACTTCGACCAATTTTTCCAACATAACCCATGTGCTCTCTGCTCTCTGCGCTATCCTTACTCCCTTTCACTTTCAAAAATATTAGAATAAGTGAGGATGGATATACAGTTGTTTGCCAACACTCAGTTGGTTCACAGCCATGTTTGTAAGGCAACAAAAACAAAGATGTATTTTGTATGCCCATAGTTTTACCCAAGTTTCAGCCATGAGATGAAGGTTCCTCCCTGAAAACCAGCTAAGGCCTTGGACAACTTACTACAACTGGATCAGAGAAGCACATGATCTCACTTTAAGGAAGAGACAGAATAACTTATCTCAGATGACCCAGCTATGCAGAGCCAAATAGTGGGCACCTGTCCAATGCTTCAGTCCATGCATGTGAGGCCGCAGTTGGGGGTAGCGGAACCCACTGTTGGTTCCACGCCGCCGTCAGGGAGGAAGAAGCAGAGGCCAGCGGTTGGTCGCGCCGCTGCGATCCAGTATGTGCGCGTGAGATGTATGCCAATCAATCAAAGGAACTTGTTAAATACACACACACACACAATCCGATCATGTATCAGTGGTTTGTCATGTCATGTTCAGATTCAGAATAAGCTAATAGAACCCAGTATAGCAAGAAACTGAACATGCTTATGAAAATAACTCCATAAGTTAAAGCGTTAACCATCAAGATTTTTTAACATTTGTGAAGCACGTCTGTACATTGAGAAAGTAATATTAATAGCAAATCGAATAGCAGGAAATGAAAACAAGTGCAACTCTAGCAGTCTACCGATATGGCGCTCTCGTTGCATTGAAATTTTATTCAGATGTTTCAAAATACCATTTTCTTTTTTGTCCCGTGTGCAGATATTTCTTTTGGGGGCGTTCAATTTTTCTCCAAAACCACCGACTAACCTAGACTGAAATGTTGGCCAACTCAGTTTCAGATCGATCCCCTCATCCTGTTCTATTCTATTCTAGCTGTAGAATTAGGTAGCCACAGACCAAAATCAACAAATATACTGATTCGTGGAAATTATCTTGGGGTTACAGAAGATAAAAGACGAACTGGCCTATGAGATTAGTCCAAAGAAAAAAAAACAAGAACAGGTGGATCTTGAGTTTCGGTGTATGGGGCTAGCGGGAGATCAGACCTCATGGACGGGGAAGGAAACGCGATGCCGCTGCGTTGCTACCTCCAGTGAGCCGTGCAGTAGACTGGCCATCGCACGGCCACTCCGCTCCAACAAGCCGGCGTCGGGTTTGACCTCCATGGCCGATCAACACAAATGTTCTCAAAGGTAAGAGGTCAGCCTAAATTGAATTGGATTCAGTTAGATTCATCGCTGGAAAAGATAGTAGATGTGCTAGTGCGTCCTTACCAACATAGGAAGGAAGAGCCATGGGAGCCGATCCAGATCTAGTAGAGACGGACGAGAATTTCCTTCGCTTCCAGGCGTGCTCCGGTTGGTTCCGTTGGAGGAGTAGGAGCAGGACAATGGGAAGGAACAGGACGGTGGCGGTGCAAAGGAGAAGGATACGGTGACGCGGCACGGGCAGGGCAAGAGGTCGCTAACTAGAGAGGGCCAAGATGGGGGCGGCGGCGGAGGAGGAGGAGAAAGGGTGGGAGTACCTCTAGGGTTAGGTTTTATATACGGGGAATGGTTTAGGGCTTCACGCGGGCTTAGGTGGGCTTGCGGGCTATACTAGTTTGTCCATGACGGTTTCTGATACTGTCACCGCAAATCCGTCATGTATTAACATATTTCTTGTAGTGTCAGCTCGGACCCACCGGAAGTGCCTCCTTATTACGCACAAAAAAATGAATACCCCCTGCTAGCTGGGACCCACCTTGGTGGGAGGCTGACTTGTGGGCCTACTAAGTTGACGGGGACACAGGGCTTTGTCAACTTAGTCAATATAAACGATTCTAGCTCCAGTGACCGTACGATGTCCATCCAACGGCTGTAGTGCTTCTTCAACCTCTGGTCTTCTTGCTCCATCCGTCCAAAGCAGCGCCGGTCGTGCCGCATGCTCCTGCCTCCCGTGCCCGGATGTGCTGCCGCGGAGGCCTCACCGCCCCCTACTATTCTCACCGTTGTCTAGGCCTTACAGCAACGGCAGCCTCACACAGCAGCCGAACCAGTGAACCCTCATACTCCTTTCCGCACGGGCTTTCACTGTCGCGTCTTCCCCGGCTCCGCGTCATCCCCTTCCTAGGCCTCGGCGTCGTCCACCGCCCTGGTGCTCTCAGCGCGGTGTGGTCAACATGGTTAAGAAACGACTTCCATCAGACGTGGACTGTACGTGGAGAGACTAACAGCTGGGTCCACGACCCCAACAAGGAAGTGCCTCCTTATTATGCGGAAAATAATGATTCATCCATCTGGCAGCTGGGACCCACCGGACGGGCCACTGTATTTCACGAAAAAATCGTTTCCCCCTGACTGGTGGGACCCACCAGCTACATCTTCGCACGGAAGGAAGTGCGTCCGGGCAAAAAAAACGATTCGCCCCCCTGACTGCTGGGACCCACCAGCTACATCTTCGCACGCAAGGAAGTGCGTCTGGGCAAAAAAATGATTCGCCCCCCTAACTGCTGGGACCCACCAGCTACATCTTCGCACACAAGGAAGTGCCTGACAGTCGGGACCCACCTGGTCGAAGCATACGTAGCGTTGTCATTCTGGTCGCGAACGTGTACGTACATATATACTGGTGGATGTAGAGGCACGCACGTGTCGTAGTAGAGGCGCGCACGTAGCATGTACACGTACGTACAGCGACCAGGGTGCAAGAAAAAAAATACGGTCACGTATGTGTACATACGGGCGGGGTCTCGAACGCCTACTCGCGCATACTTACGGTGAGGGCTCGTGTACATGGCTGGGTTGGAACGGAGAAACAACATCGTCGTCGTGTTCATAGGGAGGCAACGGAATGCGTCGTGTTCATGAGGAGGCAACGGAATGCGTCGTGTTCATCGGGAGGCAACGAAATGCGTTGTGTTTCTCGGGAGGCAACGAAACGCGTGGGAGCCAACCGGCTGGGTCGGAACGGAATGCGTGGTCGTGTTCATCGGGAGGGCTTGGACAGAACAGGCGATGGAAATGAGGCCTGGCGTACCGTAGAACGGAGGAAACGGACCTCCTACGGTCGAAACGGGGGTCCTGTTAATCGGGAGGGGTGTGGCGTACCGCAAAACGGAGGAAACGGACCTCCTACGGTCGAAACGGGGGTCCTGTTGATCGAGAGGGGTGTGGCGTACCACAAAACGGACGAAACGGACCTCCTACAGTCGAAACGGTGGTCCTGTTCATCGGGAGGGGTGTGGCGTACCGCAAAATGGGACTCCACGAGATACTGTTCATCTCCACCGTTGACCTCCTCCAGCCTCCACGGGCTATCGTCGACCTCCTCCAGCCTCCACGAGCTCCTGTTCATCCAGCCTCCACCGCGCGCTACTCCAACGGCTACTGTTCAACCACCCTCCACCGTCTATTGTTCATCCAGCCCTCCACACCACGGGGGCCTGTTCAACCACCCCTCCACCGTCTAC